>NC_134354.1:277496682-278159807 GCF_048569485.1 Anomaloglossus baeobatrachus | reverse complement strand
TACGGTAGCGATCACCCCGTGACGCGCCACTAACGTGGGCGGGTGCTATCGCTCGCGACATCGCTACGCTTTAGACTCAGTTTTTTTGTTGTGCCAGGCAGCATATGTGTAAAAATGAAAAAAAAAAACAAAACATCCCTAAAAGTGCTTGTTATATATTCAAAAATGCAAAGTATGTTTTAGCATCATGCTTACCCTTGTTTCCCTTAACTGTTAAATTATAGTTTTTGTGTCTCTGCAGCAAGAGCCCATTTACACTGGGTGATAATCAGGAATGCCTAGAAATGATTGTTTCCTTATTATTAGTGATGGGTGGACTTGCACATACCCGGGTTCGCACAAACCAGCCAGGGTTAAAAAAGAAAAACCCCAGTTTGGGCCCTTAATTGATCCTGGATATCGGGCTGGATGCCGGTCCCCATATAAGTCTATGGCGACCAGAATTTGGTGCTTTAAAATGTTGGTTGAAGGGATAGAGGGATTGGGGCAAGTGCATTACACTTAGTGAGTCTCCCGCGCTGCTTCCAAAGCCGCTTATTATCCCTCATGCATACGCACTGCTTGCACCACCCACTGTCAGTCCTCATGTTTTGGTTGTAGTTACCCCACCCTGTGTCATAGCGTGCCTGACTGCTTTCAATCAGAGACAATGTGTGTGCATCTCTATTGGTGTAAAAATAAATAATAATAAAAAATTGTCATAGGTCTCCCTTTATTATTATACCCAGCACAGATAAAGCATTCGGCTACAGGCTGAAGCCTACAGCTGTGCACTTATCCTGGCTGTGTATCAAAATAAGAGGGACCCTATGCAGCTTTTTTAAAATGATTTAAATAAATAATTTTAAAAAACGGCATGCAGTCACCCCAATTTTGATACCCAGCCATGATAAAACTGACAGATGGGGACTGGTTCTCTCAGGCTGGGGAGACCCATGCTTATTGGGCCCTCGCAGCCTAAAAATAGCAGCCTGTAGCCACCCAGGATTGCCGCATCCATTAGATGCGACAATCATAGAACTTTACTTGACTCATCCCGATTGGCCTGGTGCGGTGGCAATCTGGGTAATAAAGGGTTAATAACAGCTCACAGCTGCCACTAAGCCCTGGATTAGTAATGGAAGGCATCTTTGAGACCCTCCCCATTATTAATATGTAAGTGAAAAGAAAGAAACACAAACACTGAAAAAATCCTTTATTTGAAATAAAATAGAAGAAAAACATGCTTTCACCCCTTATTAACCCCAAAAACACCCATGTCTGGCGTAATCCACATGAGGTCCCACAAGGATTCCAGCTCTGCAACATCTGAAGTGACAGCACGTGGGCACAGAATGTGACCACCCGCTGTGGACTTCAGGCAGAGAATAAGCCGCAACGATGAGTGGTGATGTCATATTAAAAGATCAGCCCAGGAGGACAAAGAAGTGTACTCCACTAATAAAATATACTACAAAATTATATATTTTCACATGTACTTTGATTGTTAGAGATGATAGGATCAGACAAAAGTCATATTTGCCTTTCTGCACGTTTTTTCTTAAGGAAATTAGATTTGTGAAGAAGTTTAGTATAGCAATGTTTTTAACTTTTGTATGGCCCATTTTGGTTCAGAAAAATGGTGTGCAGCAGCTGCAATTTTGCTAAATTCAAATGGAAGAAAATGACTAAAAAAATCAGCATTTTGGCAATGCAGATTTTTGTAAAATTTGAGGAGAATTCTATTTCACTCAAATGTATTTGCTCATTACTAATGACCACCATTTTGTTTAATCTGCACGGAAGCGAATTAAAAAAAAGCTAACCTTTTGCAACTGTGAATTTTTGTAATATTCAAGAAGAATTCAATTCTACTTTAATATAATATAATCACCTATCTCTAGTATCCAAATATTCAATGAGATAGAAAGTCTTCTATTGTACTAAAAACTATAAGTTTTTATCTACAATTCAAGACGGCTTCCTTTCTCTGTTTATGATGAATCAACCAGAAGAGATAATTTACTGGATCTGGTTCTTTCAAAAAGACCAGATACAATATCAGATCTACAGGTTCATGAGCTCTTGGGCAGTGGCAAAAATTATATCTGAAGTTTCAACGTAATATTCAACAAAACAAAGGGAAGATACAAAAACCTGAAACTTCAGAAAAGCTAAAGTTAGTTGATTAAGGAAAAAGCTTAGCCTTGTAGAATTGGGGTCATTCATGTCCTGATAACTGGAAATGCTGAACACAAATGAAGAATGTTTAAAGGTATAATACTGGAATCTTGTAGTAAATGTATACCCTCTGATAACAAAATGTCCAGAAAGAAAAAGAGACCATTATGGTTAAATGGGCAGTACAAAGTATAACAAGATATTTAATTTTTTTAAGGCCAGAAATAGCTTTGTAGGAGTATTAAGATGTCAATAGAAAATATAAAAAAAATCAAGATAGTAGAGAAAGGCAGATCATTTGAAATTTGAATTTGCCCAATTCACAGAATTTTCCTCCAAATTTGATTTGCACCAAATTAATTTGCTGCAAATCGCAATTCTGATAGCCTTTAATTGCATGAAAATTAATATATGACACTCTTATGTCACCTATAACTGTATTGAACCCGTTTTGAGCTATTTAAAGGGAACCTGTCAGCAGGTTTTTTCTACCTCATCTAAGAGCAACATAATGTAGGCAAGAGACTCTGAATCCAGTGATGTATCCCTTAGATTACTGGCTACAGCGGTTCTGACACAATCAGAATTTTTAGATTTAGCCATGTAGCAGAACTGAGAGAGCTGTCCCCTCCCAAACCAGGTTCTCGGTAGAGATTGTACATTAACAGGGAGGTGTCAATCAGAGGAGGAGGCGTGCTGGACTGTCGTGAACATGACATTGATAAGTCCTACTGCTTAAACAAACATAGCAAATAAACAACAGATTGGACCTTGAAAAGACAGGATCCTTGAATTCCATGTTTTATCCCTTGAAGTATGCAGTCTTCAGATTACATAGCAAAAACCTGCTGACAGATTCCCTTCAATTCAAATGTAGGTTTATTATTGACCAAGTTACCTCAACCTATTTGGCTAGGGTAAAATAGATGGTAACTAAGGGTAAAAACAACCTATCTAACAGCACAGACTTTTTAGGCTATTTAAAAAACATTTATACAAACACTTAAAAAATGATACTTTTGGGTGCAGATGCCTAAGTTGCAGGTGTGCAACTGTAAGAAGCCGTGGCTTTCTCACACTGGGTGGTGCAATAACTATCTCTGTTTGGGGAGTATCAATAGCTTTTTTCTTTGCTACATAAAGAAGCAATGGCTTTTCACTCGCCTACTAAAAATGATCCCTTCACTTAGAAAGAAAAAAACAGGTGTGACTGTGAAGTGATGTCTTTTATTTGGTTGTTAAAAAATATCCATTTTTGGGATCAACAACAGGTTTGCAATTCTCAAAATGATTAAGCAATTAAAAAGATTTTTTCTTTATCAAGTCTTATAAAATTATTCTTTTTTTAGGAAGCAAGAACAGGCTACAACTTGCTGTTTTGTAAGTGAAGAAGCAATAATTTTTCAACTACCTTTTAAAAAAACTGCCCTATTTTGGTGGTTGTTTCACATGTGTGAATGGATACCCCAAGGAGAGTACATTTACTAGCACTAGTACTAGCTAGCTCTATAAAATATAGAGGGCAGCCAGAAGATTTGTGCCTGTGCAGTGACAGATTGCAGCAGATAATTAGAATGGGGCAGGCAAGTAGATATCTGCCAAGTATACAGCCAGGAGTGGTAACCCTGTGAGTAGCAGTGTAGTCTAACACTATAATATACAGTGGGTAGTAAGATGTAAGACTGTCTTGACTTGTAGTGGCAGAAGTTGCATGGTCCACAAAAACTATGATGTAGGCAAGGAGAGGTCTGGCAGTGTAAGGCAAGCAATGGCAGCATTGGCAGCAGCATTACTACCCTATAGATGACTTAACGGATAAGGAGTAGATACCTGGCTGATAATGGGCCATTTTCACTGGTAGCATTACCCATAAGGGAATTAAAATTTGGAAAATTGATACTGAAGTCCTTTTGACAAATTGGGTGTGTCAAATCCTCCAGACGAGCTGAATTCCCAGAGCATTGTGCCCAAAGCAAACTGGGCCAGTTTTTGACCCTGGTCCAGTCTACTCACCCAGAACTCCATGGTATTGGGGCTCATGGGATCTGCTGGAGAAAGGACACAACGCAGGTACAACTGAACCAGGCTATTCAGATTGTGTGACAGTTTTCTGAGGTACATCAAAAAGGCAGGAAACCTAATTTACCTAATAGATGTAGAAACTCTGCAACATTGAAAACTCACCAAACACTCATTTTGGGAACGTAGCCTCATGAAACTCATGAAAGGCAATCCATCACCAGATTTGCTGTCTGCTTCTCATTCTCTGGGCAATATACAAAGGGGACAAAGACCCTAATTCCCATAATACTCTAAGACCCAGCATTGCCTGCAGAACTTAATGTCTCTGTTTCTACTTCATGCTGCTCTCAGATTGGGCAGCATAAACCTGGTGACAGATTCCCTTTAAATTAAATACATTAAAAATAAAAAAGAAAACCATCACTAAATTTAAGAGGATATAATATAAAAAAGTAGGACACTAACACTTACCCTGATTTGCACATGTTGACCAAATTTCCTAGCAAGTTTCCAGAAAGGCTTTGTTTTGCCAGTTGTGGCTGGGCCATTATAAGATTTCGCATGGTATAACATGCAGAAGACAGAATATCCTCCGAGTTTGATGTATTTCCAGAAGTTTGTGACAATAGTCGAGAAACATCAGGAAGCAACTGTGTACCTGCAAACAAAGGTATATTAATAAAATCAATGAACTGAAAGTGTAATGAATAAATTATAATAATAATTATATGAAGTTAGTAAACAATGAACAAAATAATCAATGTAATGAGCCATCCTACCCATGCTCTTGTGAAGAGATGGATGACGAGACATATTGCTAAGAAGGGAAGTTCCTGTTTTTACCACATCAGAGTTTCCAGACTGAAGTAAACGTGCAATTTGCGGAAGTCCATTTTCTTTCAGTCCAATGATTTGACTCATTCCACTAGACATCTAGATTGGAAACATAATACTAGAAATATGACACTAAATACATAATGAAAAATATACATACTAAACCTATAAGACTAAATACTTGAAACATTATACTAACATTTTAAAAATTCCATTCTAAATGTGCTAAAACGGTATGTCCCATGATAAGGTCCACTGAAGGTTTATGGAGGAGGCATCATGCCAGATTGGCTTTGGCACACTTTTTTTTACAAATAATTTTTTCTTTCAATACTGGCCCCACAGCTCAGGTTAGAGTTAACGGTACGTTGACCTTTTTAGTTTTGAGATTAGAAATGGAACCAGAAAGGCTTGCCCACTATCCCCACTTCTATACGTAATAGTGATGGAACATTTAGCCATAGCCATAAGAAATAACATTAGTGTACATGACATTAAAGTGAGATCTAAATCTTATAAAGCAGCTCTTTATGAAGGTGCTCTCCTTCTTTATATCCCTCAACCTCTTATTTCCTTGCCTGCCTTGATGAAGGAGTTTGATAGATTTAGCTTTCTAAACAATTTCAAAGTAAATTATTAAAAAATAGAAGCTTTAAACCTGGATTTACAATCCTCTGCAGTGTCCATCTCAGGGGTCAAAAAAGAATTAAAGCAAGGATGTTACCCGAGATTAAAGAAGGAGACAGAAGATTAAATTGACTCTTGATACTGATTATTAATTGCAAATTGGAGCTAATGAAAGTTGATCCACCAGACTGATTATCTAAATCATAACACCGAGGATATTGTTATATATTAAGAAGCGATGGGCTTGATGCCAGCTCTCAATTCACAGCTGACCAGCAAAGGCCAGAGTTGGCGCATCTGTTGGATGCACCATTTATGGAGTGGCTGCAGTCTGCTATATTCAGACTGGGAAGGGCCAAATAACCATGAGCCTTCCCCCCTGATAATACCAGCTCCCTGCTGTCTGCTTTACCTTGAATGGTTATCAAAAATAGGGGGGACCCCATGCTTTTTAATATTTATTTAAATAACCCTAAAAAACAGTGTGGGATCCCCTGTTGTTTTGATAACCAGAAAAGGTAAAGCTGACAGTTGACGGTTGCAGCCAGCAGTTACCTGTTTCACCTGTGCTAGTTATCAAAAATAGACAGGAGCTCAAGTAATTTATTTATTTATTTATTTATTTTGTTAATCTTTATTGTTCACAGCAGTGTACAAGCAACTTCCGTTTGCAATAAAGATTGTTGACTGGCTGCACTGCAGCCTTTCAACAAACTTTATTAACATCCGAACATTACATAAACTGTCAACTCAGACACAGTCTTTTTTTTAGTCCGTGTTTGAGTTTGAGACCCGCGCTTCGTTGTTTAGTACAAACCCCAAACATTACAGTTCAGGTTCGCTTATCCCTACACAAGTCACGGCTCCCTTACCCGCACGGTCATCTGGTCATACAAGTAGGTTTATTTATGGCAACTACTTGAAAGATAGAATGTACCAGTACATCCAATGTTTGAAAAGGGTGAAATATGTCATCACAGAATTTGTGATTTGATGCCAATTCTGTGTCTTGTCTTTTGCCTAGGCAAAACATTAGATCCACATGCAGGACATGTTTAGAACTAAGAAACACAGCAAAATAATTAGGAATATGTGTTTTCACTCATTGGGCATAACATATTGGTTATTGAGATGGCATGTCACTATCCCTTACAAAAACCCCAAAACACACATCTGGAAATGGAGTGTCTGGTTTGACTTCTTCATTTAAATGGTTTATATTGATTTTTAAATGTTGGGTAGGGTATGAACTTGAAAAGTATGGGGACATAGAAGGAAAAATTAGGGATGGTTTGACTTCTTATCCTAAATCATGTGGTAAGGCTCATTAAATAATCAATATTGACTTGTACAATTTCTACATTCAATAAATGGCCCTATAATTCTAATCTCCTGTCAGAGGCCTCCCACCTAGCCAAATCAGATATCCTGCTTTGCACTGATGAAAGGCAAATGCCCCAAAACATGTTCGCAAATAAAGTGTCTAGTTTATTTTCTTATCCCAAATCCTGTGAGGTTGATAAAGGATAGATATTGACTTTTAGAATTACTACATCCAATAGGTGGCATTAGAGTTCAAGTATTCTTCTGTGAAGTGGCTATTTGGCTATTGGATAAGTAAAATAAAAGAATTCCAAAGTTATTACCACACAAAGTGACATATCAGATTTGGAAAATGGAGCTTTGCCTGAACGACTAAAACTTGCTGTGGGGGGTAAGGTACTAGTTGAAAATATGAACCATTTGGAATTTCCACTGGGTTATTGTGGATTCAAAATAAAGGCATTATGTATTGCTACTTATACAGAGGCACATGCCTTCTAATGAATCAAGAGTGTCTGAAAAGTGTGCCCTAAAGTGTGTCGGGGACTGGAGTATGATTTGTAGCATAAGAAATGCCGCCGCTGGTCAATAATTCGGCCCCCTTCCTGCCACAGCTCCACCCACTTTGTCACAGCTGACTAAAAATGGTGTGAGAACTCCATAAGTCACCAAATTTTAATGCAGCCTCACATTGCACTTACGTTTTGTGAATTTTCAAAGCTTTTTACTACAGGACTCTGGAATAAGACTTTTGTTGAATTAGACCCTATATACAGTTAGGTCCAGAAATATTTGGACAGTGACACAATTTTCGCGAGTTGGGCTCTGCATGCCACCACATTGGATTTGAAATGAAACCTCTACAACAGAATTCAAGTGCAGATTGTAACGTTTAATTTGAAGGTTTGAACAAAAATATCTGATAGAAATTGTAGGAATTGTACACATTTCTTTACAAACACTCCACATTTTAGGAGGTCAAAAGTAATTGGACAAATAAACCAAACCCAAACAAAATATTTTTATTTTCAATATTTTGTTGCGAATCCTTTGGAGGCAATCACTGCCTTAAGTCTGGAACCCATGGACATCACCAAACGCTGGGTTTCCTCCTTCTTAATGCTTTGCTAGGCCTTTACAGCCGCAGCCTTCAGGTCTTGCTTGTTTGTGGGTCTTTCCGTCTTAAGTCTGGATTTGAGCAAGTGAAATGCATGCTCAATTGGGTTAAGATCTGGTGATTGACTTGGCCATTGCAGAATGTTCCACTTTTTTGCACTCATGAACTCCTGGGTAGCTTTGGCTGTATGCTTGGGGTCATTGTCCATCTGTACTATGAAGCGCCGTCCGATCAACTTTGCGGCATTTGGCTGAATCTGGGCTGAAAGTATATCCCGGTACACTTCAGAATTCATCCGGCTACTCTTGTCTGCTGTTATGTCATCAATAAACACAAGTGACCCAGTGCCATTGAAAGCCATGCATGCCCATGCCATCACGTTGCCTCCACCATGTTTTACAAAGGATGTGGTGTGCCTTGGATCATGTGCCGTTCCCTTTCTTCTCCAAACTTTTTTCTTTCCATCATTCTGGTACAGGTTGATCTTTATCTCATCTGTCCATAGAATACTTTTCCAGAACTGAGCTGGCTTCATGAGGTGTTTTTCAGCAAATTTAACTCTGGCCTGTCTATTTTTGGAATTGATGAATGGTTTGCATCTAGATGTGAACCCTTTGTATTTACTTTCATGGAGTCTTCTCTTTACTGTTGACTTAGAGACAGATACACCTACTTCACTGAGAGTGTTCTGGACTTCAGTTGATGTTGTGAACGGGTTCTTCTTCACCAAAGAAAGTATGCGGCGATCATCCACCACTGTTGTCATCCGTGGACGCCCAGGCCTTTTTGAGTTCCCAAGCTCACCAGTCAATTCCTTTTTTCTCAGAATGTACCCGACTGTTGATTTTGCTATTCCAAGCATGTCTGTTATCTCTCTGATGGATTTTTTCTTTTTTTCAGCCTCAGGATGTTCTGCTTCACCTCAATTGAGAGTTCCTTAGACCGCATGTTGTCTGGTCACAGCAACAGCTTCCAAATGCAAAACCACACACCTGTAATCAACCCCAGACCTTTTAACTACTTCATTGATTACAGGTTAATGAGGGAGACACCTTCAGAGTTAATTGCAGCCCTTAGAGTCCCTTGTCCAATTACTTTTGGTCCCTTGAAAAAGAGGAGGCTATGCATTACAGAGCTATGATTCCTAAACCCTTTCTCCGATTTGGATGTGAAAACTCTCATATTTCAGCTGGGAGTTTGCACTTTCAGCCCATATTATATATATAATTGTATTTCTGAACATGTTTTTGTAAACAGCTAAAATAACAAAACTTGTGTCACTGTCCAAATATTTGTGGACCTAACTGTATGTCCTAGCATGTTTTTGAACATTTTAAGTTTTAAATATGAGAGTCATTTAGAGATTTAGCCCATCAAGTTAAATGATTATTATCATATTTATACATGGATAGTATACAGCTAGGATCAGAGCCCTTCCATTGGTATGACAAAGCAGACTGTAAAGCAGAGTTCCCAGCAAAATCTTTTAGTCCAGTTTGTTGAAATCAATGCGTTTTTGTGCTCTCTTTTTCACGCTATTAATCTCTATCAACTTGAAAAGGGCACTGGAGCCCAGAAATGCAATGCTTTTTGTTGAGATTTTAAGAATGAACTTTGTATTTATTTGAAGCAACTACCTTCTTCGCACTGTCTAACATATTCAGTGGTTTTCTCTGGATATCAACACCACACTATTTGTATGACCCTTCAGTGAAGTTGTCAATCCTTTCATAAAGAACCTAAATATAGGCAACAATGACCAACACCCTTACTTATATGCAATGTAATAGCGTTGTGCCCAACTAGCACAATACTATTATCACAGTCATCTCCTTGTTTTTGGAGTCTAGTGGCAGCTTGAGGACTGGAGCCCCTTATCTCTATCTGGCACTCTGCATTTAAATGTTGTTTGATTTTCTTTGGTACTGAAGTAGTTAATGTCAGTTTTTCTTCTAGCAGCTCTCCTGCAGTTAAGGCCAGCTGCACCTGCTTTGTAGGCATAATCCCTTTTGGTTAAATAACTAGGTCTCCCAGCAAACTTTGCTGACTATACAAAGCCATTTGTATGAAAGCCGCCTAGGTGGAAGGAGCTGCTGTGGATTCTCCAGCAGTCGTATCCTCTCCATTTTGGCTGTTTACCCCCGATAGTCTCTCCTACCCTCTTGTCTCTTTACTGCAGTGGTGGGTTTAGTTAACCTCAACCACCTCTCACTAGTCAGGGCATCTATAGCGTTTCTCAAGGACTTAGGGTGCTGCTCAGCAACAGTTGCGGTGACTGTAAGGGAATGGCTAGGAGAGTAGGGACAGCTGCAGGCAAGGTTAGGAAGTGTCCATCTACCCGCTCACTAGTCCCAGGGCCCACTGTTGCTATTGTCTCCCTGGTGTTCCCTCCCTTGTCTGTGGTGATTTTTAGGTGTGCTTTTCATTGTGCGTCAGACCTCAGTTGGTCAGAATGCTATCGCCACACACATTGCATGACACCTATAAAGTAATCAATCTACATAACATCTGTATGGTTTTTCTCTGATCTGACCTTACTAATCCAATGTCAATGAAGTAAAAACATGTTATTTATGAAGTATAAAACATGACATCCAGGTTAATACTATGGTGGGTGACCAATACTTTATCATGTAGAAGTGTGTGCAGTTACTTGGCCTCATGAATCCAATAGATGACTTTCTATTGACTTCGTACACTTTGTGCGAGGAGCTGTGTGCTTTTGCCTCTGATGAAGCACACTTCTCTGCTCTCATTTCAACAATTGATGGGGGGATCATAGGACCCCTATGCCCACACATCTATAGCCATGGCCATGTAAAGTGACTGCAAAGTATTAAAAAATTGTATAAAAGTTTAGCTACTTTTTAAAATAAGGAAAAATTATTATTTTGGGCCTTTTTTAAGCCATTTCTCCTTGTTAATGCAATGAAGCTATGACGCTCGGGTCGGGAGAGCCGCAGCCAGACTGTGCATTGTGATCCGAGATCAGACCGATGTGTACAGATGTCTCAATGAGCGCCAAAAGTGAGTAAAATGTTCTTATTCAATAGACCTACACTGAATGCCACATTTTGTTAATGACCAGATCTATATTTTATGGCACCATATTTTCAACTGGACATTGGGCAGTGAAATACTTATTACCAAACAAATTAGGCTGTATAACTAGCAAATGATATGTTCATAATGAATATAATTCCATACTGTCAGTATACTGTCAGTATGCTGGATATTTTAGACAGGCTCTGTGTACATGTCTACTTGGGAGTATATATATAGAAATAGAGTTTATGGCCAAAATGTATTGGTTTGCCAACTTTTACAAAAAGCAGCTGTGGTGCGCCATTGAAAGAGCACAGCATGTAGAACTTTTTATTCCATTCCATAAAAGTGGCATAAAACTGAGCCAGAAAGACCCTATTAAATTCAATGGGGCCCATACACTACCATGGCAAAGGAGCCAGTTTGGAGCCATGAATTTCCATTAGTCTGTTTCTAAAACAGAGCAGTGAAATGTAATTCCCAAATGGACACTTAATAACATGAATGTAATAAAAAGGAATAATAGAGTAAGCAAAAGGTTGTTCAACTAGATGTGAATTTCTAATATTTTCTTATCCAAGTATATAATAAAAGCAAGAAAAGCACAACTTGCCAGTATGCAGAACTTGATGCTGTATTCTAAAGGTTTGAAAAAAATGTAACAAAAAATGGGTAATCTGTTTATAGAGATTTGTAAGAACTAGGCAAAAAACCCTTCTATTATCTTAAAGTTTAGGATACTTACCGATCCCTTGCTAGCAGTAAGGTTTTGTAGAGCTCCAGCACAAGCCTCCAATGTGGAGTCCTTCTTGCTCTGACCTAGGAGAGACAGGTAAGTCCTAATGGCGTTCGAGTGGGACAGAAGAGCAGACCCTGTAGGATTAGTATCCTCTTCTGGAAGTGGTAACTCAAAATTATTATTCTGTAACAAAAGAAAGAGAATGACACAATAAAGCAGTGAAACTGATGGACTTTCATGAGGTCAATAAACGGGATTTCAATTTCTATTAAACTTCATCTTCATTGCAAAGTATCAAAACTCTAATATTTGTATAAAACTACTAGTAAGATCTTTCAAAGTGCCCTGACAGTTTATTAATCTCAAAGTAAGCAATGAGATGCATAGTTGCTAAAGTTGATGAACTGTATTAAAATTCATATGATATACAGTACAGACCAAAAGTTTGGTCACACCTTCTCATTCAAAGAATTTTCTTTAATTTCATGACTCTGAAAATTGTACATTCACATTGAAGGCATCAAAACTTAGAATTAACATATGTGGAATGAAATACTTAACGTGTGAAACAACTGAAAATATGTCTTATATTCTAGGTTCTTCAAAGTAGCCACCTTTTGCTTTGATTACTGTTTTGCACACTCTTGGCATTCTCTTGATGAGCTTCAAGACGTAGTCACCGGAAATGGTTTCCACTTCACAGATGTCCCCTGTCAGGTTTAATAAGTGGGATTTCTTGCCTTATAAATGGGGTTGGGACCATCAGTTGTGTTGTGCAGAAGTCTGGTGAATACACAGCTGAGTCTATTCAGTCCTACTGAATAGACTTTGTAATATGGCAAGGAAAAAGCAGCTAAGTAAAGAAAAATGAGTGGCGATCAATACTTTAAGAAATGATGATCAGTCAGTCCGAAAAATTGGGAAAACTTTGAAAGTGTCCCCAAATGCAGTGGCAAAAACTATCAAACGCTACAAAGAAACTGTCTCACATGAGGACCGCCCCAGGAAAGAAGACCAAGAGTCACCTCTGCTGCAGAGGAAAAGTTTATCCGAGTCACCAGCCTCAGAAATCACAGGTTAACAGCAGCTCAGATTAGAGACCAGGTCAATGCCACACAGAGTTCTAGCAGCAGACACATCTCTAGAACAACTGTTAAGAGGAGACTTGGTTCAGCAGGCCTTCATGGTAAAATAGCTGCTAGGAAACCACTGCTAAGGACAGGCAACAAGCAGAAGAGACTTGTTTGGACTAAAGAATACAAGGAATGGACATTAGACCAGTGGAAATCTGTGCTTTGGTCTGATGAGTCCAAATTTAAGATCTTTGAATCCAACCACCGTGTCTTTGTGCCACGCAGACAAGGTGAACGGATGGACTCTACATGCCTGGTTCCCACCGTGAAGCATGGAGGAGGAGATGTGATGGTGTGGGGGTGCTTTGCTGGTGACACTGTTGGGGATTTATTCACAATTGAAGGCATACTGAACCAGCATGGCTACCACAGCATCTTGCAGCGGCATGCTATTCCATCCGGTTTGCATTTAGTTGGACCATCATTTATTTTTCAACAGGACAATGACCCCAAACACACCTCCAGGCTGTGTAAGGGCTATTTGACTAAGAAGAAGAGTGATGGGGTGCTATGCCAGATGACCTGGCCTCCACAGTCACCAGACCTGAACCCAATAGAGATGGTTTGGGGTGAGCTGGACCGCAGAGTAAAGGCAAAAGGGCCAACAAGTGCTAAGCATCTCTGGGAATTCCTTCAAGACTGTTGGAAGACCATTTCTGGTGACTACCTCTTGAAGCTCATCAAGAGAATTCCAAGAGTGTGCAATGCAGTAATCAAAGCAAAAGATGGCTACTTTGAAGAACCTAGAATATAAGACATATTTTCAATTGTTTCACACGTTTTTGTTAAGTATTTCATTCCACTTGCGTTAATTCATAGTTTTGATGCCTTCAATGTGAATCAACAATTTTCAGAGTCATGAAAATAAAGAAAACTATTTGAATGAGAAGGTGTGTCCAAACATTTGGCCTGTACTGTAGGTATATTGGATCTGAACACCGATGGCAGGGTGCACAACTCACAAGCATAGGAGTATAGTCATCGAGGTAGTCTCATCTCAGGCATTTATGGTATATCAATACCAACTATTGTGAGAAGCTTTTGGAAAGAGAACCAAAACGTTTGACCCAAGTCATACAGTGTAAGGGTAATGGTACCAAATGCTAATTATGTATGTAAACGTTTGACTTTACAGAAAATAATAAAATGCCTTAAAAGATTCTCTCTCTCTCTCGTTATTCTGGCATTTGCCAAATATAAATAATTTTGGCTCCTAATTGACCTAAAACGGGAAAGGTCTATTCTGATTTAATGTCAGATAGTGAGAAAAACATGCAGATGTGTCTTTATAGATAGTGTATGTAAACTTCTGGCTTCAACTGTAACTACCCATACTGAGGGAAAATTCATTCTTGATTTCACATGTGGTAATCAGACTAGTTACCTGGGTCAATAGAATATAGTTCTCATATCTGTAATACTAGTTACAAGCTAGTTGTCACTCAAAATTCAGCCGCCACTCACACTATACTGAGTAGAGTTGAGCGCGGTTCGCGGTTCGAGGTTCTCCAGTTCGCGGCTCGAGTGATTTTGGGGGCTGTTCTAGATCGAACTAGAACTCGAGCTTTTTGCTAAAGCTCGATAGTTCTAGTTACGTTCGAGAACGGTTCTAGCAGCAAAAAGACCAGCTAATTACTAGCTGGTTTTCCGCTGTAATAGTGTAAGTCACTCTGTGACTCACACTATTATGAAATTTCAGTGTATAGTGTGCGGGAACAGCGCATTCAGATCACTGCTGTATGGATAATGGCGATCGCCATTTTTTTTTTTTCCCTTGTCTTCCTTCCCTAAGCGCGCGCGTGTAGTGGGGCGGGCCAGCATGTCAGCCAATCCCAGACACACACAGCTAAGTGGACTTTTAGCCAGAGAAGCAACGGCATGTGTGATAGGATGTCCATGTCACATGTCCCTGCATTATAAAAACGGACATTTTCCTCCAGCACGCCATTATCTGCCTTCTGCGTCCTTGGTGTCAGTCACCGCTGGCGCAGCGCCTATCTCCGATACTGCTGTGTACGCTCTATACACAGCGCTGTACAGAATATTGATAGAACTTTCTATCAGTCCTTTTAAGGGCTAATACCGGCAGGGTCAGAGCCATAGGTGACAGGTCCGTGAAAACAGAGTTTAACAGCTACACAAGATGACAGCGTCTGTGTAGCTAAGGTCAGGGATTTCCTCGCTGCATTTCCCCATTAGGAGGGATAGAAAGGCAGGCTTCCTTTCCTCTACCCAGACCCACAACCCTGCCACTGTACCCTCCTGCCCTTTGCACACTCAAACTCATTGTTACTAAGCCATTATACTAGCAAACACTGAGTGAACTTAGTGGCATCCTAAACGTGGCTGTTGGACTTCTGTATTGTCCCACTAGTGCAAAGATATTTGCAGCACGTCTGCCTGCATTGCACACTCAAACTCATTGTTACTAAGCCATTATACTAGCAAACACTGAGTGAACTTAGTGGCATCCTAAACGTGGCTGTTGGACTTCTGTATTGTCCCACTAGTGCAAAGATATTTGCAGCACGTCTGCCTGCATTGCACACTCAAACTCATTGTTACTAAGCCATTATACTAGCAAACACTGAGTGAACTTAGTGGCATCCTAAACGTGGCTGTTGGACTTCCATTAGTGTCCCACTGGTACCAAGCTATTTCTAGCACCTGTGCAGGACACCCTCCTGCTCTGTTTTTAATAAGCTATAATGATAGCAAAAAATGCTGCCATTTAGTGGCATACAAGAACTGGCTGTTGTATTTCATTATTGTCCCACTGGTGCCAAGCTATTTCTAGAACCTGTGCAGGACACCCTCCTGCTCTGTTTTTAATAAGCTATAATGATAGCAAAAAATGCTGCCATTTAGTGGCATACAAGAACTGGCTGTTGTATTTCATTATTGTCCCACTGGTGCCAAGCTATTTCTAGCACCTGTGCAGGACACCCTCCTGCTCTGTTTTTAATAAGCTATAATGATAGCAAAAAATGCTGCCATTTAGTGGCATACAAGAAGTGACTGTTGGACTTCCATTAGTGTCCCACTGGTGCAAATCTATTTGCAGCACCTCTGCATGACACCCTCATGCACATTTTGCTACGCTAATTTTATAGCAAACTCAGGGAATTCCTTGCTGCATTTGATCATTCGGAGGGATAGAAAGTGAGGCTTCCTTTAGCTTTTCCTTCTGTTCATAGACAGCATCTCCAAGTCCACACCCGAAGAGCAATTTCTCCTCCACGTCTAAGTGTGGAGAGGCAGCTAGTGCGCATGCGTGTGCCGATTTACCCCAGCCGCAGCCTAACTACAGTGTTTTGCCTAGTGAGTGTGCTCAGCCTGACTGTGCCATTCCTGAGGCTAAGTCTTCATTTCGGGATACAGCGCATGCTCCCACACTTAGTGCGAAAAGCCTCTTTGCACAGGTACTTGCATTCCGTGCCGGGTCTAAGTCCTGTTTTGTGCCTAGACACCATGCTAAAGCTGATAGTCTTTTTTCAGAGACTGTATTTCATGCTACTGAGCATGCTCAGGCACTTACTGCATCAGAGACTAGGTCCGGTAATGAACTCTTTGGCCCTGCCCCTGATGTGGGGGGCCCATATAGACCACAGGGCATCAGGTGTCCTGACGATGTGGCCAGGCCACTCCCAAATGGCTTGCAGAGGCCCGCCCCTATGACTTGTCACCTCATTATTCATGGTCAGACGATGACTGGTGAGGTGTTTGTGTCGTGGCAGCCATGAGGTCATTATTGAAGTTGCTGTTCCAAATAGGACGCTAGTTATGCCACTCATGACGTGTCACTCTGCTTTTGTCTCCAGGAGGTGCATTGTGGTCCACCCTGGTTTGGGGCGGACCCAGGTTATAAAACGGGCTGGAGCCAACGAGGAGGTGCGCAGTCTTCTATTATGCTCCGAAAGAGCACACCTCCATGTGTTGAACCCATTGCGGCTTTAGGCCAGAGGTAGGCAGGGATAGTGCGTCGATGCAGGCCGCCACC
Organism: Anomaloglossus baeobatrachus; assembly: GCF_048569485.1. Classification (NCBI taxonomy): domain Eukaryota; kingdom Metazoa; phylum Chordata; class Amphibia; order Anura; family Aromobatidae; genus Anomaloglossus; species Anomaloglossus baeobatrachus. The sequence goes on along the minus strand of NC_134354.1, from coordinate 278,142,807 downwards.
ACAGTTGGTAACGCAGAACGGTTAAGACCAGCTCCTGTCCTACAAGTCCTGCTTGTGCAGCCCAGTGGCATTAACAGGCCTGCTGCTGCTGATGCGCCTGCTGTCCACAGGTGTGGCCCCAATGCACACGGTCAGCGTACTGAATGGCCCCTGTGATGTTAACAGGGAGTTCCTGGGCTGGGTGGGCGTGTGGACCCTGGGACGCTAACAGGGCTCCCAGTCTCCAGATCCAAGTGGCGTCTAACTCGGTTCAGGCAACTATTAGTTTCATAGCCACACAGATCTGTATCCTCCACCTAACCTTCCAGTTGCCAACCTCTCCTTTTCCATCTGGGAGCACGGTGGAAATTGACTGCTGATGGGGATATATACCTTTCTCTTCTCTTTCTTTTCTTATTAATTTTCGTTATATAGCGGTAACATAGTATATACCACCTTATCCAAATCTGCCAGTCCCACCGTAACAGATGGTGTTTCTTCATCAAATGTTACTTTTGCTTAACCACCAAACCCACGGACAAAAACTTTTTTCCCCTTTCCAACACAACTGTTCCCCTTTCCACCAGCATCTGTCCTTTTTCAACTCATTTGGTATATGACCAAAAGTGCAACTCTGCAGGGACACCGTACTGAATGCCATCTCAGCACAGCAGCCAGCCGTCGGTCCCTCAGATGTGGACAAGTAAAAGACCATTTCCTCCTATCCATGACAAAGCGTTGAGATTCCCTCTGTGCAGCACTGGTGTTTACTGGAAAAGCAGATCTAAGAATCCGTACCACCTTCTGCAGATACTCCTGTATACGTGCGTCCCTTTCTATGGCAGGAATTATTTCACCAAATTTTGTCTTGTACCAGGGATCTAACAGTGTGGCAACCCAGTAGTTAGCATTACTTCGAATTCGTACAATCCGAGGGTCATGTTGTAGGTAGTGCAGCAAGAAGGCGCTCATGTCTTGTGCATCCAGGAGGACCAAGTCCTTGGTGTGTTGGTGGCAGAGAGGTGAGAATCGTGCCTCCTTCCTCTGCCCTCTACCCCCAACCTCGCACAACCGAAATGTGAGCAAGCTCTCACTCATCTGCTGAGTCTTGCATGCCCATCGCCAGTTCGTCCTCCATTTCTTCATGGGCTCCTGCACCTTCCTCAACAATTTTTGCTGATACTATGCGCCCTTGTTAATCCCTCTCCCCCACCATGACTGCCGCCTAGGTGCCGCTCACCGTCTGGACCTTGTAGATCTTATTATCCCTTCTGCATATGACTCCTCCTGTACTTCCTCCCCTTCCTCTTGGACCAACACCTGACTCCGAATAATGCTTACAGTGTGCTCCATCTTGCAGATGACCAGAATTGTCATGCTGAGAATGGCATCGCCAGTGCTAAACATCTTCGTCGACATTTGTATACTGTGTAGAAGGGTTCATAGGTCCTTGATCTGACACCACTCCAGCAGCGTGATCTGCACCACCTCTGGATCAAGTTAGCCCAGGGTATACGTCAGACCGTATTTCAGCAGGGCTCTGCGGTGCTGCCACAGACGCTGCAACATGTGCAGATTCCAATTCCTGTGTGTCGGAACATCGCATTTCCGGCGTTTCACCGCCAGACCCTAAGACTTCAGGAGCGATGAAAGTTGTTGAGCTGCTGGGTGCGAAGGATGAAAGTGAGCACATAGCAGCGTGCCCGCTACACAAGGCCACGTAGGCCGGGATGGTATTTTAAAAATTGCTGGAGAATCAGATTCAACACGTGAGCCATACAAGGCACGTGTGTCATTTTGCCCTGCCGAAGGGCCGCAGACAGGTTTGCATCATTGCCGCACACGGCTGTTAAGTCACCAACGTAGTCCACTCAATCAATTTGTACTCCGGTCGCCAGGTGACAACGTGTTCCTTTCGTGCATAGTGCTGATGATGGGAAAGGAGTCGATGCCAGCGGCGCAGGTGGACGCAGGTTATGGTCACCCACTGGGTTGCGTTACCTTGACAGATACAGAACCACAGGTTGAATGTAGGTGGTGGGTATCTCACAGATGAAGTACCATCATTCAGCTACAACCAATGGGAAGACACCACACCCTTTTTTAGGCCCCTCCTGTCTGCAGACCACTGCCAGACAAAGCTATGAACCTCTTGTTACTCTTACTCCCAGTTCAGATTTATGATTTTGTGTGCTTGTTACCTGACTACTTTTCCTGCTTGCTGTTTATGTACCTCGTTGGCCGATCCGCATTTCACCTCTGCTTGTTTTCTGATTAAGTCCTGGCCATCCCATTCTGTTCCTCTTCCTCAATTAATGTTTTTGACCCTGAATGACTACTATTCTCTGGAACTGCAGCCTTCCACAGGTATTGATCAACTTGGGCCCTGTGTAATTCCAAATCACTGTATAGGGGTTAAAGGGTTTCAGGGTTCTGGGTGTCCAGCTTGGTGAGTGGCTTGCCTCTAGCTTATCCTTTACAGCCCAACTGAGTGTGTCGATCCAGGCAGGCGTTACACTGAGCCCTCTGCAGAAGGCCATGTAGGCCGGGATAGTGTTTTAAAAATTGCTGGACAACCAGGTTCAACATGTGAGCCATACAAGGCACGTGTGTCACATTGCCCTGAAGAAGGGTCGCAGACTGGTTTGCATCATTGTCGCACCCGACCTTCCCTGGCTGCTGGTTGAGTGGAGACAACCATTGATGAAACTCGGTCTCACTCTCCAGAGCTTACCGTCCACAACTCCTCAGCAGTGTGACTCACATTTCCCAGACATTTCTAAGTAAAGAGTCGACCGCATCATGCTGTTGAGCTGTGCTGCCAGCATAGTAAGGAGGTGTGTGGGATTCCTTGGGCACAGTTACAAGGAAGGGTGGCCTGACCACACAGGGTTTGGGCCGAGGTGGAGGACCCACATGAGGTTGAGGAGGCAGAAGCAGTGGAGGAACTTGTACATACAGAGGAAGGATTGACACACAAGTCGTGGGGACGGCAAGACTTGTACAGCAAACCCTTCTCCATCTCTCACCATAGTTACCCAGTGCCCAGTCAGCAACATGTAACTCCCCTGTCCATGCTTACTGGTCCACGTATCTGTGGTGAAATGCACCCTGTCACACACAGAGTTTCTCAAGGAATCGGTGAGGTTATGTGCAACCTGCTGTGGTAGCGCGGGCACGCCTTTCTCGGAGAAGGAGTGACGACTGGCCATCGGCTCTTGGGGCACTGCAATGGGCATAAGGTCTCGAAAATCCTCGGTCTCAAAAGGGTGTAAAGGCAGCCTTTCTGTTGCCAACAAGTTGCAGATGTTGAAACTCAACCTCTTAGGCATGTCATGCCCTTCGAAAATCATGTAAAACACAGCGAGGGGACTCCAACCACAGTCTCCCTCGTTTCCACTAATTGGGCCACAGACACCCCACTTGACTGGCATCAGTTCACCCCCCTTTTGAAAAAGAAAAAGATGCTTTGCATGAAGCACTCTCAAAAATATGCGTGCCTTTCGCCTCCCCTGGCTGACCCAGGGGAAGAAAAGTCCTCTGAGAGCCATGACTTGTTCATCTTGGTTCTTTTACAAACACAGCGAGGGGACTCCAACCACAGTCTCCCTCGTTTCCACTAATTGGGCCACACACACCCCACTTGACTGGCATCAGTTGACCCCCCTTTTGAAAAAGAAAAGGATGCTTTGCATGAAGCACTCTCAAAAATATGCGTGCCTTTCGCCTCCCCTGGCTGACCCAGGGGAAGAAAAGTCCTCTGAGAGCCATGTCCACATTGTCAGTGGACAGACACGTGTGCTTATCTGCCAGCAGACCCCCAGCAGCACTGAAGACAGGTTCCGAGAGAACGCTGGCTGCAGGACACGACAAGATCCCCAAGGCGTACGTGGCAAGCTCAGGCAATTTATCCAGATTGGAAGCCTAAAATGAGCAGGGCTCAAGTTGCACAGTAATGGCATCGACGTTTCCTTGCATATACTCATATATTTGTGTGTCCTCCTGTTTTTCCTTGTCCAGCTCTTTTGTTTTCGCATGAGTATATGTCCTTGTCACTTTCCCATGTGTTTGTGTTGTGAGTTGTTTGTCACCTTTTGGACACCTTTGAGGGTGTTTTCTAGGTGTTTTTATGTGTTTGTGATTGCCTGCCATTGTTTCCTATGCAGTTCGAGTTCGGTTCGTCGAACGTTCGACGAACCGAACTCGAATGAGACCTCCGTTCGGCGAACCGAACTCGAGCCGAACCGGGACCGCTTCGCTCATCTCTAATACTGAGCAGTGACTGTAGCCACTCCATGCACACCCCCATGCCTGAAAGCCATTTTCTCCCAGTAGTTGCAAAATCCTTTTCCATCAGATTAATCCAATATCAAATGGTAAACAACATTTTCTGAGGAAACAGATTTCCTCTAAAACTCAAACTAGTAATGTCCTTTGCTTACCTGTATTTTATCACTTTTGTTGCTGAAGCATCCTGTAGATGTCTTGTTGGTTTGCTGGTTACGCATCATTTGCTCATTTAGTTGTGAATATTTATTGGGCACTTCTGAGTCCAAATGGTAAGACAGATTATGAAGAATACAGGCACAGTTCTCAACTGACTAAAATGAAGCAAATATAAAGAAATAATAAATAAATAAATAATAAAAACATCTACTGTATCCTCACCCATCCCCTGTAGACTGTGAGCCCTCGCGGGAAAGGTCCTCTTTCCTCCTGTACCTGTCTGTGCCTTGTTTTGTTTATGATTATTGTACTTGTCCATACTATGTATACCCCTTTCACATGTAAAGCGCCATGAAATAAATGGCACTATAATAATAAATAATAACAATTATTTAGTTTTTTAGTAGCAAACCAATATTGGTTGCAATATTACCTTGTCGTCAGCACAATTAGCAGCCACACACTGCTGGATATAATGCATTAGTGAGTCCACTAGCCCTGGAGTACTGCGCATAGCTTGTCGTCCAACGTCTGCAGAGCTAAGGTTCCTGATGGAAATATTAAAACATCAGTCTAGAAAATTTGGTAATACAGTTTTTATAAAGGAAGTGTTAGTATAAAAAATATGTTTACATACTTTTATAGTATTTTAAAAAACAGACTATCCTTTAATATCTTTGTATTTCTGAAATGGTGAAATCCCTCCAAATGATGAAAAACGTATTTTTACATGTAGTACACTCCACTGTTAATCTTCTACCATTATAAATTTACGTGCTGAAAATGTGATTGACGTACATGCTCAGGTATTATAAAATCCAAAAAAAGCTCAATCTTTGTTTAATCAAAAAGTAGGACTCAGGGCTGGGTTGTCAGCCATCAAAAATTTCTAAAATTAGGGCCCTTTTTATCCCTGAACTTTCTTGAACAAAGCATTGGTTCCACAATTTTTTTTCACTTGCATAATTTGGACAAAATGCTTCAAGAATAAATGAAAACTCTAAAAAAAATCATCTAAACAAACTAGCCCAGTCTTTGGAAAGATGAAACTAAGGGATACTTTACACGCTGCGACATCGCTGCCAATATATCGTCGGGGTCACGTCGTTAGTGACGCAGCATGTAAAACAAATGAGCGACGATTAACGAGCACAAAAACGTGAAAAATCGTTGCTCATTGACACGTCGTTCATTTCCATAATATCGGTGCTGCTGCAGGTACGATGTTGTTTGTCATTCCTGTGGCAGCACACATCGCTTCGTGTGACGCCGCTGGAATGACAAACATCTCCTTACCTGCGTCCACCGGAAAAGGTGGAAGGAAGGAGGTGGGCGGGATGTTCCGGCCGCTCATCTCTTCCCCTCCTTTTCTATTGGGCGGCGGTTCAGTGACACTACTGTGACGTCGCTGTGACGCTAACGAACCACCCCCTTAGAAAGGAGGCGGTTCGCCGGTCACAGTGACGCCGCAGAGCAGGTATGTGCATGTGACGCTGCCATAGAGATAATGTTTGCTACGGCAGCGATCACCACATATCGGCCGTGCGATGGGGGCGTGTGCAATCGCGCTCAACATCGCTAGCAAATGCTAGCGATGTTGCAGCGTGTAAAGCAGCCCCTAAGATCAACCTGTACCAGAATGATTTGAAGAAGAAAATATGGAGAAGGCTTGAAACGGCTCAGGATCCAAGGCACATCACATCCTTTGACATGGTGGAGGCACTGTGATGGCATAGATTTCATTGGCATTTGGTCACTAGTGTTTATTGATGAAGTGACTGAAGACGTACACAAGCAGTAGGATTACCTTTTGAAGTATACAGGGCTTTCTGCTCAGATTCAACCAAATGCAGGCTGATTGGACAGCGCTTCACAGCACAGATGGACAATAGCCCAATATATACTGTGAATGCAACCCAGAAGTTTGTTAAGGCATAGAAGGCAAATCTTCTGCAATAAGCAAGTCAATCACCAGATCTCAATCCCATTGAGTATGCATTTAACATGCTTAAGAGAAAAATTAAGACAGAAAGACCCAAAACCAAGGAACAACTGAAGTCAGCTGCAGCAGAGGACTGGCAAAGCATCACAATGGAGGAAACCCAACGTTTAGTGACATTCATTACTTTCAGACTTCAGGCAGTTATTGCCTGCAAAGGATTCTCTACAAGGTATTAAAAATGAGCATTTTATTTATGGTAAAGTTACTTTGTCCAATTAGTTTTGAGCCCCTGAAATGAGGAGGATTTGTAGAAAAATGGTTGATACAAGTAAAATATATCTTTGTACCGTGTTAGCCAGTAGAGATAAAAAAAAAATTAGAACCATTAGAAAAATGGTTGCAATTCTTAAACATTACACAGGATATTTTTGTTCAACCCATTTAATTAAACCTGAAAGTCTGCAATTGCATTTCAGTTGTTCATTTTAAATAAAAAAAATAGTGTTATGCAGAGGCCAAATCATGAAGATTCAGTCACTGTCCAAATATTTCTGGACCTAACTGTATCATATATACTCTATGTGTCCTTGGAATAAAGTTTGGTCCTGCTCAAGATACAAACTCACACACTTCACTCTATATCTCCTTGAACCAGTACAATGCGCCTATAAAGAACAAGAGCATGTAGAGATGTAGCTGGAGAAAATGTTCTCATATTTAGCAACATAGCTGCTGCCTACCATGCTAGAGTTTTTTTTATTCAATTCTTGGGGAGGACCAGACATAAGGAAAAGCATGAGTTAATTGATGAATGTATTGAACACAGACAGATATGCTGCTTCTCATCCCAAGGTTATGTATTAGAGGAGGAATCAGTCTTTATAAGGGGGTTAGCTTGCATAAGAATCAGAAAGTAAGGGTACCGTCACACTTTAGCGACGCAGCAGCGATCCCACCAGCGATCTGACCTGATCAGGATCACTGCTGCGTCGCTACATGGTCGCTGGTGAGATGTCAAACAGGCAGATCTCACCAGCGACAAGTGACCAGTCCCCAGCCAGCAGCGACGTGCAAGCGACACTGCGCTTGCACGGAGCCGGCGTCTGGAAGCTGCGGACACTGATAACTAAGGTAAACATCGGGTATGGTTACCCAATGTTTACCTTAGTTACCAGCGCACACCTCTTAGCTTAGCGTGTGCAGGGAGGAGGAGTCGGCACTGGCAGCGTGAGAGCTGCGGAGGCTGGTAACGAAGGTAAATATCGGGTAACCACCTTGGTTACCTGATGTTTACCTTGGTTACAGCTTACCGCAGGCTGTCAGACGCCGGCTCCTGCTCCCTGCACATTCAGGATTGTTGCTCTCTCGCTGTCACACACAGCGATGTGTGCTTATCAGCGGGAGAGCAACAATAAAAAAACTAACCAGGGCGGTGTGTATCGAGCAGCGATCTCACAGCAGGGGCCAGAACGCTGCTCAGTGTCACACACAGCGAGATCGCTAATGAGGTCACTGCTGCGTCACAAAAACCGTGACTCAGCAGCGATCTCAGTAGCGATCTCGCTGTGTGTGAAGTACCCCTAAATTACACCTCTAATCTGTGACAATATCTCTGAAAGGTAGGGAAGAACTTGAGGCCAGCTTCACAGTGAGTAGTTCTACAAAGCAAATAAAATGGCAATTGATAGCAGTAATATGGATATGAGCCTTTATTGTTTTTGGCATTATATTGATTTGAATACATTTTATTCTTCCCAGACTGTCATTTTTAACATACACAAAAACAAATTTATACCAGAAAAAGCCAATTTTCCAAGCAAGCAATTAATATCCCTTAGGCCTGTTTCATACGTCAGTGAAATACACAGACATTTTTCACTGACGTGTAAAAAATGCATATGTCCTTCCATGTGCCGTGATTCATGACATTCGTGGGTTGTCCATGTGCGATCCGTGATACATGATCCATTATCCGTGATTGCACATGGACGTATACTCACCTGTCCCCACTCCTGCTGTTCGTGCTGCTGAACTCTTCGGCTCTGCTATGTTTCTGGCCGGCGCTGACCTCTGCTGCAGCTACTTCCGGGTCGGCTGCTCTTGCATACATAAATATGCAAGCAGTAATGAGCCGGCTCTGAAGCAGAGGCAGCAGAGCCCAGAGACAAGCAGCGCTGGAGAAGGTAAGTTAAAAATGTTTTTTATTTTCAATGTCCGTGTTCTTCTGGTATGTGTTTCACGGATCACACTATAGTGTGGTCCATTGGACATCAGTGATGCCAGAAAAAACGGACATGTCTCCTTGTGGCAATCATGGACACATGTGTACGCCGCACGGAGACACGGTCAGTGAAAAATCAGTGATGTGTGTACAGACCCATTGATTATAATGGGTTAGCGTATGTCCGTGATTCTGGTACGTATAAAAACTAGCACATACGTACCAGAATCACTGATGTCTGAAACAGGCCTTAAGGCCGCTTTACACGCTACGACATTGCTCCAGCGATCTTGTTGGGGTCACAGAATTTGTGACGCACATCTGGCCGCTGTAGCGATGTCGTTGCATGTGACACCTATGAGCGATGTTGAATCGTTGCAAAAACAGTCAAAATCACTCATCGGTGACATGGGGGTCCATTCCCTATTATCGTTGCAGCTGCAGGTACGATGTTGTTCATCGTTCCTGCGGCAGCACACATAACTATGTGTGATTCCGCTGGAACGAGGAACATCTCCTTACCTGCAGCCACCAGCAATGTGGAAGGAAGGTGGTAGGCGGGATGTAACGTCCCGCTCATCCGCCCCTCCGCTTCTATTGGCCAGCTGCTTAGTAACGTCGCGGTGACGCCGAACGAACCGCCCCCTTAGAAAGGAGGTGGTTCGCCGGTCACAGCGACGTCGCTAGGCAGATAAGTAGTGTGACGGGTCCGCGTGATTTTGTGCGCCACGGGCAGTGATTTGCCTGTGTCGCACAAACGATGGGGGCGGGTGCGCACGCTAGCGATATCGGTCACGATATCGCAGCGTGTAAAGCGGCCTTTAGAAAGTAGATTTTGAAATTTGAACTCCCCTACTTTGGAAAAATGTTCCCATATATTTAATTTGTGGTGAATATCCACTCTAATTGCCCTGAACATTTGTACAGTTTCATGCAAAAGTTTTAGGCAGGTGTGAAAAATGCTGTAAAGTAAGAATGTTTATAAAGAATAGAGTAGTTTATTTCTGTCAATCAACAAAATGCAAATCAGATAGACATCCTGGTATTGTACTATAATGTTATTGTTTGATGGATAAATACATTTTTGTATTTCCCACCATTGAGGAAAGAATTGGGCAACTAGAAAGACCCTAGATGCAGTGGTCGAACAAGGAATCTTAGTGCAGCATATGAAAGGACCATGGTCTTTAATGCATCAAATTTTGTATCTTTGAAAATTTTTACAAGAAATTAGATTTACATTGAATAAATTTGATTAAATTTGCCACAAATTTCAATGATGTACGGCCTCCAATTGCATGAAAATAGGTGTACAACACTTGGAGGTCTCCTAGGACTGTATTAAACCCTCTTTGGAGATCTTTAATGCAAACACATTAATGCCCAAGTGACCTCAAACTATCTGGTCAGGAAAAAATGGATGGTGATAAACAACAGGTATATTAATTTGGCATGTATGGCTTTAATTTCAGATTATTACAACAAAAAAGGCTGCAAAAATATCTTTTTTTTACAACATGCACACTTTCTGAGGAAGACAATTGTTTTTACTAGTGATGAGCGAGCATGCTTGTAACTACTCGGTACTCGCACGAGTATCGCTGTACTCGGGCTGCTCGGCGGGGACCGAGTAATCTCGCGATACTCGTGCTGTACTCGTGGTCTTCATTTCTGCATGTTGGCGCTCTTTTGAGAGCCAGCCCTCATGCAGGGATTGGCTGGCAGACCACTGCAATGCCACAGCCCTGTTAGTTGTGGAATTGCAGTGATTGGCCGGCCTGCACAGTGTGACCGAGCCTTTATACCGGCCGGCGCGCTGTGCTCTGCTCACAGCTATCCAGACAGTCAGTGCAGGGAGAGTGTCGCTGATTCAGGGAAAGCTTTGCGGCCCTTTATAGCTTTTTCAGTTGCAGGGCTGCAAACAGTGTGACCAAAAGTCCTTCTCAGGACTATTCTAGTTGTATACAGGCAGGCAGGGTATAGCCAGGTCGGAGTACAGTAGCAGAGTCCTTCTCAGGACTATTGTTGCTATATACAGGCAGGGTATAGCCAGGTCTGAATACAGGCTAGTGACCAGAAGAGTCCTTGTCAGGACTATTGTACCAGTATACAGGCAGGCAGGCAGGCAGGGTAGTGGTGACCGTATACCAGCCTTCATCATATCTGGGGCTGGTGTACACAGTGTAAAACAGTCCAGATAGTGTCTGACTTGTCTGTAATTGTCGCTCCCCAAAAAAACCTGTTAGGTTCTTATTGCGTCCGTGCTTGGTTTTTAAAACCGCACGTGTGTGCCTGTTGGTGGCAGCGTACAGGTGCACTTGTGTGCAATTTCCACAAACTTTGATATAACGCACAAGTAGTGAATATACACGTCAGCAGTGCACAGCATTGCAAAATGCGCAAGGGCATTGGCAAGGAACAAGGAAGTGGACGTGATGGTGGTGCAGGCAGAGGCCGAGGTCGTGGGCAAGCTCTAATTTCGCCACAACAAAGGGCCACATCTAGTCGCTCGCACGTCCTGTCCCAAATTCTTGGGGACCGCAGCAGTACACCGCTCTTGAACCAAGACCAGTGTCAACAGGTTGTTAGTTGGATAGCAGATAATGCTTCCAGTCAGATTGGCACCACCACAAACACTCTGTCTTCCACACGGTCAAGTGTCAGTAGCCGTGATACTGCACCGCACATTTCTGAACCTGATCCTCCTTCCTACCACCAGGCTGAGTACACGTCCTCCTCGGACATTAATGATCCCACACTTGGACACTCGGAAGAGCTGTTCACGTTTCCATTCACACATTCTGGCCTCTCGCCAGCTCATATTGAAGTGGGTCATGAGGAGATCGTCTGTACAGATGGCCAAATATTTGAGCAGCCACGTTCTCACGAAGTTGGCAACGTGTCTCAACAAGTGGTGGACGATGATGAGACACAATTGTCAGGAAGTCAGGAGGAGGAGCAGGGTGCGGAAGAGGAAGACGACGTGGTGGATGATCCAGTAACTGACCCAACCTGGCAGGAGGATATGCAGAGCGAGGACAGCAGTGCACAGGGGGAGGGAGGCGTAGCATCACAACAGGCAGTAAGAAGCAGGGTGGTGGCCCCAGGCAGAAGTCAGGCAACCGTTCCCCGGAACAACACGACGACACAAGGTGCCTGTACAAATGTTAGGTCTTCCCGAGTCTGGCAGTTTTTTAAGTTGGATCCAGATGATTCAAAAAAGGCCATTTGCAACACCTGCCGTGCGAGCATCAGCAGGGGTACCAAAACTAGCAGCCTGACCACCACCAGCATGATCAGGCACATGTCAGCCAAGCACCCGACTTTGTGGGAAGTACAACAGAGTCGAGGAGCAGTGCTTGCTGATGTCACTGCTACGTCTTCGCTGGTTGTGCATGCGAGCCAATCCCCTGTCCATGCTGCCTGCGAACAAGACTCCTCCACTCCTGCACCTGCAGTTGCCTACGCAGAAAGAACACCATCATCAAGCACGTCCTTGTCCCAGCGCAGCGTTCAGTTATCCATTCAGCAAACCTTTGAACGCAGGCGCAAATACACTGCCAACACCCCACATGCCACAGTTCTAAATGCTAACATTTCGCGACTGCTTGCGCTGGAAATGTTGCCTTTTAGGCTGGTGGAGACAGAAGCATTCCGTGACCTGATGGTGGCAGCTGTCCCACGTTACTCGGTCCCCAGCCGCCACTATTTCTCCCGGTGTGCCGTCCCCGCGTTGCATAACCACGTGTCACAAAACATCACACGTGCCCTGAACAACGCTGTTTCACCCAAGGTCCACCTAACCACAGACACGTGGACAAGTGCTTGTGGGCAAGGCCGCTACATCTCGTTGACGGCACACTGGGTTAATATTGTGGAAGCTGGGACCCAGTCTGAGCGAGGGACGGAACACGTCCTTCCCACACCAAGGTTTGCAGGCCCTACCTCAGTCAGTCAGTCAGTGTTTCACCCACACTCTACAGCTCCGGAATGTCATGCTCTTCAGCCTCCTCCTCCTCCTGCGCATCCTCATCCACTGTACCCTCCACACCAGTCACAAGCTGGAAGCACTGCAGCACTGCCTCGGCGAAGCGGCAACAGGCTGTGCTGAAGCTAATCTGCATAGGTGACAAACCCCACAATGCAGAAGAGCTGTGGACAGCTCTGAAACAGCAGGCAGATCACTGGCTCACACCTCTGAACCTAAAGCCAGGAAAGGTCGTGTGTGACAATGGCCGGAACCTGGTGGCGGCTTTGAGGCGAGGCCAGCTGACACATGTTCCATGCGTGGCCCATGTGCTCAACCTCGTGGTTCAGCGGTTTCTAAAGTCATACCCAGAGCTGTCTGATCTGCTGGTAAAAGTTCGCCGCCTGTCTGCACATTTTCGAAAGTCACCTACTGCTTCAGCCGGCCTTGCCGGCTTTCAGCGCAGTTTGCATCTTCCGGCTCACAGACTGGTGTGTGATGTCCCCACGCGTTGGAATTCAACTCTGCACATGTTGGTCAGGATATGTGAGCAGAAGAGGGCAGTTGTTGAGTACCTGCATCACCTAAGCCGTCGGGAAATGGGTCAAACTCCACACATAACACCTGAGGAATGGAGATGGATGTCAGACCTATGTACCATCCTCCAAAACTTTGAGGACTCCACCAAGATGGTGAGTGGTGATGACGCCATTATTAGCGTCACCATACCGCTACTCTGCCTTCTAAAACGGTCTCTGCTGAAAAACAAACATGATGCATTGCAGGCGGAGCGCGATGAGTTGCAGCAAGAAACAGTAGTGGGTGTGGTTGATGATAACACACAGCCCAGCCTCGTCTCATCACAACGTGCAGTGGAGGACTATGACGAGGAGGAGGATGAAGACATGGAGCAACTCTCCGGCCAAATTGAGGATATGACATGCACACCAGTCATATCCTCGGTTCAGCGTGGCTGGCCAGAGGACAGGGTAGATGAGGAGGAGGAGGAGGAGGAGGAGGACAGCATGTTCAGTCATCTTGTTGGTCAGGCTACTGAAGTCCTGGCTGTTAAGAGTCTGGCGCACATGGCTGACTTTATGGTAAGCTGCCTGTCTCGTGACCCTCGCGTTAAAAACATCTTGGCCGACAATCATTACTGGTTGGTAACACTGTTAGACCCACGCTACAAGGAGAACTTTTTGTCTCTTATTCCCGTGGAGGAGAGGTCAACCAAAATGCAGCAGTTCCGGAAGGCCATAGTCACGGAAGTAGGCAAAGCATTCCCCTCACAAAACGCTAGCGGCATAGGTCATGAATCAGTGGACAACCGAGGCGTACAGCCGAGAGAGGCACAAGTCCAATCCGCCAGAGGTAGGGGAACAGTCTTTAAGATGTGGGACAGTTTTCTCAGCCCCTCACGTACCACAGCCCCTGAGGTGCGGGGTAGTGCCACAAGAAATCCTAAGTTTGCCCAGATGCTGAAGGAGTACCTTGCAGATCGAACAACTGTACTCCGACATTCCTCTGTGCCTTACAATTATTGGGTATCCAAGCTGGACACGTGGCATGAATTGGCTCTCTACGCCTTGGAAGTCCTGGCCTGCCCTGCTGCTAGCGTTTTGTCAGAGCGTGTTTTTAGTGCCGCAGGTGGAATCATTACAGATAAACGCACCCGCCTGTCAACTGAAAATGCTGACAGGCTGACTCTGATCAAGATGAACAAGGGTTGGATTGGGCCAGACTTCACCACACCACCAGCAAATGAGAGCGGAATTTAAAGTTTGCCATGTACCTCCACTCACCCATGGGTACACACTTCTGGACTTTGGATAATCGCTGGACTGCTCCTCCTTCTCCTCATGCGCCACCATGATGATGACCGTTACAAATTGCAATACTTAGGCCTTTGTTTCAGGTATACCCCCAGTGGTAAATTTTTTCGCCCATTCTTTGCAGAATGGACATTACAACGACAGGAGACCCGCTCCTTTGCAATGGGAACAATGTTTTGAGGCCCTCATGCACGTCTCTACCCAGGGACAACGTGGAGCCTCCCAATTTTTGGCTGCCCTGCCTAAGGGCTATACTATAATACACCCACTTCCTGACAATGGACACTTAATGTTTTGAGGCCCTCATGCACGTCTCTACCCAGGGACAACGTGGAGCCTCCCAATTTTTGGCTGCCCTGCCTAAGGGCTATACTATAATACACCCACTTCCTGACAATGGACACTTAATGTTTTGAGGCCCTCATGCATGTCTCTACCCAGGGACAACGTGGAGCCTCCCAATTTTTGGCTGCCCTGCCTAAGGGCTATACTATAATACACCCACTTCCTGACAATGGACACTTAATGTTTTGAGGCCCTCATGCACGTCTCTACCCAGGGACAACGTGGAGCCTCCCAATTTTTGGCTGCCCTGCCTAAGGGCTATACTATAATACACCCACTTCCTGACAATGGACACTTAATGTTTTGAGGCCCTCATGCACGTCTCTACCCAGGGACAACGTGGAGCCTCCCAATTTTTGGCTGCCCTGCCTAAGGGCTATACTATAATACACCCACTTCCTGACAATGGACACTTAATGTTTTGAGGCCCTCATGCACGTCTCTACCCAGGGACAACGTGGAGCCTCCCAATTTTTGGCTGCCCTGCCTAAGGGCTATACTACAATAGACCCACTTCCTTCCAATGGGCACTTCAGGTTTACAGGCCCTCATGCACGTCTCTATCCAGGGACAACGTGGAGCCTCCCAATTTTTGGCTGCCCTGCCTAAGGGCTGTACTACAATAGACCCACTTCCTTACAATGGGCACTTCAGGTTTACAGGCCATCATGCACGTCTCTATCCAGGGACAATGTGGAGCCTCCCAATTTTTGGCTGCCCTGCCTAAGGGCTATACTATAATACACCCACTTCCTGACAATGGACACTTAATGTTTTGAGGCCCTCATGCACGTCTCTACCCAGGGACAATGTGGAGCCTCCCAATTTTTGGCTGCCCTGCCTAAGGGCTATACTATAATACACCCACTTCCTGACAATGGACACTTAATGTTTTGAGGCCCTCATGCACGTCTCTACCCAGGGACAACGTGGAGCCTCCCAATTTTTGGCTGCCCTGCCTAAGGGCTATACTACAATAGACCCACTTCCTTCCAATGGGCACTTCAGGTTTACAGGCCCTCATGCACGTCTCTATCCAGGGACAACGTGGAGCCTCCCAATTTTTGGCTGCCCTGCCTAAGGGCTATACTACAATAGACCCACTTCCTTACAATGGGCACTTCAGGTTTACAGGCCATCATGCACGTCTCTATCCAGGGACAATGTGGAGCCTCCCAATTTTTGGCTGCCCTGCCTAAGGGCTATACTACAATAGACCCACTTCCTTACAATGGGCACTTCAGGTTTACAGGCCCTCATGCACGTCTGTATGCAGGGGCATTGGTGAACCTCACAATTTTGGACTGCCCTGGCAAAGGAAAATACTACAAAGACTCACTTCCTCAAAATGGGCACATTAGACTCAAGAGGCCTTCATGTACGTCTCTTCTTAGGGACATCGGAGTGCCACACAATGTTTTCACGTAAAATCTTTCATGTATTAATCTCAAAGTAACATACACCAGCTCTATCTCACTATTGGGTATGTGCCCTTAACATTTCCGCCATGAAAAATCATTTTGGGGTCATTTTGGAAGGTTTTCTGGTGAGTCCGTAAAAATGGCGTAAAACGCGGACAAAATTGTTCACAGCTGTGACTTTTCAGTGATAAATGCTTCAAGGGGTCTTCCCCATGCTGTTGCCATGTCATTTGAGCACTCTTCTGAGACTTTTGTGACATTTTTAGGGTTTCTCCATGCTGCCGGGGGGTCATTTCACAAAAATACTCGGGTCTCCCATAGGATAACATTGAGCTCGTTGCTCGGGCCGAGTACACGAGTATCTTGGGAGGCTCGGCCCGAGCTTCGAGCACCCGAGCTTTTTAGTACTCGCTCATCACTAGTTTTTACATTTCTGGATTCTGGAGATGTGTGATTTGTCTAAAAAAAAAAAAAAAATAATAATAATAATAATAATAATAATAATATGACTTGCCTGCCTTTGACACACAAGTCTAGGTTTCAGAATCCTTCTTTACTAGCAAAATTATGATATATGATATTAAACTGCCTTCCTGGTTTCCTATTGCAATGTGTGAAGGTTAACCCTAGCTGCAACAATAGAGGCCAACATCTCAGACCTGTCTGACTAAAAGGCCCTCAAGTTGTTCCACATACCTCCTGAGGAATCAGAGGAGAGTTTGCTATGCACTATAAACCAAAATAGGAAAAGCATGTAGCGATAGAGACTCAAAGTGAGGAAGCATAAAACACGAGCACTAGTGGAAAAGGTGAAGTAGCAAACGCAAGCTACGATAGCCTCCTACAAACCTAACAGCAAACAAGAGAAAGGTGTAGGTAAGGTAAATGATAAAGCAGAGAGAAAATATTACTATGGTTTTTGTCTAACAGGAACAAATCCCTAGCAGCGGGGCTGGAAATCCTTAGAATAATCCACACAGGAATATAGCCACCAGAGAAGAGTAATATCAGGAGAGTATAAATAGCCACTTCAGGAATGTGATAGGACAGAGGAAATTAGCAAGTGAGAACACCTGATAACCACAAACCAAACAGAGAGAAACAAAGGTAAAAGACTATCAGTATTTGGACAGGGACTGACTAGTCTGTGGCTTAGCGGGGAAGGTCACTGGATAGAGTCCTGAACCCAGGGCATGACATTAATGCCCTGAAGATCATAAAAAGTTAAAACTAAATAAAAAGCCCATCTCTGAAACAATATTGTGAATTTATAAAAAGAAAAAAAAAGAAAATAAATAAAAAACGGAATAATCATGGGTATAAAATAAAATAAAAAACGTGCCCATTTTGACCTAAATATATGTCCTCTTTGTGGATCCTCCATCTTCTAATTATTTTGTCATTGTATTATTTTGTCACGTGCACCATGCTACTCAGATCATCCCCACCCTCCTCAGTAATTTATCAACCCGTGTCACCACATGTGAACCCTGGCACCAGGAAGAAAGCAAACCATCCACTTATGGTATTGGCATCAAATAATTCTATCCATCTTCCTGGTTACAGAATTCCCAATAACCCACAACTCTCTTACCCTACCTACATTACCCATTCTCCAGTTACTAGCTGGGCTGTAACCTTGGCCGTTAAGAAGAGCGGCATCCATTGCGGTTGCAATCTTTGTGACTGACATCCCCCAATCTGGCAATTTTGTTTAGAAGTACAGAAACAGTGGTGGCTATTCTTTTTTTTAGACTCATTTACAGTTACTACCATATTAACTCAGCTACTCTGCATGTCATTAAACACTTTCCACCCTTTACATCTTCCCTAATAATTTTTTGGCTCTTTTAGCAGCATGTTCCACCCAAGATTGTTAATTGCCTTCAGTGTTGCAAATTGTTTTTCCAGATCTCTAAACCAAACTTACAGGTAAGCAAAATGTTCAGATCTGCCACATCATTATTGACCATGGAACTGCTGCTCCAGTTGTGTATACACGTCGCAGACAGGGCAATGAAGGAAACCTCCAATTCTCCTATTCATTATCCACACAAAAACAAAAAAATGATAAAAAGGTAGGAAAAAAGGAGAGGGCCTTTCATCAAATTTTTCACATTGAGATGGGCAGATGATATAATAGTTGCTGCAGAGTTGAATTGTCACAAAGTCATTGCTCACTGTGTCCTTGGTATGCAGTGAGTGACAGCTCAGCCTTCCAATAGATAGCAGGGGCGTACTGAACTGTCAGTATTGTTCAGCAGCCCAACCAGGACTGGACCTGCTGGGCTTTGTTCTGGTGTCACTTTTCAGGGTTATTCCTTGGCTATTTAGCTGGCAATGGTCAGACCAATGTTAGTCGTGCCTTTGCTCTGTGGAGTAAGTGCCTTGAGTTTGCCGTTCTGATTTTTTGCTGCCTGACCTTGGACCTTGTCTTTTGACTACTCGTTTGACATGCTCCTTTACCTCTATATATGCTGTTTGGTTCTGACCATGGACTGTGACCTCTTTACTTCTTTGTCTTGCCCCCTGCCTCCGAATTACACTCTCTGTATTTAAATCTAGGTTTCTAGACTCATTTGTCTTACATCTTACTGTGAGAAGTGATGATAGCCATCATCAAATAAATAAAACTTTTGTTTTTCTTTCAATTATGCCTTTTCATTGTGAAGATATTAGCAATCAAGTTAATTTCACTCGGAGAGAGAAGAACATGCACCCACCATAGCTTAGAGCACGTTTCTCATTGTCTGAGATGGATAATGTCAGACAGCCCTGATCTCCTAAGTTCTTGCAATGATTACAAAATGCTGGGAGTAGAGCAAAGATGAATGATACCTTTCAGAGAAGGTCCAAAAGTCAATGTGGAGTAGGCAACACATCACAGATACAGACCTCATCATAAAAACAACCCAGTAGTAACCAACATCCCCTTTCATAATATAATACACTGATGGACTTTTCATGTGTTTTAAAATAAAAAAAAAGTCCAAAAATGATCCTTCTTAGTATGTAATTTGTGTGTAGAACACTAACTCAAATTAATGGTGTCGCTGTCAGAGGTAACACTATCCTGCTGTGATTGAGACAAGTGATTTGCCATATGTTCCACAATGTCCTAGCCTCTTCCTCACTTACCAGAAGCAAATAAGGGCAATAGTGGCCCGCATTTGGTAGGAATATTGCCCAGATGGCTAGTGTCAGTGGTGATGGTACTTTTTATATTGAATTTTGAATGCTTCCAAAAAGTGACAGAAATGCCTATTAGATGCAGGACGAAAAAAAACCAGCACCTACAACAGGGTTCTGTATTAGTGTGGCATGGATGGGTGTCAAATTGTCTAGTAAAACAAATATGCAAAAATGTTTCTGATATGTACACGTTTGGATTTCAGGGAATTTTGTATTAAAAAATGATATATGATTATTCCCTCCAGAAAAACAGCTGCACGAAAAATGCAAAAACTTAGTACAGTAATCACTTGTGTCAACTAAGCACATTGAAATTGATTTCCTTTCTTTCTGCTTTTTAGTGGCTTAAAAATAAAGAAAAAAATGTGTATCACCATATTACTGTTAATATTACCATATTACCATTAACTCTAGCACCTCTTCTATCTCTCTACCCCTGTTAATTGAATCTCTCTCATCCTCACTGCTGAAATTGATTATATTACTGTCTAGAGTATTTGTCTAATGTTTTAGGGTTTTCTCTTCCAATCTGTAATACTGAGCTGCCAGCTCTGATGTACTCTTTCACTATCCTAAAATCACCCTAAGGCCCGTTTCACACGTCAGTGAAAAACACAGACGTTCTTCACTGACGTGTAAAACACACACAAGTCCCTCCGTGTGCCGTGATTCACAGCACACGTGGGTTGTCTAAGTGCAATCCTTGCTCCGTTCTCCGTGGTCCGTGATTGCACATAGAGATCAACTCACCTGTGCCCGCTCCCACTCTCCATTGCTGACCCCCGCAGCAGCTGCTTCCGGGTCGGCTGTGTCGTGCATTCATGAATATGCACGGCAGTAATGAGCTGGCTCAGAAGCAGCAGGCAGAACAGGCTGCAGAGAGCGCCGCTGAAGCCGGGTGAGTAAAAATGATTTTTTATTTTATATGCACGTTTTTTTCTGGCACGTGTTTCACGGATCACACCACTGCGTGGTTCGTGGGACATCAGTGATGCCAGAAAAAAATGGACATGTCTCCATGCGGCAATCACGGACTCGCGGGTATGCCGCACGGAGACAAGGTCAGTGAAAAATCACTGATGTGTGAGCAGACCCATTGATTATAATGGGTCTGTGTATGTCAGTGATTCTGGTACGTAGAAAAAAAAGCACAAACGTACCAGAATCACTGACGTGTGAAACAGGCCTTAGGACTTTCACACATTCATGAAAATCACGCATGTTTTTCACGGACGTGTCAAAGGTGCATATTGCCCTACGTGAGCCGTGTTTATGGCACACGTGTGTTCTCCGTGTCTTATCCGTGATAACACACGGAGAACGGGAACTTTCTGCTCACCTGTCCCTGGCGTCGCTGTCCTTGGTGCTGATCTTCGGTCTCCAGTCCTGCCGACTCCCCGCTGCTGCTTCCGGCCGCAGTGAAGTGAATATGCAATGAGCATAATGAGCGGCGGTCGGAAGCAAGTGACAGCAGCGGCAGAGACAGCAGCGCTGGAGAAGGTGAGTAAAGTTTTTTTATTATTTTCTCAGACATGAGTGTTTTCTCCGGCACGTGTCACACGGAACACCTCCGTGGGGTCCGTTTGCATTCCGTGTGACACCCGTGATGCCGGAGAAAAACGGACATGTTGATGTGTGGAGCACACGGACACATGTATGCTCCACACGTACACACGGTCCATGGCAGAACACGCACGTGAGCGTAGACCCATTAATTTTAATGGGTTTCCGTGTGCCCGTGTCTCCGGTACGTGAGGAAAAGGACCAAACAAGTACCGGAGACAAGGACGTGTGAAAGAGGCCTAAAACAGCTGCTGCATTCCCTGCATAGACTTTTATACAGGCTATAATAATCCCTCTTGATTTGATGCACTATATCATGTAATGTGATACCAGAAAGGAATTATGAGGAAACCTGTGCGGCGACACCTGAGATCATGTCAGCCTTCTGTTACCAATGAAATCTTCTGCAATATTTAAATAGCTGCAGGCATCTTTTTGATATTTCGTCTGACTCAAATCAAAAATTAATTGAATTTACCGAAACCTGCAAATTTGATAAGATTCACCTCAAATTCAATTCAGATTGAATCAATTCAGTTCAGTAAATGAAGCATTACAAAGTGCCCATTCACATTAAAGAACAACCATGAATATAAGTAATGTTGAGCCCGTCTGATGTGGAGGTGTTCTTTCCAACCTCTGTCTATTCTGACATAACTTTTCAAGCAGGCACCTGTTATGACATCCATGTGTCCTCCTAATAGGCTGTACAGAGGGAAGGGCCATGGGCTAGCTTAACTATGAACAACCAATTGAAAGAATATATTACAAGTTTGCTTATACATCTATTACCTTAAACATCCAGTTGCATTAAAGAATATTTCAGGATCCATTGAACTCTTCTGACCAGACACTGCATTGTCTGTCCAACCAGAAAATGGAACCACAACACATTCATTCA
This sequence comes from Anomaloglossus baeobatrachus, assembly GCF_048569485.1. NCBI lineage: Eukaryota > Metazoa > Chordata > Amphibia > Anura > Aromobatidae > Anomaloglossus > Anomaloglossus baeobatrachus. The sequence continues at coordinate 278,120,998 of NC_134354.1, read as the reverse complement.
AGACAGGAAGAGCTTCTTTAACCAGGTCCCCCTTCAGCTGATCAGTGGACGACAAATTCCAGAGCAAACCTGTACGAAACACAGAATGACATTTTTTTTAAAAGCAGTGGTGGTAAAATATCACAAAGCAATACACAATAATCCACAATCCACACATAGCGATGTATGCTACCACAGGAACGACGAACAACATCGCTACGTACGAGACAACGATTTTTGGTTTTAGGACGACCTCTCCAAAACCAACGATTTTTGTCTCTTTTGCGATTGTTTAAGGATGCTCGTACGTGTTACACGCTGCGATGTCTCTAACGACGCTGGATGTACGTCACAAGCACCGTGACCCCGACGATAAATCGTTGGCGATGTCGCAGAGTGTAAAGTACCCCTTAAAGCATGTCCTATTCCAATCCAAAGTCTATGGATATCTGTGAGACGCAGATACAAATCAAATGGTTTCTGATTTGCTTCAATGTTAAATCCGAGTATCGCACAGCACACGCTTATATGTGAATGTAGACGAAGTTCACATGAGCATGTAAAAACATTTTTTCATCTAGAAAAAAAAAATCATATTTTGTCTATCTATATTGTCTTTTTACATCAATAGTAGAGATGAGCAGATCTGAAAAGACCCACCTTTCTAGCAACGTCCGGTTTGTGGGATCCCTACATGCATGGATGGCCCCCTCAGTGCTGTATCCTTTAATAAGTGATTACAGAATGGTAACACCATTGGAGCTGTTTCTGTTCAATAACTGCTTAGTAAATAAGGCGTATCAGGCGACTGATCCAGAAAAGTTAGAATGTTAACCTGCATTCCTAATTTTGGTGTACATGTACTGATGAAAAATACTAATAAAGAATGTGCGTGTGTGAATGAGGTCTTATGCTATTTAGCTGAATTCCTCACTATTGCTCATGTTAATACAACCAGAATGCATCACACTATTTACCTGTAATTTGCTTTTGAATTTCCTGATTCGGACTCCTCCTTAACAGATTAACGGCCTCCTGGACACCTCCTTGCCGGCTCGTCTCCAGTTTATTTGGGTTGTTTTTGAAAACAAGATTCCTTACAGCTCCGGCAGCTGCTAGCTGCACATTTTGATTGGGACTCTTGAAGAGGTGTATTAGCTTTTGTATGCCATTATATTGGTTAACCTGAGGAAAAAAAAAACAATTAAATTCTGATGTGAAGTAGAATTATTTCAACTTATTCATGTTTATAAACAAAATCGATCACAGGATGGATTTATTGGCATTTTCCAGCTCCGTAAGCTCTATAAAAAATTTTTTTGTCAGAATCATTATTCCCCCAAAATGATACTAATAAAAACCAACCTATTCAACAAAAAAGGACCTTATGCAAAAACATTATCAGAAAAATAAAAAACTTATGACTCTTATAAAACAATGTTTTTTACTTGTTTTGTTGAACTTGCAGCTTAAACAAAAAGTAAAGTAGCCCCTTATGGTTTGTGGGCGTACTGGTATGTCCAATGTCGGCTCCCTGTGTATCATTAGCCTGCATCATACTATCATAATATCATGAGCCTGCATCATATTAGAAGTTGGCACTACTGAATGTCACTGCTGATAGCCTCTTAAATACTGCAGTCATTTTCCGAAAGTGGCATTTAAGGCATATGGTTTAGCAGGCATGCCTCTGCCCAGACCGATCATCTCTCTTCTCCTTCCTTTGACTTGATCACTGGGTGCCTGTGATTGTGATGGCAGCTGAGGTCCCACGTGTCCTATGTGTGTTATAATGGCACTCCTATGTATACAAACTTATGGCTTGGCGTCATATGAGATCATGAATTTTACTATATTTTTTATTTACTCTATTGGCCTTCAGTTTGATCTTGAGCCATGGCGACTTGTTGGATTAATGCTCTGTAGGAAGATCGATCTTGTACAAGCCTAGATAGGTCCCCCAGGGTCTTCTCTGCTGTTATTTTGATAGTATCAAACCATCAGGTTGCTGGTCTTCCTCTTCACTTTGTTCTTTCTATTCTTCCAACTATGATGTCCTTCACCAGTCATTGCTCTCTCCATATGATTTGTCCAAAGTAGGCAAGTCGTAGCTTGGTGACCCTTCCTTCGAGTGACATGTCTTACTTGATTTATCATATATTACAATACTAAAGTATTGCTATAATTTCCCAAACCTTTAAAGCAGGCAGCCCCTATTTTTGAACAACACTGATAGGACCACCAATTAGACTAAAAATCTCCAAAAGAGTAGAAATTTTAAAACTCAGGTAATACTGAATCTTTTCTGACAAAACTGCCTATCAATCTTCTCAGACCCGTCCCCGATCAATAACGCCTGCCTGCAGATTAAATTGCTTTTTCATGGTGACTGGTTCCCATTCAATACTACAGTATTACAGTATATAGTAAAAATCATGGTCACCTATGAAAGCCAGTCTCATAACGTTCTTCATTTGAGCACCATCATCTCAGGCATGACAGCCTTCAGTAGACCCCTAGCTTTCATGATAACCTCACTATCACATCCCTTGTGCCAATGGCTACATGAAATGGCATGCCCTAGAAATCATGCAGGCTCATTTCATACATAATATGTTGGAAAGGAGTTGCAATTTTCACAGTGAACACTAGAGTTTTTTTAAACTCAAATTTCCGGTTCATTCACATCTACAATAACCGCAATGGACATACTCTTTCCCTATTTTTTTTATTAAACAATCTAATGGGCATGTGCAAAAGTCATTCGGAAGTGAGGGTAAAGGGAGGGAACTGTGAAATCACATATTATTCTTGGAAGATTTGTTTATTAGCTGTGAATGTAAGTGTAACCTGTTATTGCAATCCTGCCTCTGATGATAAAGAGCCTTCTGACAATTATCCTGAAATGACATGAAAAATAAGTCTAAAAAAAGTCTAAAGGCCGCTTTACATGCTACGACATCGCTCAAGCGATCTCGTTGGGGTCACGGAATTTGTGACGCACATCCGGCCACTTTAGCGATGTCGTTGCGTGTGACACCTATGAGCGATTTTTGCATCGTCACAAAAACGTGCAAAATCGCTAATCGGTGACATGCCCCCCTATTCCCAATTATCGTTGCTGCTGCAGGTACGATGTAGTTCATCATTTTTGCTGCAGCACACATCGCTATGTGTGACACCGCAGGAACGAGGTACCTCACCTTACCTGCGGCCGCCGGCAATGCGTAAGGAAGGAGGTGGGCGGGATGTTATGTCCCGCTCATCTCCGCCCCTCCGCTTCTATTGGGAGGCCACTTAGTGACGTCGCTGTGACGCTGAACGAACCGCCCCCTTAGAAAGGAGGCGGTTTTGCCGGACACAGCGACGTCGCTAGGCAGGTAAGTAGTGTGACTGGTGTAAGCGATGTTGTGCACCACGGGCAGCGATTTTCAGGTACGCACGATAGCGATATAGGTAACGATATCGCAGCGTGTAAAGCAGCCTTACGTGACCAGTGTGAAAATTGCAAGACTACATATTTAGTTTTTTTTCAATAAAGATTGGAATATGAAAAAAAATTGCCATTTTTTTTAAATATCTGTAGGATAAAAGAGATAGCATAGGTCATATGTTTACAGTACAGTTACTAAAGCTCTTTCTTCTATGGGAAAAAGATTGTATGAATTATTAAAGGGGTTGTTTGAGATTATTTTATTGCTATGGGCCTAAGAACTGGCAGGCATGTAGTTGCTATGTACCTGCCTGTTCTACCCGGTACCAGCTCAAAGTGACCCATTCTGTTGGCAATTCAGCTGCTTCACATCAACAGAGCAACTCTTTAGGGTGCTTTACACGCTGCGACATAGCGATGTCATGCGCGATAGCACCCGCCCCCGTCGTTGGTGCGATATGTGGTGATCCCAGCCGTAGCGAACATTATCGCTACGGAAGCGTCACACGCACATACTTGTTCTCGACGTCGCTGTTGATGCCGAACAATCCCTCCTTCAAGGTGGAGGTGTGTTCGGCGTCACAACGACGTCACAAAATGGCCGTCCAATAGAAGAGGAGGGGAGGAGATGAGCGGCCGGAACATGCCGCCCACCTCCTTCATTCCTCATTGCAGGTGGATGCAGGTAAGGAGATGTTCGTCGCTCCTGCGGTGTCACACATAGCGATGTGTGATGCCGCAGGAACGACAAACAACCTCGCTACTGACCAAACAACGATTTTTGGTAAATGAATGACGTCTCACAGACCAACGATTTTTGCCTCTTTTGCAATCGTTTAAGGTTGTTCTTAGGTGCCACACGCTGCGATGTCGCTGGATGTGCGTCACAAACACCATGACCCAGACGATATATCGTTAGCGATGTCGCATCGTGTAAATGGCGCTTTTCTCTTCTGGCATGCTCTGTTGATGGGACATGACTGTAAAGGGTGCTTTACACGCTGCGACATCGCGAGCGATAGCACTCGCCCCCGTCGTTCCTGCGATATGTGGTGATCGCTGCCGTAGCGAACATTATCGCTACGGCAGCGTCACACGCACATACCTGCTTTACGACGTCGCTGGAGACACTGAACAATCTCTCCTTTAAGAGGGTGGTTTGTTCGGCGTCACAGCGGCGTCACTAAGCGGCCACCCAATAGCAGAGGAGGGGCGGAGATGAACGGGCGAAATATCCCGCCCACCTCCTTCCTTCCTCATTGCCAGAGGACGCAGGTAAGGAGATGTTCTTCGTTCCTGCGGTGTCACACATAGCGATGTGTGATGCCACAGGAATGAGGAACCACCAGCGGCATGCCCCACCAACAATATTATGAAAAGGAGCGATGTGTCAACGATTTTTGACGTTCTTGCAATCGTTGATCGTTGCTCCTGGGTGTCACACGCTGTGATGTCGCTAATGACGCCGGATGTGCGTTACTAACGACATGACCCCGACTATATATCGTTAGCGATGTTGCAGCGTGTAAAGCACCCTTAAACCTGATGCTTATTGATATCCGGTTCCCCACAGTTAGGCAGTAAAGAGTCTTCTTTCAATCAGCATGACATCAGCAGTAACGCTCCAGAAAAGAAATTGCTGCTTTGTTGATGTGATGTCAGCGGAAACAGCAAAATCGCCGCCGGGAGCGGTCTATGTGCCAGAATAGAGCTGCATTGGCCAGAACAGTCAGGTAGTTAGCAACTACCTGCCAGTTAGTTCTTAGTCCCATGGTAAAAAATAAAATAGTCCCGAACAACCCGTTTAACTTATATGAAACGGGATTTGATACAGAATGTACAATATTTTGAAAAATGATGTAACTTTTCATTATTCAGAGAATTCCTTTTAATTTTTTTGTGCTGAAACAGAAATACCGCATCTGTTTTCTCTATGCTTATCTTAGTCATTCATTGCAGAAGACATACCTGGCCCTTTGCATTCTCATCTTGATAGCAAGTATGCTGTATGTAGTTTGCTCCAATTGCCTGCAATTTTGGATTTGTTCCGGCAAGATATTCCATTGCTCGATCTATGGTCATACAATTTGCATCAAGCTCATCTTGGGGATCTATCCTGCAATAAGAGATAAAAATTCATAGTATATGAAAGTGCTGTGACACATAACAGTTACATCATTGTTGGTCAGCATTTCTGTTTCCCAACTTAAACAAGAAGGGGATATATTCGCAAGTTGTTCTCATGGTGCAGTAGATTCTTGTAAAATCTAGAAACATATCAACAAATATATCCAATCGACAGTAAGGAAAAAGCAAACACTGCACTCAATCAATAGTGTTAATTTGCTTTAGTCAACTTCAATCCATTAAAACGTGCCAGACAACATGCAATAACGATTAGGAGGACACTTATTATGATCCGGCGCCATTGATGCCGGAAACGGCCTTCTGCAATTTTTACTCCACTGGGCGCCGGCCTCGGATTCTGGCATTACCTCGGGTTGTTCAGCTTGTTGCTCTTGCCTCTGCTCCTAAGTGTGGTGTGGCGGCTACTGAGCATGCACGACCTGAACTCGCACAGCCAGATGCTAAGTCCCTAGAGTACCCCACGGGGCATGTGCAGGCTGAATTGCCAGCGCTGGGTTCTAAGTCCCATAATGCCTCTACGGAGCATGCTCAGGCTGTTAGTGATCAGCCAGAGACTAAGGCGGGCTTTACACGCTGCAACATCGCTAGCAATTGCTGGTGGCCCCGACGATATATCGGTAGCGATGACGCAACGTGTAAAGCCCGCCTAAGTGTGGAAATCTGCTCACTGATCATGTGCGGGCAGTTTCCACTCTCTCTGAGGCTAAGTCCGGAAAGGACTCTACTGAGCATGTCCGTGATGTGGCAGGTCCTGATTGGCTCTCCTTCATCAGCCGCCCTGCTAATGTGTTAGTTGCTGATTTGCCACCGGATGTCCGCCCTCAGGACTATACCTTTTGGAATTGGTCATCTGACAATAACTGATGCCTTCATTTGGGTGGAGCTAAGGTTATTTAAGGCTCCCACCGGCGCACATGGGTGCGCACTTATCACATTCATTTCATGTTGCCTCAGGGCATAAGGATGTCTGGCAGTCCACCATTATTGCACTCTGAGATCACACCGTGACCCGGTGCTGTGAGAGAGTTACTCCACACCGTAGATGGGTCACCTAGGCAGGTACCGTGGCCAGGGTCTATGAGAGGGTTACTCTACACCGTTGACGGGTCACCTAGGTAGGTAACGTTTTTTCCATGGCCTGGGTCTTTGAGAGAGTTACTCCACAGCGTAGACGGGTCACCTAGGCAGGTACTGCTCATACCGTGGCCCAATTCTGTGAGAGGGTTACTCTACTCCACACTGTAGATGGGTCACCTAGGCAGGTAGCTCCGGACACAGTTTGTTATAAGCACAGCATGTTCAAGGTTGTTATATGCACTGAGTGCACAAGCTTATACTTTGAGTCATTAATTAGCACAACCTCTGTGAGGTCACATGGGTTACAGCGACTCATTCTTCATTTAATTTACATAACCTCTGTGAGGACAACACAGGTTATTACGACCCATTTTATACTTCTGCGTGACGTGAACACAAGCTAGTAGGGGTTTATTTGTATTCATCTATAAGCTGTTGTGTCCGCTTTGTCCTCTGGACTACTAGCAGCAATATTCCATCTTTGCACGGTGGACCCCGGGTTGCGATTGAATCTATTATATTTCCATTCAATCTGTCAATAACGCGACTCAGGTGAAGAACGTTTTACGTCACTCAGACGTAACCTTTTATGTGATATGGCACCACCATACTATCACTATATGGTGTATCGCTAGAACATATGAAGACTGCAGTGGTCTGTGGGATAGTGCTAAATACATATGACATTGATGTCATGAACAAAAGTATTGGAACTCTTGAAATTGTTCCAGAAAATGAAGTATTTCTCTCAGAAAATTATTGCAATTACACATTTTGTTATACACCTGTTTATTTCCTTTGCATGTATTGGAGCAACAAAAAGAAAACAAAGAAATAAAAACAAATTGGACATAATTTCAAACAAAAACTCCAAAAATCGGCTGGACAAAATTACTGGTACCATTCTAAAGTTGTGGGTAAACTACTTTGTTTCAAGCATTGATCGAACTTTGTTTCAAGCTCGATCAAACTCACCTGGGGCAAGTAACAGGTGTGGGCAATATGAAAATAATTCCTGAAACCAGATAAAAGGGAAGAAGTTGATTTAATATTTCCATTATGTGTCTGTTTGTGCCACACTAAGCATGGAGAACACAAAGAGGAGAAGAGAACTATCTGAGGACTTGAAAACCAAAATTGTTGAAAAATATCAACAATCTCACGGTTACATGTCTATCTCCAGAGATCTTGATGTTCCTTTGTCCATGGTGCACGTGGATGACAGAGAACAATTGATGAAACTTGCAATGCAGGATAATCCGGATGGTGGATAAGCAGCCCCAATCAAGTTCCAAAGAAATTCAAGCTGTTCTGCAGGTGCAGCAGTGTTTAGTGTGAACTATCCATCGACATTTGAGTTAAATGAAATGCTATGGCAGGAGAACCAGGAGGACCAAAGAGACATAAGAAAGCTAGATGCAGTTTGCCAAAATGTACATGAGTAAGCCAAAATCTTTTTGGGAAAGTGTCTTGTGGACAGATGAGACCAAGATAGAGCTTTTAGGTAAAGCACATCATTCTCACTTTATTTATTGAATATAAAAAAAGAGATAAATAAAAACATGCAATCGTAAGGCACTGACCGTGCAAAGATATATACAGAGAAGCCAATACTGGAAAATGGAAATGAGTTAAGGTGAAAATATGCTTCCATGGATTCCCCAGTTTCCTTCCCATGTGGATTGAAAATTGGTGTTAGATTCATCTGGAGGTTCAATCAGAAAAGAGTATGAGAAGGATGAAGTGTGTCTTAATGGCCCCATGCCCAAGCATACAACCTCGAAAGGCATCTTAATTTTATTCTAAAAAGGTCTAGAAGAAAGCAAATAGAGAGTGTGTGAAAGCTGACCAATTCTCCAGGCTCCCAGGAAACATGGAGTAGAGAGTCTGAGAAAGTATTCATTTGAAGGCCAGCTATGACCATCTCTAAATGAGACATTCTGAAGCAGCCCCCGTTTAGCCAAACATGAAAGACTTAATCATGTGTTCTTGATAGTCAAAGGAGGGTTCCCTTCCAAAGAAATCCAGTTGGGAATTGGGACCGGGTCCAGGCTGAGAAAATTAAAAAGGGCAGGCAGGTCTTTATGTTGTTTCAGATAATGTACAGCCCTCTTTTTTTCATGATAAGATGGAAGTGGTAGCTCCATCTATAGGAAACCCCAGTTTCTCGAATCTTCCCCGGAAGCGGCTGCTCATGTAAAGAGCACAGCCTGAAAGATCATGATAGAACCTGATCACGGAGATAGGATTCATGGACGAAGTGCAACAGAGGATGTCTTCCTTGTCTATATAATAAATAAGTCTGCACAGAGTATCTTTAGGGTTATTAGGGTTGGTAAGACCTACTCCTGGGACGTTATGTACTCTGTCCATGACTGAAGAGGTATCTAACGGTTTCTGTGTGACCTATTGTATAAAGAAGTAACCAGCAACCTGAGATCTTCCTGAAGTGAATTGTCCGGCAACCCATTTATGCGAGTATTGTTTCTCCTACCTCTATTTTATTGGTCAAGGAGAAGTGTTAAGTTTTGTAATTGAAAGTTATAAGTCTAATGTTTTTTGTGGCGCCCCTGAATATATCAGGGTACCACAGGGAACTGCATCCTTACCCAGGGTGCAGGGCCTACCCCCATGGTTCTAGGTGCCCAAGAAACCGATGTCACTCCCATCTGCACCACAAAACCCAATCACCTCACATCAGAAACTGCCAGACACATCAGGGGGTTGGACTGACTGGAAATGGGCCAGCCACTGGGGACTGAGCAGACTGTGAGAGGAAATTGAGAAGTAGCCTCCAAAGAGATAGGAGCTGGGAGAGTGAGCTCCTGGGGAGCTAGGGGAGACTGGTTCGGTCGCAAGCGGTTATTCGGGTCCAGAGTAGTAGGGGACCGATATCAGGGACATTGGACAAGGGTGTGATGGACGTAGTCTTGGAGGACTGTCGGCATCCAAAGGCCCAACAGAACTGACCGTTACCGAGCACGACGGGGTACAGGGCCCTAAGTCATGAGCCGATTTAACGTCCTGTCAATTCACCTTAAAGGACTTCCCTACGAGCTCAGGGGTTGAGGGCATCAGGACAACGAGTGGGAAAAGGGTGTATCCAGACACAGTAACCCACTAAAGTCCCACATGCCAGCCCTCAAGAGCATGGCTACACTACCCATAGTGAGCAGGGTCCCCAACAGCTTCAAGCCACGAGGACCACCAACGGACAATAAATTGTACACGGATGCACTAAGTGACATCGGTGGGACCGGGTACTTGGACGGGCTCCCGGCAGCGGCAGCTGTACACAGAGACTTTGGTTTACCTAATGTGTGTGTGTCTCCTTTATAAACCTCATCCAGCACCACGACTACCCACAGTGAGTACCCTGGTCCCCTGCACCCTGCTCTCCCAAATAACTACCAACCCCCTGAGCCCAGGGCCTGCCCTACCTGCGGAGGGACTGACATCTTGCTGCTTAACACCATCTGCTCCGGTACTCCTTCCAGCAGCGCCGGTACTCCCTTTACCGCAACCCGCAGGTGGCGTCACAAACTTATTCCCTGTAAATACCCCCCTTTTACGGCTCAAAGTATCCGTTAAGCAGGGTCCGGACCCCCCTTGAGCCAAAATCCAGGATCCGAGCAGCCCGACTAACACCGAGGCGGTACATTTGCCCTCCAGAGTTTGGAATTGATTAGAAAGATCCTTAGTGATATTCTTTGTTACTGTTGTCCTGGAGGGTAGGAGATTGATGTCTTCCTGGATAGAATCAATAACCTGTTGAGGCGAGGCTTAAATCCTCTGGGCTAAGGAATCATTATCCTGCTTTGTTGGTAATTCTTGTATTAGATTCCATAATAGTTGAAGGTCTGAGTGAAATGGGAAAAGTGGTACAGTATATCTGTGTGCAGGGTCTCTGGGTAACGCAGACTGGTCTGGGAAATTTGCAAAGAGTGTATGCCTCCCGTGTTAATGAGACTGTGAGAGATGGCCAAAAAGGAGGAGAAGCGGTGGTCTCTATGTGAGTATCACCTATATTTTTATGCAGGATATACTGCATATTTGGCGACTCTCCACTGGCCAACTGGTGGGTTATGCATCAGTGCCATTTTGACCAAAGTTGTGCCGGCTGTGTCTGAATTTGCAAGCAAGAAGAACCGTCCAATGCTATTTTTCTTCTTCAAGTTTTCAGAACATGTATTTAATGGTGAAAATCTTATGTCGTAAGCTCAGTGCTTTCTGGGTATCCACAAGGTAAGGGTCAAAAACTATGTCAGGTGTCCGGGCCCGTGAAGCCCTAACAATGATGATTCTAACACATCATGCTTAGGCTAGTTTGTCTACAAAAAGGATGTAAAATGGTTTCTTTAAAGGGTGGTAGAGTTGAATAGCCTTGTAGCTAAGTAAAGAAGCTGGCTAGAGAAACACCTTGGTCGTGTTTGAGAAATGCTGTATCTGGCGGGTGGCACGGTGGCTCAGTGGCTCAGTGGCTAGCACTGCAGTCTTGCAGCGCTGGGGTCCTGGGTTCAAATCCCACCAAGGACACCATCTGCAAGGAGTTTGTATGTTCTCCCCGTGTTTGCGTGGGTTTCCTCCGGGTACTCCGGTTTCCTCCCACATTCCAAAGACATACAGATAGGGACTCTAGATTGTGAGCCCCAATGGGGACAGTGTTGCCAATGTATGTAAAGTGCTATGGAATTAATAGCGCTATATAAATGAATAAAATTATTAATTATTATTATCTGGAGATATTTTTTATTACATAAAACAGCTATGTGGTTGGTGATGCAGTTATAACAGAAGACCCCTAGGTGCCAGCAGAGCTCTGCAATGTACTTCCAACAAGCTGTATTTAAATTATTGTGCTGTTGAACCGTGTTTGACTGCATCAACATATAAAAGGGAATCGTGGTCTTCAGGTATGATGGATATTAGGTTAGAGGCTTTTTATAAAATCTTTGTATTTAATAGTCAGCACAGGGCAGGAGACAAATGAGTGAGCACCACCAGGGGCCTAGAAGGGCCATGGACATCACTGGAAATGAGCATAGTCAGCGAAAAGGTCACCCACCTCAGCATTTATAGCACATTGGAAAGGGGAGCTCTCCGGAAGCAGTGTGAGTGTGGGCCGCTTAGTCGTAGCATGTGTCTGCACCTGTTATCAGTGCACCGGAATACAAGGCCGCGGGTAACCCCCTGTGATATGATGTAGGAGTCTCTCACTTCCAAAGCCTCAACACATGCTGGTAAGTGTCCACAAATCCCCAGGATCCTCTCACTGCCGCAGGAAGACCAGGAGAGGACAACCCCCTAGTCCAGGGAAGGCAAGAGCAGTAAAATCAGCTGCCTCAGGCAGACTGCGTTATCGGCGGTAGCACCAAGCCATAAAAAACAGGCTCAATAAGGTCTTGAGGAACCTACAAATTAGCAAGGATTAGATTGGATGAGTCCGGAGCTCGCACAAATGCGTCTGGATCCCTTGGCTTCCTGTCACGCCCCAGCTATCATTCTACTGTTTACTGAAAACAGAATAAGACCTACAAATAAAAGAACACAGGACCTACAGTCAAATATGGTGGAGGTTCAAACATGTTTTGGGGTTGATTTGCTGCCTCTGGCAATGGGAGCATTGACTGTTTGCAAACAGTAGCTAGTAGAAGACAACCGCACTCACAAGAACAAAGTCTTTCAATAAATGATGTTTTTTTTTATTAATTACAATATTTCACCATAGTGAATGGCAAAGGGGACTAATTGTGATGTGACTCGTAGTATTTTTGACATTTCGACACGTCCTAGATCTTTCTCAAAAATATCGCTATAAGGGAAGTGAAATAAATCGATGACTCTGCTATACATTAAAATGTGCTATACATAAAAATTAGTACAGATATAATCAGTCAGATTTAAGATCACAGAACAGAAGAATATGAACAAAATCACATTAAAGTTCAATTGTGCCACATCAGTAATAAGCTGGATCAATTATATGCAAGATGAGTTATATACAAAAGATTAATGATATACTAAAAGAGCAATTATACAAAAAAAAATTATATACACAATAAGGATAAACTATAAAGCTTGCTGAGAGAGGAAAGAGCATTATAAGTTATAAATGAAGGAAAATAAAGTTTAGGAGGGAGATGAAGGAGAAAAGAAAGATGGATGAAATAAATAATGACAGTGCACAAACCAGAGGTGAAGGCTAGTGATGGTGGTATACTGTTACCTGTGTTCTAGGTAGTGAGGAGAAGTAATCAGCGCTACATGCACTCGAGCATTGATGTAATGCTATCGGTGACTGGGGTGGTTTAAATAGAATGCTCTAAATATCTCTCCCGGTTGCCATTGGCCAGAAGTAGGATGAGAGCAAGGCATCAATTGGTAGACATGCGCAGGAGCGCAATAGAGGCTGGAAGCTATCATATGTGATGTTGTCATGTTTGTAGAGCATGTGCAATGCAGCAGGGGTGATAGTTATGAAGTTGTGTAATACTTGGTCGCTATAGGTGTGACAACTGTGGAGCGAAGGAGAATTAATGAGAATACTGATAAGGGATGAGTGGTAAAGCAGGGAGAGAGATATGAGGGGTAGAAAAAGAATGCAGAAATTGAAGGAGACTGGTGCACTTACCAAGGAGGGAGGATTGGATCAATGTGTCTGGAAGAATAAAGACATAGTTAATAAATGTCAGCGATAATCTGGCATGAAGAAGGAATCATTCACGTAATAATGTTGATCCAATTTTTTCAAATACAATAAAGAAAATTAAATGGACTTATAACATGATCTTTAGTGCATCATAAAAAAACAGAAAAAATGTAGCAAGAAAGAAAGGAAAATATGATAATCATAAAGCAATATCTAGGTAGAATCATAAAGAATTAGTTGAACAGTATATCTAATTCAACCTGTGGGTATGCTTTAGTAAGAAGGAGCCAGTGTTTTAGAATTGTGGTATATATCTTATACATCATGGGATGATGAATATGCAAAAAAGGAATGCGCTCTGGTTTGTGTCGAATATTCTGGATTTCTCTTGTGATAGTAGTGCCCAATTAGCCATTTGTCCTCCCCGTTATAATGTGACTGGTGTGTTAACTTTGGTGTTATTGCTCACACACTCTCATACTGGTCACAGGAAGTTCAACATGGCACCTCATGGCAAAGAATTCTCTGAGACTCTGAAAAAAAGAATTGTTGTTCTACTTAAGGATGGACTACGCTATAAGAACATTGAGGCTATGTCCGCACATTGCTTTTTACCTGCTTTTTTGCTGCTTTTTCAACTGCAGCGTTTAATGCCAAAATGGTTATGTTCTGCTTTTCAAGCAAAGTCTATGGGAATTTGGGATTCTTGTCCGCACTATGCAGTTCAAACTGCAGCCTTTTTGTTGCAGAACTTTGGTCAAAAACTCAGCTTTGCAGTGCAAAAACCAAATGGCAAAAACAATTGACATGTCCACCAGCTCCATGATGTCGTCATGGAGGATGTAAGGGAAGTCCAGTGGCTGCTGTGAAACTCTAGTGAACTTCATGCCCAAGAGAGTTACGGCAGTGCTTGAAAATAATGGTGGCCATACAAAATATTCACACTTTGGCCACAACTTGTCCATTTTCATTTAGGGGTGTTCCCACTTTTGTTGCCAGCGGTTTAGACATTAATGGCTGTGTTGAGTTATTTAGAGGACACACCAAATTGACACTGTTATAGAAGCTGTACACTGACTACTTTACATTGTATCAAAATTTCATCTTCAGAGTTGCCCCATGAAAAGATATAATAAAATATTTACAAAAATGTGAAGATTGTGCTCACTGCATATATATATGTACAAAAAGTCATGCAGTTTCAATGTAGGTCAGCATAGAGTAGCTGTATTCCGTTTACTAACCTGGTTGGTGCCTGCGTGCCTGCATAATTTTCTTGCTTCTGACTGTAACACCCATCATTTCTCTGCATTGTGCTGGGAATCTGCTGATATGTTTGCCGCTGTGTAGCTGAGATGGAAGATGGCGTACGTACTGCTGGAACATTTGTTTGCTTCCATGGTTGTGAACTTTGGTGACTGTAAAAACTTGAGTTCTGAACACCTCCCCTTCCAGACCATTGCTGCTGAGAATACTGGTTCTGCACATAATAGGGGTTTTGGCGTTTCAGTGTGCCTTTTTGATTTGGAAGTGTAAGGTCATTCTCACTTTGACTGGTCTTCAAGGTTTGTCTTGGACCATAATCATTTCCTGGACCAATTGGACTTCCCAAAGATATATACTGTTGCCTTCCCCAGTTGTCGAATTGACTTTGTGAGCTAAACCGCTTGGTCTCCTTCTTCAAAGTACCATTGACCTGAGGCTTCAAAAAAGTAAGGGAAAAAAAAGTGAAAAATAAAGATTATTTTCTTTTCATTTAGAAAGCTAATTAAAGAAAATACAGGTTTTACTTTTTATATTTGGAAGTATTCAAAATATGCCTTACTATAGGACATGACAATGTCAGCAACTGCTAATAAAAAGTACACGATACACTACATATTGTATAGATTTATCAAACCAATAAAAGAAAAACTATAAGCTTAAAGTATAATTATCGTTTTAATTGTTTATTTCATAAATCAATAGTGCACAAGATGGGCAATGAGCCCCATAGGGGTGAATGAGCCCCATAACTATCGGGAGGGTATAGGGTAGGAAGGGGTTAATGTGGAGGGAATAGGGCTGTGTAAGGGATTAAGGGATTGGTGGTTTGGTGAGCGGCGAGGATTGGGCCAGAGGTCATAAGGGGTGGGGAGAGAAAGGGGGGTTTATAAGGGGCAGTCGCTGGCAGTACCTCCTCTTTGCCGTGGGTGCCATTTCGTGTGTGGTCAGCATCGCCGGTTCCAGAATGGCTGACCTCGCCGCGCTGTTGGAGTGGGTCCGTGGAGCCTCCGAAGTCCTGGGGGTGGATGTGGTGCGGGAGCAGCTGCGTGCGGCCTGTGGGGACGGAGCGATGGTGCCTTCAGCTGTGGCTGCAGCTGCAGCACCTGGACCTGTGCTGCGTGCTCGGCGGTCGCGGCCGCCGGAGCGTTACTCCCCCAGCGGGAGGGGAGCGAGATCTAGGAGCCCCTTGCGGGACCCTCCGGGACAGGGGAGCCCTCACCAGCATGCAGGAGCTTCGCCGGCCTCCGGGAGGAATCCTCATCGGAGATCCCGCGGGCCGGAGGTGGGCGGAGCTTATGTGCGGCCTACTTCCGGTCCGCGGGCGGCAAGGCCCCGGACCAGATATACAGCAGCCCCCGGTGATGTGCCGGCCGGGGGCAGTGCTCAGCTGATGAATATGCCGTTGGGGACTCCCTGCAGACGGCAGGGGAGGCGCACAGATAGTGCAGCACAGGAGCTGCAGATCGCCAGCCACAGGGCTGGGGAGGAGGTGTCCGGCAATCGGCGGGGCGACAGCGGGCGATCAGTGGTGACGGTCCCCCCCAGCGAGGATCGGGCTGGGGGGAGGACTCAGCGGCTATCAGAGGGCGGACGGCCGCCCTGCAGTCGGCAGGGTGGGAGACCAGTGGGGACGGCACGTGGAGCCGCATTGCAGCAGTCGGCCTCGGGATCGTCGTGGGTGGACGGCGGCAGGACGCCGCGTCGGGGGACACGCAAAAGGTCCAGCAGGAGGCGAGTGGAGGAGCAGGGTGCGGTGACCGTGGGGGTTGACGGCCGCCAATTGCAGGCTGTCCCCTTGCTGGTCCCCCCTGAGGTCCTCAGCGGCGATTCGGACTCTGGTGACGAGGATGGAAGCGACAACGCAGCAAGACGGATGGAGCGTCCGGAGAATCATGATACGGCTGTTCCGGATCCGATTCAGAGGCAGCCTGGTGAGAGAACGACGAGTATGCTTAATGTTGCGGGTAGTGTGGGGGGAGGGTCTTCTGTGTCTGTGAGTGCGCAGGGCTCTGGGGTTCGGGAGCCGGCGGCGTTACCGGGGGCAGATTTTTGGGGGCAGTTATTGGGGGTGCTGCAGGGGCTGTCGGCTGAGCGAGCAGGTACTAGTGGGTCTGGTTCGCCGGCGGGGGCTTGGGTGGGTCCCTCGGGTGGCGTGCCGCCGGGGGTGGCGGCGCAGAGTATTGCTACGCAGGGAGCTGCAGTGTCGTCAGAAGCAGGGCAGGGGGCAGGGGTTGCGGCCGGGTCGGACGCGGTAATGGATGGGGATAAAGAGAAGGAGAAAGAGGATGAGGTGGTGCGGCTAGATGATAGGACGCGGAGCGAGGTATACGTTTGCTTCGAGAGTCCGTTGGGGGTGCATTTGAAAAAGGAGGTGAGGGAGAAGATCTGGAAAGGGGAGTATGTGGAAATTTTTTCCCTGCTTCCCCTTGAGAAGTTTAACTTGGATAAGGTGAAGGCAAGCGATTCGAAAAAGGAGAAGGAGGATGAGGAAAAGAGGAGGTATAGGCTTATTCCCAGGACATTTACCAACTGGTTACAGGCCTTTGCGATCCTAGCCAGTGTCATTGGGGAAAAGGAGCCGGAACATTGTTCCGCACTTTTCGGGTATATGGATTCAATTGGGGAGGCGTATAGAGTGTATGGCGGGTTAGGGTGGTTGAGGTACGATGAACAGTTTCGGCAGCGCAAGGCCCTGCGAGCCGGACTTAAATGGGACCACAAGGACATCTCCTTGTGGATGAGGTTAATGACAGCCCCGGCACAGCCCTTTCGGGGGGCTGCCGGGGGGTTCGGGTACAAGCAACGGGTCCTCGGCGGGTCAGAGAAAGGGAGCCTGCTGGCAATTCAATGAGGGACAGTGTAAATTCGGGGCCTCGTGCCGTTTCAAGCACGAGTGTTCCGGATGTGGAGGTTCCCATCCGTTGTCCCGGTGCTTTAAGAAAGGAAAAAGTAAGCCTGGGGAGGGGGCTGGAAAAAGGGAGGACGCCGGTGAGGGTAGAGGCGATGCTTCCCTATTTAAGTAGGTATCCGGATGTGCGGGCGGCCGAGTTATTGAGGAAGGGTTTTACTGAGGGTTTTCAGATTCCGTTTGAATCTGGGGCCCCAGTGTTTCGCCCAGGTAACTTGAGGTCCGCAAGGGAACACCCAGAGGTTGTGAAAGAGAAGCTGGACAAGGAGGTTGAATTAGGGAGGATGGCGGGACCGTTTCAGGACCCACCATTTTCCAATCTTCGGATTTCGCCATTGGGGGTGGTTCCCAAAAAAGAGCCGAGGAAATTTCGGCTCATACATCATTTATCCTACCCGGCCGGGTTGTCGGTGAATGATGGGATATCACCGGAGCTGTCAGCGGTTTGTTATGTTTCTTTTGACAGAGCTTTGGATTTGGTGCGGGCGGCCGGGCGTGGGGCCCTGATGGCGAAAGCGGATGTGGAGGCAGCTTTTCGCTTGCTCCCAGTGCATCCAGACAGTCAGCATCTGTTGGGATGTATGTGGGAGGGGGAGTATTATGTGGACCGTTGCCTGCCCATGGGATGTTCTATTTCTTGTTCTTATTTCGAGGCATTTAGTTCTTTCGTGGAATGGGTGGTCCGGGACATGGCGGGGGTTCACTCCGTCATTCATTACTTGGACGATTTCCTTTGTGTCGGGCCGGCAAGGTCTTCGGTTTGTTCATTGTTTACGTTACAGCGGATAGCGCAGAGTTTGGGTATTCCTTTGGCGAAGGAAAAAACGGAAGGGCCAGTGACGGCTTTATGCTTTTTGGGCATAGAAATTGACACGATGGCGATGGAATGCCGCTTGCCGGAAGGGAAGTTGGTGGATTTGAAAGCGTCAGTGCGGTCATTATACCAGGCTAAAAAGGTGAAGCTGAGGGAGTTGCAGTCAGTCTTGGGAAAATTGAATTTCGCCTGTCGCATCATGCCGATGGGGCGCATATTTAATAGGAGATTGGCGAGCGCGACTGCTGGAGTGACAGCGCCGAATCATTTTGTCAGAGTGACGAGGGTGATGAAAGGGGATCTGCTGGTTTGGGATTCCTTTTTAGACAGGTATAATGGTAGGACACTGTGGATGAGCAAGGCAATGTCCAATAGTCAGATTGAGCTGTTTACGGATGCGGCAGGGGCGACGGGTTTTGGAGCGATTTTTCAGACTCATTGGTGCGTGGCACAGTGGCCACAAGCGTGGAAGGAGAAGGGGTTGGTAAAGAATTTGGCTTTGCTTGAATTGTTCCCGATCATAGTGGCGCTCGAGCTGTGGGGCTCTGAATTTTCGGGAAAAAAGGTTTGCATGCATTGTGATAATATGGCGGTGGTTCATTCGATCAATTCGTTGTCAGCAAAATCTCCCCCGGTGGTGGGGTATCTGAGGCATCTGGTGCTCCGTTGCTTGGCACTGAACATTTGTGTTGTGGCGAGGCATGTGCCGGGGGTTCAGAACGAGGTGGCTGATGCGCTGTCTCGGTTTCAGTTTCGCAGGTTCAGAAGGCTGGTGCCGGGAGCAGACGACGATGGAGCACTATGTCCGGAATGGTTGTGGGATCTAGCATTGGTGTAGCTTTGGAGGGCATTAGGAGATCGGTGTCTGAGGCTACTTGGTGCCGATACCAGGCAGTGTGGAATGAGTGGGAAGAGTTAGGCAGGTCGGAGGGCATGGAGCCGGGTTATCATGGCCGAGTGGTGGGGGTTTTGGCGGTGATTAGTGGCGATTTTTCAGCGGGGCGGTCCGTATCGGTAATGAGTTACAGGTTGTCAGCTTTGGCCTTTTTATTCAAGGTGCAAGGGGTGCGGGATGCCACGAAGGATTTTCTAGTACGGCAGGCCATGACGGGTTTTCGAAGAGGGGCGCGGTCGCGGGACTCTAGGCGGCCGATATCGCTTCCATTGTTAGTGCGTTTAGTGGGGTGCTTGGGGGACGTGTGTGCATCCCCTTACGAACAGAGGTTGTTTGCAGTGGCATTTGTGTTGGCCTTTTTTGGGGCCTTTCGGATTGGCGAGTTGGTTAGCCCGGCGAAGCAGGTAGTAGGAGGGTTGTTATTGGGAGACGTAACGCTTGGGGTGGATCGAGTGGAATGTCGATTACGTTTTTCCAAAACGGATCAGGTGGGGCGCGGGTGCCTGGTGGTTTTGTATGGGATTCCGGGACACCCATTGTGCCCGGTTGGGCAGGTAACAGAGTTTTTGAAGATACGGGGAGGTTATCCTGGGGTTTTCTTGAGACACATGGATGGATCTGCATTGTCCAGATTCCAGTTTATTGCGGTTTTCAAAACTGTGTTGGCACGAGTGGGGGAGGTGCCGGGTGACTATGGGTCACACTCTTTTCGGATTGGGGCAGCGACAGAGGCGGCCAGGTGGAGTTTGAGCGATGATTGTATCCGGCGTATTGGGAGATGGGAGTCGTCCAGGTTCCGTTTGTACGTGAGGCCTCACCTGCTGAGGGGTGACGGGGAGTGATTCGGCTGGTTTGGAATTAGGGGGGTCAATAGCTGTTTATTGTGAGACATGGTTTTTTCGTTCAGTTGCTGTTTATTCTTGGTTTTATATTTTTTAGGTGTGTGCCTGGTGTGGATTCTCGGGCAGTCCTTTGTTCACTGGGGAGCGTTGCGGGCGGATGTGCGTTCCGACGGTCGGCAACTTGGAGTGGCGAGAACGGAGGCACGGGTCAAATGGATCGGGATTCGGGGCATGACCTGGGGGAGAGTTCGGCCAGAGGTGGCGTACTATAGCAGGATCGACCAGGATCCTAATGTTCTCATTTTGCATGTGGGTGGAAATGATCTAGGGGTGAGGACAGCGAGGGAATTAAAAAGGGACATTAAGTTGGATCTTCTGCACCTGTGGAGAGCGTTCCCGGGTATTATTATAGTATGGTCAGATATTGTGGCTAGGGAGAACTGGCGTTTTGGGAGGTCGGCTGACCGGATTAATAGGGCACGTATTAAGTTGAATAGGGCGATTGGCCGGTTTGTGACGCGGAATGGGGGCTTGGTGGTGCGACATAAGGAATTGGAGGAGTCGTCAGGGCAATATTTGCGGAGAGATGGGGTGCATCTCACAGATATTGGCTTGGACTTGTGGATGCTTGGTTTGCGGGATGGTCTGGAGCAAGCCCTGGGGGTGTGGGGGGCCCGGGCCACGTAAGGGGTCACGTGGCCGGTCTGTGGCGGGGGGATAGGTCCGTTCCTAGAGGCTGGGAGCACCGATAGTCGGTGGGGAGTATGAAGTCACTCAGGGGTAGTGGCTTCAGACAGGATTGGGAACTTGTGGGCGTAGGTCCTGCAGGTTCTGGGGAGGGGTATTTTAACGATGGAACGTTATTACCCCACACCTTGGGTTGGTTGGTCACAGCCGAGGTGGTCCTCTGGGCCAGTGGTATGTTACGGCCAGGGGATAAGGATGATTATTGGCTTCTTGGACGGACCTATCGGTTGTTTGTCAGTTGGGAGGGTATACATGTATCGGTTTATGTTAAAAGAGGGTGGCATGTCGAGCCACAAGTTGTGATACATGTATACCGTTTAAATAAAAGCTGTGGCCATTCGCCCATAAGAAGTTGTTATGTCTTCATTTCAAGTAGAGTGGGTAAGAGGGGTTTTGTACATGGGAGACCCAATTATCCCTTTTAGATACGTCAAGATGGGCAATGAGCCCCATAGGGGTGAATGAGCCCCATGACTATCGGGAGGGTATAGGGTAGGAAGGGGTTAATGTGGAGGGAATAGGGCTGTGTAAGGGATTAAGGGATTGGTGGTTTGGTGAGCGGCGAGGATTGGGCCAGAGGTCATAAGGGGTGGGGAGAGAAAGGGGGGTTTATAAGGGGCAGTCGCTGGCAGTACCTCCTCTTTGGCGTCGGGTGCCATTTCGTGTGTGGCCCGCCCACCCGCCCTTAATGTAAAAAAAAAAAACAAAAAACAATAACATCAAAGGGTTTATATGTTGGTTTCTGTGTTTGTCGCAGCGGGGGGATAGGTCCGTTCCTAGAGGCTGGGAGCACCGATAGTCGGTGGGGAGTATGAAGTCACTCAGGGGTAGTGGCTTCAGACAGGATTGGGAACTTGTGGGCGTAGGTCCTGCAGGTTCTGGGGAGGGGTATTTTAACGATGGAACGTTATTACCCCACACCTTGGGTTGGTTGGTCACAGCCGAGGTGGTCCTCTGGGCCAGTGGTATGTTACGGCCAGGGGATAAGGATGATTATTGGCTTCTTGGACGGACCTATCGGTTGTTTGTCAGTTGGGAGGGTATACATGTATCGGTTTATGTTAAAAGAGGGTGGCATGTCGAGCCACAAGTTGTGATACATGTATACCGTTTAAATAAAAGCTGTGGCCATTCGCCCATAAGAAGTTGTTATGTCTTCATTTCAAGTAGAGTGGGTAAGAGGGGTTTTTGTACATGGGAGACCCAATTATCCCTTTTAGATACGTCATGATAATAAGCAACTTTGCAATATATCTTAGACAAATTGGCTTCTTTCTCGTAGCATGAGTTTGTATGAGAATTTTTTTTTTATCTGTTTTCACACCCATTCCTCCAATATGTGTCTCCATAGAACTGCCTGATTGGTTAGTGAACCTTCACCCTCCCCCTATGTGGTTCTAATGCAAAGAAGAGCAGGTGGGTCTCGAGGGACATACACAGAAGGCATAGGGCCTAAAAACACACAAGTATTTTCTTTAATTGTTTCATCATACATATATTAGGCAGACTCCAGAGCATACTAAGGGACATTAAGTTGGATTAGAAGTTATTCTATATGAGTTTAATGTCCCTTATTATGCCCTGGGGTCTCTGCAAATCCCAGAGCATAAGTAAGCAGTATAAACCGTGTAAGCAGGCAAATTAGAACTTTGTCTGATCCGCTCATCTCCAGTTATTATTTCAGCATTTTGTTTCCTGCTGAGAGGGAATCTCCTGAAATGCTTTGAAGTCCTGTGATGTAGGGTTGCTAACCTACAATTCAGTTTTTCCTGGCCAGCTGGACTAAAATTTAAGAAAGGTCCATATTGTTTTAATGGACATTCACCACACCCTTTAATAAAACTATGCAACTTGATAAAACCACGCCACCTGATATGTCCAAAATAATACAGAGTAAGAGCCCATACTGAGAATTACACCTAGCATAAAGAATTGGAGAGGTGGTGTGCAGTTTATATATACAGGGCGGGAGAAATGGTACTGTGCATTGTATCTATACAGAATAATACAGATGCTGAAATTACACCCACTAAGCATAGAAATCCGGCAGCACGTACAAATGGATTAAAACAAGTCTTAGTTTTATTTCAAAATTTTAAAAAACCATGTTATATGGAAAGACAGAGGAATCCAGAATCTGTAGTGCACATTAGCGCATTTCGATCGCTTTTAGCTCTTAATCATAATGTGTCTCAATGTGCGCTAATGTGCTGAGAAACTGATCAAGTTTCTTTTGCTATGTTGGCTTCTTAGAGAATGTTTGGGATCTTTGTCCTGCTGTAAGACTCATGACCTGTGACGCAAACCCAGCTTTCTGACACTGTGACCCAAAATCCTTTGGTAATCTTCAGATTTTGTGATGCCTTGCACACAGTCAAGGCACCCAGTGCCAGAGGCAGCAAAAAAACCCCAAAACATCTTTGAACCCCACCATATTTGACTGTATTTAGTGTTCTTTTCTTTGTAGGCCTCATTGCATTTTCGGTAAACAGTACAATGATGTGCATTACAAAAAATCTTCGTCTCATCTGCCCACAAGATGCTTTCCCGGATTTTGGCTTAGTCACCTACATTTTGGCAAACTGCAGCCTAGCTTTTTAATGTCTCTGTGTCAGCAGTGATGTTTTCCTGGATCTCCTGCCATAACATTTAATGTCATTCCAATGTCAACAGAAAGTTTGCGGAGATATCGAAGCACCCTGATCCTTTAGGACAGCTTGACTTTCTTTAGAAATTTTCATCAATTTCTCTCTGTTATCCACATTCATGGAGATTAGTTACAGTGCCATGGGTTGTAAATTTCTTGATTATCTTGCGCAACATGGACAAAGGAACATCAAGATATCTGGACATGGACTTGTAACCTTGAGAGTGTTGATATTTTTCAACAATTTTGGTTTTCATGTCCTCAGACAGCTCTCTACCTCTATTTCTGTTCTCAATGCTTAGTGTGGCACACACAGACACACAATGTAAAGATTGAGTCTTCTCTTTTTATCTGATCTCAGGTGTGATTGCCCATACCTGTTACTTGCCACGATGATTTTGACTGAGCATCGCATACTTAAAACAAAGTTGTTTACCCACAATTTTGGAAAGGTGCCAACATTTTGTCTGTCCCATTTTGAGTGTTTTGTGTGAAAATATGTCCAATTTGCCTTTTTTGTGTTCTTCCAATACACATAAAGGAAATAAACATGTGTTTAACAAAACGATTAATTGCAATAATTTTCTGGGAGAAATACTTCATTTTCTGTAACAATTTCAAGAGTGCCAACATTTTTCGCTATGACGGTATGTGGCTCATATGGTAAACCAATTTTTTTTTTTTTTTATTCCAGAGTGAGGTAAATGGCATATGAATATAAGAAAATTTATTCCAAGTGTCAAGATAAATGTTAGTATATGACAAACGTTTTTGAAGAATGCTTATACTTGTTATTATCATTGGGTTTAGAGATTATAATGTATCAAATAACCACAACAGCGCATTGTATATGTAATCTATTTTCATGCATTATCTATCCTAAGAATCATAAGAGGTTAAATAATATATAGCTAAACCTTCCCCTTTGAAGCAAAGTGACACAAGCTAGAATGGAATGCAGCTGATGAACTATTTTTGTTGCTCGGAGCTATCCATTACAAACAATCCACGTGTTGACAGGATGTTGATAGCACTTTCCATGCTAAGGGTATATGCAGGAGGAATCATTTGCAGAGTTTTCAGAGCAGAAACTGAGCACAACCTCAAAGTTTTTAAGGAGTTTTGATGTTACTTTAGTCGGATTTTGAGAGTTTCCGCTCAGTTTCTGCTCCAAAAACTCAGCAAAAGAAAAATCAGTGTGCACATACCGTTAAATAACAATTGCCTTGTTCCTGTACTGCAGCAGACACACAGTTATGCTGTCAGTCCTGTCTATATATTAAACATATGCTGTTATGGTGATTATATATGCTTATACTAATAGCATATCCTAACACTATCCCTCTGTGCTACTGACCCTTTCACAGGTATCAGATCTAGAAACTGATGTGCGTTTTGCCGAATGAGTACAGCTTCTGGGGCACCGAGATCTCAGCTTTTTCTATAGTATACACCGTGTGCATAATTATTAGCCAAGTTGTATTTTAGAGGATTTTTTTATTATTGATCAACAACTATGTTCTCAATCAACCCAAAAGACTCCTAAATATCAAAGCTTAATATTTTTGGAAGTTGGAGTATTTTTTTTTAGATTTGGCTATCTTAGGAGGATATCTGTTTGTGCAGGTAACTATTACTGTGCAGAATTATTAGGCAACTTAATAAAAACCAAATATATTCCCATCTCACTTGTTTATTTTCACCAGGTAAACCAATATAACTGCACAAAATTTAGAAACAAATATTTCTGACATGCAAAAACAAAACCCCAAAAGATTAGTGACCAATATACTGTATGACCTAATCTATAATCTCTTTAGTCTAGCTGAATGTTATGCTTTTTTTTTTTATTCACTATTTTGCCTCTTGTTACAATGTATTTTGAAATTCGAATTCAAATCTGATTTAATCTTTGTATTCTTCAAGCTTTTTATATTCATTTAATTTCAATTCCAGATCTTTTAATATATTGCTTAGCTTCAATTAAAATGTGCACGAACATTTTTGATATCTCAGTCAGTGTATTCCCATTTCTGATTAAAACACGCTTCAGATAATTCATATGTTGGAAACAGAAATGGGCAAATTGATCCACAGAGGATTGAAATTGACTCAAATTTCCTGAAATTCTTGGTTTGATGCCAATTTGAATATTTGGAGATTCAATTCACGGTTCTCAAAAAAAAAGAATTGCCCCACACCATTTCTGACACTGCTGAAGCATCATCATTTTACATTGCCATGTGGGTCTTCCATAGGAGATCAGTACTTGGCCCGTCACAGATCATCGTTTTCCCGTGGAGCACAGTTTTACAGCAGATTCATTTTCCATCTCCACAGAAACTGGGTAAGTCTCTCTCCTGTAGAGTGAAAGCTCATATGGTAAGCGAGGTCCTCTCTCTCTCCAGTGCTGTGTAAGCTTTTATGGTCAGTGAGATTCTCTCTTTATCGTAGAATGTAAGCTCTTAAGCGGGCTTTACACACTGCGATATCGGTCCCGATATCGCTAGTGTGGGTACCCGCCCCCATCTGTTGCGCGACATGGGCAAATCGCTGCCCGTGCCACACAACATCGCCCTGACCCGTCACACATACTTACCTGCCCGGCGACGTCGCTGTGACCGGCGAACCGCTTCCTTTCTAAGGGGGCGGTCCGTGCAGCGTCACAGCGACGTCACTGAGCGGCTGCCCAATAGCAGCGGAGGGGCGGAGCTGAGCGGGACGTAACATCCCGCCCACCTCCTTCCTTCCGCATAGCGGCCGGGAGGCAGGTAAGCCGAGGTTCCTCGTTCCTGCGGTGTCACACGGAGCGATGTGTGCTGCCGCAGGAACGAAGAACAACCTCTTTACTGCTGCAGTAACGATTTTTGAGAATGTACCCCCCATGTCACCGATGAGCGATTTTGCAAGTTTTTGCAACGATGCAAAATCGCTCATAGGTGTCACACGCAACGGCATCGCTAATGCAGCCGGATGTGCGTCAACAATTCCGTGACCCCAACGAGTTCGCATTAGAGATGTCGTAGCGTGTAAAGCCCCCTTTAGGCTATGTGCGCACGTTGCATAATTACATGGAGTTACGCTTCGCTTTGTAGCGCAGCGTAACTGCATGCGTCCTGCGTCCTCTGCATAATCTATGAAGATTATGCAGGAGCCGTGCGCACGTGGCGTCTTAGAGCGCAGCGCTTCGGCTGCTGCCCGAAGCGCGTGTTCTAAGAAGTGACATGTCACTTCTTCCGTGCGCTTTGCCTGCAGCCCCTGCTCTGTCTATGGGAGGAGCTGCAGTCAGAGTGCATGGAATCGGCTTTTTTTTTTCACTACGGACATTTTCTGCAGCGATTTGAAGCGCACGTGTGCTCTTCAGATCGCTGCAGAAATTTCTGCAGTGACTGTACGCAACGTGCGCACATAGCCTTATAGTCAGCAGGATCCTTTTTCCTGTGGTGTGTAAGCTTTTATGGTCAGCTGGGTTATCTCTCTTCTGTGGTGTGTAAGCTCTTGTTGTCAGCAGAGTTCTCTCTCTGCGGTAGAGTGTAAGCTCTTTTTATCACTTGTATTTTCTCTTCCCCATGTGTGTATTTTGAGCAATTACAAGCTTTCCAGTATTGAAATTTGCACAAAATTATTCGCAAGTCAAAATATTTGAGAAAATTCAGGGAAGTTGCCAAACTCAAATTTAAAAAAATCAGCTCATCTCTAGTAGGAAGTAAAATAGTTCTTATTCTTTGAGGGAGAAGATATTGTTTTCAATATCGCTCTAGAAGAGATTTAGTCCACTGAGTATATTCTTCTTTCTTTTGAGAGTTGCTGCTTGGCTATGATTGGTCAGCATCATATAGGAAGAAGTAAACGCCCCCAGTGAAAACTTTCTTGATAACACCCACTTAAAAAGTTAATTAATTAGATGCCAAATACTTTGATTGTTAGTATCTCAGCAACAGAGAGGTAAGCATGGTAACCTTGCATCATTGCCATACTGTGGTCAAATCCCACCAAGAAAAACATTCAAAGAGTTTGTATGTTCTCCTTGTGTTAGTGTGGGTTTTCCCTGGGTTCCTCCCACACCCCAGAGACATAGTAGAAGCTTGTGGAAGGATATTATGCCATATATTTGACCCAAGTCATACAGTTTAAGGGCAATGGTACCAAATACTAATGAAATGATGTAAACCTTTGACTTTGCAGAAAGTAATAAAAACGCCTTAAAACATTCTCTCTCATTATTCTGCCATTTGACAAATATAAATAATTTTGGTTCCTAATTGACCTAAAACAGGAAAGGTTTATTCTGATTTCATGTCAGATAGTAAGAAAAACATGCATATGTGTCTTTTTAGATTAGAGTGATTAGAGTGTATGTAGACTTCTGGTTTTAACAGTATCCTAAGTACCGTAAGAGGTTAAATACTATGTAGCTAAATCATCCCCTTTAAAGTGAAGTGACACAAATTAGATTGGAATGCTGCTGCCCCGCATATTTCTCCTGCTTGGAGCTATCAAACACAAGCATGAACAGTTATTCAAAGTGTGAAGTTAAATGTTAGTTTATGACAAATTCTATTGAAGAATGTTTATATTTATCATTATAAGTGTGCTTATAATGTATCAAATATCTATTATCATACTACATCTATCTTAAGTATGCATACTTTATAAGAAGTTAAATACTATGTGCCCAAATCTTCCCCTTTGGAATGATGTGACACACACTCAAACGGAATACAGAATACTACAAAAATCACACTGGTAATTCCAAATATAAACATTCTTCAATAACATTGTCATACACTAAAGCCTGCCTTACACGAGTCGATCTATCGTGCGATAGCACGAGCGATCGTACCCGCCCCCGTCATTTTTTGCGTCACGGGCAAATCGTTGCCCGTGGCGCACAAACTCGTTTAACCCCCGTCACACGCACTTACCTTCCGGACGACCTCGCTGTGGGCGACGAACATCCACTTCCTGAAGTGGGAGGGATGTTCGGCGTCACAACGACGTCACACGGCAGCCGGCCAATAGAAGCGGAGGGGCTGAGATGAGCGGGATGTAAACATCCCGCCCACCTCCTTCCTTCCATTAAGCTGGTGGGTGCCGTGGGACGCAGGTACGCTGTGTTCATCGTTCCCGTGGTGTCACACGGAGCAACGTGTGATGCCACGGAAACAATGAACAACCTGCACCCATGAAAATAAACGATATTATGAAAGTTAACAACGAGTACACGACTCACAATTTGTGAGCGATACTGCGTCGCTCAGAGGTGTCACACGAGACAACGTCGTGCGCTATGCCGGATGTGCGTCACGAAAACCGTGACCCCCCAACGACATATCGCACAATATATCGTCTCGTGTAAAGCCCGCACAACATTTATCTTTGCACTTGGAACAACTTTTCTTATATTCATATGCCATTTGTCTCACTCTCTGGAATAAAAAAAGAATAGGTTTAATACATCAACCACATAATTATCCTTTCCCCAGTAGGCAAGCCTCCACCATTGCATCTATCCTGTCTCCATATGTGGCGCCCCTGAATATATCAGGGTGCCACAGGCAGGACACTGCAATCCTTACCAGGGTGCAGGGCCTACCCCCCATGGTTCCAGGTTCCCAATCACTGGTGTCGCACCATCAGCATCACAAATACCAATCACACCTCACATCAAACCTGTCAGACACATCAGTGGGATTGGCTAAGCTGGAATAGGGCTACCTACCTAGGGGTCAGGCAGACTGGTGGGAGGGAGGAAGTGAGTTTTAGAGTCAGCTCTCAAGGTAAGAGGCGTGAGAGAGTAGCCCTCAAAGAGTGAGGAGCTGGTAGTTGTAGCTCCCAGGAAGCAATACCAAGGTTGGGTCGCAGACGGTGGTCCGGGACCACGGGAGTCAGGGACCGGTGGCAGTGACATTGGAGAGGGTGCGACGGACATAGTCTAGGAGGACTGTCGGCATCAGGACCCCAAAAGAACTGACCGGTACCAAGCACGGTGGGGTACAGGACCCTAGATAAGGGAAGAGCTTCAGGTGCCTTGATAATTAACCTGTGAAGGATAGTTTCTTTATGAACTTTTCCCAAGAGCTCAGAGATTGAAGGCATCAGCACAACGCGAGGGATATGGTTTTCCAGAAAAACAACCCAACTGAAATCCCAAGTGCCAGCCATCAAGAGCACAGCTGCCATACACACGGGTAGTGGGGCCCCAACAGCTTCACGCCAAGGGGTCACAACGGACACTAAAAATTGTGCACGGAGGTAAAGGTCCAGACTATCAAACGACAGTGTGGGAGTGGACACCTGGACGGGCTCCCCTGAAGTGACTATGGTGCTCAGAGATTCTGGTTTATCTATAGTGTGAGTGTCTGCTTTATATCTCCATCCAGCACCACGACTACCGACAGTGAGTACTCTGTTCCCCTGCACCCAGCGCTCCCAATAATCCTGGAGCGGAGGGACTGACACCTTGCTGCCCCACACCATCTGCCCCCGTACTCCCATCAGCAGCAGCAGTACTCCCCTTACCGCAACCCGCAGGTGGAGTCACAAACTTCTCCCCTGTAAATATCCCCTTTCCAAGGATCGAAGTGTTAGCTGAGCCAGGGTCTGGACCCCTCGAGCCACGAGCACCCCGGATCCGAGCAACCCGGTCTGCGCCGGGGCGGCACACATACTTGTTTTGTGGTAAGAGGCAAATGAGAAGAATAGTGTTGCCTCTGGTTATGAGCAAGCACTACCATGCTTGGGTACTCGGTACTCATAATGAGCAGTTGGATGCTTGGATGGGCTCGACTCGAGTACATGAATATAATGAAAGTCAGTGGGGAACTCAAGCATTTTTCCACGAACTTTGCTGAAAAAATGTTTGAGTTCCTCATTGACTTCCATTATATTTGGGTTCTTGAGATCCTCCTATCTGAGTAATCAACTGCTTGTAATGAGTACTGAGCACCCGAACATGGTAGTGTTCACTCATCACTAGATACCGCTATACAAATCAGTAATCAAGCCATAATGTGTACAATATTTGCATCTAGTGTATAACAAGAGTATAGCTGAATTAGAGAAGGTGCAGAGAAAACTGAAATTTACTTTCCAAAAGTCAAATATTGTTCCTTATTATAAACTCTGTCTTGTGCCCAAAAAAGTATTTTCCAACAACATATAGTGTATCACTGCATTCAGTAGAAATTGTGTAATAAATTGTGGGTGTTCATTTTAACCTATTTGTGAAAATGATACATTTCAGCTAATATAACAATTTAGCAGTTAAAATTAGTTTATTTTATTTTCACTGCCCAATGTTACAAAATTATGTGAGGTATCTGTGGGCTAAAAATACTCACTGAACCACTACATGAATTCCTGTAGAAAAGTATTTTTCTAAATTGGGTAACTTGTGGGAATTTGTTGTTTTGTCACCTCAGCGACTCTGCAAATGGCACTCACAATATATTCAAGCAAAATCTGCATGCTAAATAGGGCTCTTTCCCTTCCAAGCCCAGCCGTATGATCAAACATTAGTATACTGTATAACCCTATATGGAGTTACCGCATATGCGGTATTGCCAAATTTGGTATAAATTGCCTGACTACCATAGTTGTGAGGTCCATTTTCTAATATCCATTTGGAAAATGAAAAATTTAAAGCTAATTTAAAATGAAAAAAAAAAAAATAATTGTTCATTTTCATTGTCCAATCTTACAAGTTAAAAATTCTTACTAGACCTTTTCAGGGATTTAGCTTCCAAATTGGGGTCAATTGGGGATGCTTTCTGTTTTCTTAGAACCTCAAGCACTCTTAAAGTGGAATATGGTGCTCCAAATCTATTCAAGCCAAATGTGTATTAAAAATATAAAATAGTGTGCTTGACTTTCCAAGCTATGGCATACAAACATTAGTTTTGACCACATATGGGATATGACCACATTTGAGAGAATAATAAATTGTGGTCTTCATTTACTCCTATTCTCCCTTGTGAAAATGAGAAGTTTAGGACGATAATATTTTTTTTAAAAAAGTTAAAATAATAATTTTCATTTTAAATCCTAATGTTCTAAAGTTCTGTGAAGCATCTTAGGATACCAAATATTCAGTGCACTCTAGATGAATTCATTTAGGGGTCTGTTTTCCAAATTTGGATCACTCATGTAGGGTCTCTACTGTTTTGATACTTTAGGGCCTTTGGAAATGCAATATGGCATCTCTAATCTATTCCAGACAAATTTATGCTCCAAAATTCAAATAGCGTTCCTTCCTTTCCAGACCCTGTTGCGTGTTTAACAATTTTCGACCACATATGGCATATTTTGTGTAACAAATTATGGGGTCCATTTTCTCCTATTACCCCTTGAAAAATGTCAAATGTTGGGCTAAATCAATATTTAGTAGAAAAAAAAATGAAAATTTTAATTTTTTTTCATTTAACTTTGCATTAATTCCTCTAATGCGTCTCAAAAGTGAGTCAAGGCTAATAAATTGATGGGTGAAGTTTTTAAAATGTCATCACATTTGGAAATGTTGCAACATATAGGTCCCTAATAGTCATTTCAAGCTTAAATAGGTCTATAAAAAATAGTTTGTAAGTTTTCTGGAAAAAAAAATAAAAATTGCTGCAAAATTTTAACCATTCTAATATCCTATGATTCTAACATCCTAAGAAAATATAAGATCGCTTGAAAAATAATGCTGCTTTACACAAATGGAAATATTGTTTAACTGCTTTGTCTGAAATGAATATCTGGTTTAAGGGTGTAAACATTAAAACATGTACAATTGATATTTCAAATTTCAGATAGTTTAATAAAAATTAAAATTATCAACTTAAATTCACCAGAATCATAAACTAAAATCTTTCACAAAAAAAGAATCTCAGAATAACTGAGAAATACTGATACAAGTAAAATATATCTTTGTACCGTGTTAGCCAGTAGAGATAAAAAAATTGTTTAAAAGAACAGAGTCCTCAGTGGTTGATACCAAAAGAACAGAGTCCTCAGTGGTTGATACCAAAAGAACAGAGTCCTCAGTGGTTGATACCAAAAGAACAGAGTCCTCAGTGGTTGAGAAATACTGAAGCATTCCAAAGATATTGCAACATATGGGTATATGCAGAAGTTGAATATTTGCACTTTTTTTGCACCACAAACTAGAGTGTTGGTAGAAAAAATATTTTTACATGTGTTTTTGATACATTCTTATTTATATTATCTTTTCTTTGTGCTTCCATTTGAATGAATGAAAAATGCTGCAAAAATTCTGAAAAAGATAATATATTGAAGATGTGGAGAAAAATGCTTTGGTTAGAATCTGCAAGGAAAAAATAGGCAACATTTAAGAAATCTCATTCACTTTACTGGTTCTTTCACAATGTGCGCATTATAATTGTTTTCGATAGTTTTAGTAATTATTTCAAAGGAAAACTAAATCTGTCTTGTATGGTTGTGGGATATACCATTGCTATGTTGGACTATTAGCCCCCTTGTGACAGCCAATTTTTGACTTAATCATCAAGCCTCATTTTTTAAAATCTGACATGTTTTACTTTAGGGATGGTTCACACATGGTGTTTTTCTGCACATAATTCAAAAGTAAGAAACGCTGCAAATTACAGTACCAGTAAAGTGAATGAGATTTCTTAAATCTTGGAATGCTTCAGTATTTCTCAGTTATTCTGAAATTCTTTTTTTGTGAAAGATTTTAGTTTATGATTCTGGTGAATTTAAGTTGATAATTTTAATTTTTATTAAACTATCTGAAATTTTAAATATCAGTTTTACATGTTTTAATGTTTACACCCTTAAACCAGATATTCATTTCACACAAACCAGTTAAACAATATTTCCATTTGTGTAAGGCAGCATTATTTTTCAAGCGATCTTATATTTTCTTGGGATGTTAGAATCATAGGATGTTAGAATGGTTATAATTTTGCAGCAATTTTTCATTTTTTTCCCAGAAAGCATACAAACTATTTTTTATAGACCTATTTAAGCTTGAAATGACTATTAGGGACCTACCGTATATATTATAATAGCAATGGTATATCCCACAACCATACAAGACAGATTTAGTTTTCCTATGAAATAATTACTAAAACTATCGAAAACAATTATAATGCGCACATTGTGAAAGAACTTTCCAAAATATAAACGTAAAAAAAATTGTCAAATAAAATGAACGTTTGTTATCACTGCAATTATAACTCATAGAATACCGTGAACTGATGTGACTAGTAGCTCTAATAGGAAGAGGTTGTTGTGCATTCAGCTGAAGATCAGGGTGCAATCAGAAAGGGGTCCTGGGCCCCTAAAATCCATGTAAAAATGATTTGCTGCACACTCTTTTGCTGAATCACCGTAATTTTTAATGGTTCAAATGCAAGTATACACAATCAAAAGAAAAGGTGCAGGATATATACAGTTAGTGAGGCGACCACAATTTCTAATGTTTCGACCTTTCACATGGTCTTAATCGTAAAGCTGCTATGTGATTGACCAGAGACCCTGCTGGGGAAGAATCTCTATTACATTCATGTAGAGAAAGTGCTAGGACAGACCAAGACCCTATATAGTAGCATATATATATTCACAGTAGTGGAATCTTAAACTGAAGATAGGGCATACAGTCACTTTAAACTGGTAGATGGATGGTTAAAGCTTGAATCCTGGTCTGGCTCCTGCGCCTTCATATGTGCTAGCTGGGTGGCACAGTGGCTCAGTGGTCCTGGGTTTAAATACCACCAAGGACAACATCTGCAAAGAGTTTGTATTTTATCTTGTGTTTTTATTTGGATTTCTTCCCACACTCCAAGGACATAATGATAGGGAACTTAGATTGTAAGCCCAAATGCGGACAGTGTTGCCAAGTACTGTAAGTAGGCACAACACTGATGAACGTCTGATTGCATTGATACGTCGGCTACAGCTATGCTTACTAGTTCCTGGAATTGATCATATAGTGGCTGGATAACACTACCATACCATAATTAATGCCATCACACAGTGACTAGATAACACCATTATATCATAACTGAATAACACCACTGGATCATTAAGGAAAAATATTTGCACTACTATGACTAAGTAATACCCCTATATTGACTGAATAATACCTCCAGACCATGAATGGATAATTCCATTATAATGTCAATGAATAAAACCACCTTACAGTGACTTGATTATATCACACTACATTGTTGCTGTAAATTTCTGTTTACTGACCATAGTGGATTTGGAAAACTTGGGTTAGAATAACAGTGAGACTACACCTGTTGTAGAATTAGGTAGGATGTCAATTTGGGGCTGAAAAAAAAAATCGTGATTTTTACATCAAGATTTATCATGCGTATGTTGCCGCTTTTAGCTAAATAGTAGTACATTTCTGACTTTGCTGCATGGCAGCAGGAGGCTGAACCATGAGGCGCATTCACTATTGTCAAGAATTTGGTGCAAAAATATGAATGAAAACCAAAAGAAAAAAAAGTGACAAATAAATGCAAGTGATCAATATGTCCTTTTATTTCTTAGCATGGTGTAAAATTGCAGCTTCCATAGCTCTCCCTGTTCATTTTTATTGGGAACTGTGAAACTTGATGAGCATCTTGTGCATCCAGCTTACCCCAAAATATGAAAACAAATACAAAACGTTCAACAGTATGTAGTAAAAAATGGTGCCTTGTCAACCTCACAATATGATAGAATATTTTTTTTGTGCTGGAAAACACTTATAACATTCTATCACTAAGCTATTTTTATACAAAGTTTTTAACTTTCATGCAAACTTACCTGATAACCCCATGTGTATTTTGCATAGTTATTGCCTGTACTGTTGCGATTCATGTTGTAAGAATCATCCAGGGTCTCGTACATTGAACCAGCTATTAAGACAGAAAATAAACAATTGAAACATTATTTAGTTTTAATGTAAACTCAAAAAAAGGTGACTGTCCACATCTGCCTCTGGGTTTTCCATTTAAACATTCAGGAACATTAAAATTGCAGTTACAAGAAGGAAATATCGTGGAATTACAGAAATCACAGGATTAATAGATATGTAAGTGAAATACAAATGATGAAAAAATGGAAACATTTTTTAAAATGTTTTCAGTAACACGTATGAGTGCCACATGCAGAAATACACACCTTGACATGCTATAAATGAATACATTAAATTATTGGTTGTATGATAACTGATCTGCCATGCTGAATGCTCTTGGTCATGGAAATCATCAAAATCCACTTTTGGCAGCTCCCTTTGCAATTGCCGACCAATGATATCCCAGATGTTTTCCATGGGAGACTAGTCCAGAGATGCTGCAAGCCAGAGCACAATTAATCCATGCAAGCTGCTCATAATTACACAAGAAACATGGGCCTGGCATTGTCATGTTGAAGACACTTTGAGCTACAAAATTCTACTATGAGATTAATGGTGTCATGTTCCCTCACGAAGGACTCTTTATGGTGTTG
Source organism: Anomaloglossus baeobatrachus (assembly GCF_048569485.1). Classification (NCBI taxonomy): domain Eukaryota; kingdom Metazoa; phylum Chordata; class Amphibia; order Anura; family Aromobatidae; genus Anomaloglossus; species Anomaloglossus baeobatrachus. Next base: position 278,085,125 of record NC_134354.1, on the reverse strand, counting down.
GCCATGTGAACTCCAGACCATTCTCTGAATATCATTGTGTCCAAGACAAAAGTGGGATTCATTATTGAAGAGGATAGACCTCCTTAGCATCATCCATTGCCATCTTGATCTGCACTATGATGTCTTTTGAAAGAGGTAGAATGAGGTCAGTGGACTATGTGGCTAGATATATGGCTTCTAGCGCAATGGCATGCAATGCTTACTATTAATGGGATTACTGTTGGCACCTGGTTCCAGTCCTGTTCCTGCCCATACCTGGCTACCAGCCTGTCCTGCCTGTTGGCACCTGGTTCCAGTCCTGTCCCTGGCTGTACCTGGCTCCCAGCCCATCCTGCCTGTTGGCACTTGGTTCCAGTCCTGTCCTGCCTGTACCTGCTGCTTGTCCGTTTTGCCTAGTGACTTTACTGGTCCGTCCTGCCCTGCTGGTTGAAGAGACTCTGCCTAGCCCTGCCATCTGCCTTGCTAGATACTCTGCCTGTTCGTCCTGCCTTGCCTGTGCTACCTGCCTTGAACCACCCTGGTGGTCCCTGTCTGCACTTGAGACTCTGTCCTGTCTGCTCCTGTGACCGCCCCTTTCTTGGGGGTCAGCTACCACAGTCCTGGCCTTTACACCACATAAGGGTAGGCCCGGGGTCTCCCTCTGGTCCAGTGGGTCCACCTCTAGTTTGCCGCAGCACCGTCCCCAGCAGCGAGCGTTACAGCCAGCCTGCATGTTGCAGATGCTACTTTGAGCAGTTTATGTGGCCTAAATATTCTGTCGTGGCCTGCAGCATCTCTCTACTTGTTATTCATTGAGCACATCTGGGATGTCATTGGTCGGCAACTGCAAATGGACCTGCCAAAAGTGGATCCTGAGGATTTGCATGTCCAAGTGTATTCAGCAAGGCAAAACATTCCACATATAAACATTAATAACCTCACTGATAACATGTCAAGGCACTTACTATAAATGCCAGTTTTTCTGTGCGTGACACTCCTACACTGAATAAATCAAGAGCTTTTGAAAATGTTGTTTCCTTTTTGTTATGATTTGTATTTGATTGACATTTGAATTAATCATGTTTTTCCAAAAATTCCATGGCTTTTCTTTTTTGCTGCTGGAATTTCAATTTTGATGACATAATAGTTTGGTAATGGGATGTCAATTTTCCTGACAATACAGATACCACCAGCTTGATATTTAGTGGAGACCATATTATATAGTGTAACATGAGTTCAAAGATATATCCATAAACCATCAGGGTATTTTTTTATTAAGTAAAACAGAAGTTATAACTATTTAAACTACTTTGTAATAAAATAGATTACTTGATTCCTAGTTTCAGACCTTATGCTGCTCCCTAATTGCTCCCCTTTTGCCTTTCTTTCAATTCAGTAGATGTTCTTTCCATAAGTAGCTCAGTCCAGACAGAGTATGAATATATGAGTAACATTAGGTGAAAGTCCCCTCTTTAATGCGTATGCTCCTCACAGCTGTTTTTTTAACATGCTTTTGACGGACGTCAAAAAAAACGCAAACCGCATATGACTGGATCCTGTTGAACGTATGCAAACGCAAGTGTTATTTTACAGGATCCTTTCACTTGCAGTTTACTGGCGAGCATTGGAGTCATGTGATTGGGAGTCAGTGGAACTCAACCTGACAGCCTGCAAATGAACACGCCGCTGTTGAGAGAGAGAGAGAGAGAGAGAGACTCTCTGTGATCACGCCAGGTTGGTCTCTGGCCATGCTCTGTAGAACAAACAGGATCTTGTCTATCAGCATACCACCGTTCACATACGGTTGCATGGGGTACAGTCAGGATCCAGTGACAAGCAGTATTTGGACGCAGGTTAAAAATGCTACAAGTAGCGTTTTTGAAAAAAGTTAAAATACTGCAAGTCACTGGATCCTGGCTAAACCGCATGTGAACGCATGTTGACGCGGGTCCATTGCAAATGCATTGAAATGAAAACGCATTTGTACTGGATCCGTTTTTTGCTTTAAAAAAAGGTCAGGACGCATGTTAAAAAAAACGGAGTTTGAAAGTACCCTAAGACTAGGTTCACATTTCCGTTGTTTTGCATCAGTCACAATCCGCCGCTCTGATAAACAACGCAATCCATTTGGCGGATTCTGTTGTTTCCCATAGACTTATATGAGCGGCGGATTGTGACTGATGCTCTTGCATTGCATCCTCCGACCAACTGATCAGTCATGGAACGACTGACCGTCGGGCGGCAGGAACGCAGAGTGTAACTTTTTTGAGCAGCGGAATCCTTAGGATTTCGCTGCGCATGACCTCTCTCAACGGCCGAACGATCAGCTGATCACCCGGCAGCCGCCTTCTGTGAGCGCCCGGCGGTTGGCTGCTTTGAGCCATCAGCTGATCACCCGGCTGCTGGCTGCTGTGAGCGATCAGCTGATCACCTGGTGGCTGGCTACTGTGAGTGATCAGCTGATCACTCGGTGGCCGGCTGCTCTGAGCGATCATCTGATCACCCGGCGGCCGGCTGCTGTGAGCGATCAGCTGACCACCCGGCGGCCGGCTGCTGTGAGCGATCAGCTAATTACCCGGTGGCCGGCTAATGAGAGCGATCAGCTGATCGCTCTCATTAGCCGGCCGCCGGGATATCATCTGTTCGCTCTCAAAAGTCGGCGGCCGGCTGTTGTGAACGATCAGCTGATCGTTCTCTCTCTCAAGTTTTACAACGGAGTCCGACAATGAATTCTTATTCTTGTCATCCATTGTACAACGCATCAGTCACAAGCGTCAATCAACGCATGTAACTGATGGAAAACAACTCTGAACCTAGCCTAAGGCGGGCTTTGCACGTTGCGATCTCGCAAGTCGATGCTGCGATGTCGCACGCGATAGTCCCCGCCCCTGTCGCAGGTACGATATCTTGTGATAGCTGGCGTAGTGATAATTATCGCTACGCCAGCTTCACATGCACTCACCTGCCCTGCGACCGTCGCTCTGGCCGGCGCCCCGCCTCCTTCCTAAGGGGGCGGGTCGTGCGGCGTCACAGCGACGTCACACTGCAGGCGGCCAATGGCGGCGGAGGGGCGGAGATGAGCAGGATGTAAACATCCCGCCCACCTCCTTCCTTCCGTATAGCCGCTGGCGGCAGGTATGGAGATGTTCCTCGTTCCTGCGGCTTCACACACAGCGATGTGTGCTGCCGCAGGAACGAGGAACTACATCGTACCTGTCATGGCACCGGCATTATGGAAATGTCGGAGCCTGCACCGATGATACGATAATGACGCTTTTGCGCTCGTTCATCGTATCACCTAGGATTTACACACTACGACATCGCAAGTGACGCCGGATGTGCGTCACTTTCGATTTGACGTCACCGACATCGCACCTGCGATGTCGTAGTGTGCAAAGCCTCCCTAAGACAATCAGGGTGCTTCAGTGAGCCGAACTGCAGCATAGGAACAAGGGAAGCCAGCATGAGATATGAGTGCTGGGAAGGGCTACATGACAGAGGTCCCTCACATCAACTTCATTTCTCAGTATTTAAAGAAAGGAAGACTGACTATTAGAAAGGGCTTATGGTCCTTTTACACTGCATTTTCTTCTACATTCAGTGGCCCTGTTGGGGATTATGTCGGGTGTATGCATTGACGAGCCCATTAACTATAATGATGCAGATGGAGTCATCATGTTTGGTAATTGGCGGCGGACATTAAAATGTAGGCCGAAAATGATGCAATACAGAGCACACAGTAACTCTGACTACAACATTTTGTAAATGGCCTCATCTGCACATACACCCAAATCCCTTTTTTGATCTTTGGACATAAACTCCTAATGGAGGCACTGAACGCAGATAAAAACAGTTCCTGTCACATGAGAATGGGCCCATTATGCCATGGACTGGACTTACTTTGAAGGAGCGTGACTAAATGCATACCCTCAGCAGATCCTCTGATGGTGAGGCTCGACTTGGCTGGCGGCAGACATTAGGTACCACTCCAGGGCAATCCCCGGACTACAGAAGCTGACCACAAGGGTCAGGGATGCAGTTATAGAGCTCAGGGTATCAGGCAGGCCTGTAGGTGATTCAAATAGGACGGGTGGCTGGGTCAGACAGAATAGCTTTTTCAGACAGGAACAGACTTGGGTACAGACTGAACCATGGATTTAAGTACATGGACAGGATCGGGTTATAGGTATTGACAGGTTCTGGTCTAGACTGGACGGGTTTGGGTTTAGGCAGGACAGGTTCAGGTTCAGTCAGACAGGACAGGCTCGGTTCAGGCAGGATACAGGTCACATGTACCTGACAACAAACTAGTAGGTAAAAAATACACACTATACTGAAGCTGTTCAGGCACTTCCCTACAGGGGAGGGTGCCTTAAGTACCCTATGCTTCTCTGCCATAGGCTGAGGATACTTACAGAGAGTGAACAGTGCCCCTTTAAGAAGCTGGGAGCATGCAAGAGCCCTAAGCAGGTTGCCAAGGAACCTGCTGGCCTGATAGCTGGGGACCGTGGTGAGAGCTGACACACATTGAGGAGAGCCTTTAGGTCAGCTGCGGCGGTGAATATGTTGGCATCCCTGCCTGGAAAAGGCACAGGTACAGAGGTACCATGCAGAAATGCAAGTGTTACAGTACCCCTCTCTCTACGCCCCCTCCTCTACAGGCCCAAAAGAAATTTCTTCAGGAGAAGTGGGCCATAAATATGCTCCCTGGGGTCAACACAATCTCTTGTTGAAGACTGGCTTGAGGAGAGATATGTAGAAGGAATTAGGTATATGTAACGAGGCTGGAAGTCTCAACTTGTAGGACACAGCATTAATTTACTTGAACCTCAAAAGGACCAACAAGTGAAGACCCAGTTTGTAAGATGTCATCTTGAGATGGATGTACCTAGAGGAAAGCCATATTTTGTCTCCTGGATGAAAACAAGGCGGACCCAGTCGTCTCTTTTGTCCTCAAGCCTCTTCAGCCATTCAGACAACTTCACAAGAATGGCTTTGGAGTCAACCCAGATTCTGGAGAATTTCTTAGTGAGAGCATTGGCCACATGGAATTGGAAGTCACAGTACAGGAAAGGGAATAATGGGCTGCTGACCATTCTCAATGAAGAACAGAGAATTCGCCGATGCCTCACTTACATGATTGTTATATGAGAACTCCGCCCAAGGCAAGAGCTTGACCCAGTCATTGTGGTGCACATTGGTAAAGTGCCACAGAAGATTAGTCAGGATCTGGTTGAGCCGCTCCACCTGGCTATTGGACAGAGGGTGGTATGCGGAAGAGAAGTCAGGATTAAATTCAGAAGCTTGCAGGTAGTTCTCCAGAACCTAGAGATGAACTGAACGCCCCTATAGGACACATTCAGTAGTGGTAACCCGTAAAGACAGAAGCTGTGCTGAATAAATTTCTCTGCAAGCAATGGAGCAGATGGTAGATTAGACAGAGGAGGAAAGTGAGCCATCTTTGAGAAATGGTACACCACCAAACATATGATGGAGCATCGAAAGGACACAGGAAGATCTGTGATAAAATCTATCGCAATGGGCTGCAGGGAGCAGAAGGAACGGAAAGTGGTAACAGGCATCTACACGGAAGTTGTTTAGGGGTCTTGTTTCATGTGATTGAGGGACAGGCGTAAATGAACTCCATAATATCTTTCTGAATGGTTGGCCTCCAATAATGTTGTGAGACGAGAAGAGGAGTCATCTTTTTCTGCCCAGCATGATCAGCCAGCTTAGATAGGTGACCCCACAGCAGAACTTGCTTCCTATCCAATTCAAGAGTCTTCCCTGGTAGAACCTGAGACAAGTTCACTGGAGCCACAGTAACCATCACGGCGAGCTTGATGATATGTTGAGGCTCCTCCTCTTGATCAACATGGTGGTGGAGGCCCAGGACCTAATTTTGCACTGGAGACAATTGGACTCTACACACCTGGTTTTTAAGATAATCATGATGTCTAAACAGGCTGCCAATCATCCACTACTGTAAATGAGCAAAATGCTCTTTCGTTTTGTGAAATATAATCTTTGAAATTGCACAAAAAACATCAATCTCAGCAGTATATCATCCTGTTTAATTAGAACCTGCACTGCTGAGAATAAGGACAACGTAAGCAAACTGAACAATATGCTACAAAGTTTTTAGCCTGCATATGAAACGTGTTACATAAAGCCATAATTTTTGTTGTACGTAATAAGGCCCGTTTCACACGTCAGTGAAAAACACAGACGTTTTTCACTGGCGTGTAAAACACGCACATGTCCCTGCGTGTGCCGAAAATCACGGCACACGTGGGTTGTCTAAGTGCAATCCGGGCTCCGTTCTCCGTGGCCCGTGATTGCACTTAGAGATTCACTCACCTGCGCCCGCTCCCGCTGTCCATGGTGCTGATCGCTCCCGCAACGCAGCATCCGGCCTGCGGTGACCCCTGCAGGAGCTGCTTCCGGGTCGGCTGTGTCGCGCATAATGAATATGCGCGACAGTAATCAGCCGGCTTAGAAGCAGCAGGGAGAACGGGCTGCAGAGGACATCGCTGGACGCCAGGTGAGTTAAAATGTTTTTTATTTTAAAAGCACGTTTTTTTCTGGCACGTGTTTCACGGACCACACCACTGCGTGGTCCGTGGAACATCAGTGATGCCAGAAAAAAATGGACATGTCTCCGTGCAGCAATCACGCACACGCGGGTACGCCGCACGGAGACACGTGCAGTGAAAAATCACTGACGTGTGAGCAGACCCATTCATTAAAATGGGTCTGCGTATGTCAGTGATTCTGGTACGTTTAAAAAAAAGCACAAACGTACCAGAATCACTGACGTGTGAAAGGGGCCTAACACGGATCATTATTTATCAGTATTTGGATCCAAGTTTCATCAGTGTTTCGTCCGTGTCTGTTTTTACGATCAGTGAGTTTTATTTCGAATTACAAAGCTTCTCCAATACATCACAATGTTAACCTTGGAAAGCACAATGATTGGACACTGATGTCATAAATGTACTGTTCAAGATTTTTATGGACCCACAGCCTGTATTGAAATTTCAATTTTTGTCTCTGAATAAAAATGGACTTGTCTCCTGGATATTTTTGCTAAGAACAAACTGTCCGCAAATAAACATGGACAAGTGTGAGGTAAATCCGGAGATATGACGATAAATCATGATATTCAAGTATGTCAGGAAGCCCTCTCCTGGTGTCACCCCCCCTTTCCTTCACACAACTGGTTTAGCAACAAATCCCATGGCCATCTCCTGTGATATGGAGATGAGGTGGTGTGGGAACAATGGACACAGGATGACTCCCTGCCGTCACCCTGTAACAAGAGTTGTATCTCATTAGCAAGGCTATGGAACTAGCAGACAGAACGACTCCAGTAAAAAATGGTTCATATCTCGCAAGCCATATTTCCGATAAATATGGCAACCATAAAAATGGTGTCTCCGCATGCGGACGATGCCGGCACACCCTTTTTATGGGAGCAGGACATTGGGAAATGCCCCAGGCGTGATATCAGCCAATGGGGAACTGGCAGACAGGTCATGAGTCCTCTCGTTCTGTAGCTAAATTCATAACTGTCACAATGAGAGCATTGGCGTCCGCCTACGACGCTCCCAGGCAAAGTTATGGCCCATATTCCATGTTGTGGATTGTCCATAACTCAAGCCAGGGGTGGAGCAGTGCTCCCTCTGAGGTCACTAAGGTAGGAGGGGACCTGGATTTGCCCAGGTTGATAACCCTACTTCGGCCATTTTCCAGGGTTCTTTTCGCTGGGGGCACGTGTAGGAAACATCTGTGGGAAGGATCCTAGAAACCTGGGTACAGCGCCCCCCTGTGGCCAGACGCAACAAGGTAACTGCTGGAACTGTGTATGCCTGTTTGTAACCCATGCTTTGATTGTAACTGTACTCTGACATATGTATATTCTGTAGATTCCCTATTGTATATATTGTAGTTTCTAGTGTGCTTTAGGCTGATTAAATTATATAATTAATCTTGGGCTGTTCTGTTATCTCGATCTTGAATCCCACGTCTGTGTGTTCGGCTAATAGTTACCGTAAATCGGTTGGTGGCAGCGAATTGTGCCAAGGATTATTGTGGGGAGGCCAGTGAGATTCGGGGAGATTTTATATATTCCGCCCGCGGAGGTCGGGGGAATATATACCTTACTCTCACCGGGGACCCTTCAATAATCGGCATAAGTAGTATAGCGGCCTCCTTGCTTATGGTCGGGCAATTCCATAATTGGCCTGACTATAAGAGGGGCGCTAGAGAGCGCGTCACGTGCTCTGTCTGTCGGTCGGGAGGTATAAAGGAGGGGTGACCCCCACTTGTTACCCCCCGATTGTGACGTACTGGTAGCCAGCGCGGGGGATTTCTGAGTGACCCCCCCGGTGGTTTGTGACATATTGGTGGCATAGCGGTGGGATCGAGATAATAGTGTGTGTGAGTGTGAGACCCATACTCCCAGACACTAAAGACTGCCTGCAGCAGCTGTGGCTGCTGGGGTCTTCAGACTAGCTCAACACTAGAGTGTCAGAGTGCAGATACTGTAAGGTGTGTGGAGGCATCAGGTGTCAGTTCTGTGTCAGTGACCAAAAGTCTGCAAGAATGGCTGATGGCACCAGGAGCAGAGCTATGCAACTGGCCAATGCTAAGGCAGGAGCCGAAGAGAGGGAGGACGGTGCTGTGGACAGCAATGAGGAGGTTGCCCACGAGTCCTCCAGGAGCTCGACGCCAGAAAACCGTTCTGCCGAGGACATTGTGCAACCTGGCACTGCTGGACAAGATGAGGAGGAGCTCACCCAAGGTTCCTCAACGAGCCAGATGCCAGCCCTCCGCTCTGAAAGGGACAGTGAATCGCCTAGCTCTGCAGCGTGCCGCAGATCACCACGTGCCATTCCACCGAGCCTGGGAGGCTCGGATAGCCTTCTTCAAATGGCTATGGCCCTTCTCCAGGCTGGAGACCAGAAGGGCTACAAGGAACTCCTGGCAGAGCGCAGGGCAGAGCGGCAGGCAGCGCGTGACGCTGAGGCTGCGGAGCGGCACGCAGAGCGAGAGCGGCAGGCAGCGCGTGAAGAGCGAGAGCGACAGGCAGACCGTGACTACCAGCTGCAGCTAGCTCAGCTCCGGCCCTCATCAGCCACATGTGACCTTCGAGACACCAAACTTCCAAAGGTCCGTGTTGAGGACTTCCCAGTGCTGGAGAAGGATGGAGACTTGGACTCTTTCTTGACTGCTTTTGAACGGACTTGCTTGCAGCACCATCTGGACAAGGACCAGTGGGCCAAATACCTGACCCCCCGTTTAAGGGGTAAGGCCCTGGATATCCTTGGGGACTTGCCTGCTGAGGCAGATCAGGGCTACGACACCATCAAGCGGGCCCTGATCCAACAGTACAACCTCACTCCAGAGTCCTACCGCAAGAAGTTCCGGAGCCTACAGAAGGGACCAAAGGACTCCTGGGCTGACCACCGGCGGGCACTTGCCCGAGCTGCCGACCACTGGACCCAAGGCCTGCAGCTTTCCACCGGACCGGAGATCCTGGACTTGTTCATCACGGAGCAACTCTTGTGGAACTGCCCTGAGGATCTCCGCCAGTTCATCCGAGACCAGAAGCCAAAGGGGTCCACGGCTACAGCTGCCCTTGCCGATGACTACACCAACAACCGGGCCCCTGAGGCCAGGAGAGCGGCCACCAGCAGCACCTGGAGAGGGGGTAAGATGAATTCTGCGACTGCCCCACCTGCCCCTAGACTGCAGGGGGTGTCCCCCTCAACTCCCCTCTCCAGGCCCGTGGCGGAACCAAGACGGTGCCACCAGTGCAACCTACCTGGACACTTCAAGGCCATGTGCCCTCAGCGTCCCAAGGCCCCGGCTCCGTCCCCGTCCCAAGGGCCGCCCAAGGTGTATTGTGTGGGTGGGGGTGGTGGTAGGTCCCTGGACAGCTTCCAACCTGTCACCGTCAGCCGGTCTGTGACCATAGGACTGCGAGACAGCGCCTCGGAGGTGACTCTGGTGCAGCCTGAGATGGTGTCCCCCCAAGACTTGATCCCTGGAAAAACCCTCGCTGTCTCCGGGATTGGAGGCACTGACCCGGCGCTGCCTGTTGCTGACATTTATGTGGACTGGGGCGCAGGGCGGGGGGTGAGGGAGGTGGGGGTAACTGATCGGATCCCTGCAAACGTGCTACTTGGGACAGATTTGGGGCAGATAACCTCCCAGTTTGGGCCCCCCCCAAGGGCTGAACCTTCAGCCCGTACTGACATGACTCCTAACAATGTTAATGTGTTATCTATGAATGATGTAAGGGAGGAGGGAGTGAACTCTGATATTTCTGCTTGCATAGACACCATAGACACACACTCAGCTGCAGCTGTGACAGGGGAGGGGGTCAGAGAAAGGTGTGACAATGCCTCTACAAGTAACCAGCCTGTGAGCTGGGATCTGTTGCCCTCTGCAGGGATAAGCAGAGAGCAGGGTGCTGCAGGGGGAGGACCAGTGTGTGGGGTGGGGGCTACCACAGCAAATGTGGGGTCCCCAGAGATTTCACAGCGGGGTTCTGTTGCTGCAGGAGGGGAACAGGCAGGTGAGATTGGGGCCGGTCCAGGAGCGGAAGTGCTCCCAGGTAAGATCTCGGTGCATGGTTCCCCCACAACCGGGGTGTCAGGAAGCCAGGTAGGTCTGCCTGAACCGGCGACTTGGTCAGGAACGGAGGAGGAGCAGGCACGACCCACGGTCGCAGCGGCTGTGGCCGCTGTCACCCGCAGTGGGAGTGCTGGAAGCCAAGGGGCCTCCCGGAGGTCCGATAGCTCTTCCCCTTCTGACCAAGTGGCAGCCGAGTCAGGTGGAGGCCAGGACACAGGTCCCGGGGTACTGACTGAAGATGTGACAGTCTCGTCGATTCTGGCCACATCTAGTCAGGGGTTTCAGGCAGCGTTAGAAGCTGACGACAGCCTGAAAGCTCTTAAGGAGCAGGCGGCACAGCCTCCCTCGGACTCGGACCCGGAGCGAGTGGTCTGGGACCAAGGACGGCTGTACCGGGCCACGGTCCAGCAGGGTTCACCGGAGGCGTGGCCCAGGGACCGACAGTTGGTGGTACCCTATCCGTTCCGGACGGAGTTGTTGCGGATCGCACATGAGATTCCGATGGCCGGACACCTAGGGATCGCTAAGACCAAGGCCAGGTTAAACCAGCATTTCTACTGGCCAAAAATGGGGGCCGATGTGGCTGCCTACTGCCGTTCGTGTGAAACCTGTCAGAGAGTGGGGAAGGCGGGGCCACGCCCCAAAGCCCCACTAGTATCTCTGCCAATCATCGATGAGCCTTTCAGGAGGGTGGCTGTGGATCTGGTCGGCCCGCTGGCCATCCCCAGCAGCTCCGGGAAACGCTTCCTACTGACGGTAGTGGACTATGCCACCCGGTACCCAGAAGCAGTGGCCTTGTCGTCCATTCGGGCTGACAAGGTGGCCACCGCATTGCTGGAGATTTTCTCCCGAGTGGGTTTTCCCCAGGAAATGCTCACTGACCGGGGGACCCAATTCATGTCCCAGCTGATGGAGGCCCTCTGTAAGCAAGTCCAGGTGCGACATCTGGTGGCCAGCCCGTACCATCCACAGACTAATGGCCTGTGCGAGCGGTTCAATGGCACCTTAAAGCAGATGCTTAAGATGTTGGTCGACTCCCATGGGCGTGACTGGGAGCGGTATCTCCCACACCTGTTATTTGCTTACCGGGAGGTTCCACAGGCCTCAACAGGATTCTCACCGTTTGAGCTCCTGTACGGGCGACGTGTGCGGGGCCCCCTGGCTCTGGTGAAAGAGGCTTGGGAAGGGGATTTGGCCACCCCTGGAGTGTCGGTTATCGAGTATGTCATGCGCTTCCGGGACAAAATGCAGGCCTTGACGCAACTGGTACACGACAATATGGCTCAAGCCCAGGCCGATCAGAAGCGTTGGTACGACCAGAACGCTTGTGAGAGGACCTACCAAGTGGGTCAAAAGGTGTGGGTACTGGTCCCCGTACCACAGGACAAGCTTCAGGCAGCCTGGGAAGGCCCATACCTCGTGTACCAGCAGCTCAACCCTGTAACGTACCTGGTCACCCTGGACCCTGCCCGTGGAAGGCGGAAGCCCTTCCATGTGAACATGATGAAGGCACATCATGAGCGGGAGGCATGTGCGCTCCCCGTGTGCAACCTGCCCGAGGAGGGAGAAGCGGAAACCCTCTTGGATATGCTAGCCCAGGTTAGGGCAGGCGGATCCATTGAGGATGTGGAGGTTGGCCACCAGCTCTTGGAGGACCAACGGTCCCAGCTGTGGGCCACCCTACACCCCTTCCGGGGGTTGTTTACCAACCAGCCCGGAAGGACTGACTTGGCTGTCCATCACGTGGACACTGGGGATCATCCCCCGATCCGGCGTTCAGCATATCGGGTCTCCCTGGAGGTGCAGCAACACATGCGCCAGGAGATTGACGAGATGCTGAAGCTGGGGGTGATCCAGGCATCCAACAGCGCTTGGGCCTCGCCTGTAGTCCTCGTCCCTAAGAAGGACCGAACCACTCGGTTCTGCGTGGACTACAGGGGGCTCAATGCTGTCACGGTCGCCGATGCGTACCCAATGCCACGCATCGATGACCTGCTCGATCAGTTGGCCGGGGCTCAGTACCTGACCATCATGGATCTGAGCCGGGGATATTGGCAGATCCCCCTGACTCGCAAGGCCAGGGAACGCTCTGCCTTTATTACCCCATTTGGACTATACGAGTCCACGGTGATGCCATTCGGGATGAGGAATGCCCCTGCCACTTTCCAGCGGATGGTCAACACCCTGCTCAAGGGACTTGAAGGGTACGCGGCCGCGTACCTAGATGACATTGCCGTCTTCAGTCCCACCTGGGAGGACCACCTAGAGCATCTAGCACAGGTGCTCAGGCGGATCCACCGGGCAGGTTTGACCATCAAGCCGGGAAAGTGTCAGCTGGCCATGAGCGAGGTCCAGTACCTCGGTCACCGGGTAGGCGGGAGAACACTGAAGCCCGAGCCTGAGAAAGTGGAGGCCATCGCATCCTGGCCCACCCCCAGGACCAAGAAGCAGGTGATGTCCTTCTTGGGGACCGCTGGGTACTATAGGAGGTTTGTTCCATGCTATAGTAGCCTGGCAAAGCCCTTGACGGACCTCACCAAGAAGAAGCTGCCCTCTGCAGTCGATTGGACAATGGACTGCGAGACAGCCTTCCGGGCCCTAAAGGACGCCCTGTCCAGCCCGCCCGTGCTACAGGCAGCCGACTTCACGCGGCCGTTTGTAGTACAGACCGACGCCAGTGACTTCGGCCTCGGTGCGGTGCTCAGCCAGGTGGACTCTGCGAGCCAAGAGCACCCAGTCTTGTACCTGAGCCGGAAGCTGTTACCGAGGGAAGTGGCCTATTCCACAATGGAGAAGGAGTGCCTGGCCATAGTGTGGGCCCTGCAGCGTCTGCAACCCTATCTATACGGGCGCCACTTCATCGTGGAGACGGACCACAATCCCCTCAGCTGGTTGCACACCGTCTCTGGGACGAATGGGCGATTGTTGCGATGGAGCCTTGCGCTCCAGCAATACAACTTCACCATTCGCCACAAAAGGGGCCGTGACCACGGTAACGCAGACGGGCTGTCCCGACAAGGAGAGGTCGCGGAGGGGCGCACGGGGGAACACCGGAGTGTGCTGCCCCCTAGCGCCCTCAAAAGGGGGGAGGTGTGAGGTAAATCCGGAGATATGACGATAAATCATGATATTCAAGTATGTCAGGAAGCCCTCTCCTGGTGTCACCCCCCCTTTCCTTCACACAACTGGTTTAGCAACAAATCCCATGGCCATCTCCTGTGATATGGAGATGAGGTGGTGTGGGAACAATGGACACAGGATGACTCCCTGCCGTCACCCTGTAACAAGAGTTGTATCTCATTAGCAAGGCTATGGAACTAGCAGACAGAACGACTCCAGTAAAAAATGGTTCATATCTCGCAAGCCATATTTCCGATAAATATGGCAACCATAAAAATGGTGTCTCCGCATGCGGACGATGCCGGCACACCCTTTTTATGGGAGCAGGACATTGGGAAATGCCCCAGGCGTGATATCAGCCAATGGGGAACTGGCAGACAGGTCATGAGTCCTCTCGTTCTGTAGCTAAATTCATAACTGTCACAATGAGAGCATTGGCGTCCGCCTACGACGCTCCCAGGCAAAGTTATGGCCCATATTCCATGTTGTGGATTGTCCATAACTCAAGCCAGGGGTGGAGCAGTGCTCCCTCTGAGGTCACTAAGGTAGGAGGGGACCTGGATTTGCCCAGGTTGATAACCCTACTTCGGCCATTTTCCAGGGTTCTTTTCGCTGGGGGCACGTGTAGGAAACATCTGTGGGAAGGATCCTAGAAACCTGGGTACAGCGCCCCCCTGTGGCCAGACGCAACAAGGTAACTGCTGGAACTGTGTATGCCTGTTTGTAACCCATGCTTTGATTGTAACTGTATTCTGACATATGTATATTCTGTAGATTCCCTATTGTATATATTGTAGTTTCTAGTGTGCTTTAGGCTGATTAAATTATATAATTAATCTTGGGCTGTTCTGTTATCTCGATCTTGAATCCCACGTCTGTGTGTTCGGCTAATAGTTACCGTAAATCGGTTGGTGGCAGCGAATTGTGCCAAGGATTATTGTGGGGAGGCCAGTGAGATTCGGGGAGATTTTATATATTCCGCCCGCGGAGGTCGGGGGAATATATACCTTACTCTCACCGGGGACCCTTCAATAATCGGCATAAGTAGTATAGCGGCCTCCTTGCTTATGGTCGGGCAATTCCATAATTGGCCTGACTATAAGAGGGGCGCTAGAGAGCGCGTCACGTGCTCTGTCTGTCGGTCGGGAGGTATAAAGGAGGGGTGACCCCCACTTGTTACCCCCCGATTGTGACGTACTGGTAGCCAGCGCGGGGGATTTCTGAGTGACCCCCCCGGTGGTTTGTGACAACAAGTGAACAGCTCCATAGATTATATATGGGTATGTGTTCTATCTTTGAAAACCACAAAACACGTATGTGAATCGTGGACGTCTCAATGTGGCCTTACTCTTCTTACGTTAAATGAGTATGTAGAAATTGAATTTAGCCCTCTGCGCTCAATAAATGTACAGTGGTGATCCTTAAACTGGGTTTACACACTGAAACTTTCTAGCGATCCCACCAGCGATCCCAACCTGGCTGGGATCGCTACAAAGTCTCTGGTGAGCTGTCAAACAGGCAAACCTGGCCAACGACGCAACAGCGATCCGGACCTGTAGAACGACCTAGCTGGTTGTTGGGGACGTTGTAAAGCAGCTATTTGAAAGGGAAGTCGCTGTAAAGTCCCCTTTACACACTGAAACTTTCTAGCGATGCATGCTGCACAGCGGGAAACAAAGGACCTAAGAATGGTCCTGAACGATTTGTAGCGATCACAACTTCACAGCAGGGGCCAGGTCGCTGATGTGTTTCACACACTGCAATGTCGCTGGGGAGGTCGCTGTAACGTCACAAAACCGGTGACGTTACAGCGATGTCGTTTGCGATGTTGCAGTGTGTAAAGCCACCTTTAGTCTACCTTCTGTAATCAAAGGTTTGTGCTCAATGTATGGGGGAGGACTGTAAAATCATGAGAAGAAGACTGCCGGGAGCTCTGTATGTGACTTCTCACACAGGAGGAAGGGGGAGAGCATGGAGCATACTGCTCACAGGACACAAACTGATAAAACTTACAAGTAGTGGAGGAACTAAGCTGGGAGAAACATGTAAAATCAAACATATTGGCACAGGAGGGAGGAGAGAAAGTGATACAGAAGGAAGAGGAAGGGTATGGAGCTCACTGGACATAGTGGGAAATACACTGGAAACTGATAAAAACAAAGTACTAGCGTTGAAGAATTGTGCTGTTTAAAGGATGTAAAATTAAATAAGCATCTAAGGGGAGAGGTAGGCTGGGCATGTGTCCTGGGCGCAGCCAGCAGATGTTGCCATTAGGCCTTCAAATATGGAGGTCTGAGGTGCCTCCCAGGCAGCGGCTTTTTGCCACCTACCAGGTTCTGAGCGACGTCAGCAGTTTGATCACTGATGATCATCTGTTCTGCTCTGCAGACAAGGAGCCCGGTGGTAAGTTAAGAGCTCCAATGGAACCAAAGAAAAAGAAATGTGCTTGAAGCAAGTGGGAGAATCTTGGGAGAGGACAGTATTGGAGAAAAAAGTGCGTGGACAGCATGTGGGAGAAATGTGGAAGTAAAAAGTATGAGAGGACAGTATGAGGGGGAAAAGGGTTAAAGAAAAGTATAGGGGTAAGAGCGAAAGGATAGTATGGAGGAGTGTAAGGGGACAGAATGAGAGGACTATAAGGAGACATTATGGGAGTGAAATTGTGTGAGGGAACAATATGGGGAGTGATTAATGGGAGGAAAAGTGTGTGAGGCATGTGAGAGCACAACATTGATAGCAATAGTGTGAGGGTTAGTATGGTGAGGGAAAAGTGTGATGGGGCACAATATAGAGTCTGGGTAGTGGTGACGGCAGTTTAAAGAAGCGGAATTATAGATAAGAGATAGCATGGGGGGCTCAGTGTGAGCGCACAGTATAGATGGAACAGTATGCAAAGGGGCACAGTGACTGGGCAGTGTAGGGGAACACAGAGTGAGGGGACAGTGTAAACAGGGGGCGTACTATGAAAAGGAAAGAACAGTATGAAATCCATGCATCATAAGAGGGATAGTGTTGGGGTCATATTTTGTGTAGGGAAAAAATATTCAGTGAGGGAAGATTATTTAGGGTCATAGCGCAGGGAACATATTTTTATTCATGAGCATTATAATGACACTGTTTTTTAAGTGCACTATGTTGAAATGTGCTGCAAAAAAACAGAGAAGATAGAAGCCTGCTAAGATGAGTCATTATGGCGTATGAACAAGATGGAGAGGAAAAGAAAGAGAACGGCTCAAATCAGAGAAGATGTCACCTATAAGGTATCTGGATATAAATATTTATTAGTGATTCTGCCTGCATCTAATCACTACTGTGGTTCATGTATGGTCCGCAATCTGATGATGGTTGTTAACTCAAAGTGTCTCCTTACCACTGCTATTAAAATAAGGACATTATGCCAATTGCAGATTGATGCTATACAATTGTATATGCACTGTTGTGCTTCTGGTTTATATGCCTATACCAATGGTTATTCTGATGATGTATTCAAGTATTGTTGATGCTTTTGGTGATTTATTCATGTATTGTTAGTGCTTCTGGTCATGTATTCACGTATTGTTACTGTTTCTGGTGATGTATTAATGTATTGTTGGTGCTTCTGGTAATGTATTCATGTATTGGTGGTGGTTGTGGTGATGTATTCATGCATTGTTGGTGTTTATGGTGATGTGTATCTTTACTGTTGGTGGTTCTGTTGCTGCATTTCTGTACTATTGGCAGTTCTGGTGGTACATGCATATGCTAATATATTATTGTGCCATCTGATAATTTAAGGATTACGACATTTGTATTTAAGTTAGGAGCATTAATTAAAAAATTAAGCACTGTAGCATTCAAAATCATAATAGCATGTAATATACTCACTATCAGGATTTGGCTCTGCTTGCCGGTACCAGTGATCATCACATGTAAATTCGTATGATATTTTCATACTTCTGATCAATAAAAAGGGGCAGTACATTTTTGAACAGTCAGAGAATTAGGAAGAGAAGCAAGTTGGCATGTGACCATAAGTATGCAAATCACATTTGAGTTGTCACATGATGACTGCTAAAACTGCTTAAAATGTGTACGGGGGGGGGTTGCCGCCAAAAAATTAGGTGTACCTCTGGTATGAAGCCTTAATAATCGCGTGTATGTAGCCGTGCTGTGTATTTTTGGGTGTTTATATTGATGGTGTTTGAGTGTGTGCATGTTTGTAATAAGAATTGTATCTGCACAGCAATGCTTTGTAAGTATGTTTATATAAATATATATAAGCTGCGTGAGTGTGTATATTTGCAACAAAGCTGTGTGTATGAACGAGTGCTGTGTGTAAATATGTTCAGGCTGCAGAGCTCTGTGTTCTCTATCTGTGTATACAGACGTTTTATGTACACGTGTGTTGTTGACTTGTTTGTATACATAACGTGGATGCTACAGACCTGTGTGTATATTGCACACACTACACAGAAACAATAACAGGCGCTTACTGTCAACTAGTGTATAACTTTAGTGTATGAAATTTTTAGTGTTGACCACTCCATTTATATACACAAAAAGGAAAGTCAGGATTATTAGGAAAGGTGTTTTTTCCCCATTTTCTGATAGCTAAGTAGAGTTTTCAGGGGCATGTCAGTGTTTTACTGAATGCACCCTGACTGCTGTGCCTGGGTAGTAAGGGGTTAAGTCCCCCTCTCATGTCCGATTCTCCCTCCTCCCCTTCCAAAGGGTTTGTCCAATGGGAATGTTCCCATAATCCCTTTCTTCCCCCCTATAAATATTCCCTCTTTTCCGGGATCCGGTCTCTCCTCACCTTGTGAGATCCGGACGGTGCTGTCCCACCCTCCCACCCTAGTTTTTGGTTATTCTTTTACAGTCACAGCGGTTTCAAGGAACACAGTTCAATTACGAAGGCTAAAGTGCGCCGGAAGTCCGGCCTGGCACAAAGTTTCGTTTTGAAAGTGGTTATTTATAATGGTTAATTGTGCTGTGACCGACCTCCATCCACAACAAAAGATGAGAGATGTTTACCAATTTTATAAAGCTCTCCTAATAAAGTTTGTATTTTGGTTAACTTGTCTCAGAGTGGTTAATCGGACATGGGAGGGTTTTTGGTTGAGGGTAATCTGGTCTCAGCAGTCTTTTAGTAAGTTGCATTACTGCTTTGAGACAAGCGAAAGAGAAAGTGGTTGCATATGAGTGGTCAAGTGAGGACTGATAGAATTGTCAGATGGAGTGGAGTCCTGACAGTGTGTATTTACACATTGCTCAAATTCCCCATATTAGACTCCCTGTCTACTGTTATACATGGACTAGAAAACCCATTTTTAATGGCATCATTTTGAAATGTGGTGTACAACCTTTTACCGTATGTCAGAAGATTACAGATGCCGAGCAAAAAAAGTGAAACACATTAAGAATAAATAGCTGCACAATAAAAGTCAATGCAGAAATTCAGATATATGCAACTGTATTACACTATAGTTTTTTTACCTGATTTTTTTGGGTACAAAAGTTATGCTTAAAAGGAATCCGCCAGGTTTAAAATATTGTGCAATGTGTGGCCAGTATGCTATAAAGCATGAGGAGCTGAGCAGATTGGTTTATTGGTCTATGGTAAAAGATTCAATATTTAATTTGCATTTTATTCATTTTCATCATTGCTCTTTCTAGACACAAAGGTCCAGAGGATTATTCTGATCAGGATCTCTGAATGCACACAGGGTAAGCTGTCAGTAACGGATTAGGACCTTCCATCAGCCTTTGTCCCCAGATTGCGAATTGACGTAAATAAATAAAATTATCACTATATTGAATCTTTTACCACAAACCTATATATGAATCTGTTCAGCATCTCCAGCTGTATAATCTATCTCTAAGATCCTATCCAAATATGTAGTAGGTGTAATAATAAGATTAGCAAATACCACCAATTAGAAATGTAGTATAGTTCTCCTGTTATAGCCATATATCTTACTCATGTGCAGGGTATTGCAGCTTAGGTATCCATGGTTACATCCACTCATATAGTGACAGTTAGTTACTTGCTAGTCATCGTAACCATGGATACCTAAGCTGCAATGTCCTGCACATGAGGTAAGAGACATGGCTATATCAGGAGAACTAGGCCACATTTCCAATTGAACAATACGATAAAGAGTTGGACACAAATCACAATGTATATGGGAATGATGAAAAGCAGAACTGCTATGGGAATACTAGACTGAAAATACAATGAACTATCTGAAAAAGTGAAAAAAACATGAAAAATGGAATATGCATAACTGCTATTTTGGGGCTCCTTTGCATTGATCAATACAATGGCTAAACATGTCTTGTATTCCTATTATTCCTATTATTCAGTTATGCACATACCATTTTCATGTTTTTCACTTTTTCAGATAGTCCATTGTATTTTTCAGTCTAGTATTCCCATAGCAGTTCTGCTTTTCATCATTCCCATATACATTGTGACTTGTGTGCAACTCTTTATCCTGTTGTATAGTTATAGTTATGTTTTTTGAGTCTTGCACCTTGTTCACACCATTGGTGTTCCAGATGTACATTCTTTAGTTACATTTCTAATTGGAGGTATTTGTTAATATTGTTATTATTATTATTATTATTATTATTATTATTATTATTATTATTATTCCTAATACATATTGGGATAGGATTTTGGAGATGGGAATACTTCTTTAAGACTGAGGTTACAAGGTCTCTCCTAACATTGCGCAGATGTTACATCTCAGTATAATGACCTTCATAGTACCACAACAAAAAAGAGGCAAAAAGTGTGAACTAGATGGATACTGTGCAACTTACTTGTCATGGTCACGATGCCGCTCCCTGACTTGCACTATGCTGCAATGTGGCATCAGCATACAGCAATTATCAGCCAAATGAGCTATATCCTAGCCACTGTGCCAGTGTAGCCCCAACCTTAAGGGATTTTCCACAATGGAATCAGCCACCAGGTTTTTGCTATCCTATCAGTTTTGATTATTTGATTAGATTTATCAGTTCTCTAAATGCTGAGCTCTGTACAAGACCACCAACACCACGGATTGACATCTTTCTGTGTACACTGTGCATAGGCACAAAGCTGCCAATCAGTGGAGGTGGCATGGTTTGCGTACTTGGTAGCAGGACATTTCGTGCTCTAGTAATAATCTCCTGCTAATAAAACAAACATTTTATGAAAATACAGCCAGTAGCCCAGAATGTGACACATCGCTGGAATCAGGGCCTCTGTCCCCTACATCATGATGTTTTCAGATTAAGTAGAAAAAACCTCAGCTCACTGACAAATGATAGGGAACTTGAGCTTTTTGGGTGTGTGGAAAAAATTCCATCATGCACTATACTGGTTCATATAGTGGATGAGAGTGGTAGTCTCAATAGCTCATGGATATGCATACATTCACAATGGAAGAGAACATACATGCTTAGCCTTTCTTCACACAGCATCTACTGATTTTTTTCTGGCTTGTACAGACAACAAGAAAACTGTCTTTCATGACTTTTACCATATTTATGTGTTCTGGACACTTTCTGCACCGTGTTCAAAAAAGGGTACGTTCCAATGAAAAGGATCATAGGGGACATAGTCTGGCATGCAACACCATGCCCAAAATAGTGGAGCAAATTTCTAGCACAAAGTAAACCAATTAATAGACAGTCTTAAAAATCTGTCCAATTAATCAATCAGCATAAGTCACTTTGATAAATTTGTAAAATTGTATAGTCTATAGCCTAATTACCATGATATGACTGATGGCATTAAACAACTACCGATTGGTAAATGTTTTCCGATTGGTGGTCGTTTAATAGCCTGTTTTGACAGTCATTCGGGGCATCAGTGGCTGAGAATGTTCTCGGCAGCACATGCCTGTTTACACAGAATGATGTGCTGCTGAAAAAGGTGATCTTTTGTGGAGAACAAAAGATCATTTCATCCGACGAATTAGCTAATTCGTTGGGTGATCGTCAGCCTGTTTGTACTCCTTTAAATCCTAGAAATGTTCGTTCGCAGTTAAATTGAACAGCACTAATAAACAAGCCCTATTGCATTTTTTTGGAAGTTTTTGAAAATAAAACATGAAATAATGCCACACCTAGAGTGTATCCCCATAAACGACTCAAAAAGTATATAAACTCCCCTTGTGCATTTGGTGGTTTTGGTTTTTTTGTGGGTCCTTTTTGGCAAACCATGAAAGACACCACTGCGGCACAATGCAACATCCAACATACAGCTACTCCAATGTTGCAGGAGAAAAACTGTGGAGGCCACTATGGAGCCACATGAAATAAAAATCATACACAGATCAATCAAGCCATTATTATCCTGTTAGACAATGGTATATCATATAGGAACCACATTTACCTCTAGTGCCGTAATTCATGGTAGAAGACTGTGAATTCCTTGGCTTCTGCCTCCTTACTGTCATCATTACTTGCTCCTGAACACGCTGGTCCCCACTAGCCCCGCTTCTGAGGCGATTATCTGAAGGGACAGCTAAGGAAGATTCATTTTGCCACAGGAAGACTTCTGATGCCAGGGCAGTTTTCAATGGGGAGGGTGACGACAACATGGTAAGCGTCGTGTGTATACACAGAGTTTATATGTGAAAGTTGATGCCACGGATAACAAATTCCTAGGTAAAGAATGAATGCAAAAGCCTCACACAGCTCAATAGATGTATCTCTGTCTCTGCTGACTTGACAGTGAAGTCTGTACAAGTCTAATTCTGTAAGGGCGTGTCGGCGTTTGTGTGACACACCTTGATATTTTGAACCACTCCTTAGTTGTGTCTTAAAATCTGTTTATGACCAGTTTAGTCACATAGGTTCGGGTAGGGCTCTCCAAGACATCCTTCACACATACGTAAGAAATACATAAAGATGTGTTCTTCTTGAGCATTTTATCCTATGCATATCAGTAGAACGGCTATAATGAGAAGAGCATACTACTGATGCTGTCTAAACAGACAAGCTCTAGAGATTTGTATAGTCTCAGTATGAGACAGGTTATTATGCAACATGTGGGTGTAAGCGACTATTACTCAGAATAAGGCATAGTCACATACTGTGTCACATAGCTTGTTATGCCTGTCGTGTTATACACACCCAGATGAAATGCACGCAAAACTACTCTGACATACACACCAACTTTATAGAGTAAGAACCACACCTTTAGCATCACACCTTCAGACCTGTTCCCCAACGTTTTGGCTTATCCTCCAATTAACTATTTTCTACATCTCCTTAAAAAGAGACACACAGAAAAGTACCCCAAAAAGTACCCAATAAGTACCTAAATCATCATTACAGTCATTACAGTATACACAGCAAAATAAAAAATCATAAAAGCACCATCAAATTTGAAGATTACCAAAGGATTTTGGATGGCAATGTAGGTCCCAGTGTCAGAAAGCTAGGGTTTTATCCTAGGTCATGGGTCTTCTAGCAGGATAATGACCCCAAATATATGAGAACCACCCAGAAATGGATGAAAACAAAGCAATGTTGAGTTCTGAAGTGGCCAACAATAAGTCCAGATCTAAATCCCATTAACCACCTGTAAAGAGATCTTAAAATTGCTGTTGATTTGAATGAAGGCACCTTTCAAATATGAGAGACCTGGACCGTTTTGCAAAAGAAAAGTGGTATAAAATTCCAGTTGAGAGGTATAGGAAGCTTGTTGATGGCTATAGGAAGCAATTTGATATCAGTAATTCCAAAGGTGCAATTAATTATTAAGTTGAGGATACATGAAGAAATGATCCAGCTTCCAGATTTATTTTCTTTATAATAAAATTCACCTTTATTGGTAATTTCTTTAAAATTATCCAAGAAAATATTGCATGATCCATGAGTAATATAGCAGGTCCATAGGAGTCGTAAGGCTCACACCAGACGCGTTTTGAGCGTAACGCTTTTAGACTTAGTGAAATTAAGTTGAGGATGCCTACAAGTTTGTCTATCCCATTTTTGGGGTTTTGTGTGAAATTATGTCCAATTTAAAATGGGACAACACTTTCGGCCATTAATATATATACAGTTTATATATATATTTTTATATATATATATATATATATATATATATATGTCGCGCCCAGGGAAGGGGGTACTTGGTCCCGGGCGGTTGCAAATGGGAATGTCACTCTGGTGGCCGTTGCCCGGTCCCGTGCCCTGGGGTATCTTTTATAAAAGGGGGTATTTACAGGGGTGATAAGAGTTAATGTTCATGTGATGCTGACTCGCCCACCCCAGGGCTATGGGACACCCGGTGCCGGGCCGGACTAGTCCGGTGGTAGTCAGTGGTGGCTGGGCCCGGCTCCGTGGCCCTGGTGGGGGTGGGTGTCAGTAGAATATGTGGCTTGATGAATAAAGTTTGTGCTCGTGACGCCACCTGTGGTCTGCGGCTATTAAGCCGCCGCTGCTGTGTGAGGCCTCCGGGGTGATGATATAGCAGCAATGGTGGTACTGCTCCCCACAGGTGGAGCGGAGCCCCGGGGACACTGTTAGTGCTCGTGAAAGTCTATGGGGTTGTGTGGCTAACACGGTGCAGGGCCGACAGGCAATGAAAGAACCAGGCACGAACAACAGTCTCTTTACCTTTTCCTCTTTTACTTTGGGAACAGTCCAGTCCTGGGAGACCGTTACAGGTGGTGATGGGGATCCGGTCGGCCTGGAAGTACTTGGGGTGATCTTTCTGGCCAGCTGAGTATGAGGCCTACTCCTGTGCTTTTCTTTGTTATGATAGGACCCTGCTTCTCTGAATCCAGCAATGGCCCTCTTTGCTGCTGGGACTGATGGTACGTCCCTTTCCCTCTGTAGCAGGCTGCGCAGGCCCTCTCTGGTGCTTCTCTGCTGGAGTCCACACCGGGCCCTGATGCTGCAGCTGTACCTTTGGGATGTTTATGGGCCAGGTGCTTGCAGCTCTCCTGCCCTTCGGATTCGGCTACCAGGGAGTATTTTAAGCCCTGGTGGCCACAGACTCCGATGTCCGAGTCTCTCCGCTGCCTCTCAGCTACTCCTGCAAGCTACTCTAGCTCTAGGCCCCAGATCCACAGGACAGCTCACTCTGCGTCTGCTTCCTTCCACTTCTCTCTACAGACTGACTAAACATGACCTTCCTCTCTGTGTCTGCACTCTTGTGGCTCCTCCCACCTCCCCAGTTGCTCTGTTCTACCCTATAGGAGCAAGGATGGGTCTTACGACCCCTCCCAGCATGCAGCATGGGAGGGTTGTCTGCCACTTTCCCTGGTCCCAGTGTGTTCCTAGCAATGGGTGTAGTGTGGATTTACCAGGGGACCGGAGTTCACTCTCTTCCTCTCCCAGAATGGGGCATCACACCGCTGGATGGGGTGCAATGACCTGTGGCGACGGAAGCCTCAGAGGCGCCACACTCCCCCACAGCAAATCCCAGCACGTCCTCGGGCTGAAAAACAACAGAAATTGTGGAGAAACTGCAAAAACATTTTTACATGCATGTAACAACAACAATAAAACATTTCTTTCCTTTATGGGAGGCACATATAAGTAAACGTTGCGAACTTCTTATAAAGAAAACTCTAAGTGTGCACTTCCAGTCCATTGCACGGTTCAGGCACATCCCCCATAATTCTGGTAGGGGGCACAACGGGTGCAACTATTTACATTGTTGGCTACAACAAGTCCAGTAGCCCGGCAGTTCGTTCAGCTTTTCAAATAACAAAGGGCAAATACACAACCAGCCACTAAGTCCAGTGGCCTGGTTACACAGAGCACATAAGACATCACATTCACTGGGGACCACATTCCAGTCTAGTGGCCCGGTACACATACACAGGGGGGGTGACGTCTTCAAAAAGTACAAGGGGCAGTAAGGCAGGAAAGGGTGTCATCTTCAAAAAGAACATTAGGGCAGCACAAAAGGAACATCTTCACAAAGCATAAGGGGCAGACAGGGGCTATTTACAGTTCGGCTTCTTCTTTTCCTTTTCTTTACTTCAATGGGCCGGATCCTGCTTCGGCAGGGCCCTGGGTAGCAGGTAGGCCATGGAGATCCGGGTCTGCGTCTCCTGTGTGCTGGTCCCTGACCTACTGCAAGGCGCTGCAGCCTGGGCAGGAATGGGGCTTCTTGTATGCTCAGCTCGGTGTTGCTGCAAAGGGCTGCTGGTTTGCAGAGGGCTGTTGCTGTGGTCTTTTGGGTCTTGCTTTGGCCTCGCACCGTGCATCACACAAGCCATGGAGATCCGCGTCTGTGTCTCCTGCGTGGCTGTTGCAGGCCCGCTGCTCAGTTCTGCGGCTTGGGCCTGCTTCGCGGTAGTGCTGCGGCTGCTGCTGGCAGGGGAGACGCTGCACGATGGCATAGTGCGGCGCCACTCCGGTTCTTCGGAGGCCATCTCCTCCTCCTGCAGGATATGGACGTGTAGGGCATACCAGCCCCGGCCTCCCATCAGCCGTGTGTATTCCAGTGTCACCCGGCTTGACATCTCGCCCGGGGTGGCCTTTAGGCAGGTGTTCTTCAATATCCCGTCGGGCCACAAAGACATCTTTACCCAGTCCGGGCTCTCTGATGAAGCCCCAGCCTCCTTTCTGCCGGAAATCGACTACCGTGCCCCGTCTCATTGGGCCCTGTGACCCCTTAAGGGCCTTTCGAATTTGCTCCTTGGAGGCCAGGTTGGCTGCCTCCTGGGCTTTCCGCTTCTCCTCCCGGGCCTCCCGCTCCTGCTGGTACTCCTCCACTAGTCTCCGGCAGGTCAGCTCGTTTGCCCGTGGGGTTTCCTTGGGGCGCAGGGGCTGTTGTAGTCTCCCACTCTCTATGGGCGCTGCGTCCCAGTTCACTCCCGGGGATGTCGTTCCCAGGAGGTTCACAGGGGGACTCGGTAGGGGGCCCACTAGCTGTTCGGGGTCCACCCCTCCCCAGGCTCCGTCTGCGGGGGTTTCAGGCAGGCCTCCGGTGCCCCACCGGGCATCAGCGGGGCTGGCGGGGAAGGCTTGCAGGACGGTGGAGGGACTGGGCGGTGGCGCCTGGTGGGTCAGTGGGTCCGGACGGGTCGGGGTTTCATGTAGCTCACCCGGTAGCTGCTCCGCGGCCTCCATCCAGTGGCCCACGCTTTCCGACACCATCGATGTTTCACTCCGCCGATCCACCTCTGCTTGCAGGTTATGCAGCCTCCGAGCCAGGATTTGCATTTCCTCCCGGAGCAGGTCCAGCTTGGGATCCATCTTCCCGGTCCCTGGTGTACACTTCTGCAGCCTCTCTGCCATGCTGCCGACCTGGGGAACGCTTGCTGGATCACTGCTCGGGTGCTCGACCACGCCACTCGGCTGCTCCCTTTCCCTTCTCGGAGGCGGGGCCGGAGGCTGCACTAGCATCTGGCGCCAGACTGGCGCCCAGCCCATCATGGCCGGCACCACTCCGCTTGCGATAAGGTACATTTTCTTTATCTGCTGGTCTGGCATTTAGACTCTTTCTGCCAGCCGGCCAGCTTATCTAGTCGCCATTTCTTCTTCCTCCGCCTTCTATGGCGGGCACCGCTTCGCGCTCTTTTCTTGGACAAGGGGACGGGGCTTCTCTTTGCGCCCTTTCTTCTTGCACGCTCCCCTTCTTCCCGCGCTCTGTGGCTTCAATGGAGGCAGTTTCTCACAGTAAACACAGGCTATTTCACGATTCTTCAGGCGCACAGTACCCGGTGTGACCGGGCACGAAATCCTGTTCGTGACGCCAAGGTTGACTCGCCCACCCCAGGGCTATGGGACACCCGGTGCCGGGCCGGACTAGTCCGGTGGTAGTCAGTGGTGGCTGGGCCCGGCTCCGTGGCCCTGGTGGGTGTCAGTAGAATATGTGGCTTGATGAATAAAGTTTGTGTTCGTGACGCCACCTGTGGTCTGCGGCTATTAAGCCGCCGCTGCTGTGTGAGGCCTCCGGGGTGATGATATAGCAGCAATGGTGGTACTGCTCCCCACAGGTGGAGCGGAGCCCCGGGGACACTGTTAGTGCTCGTGAAAGTCTATGGGGTTGTGTGGCTAACACGGTGCAGGGCCGACAGGCAATGAAAGAACCAGGCACAAACAACAGTCTCTTTACCTTTTCCTCTTTTACTTTGGGAACAGTCCAGTCCTGGGAGACCGTTACAGGTGGTGATGGGGATCCGGTCGGCCTGGAAGTACTTGGGGTGATCTTTCTGGCCAGCTGAGTATGAGGCCTACTCCTGTGCTTTTCTTTGTTATGATAGGACCCTGCTTCTCTGAATCCAGCAATGGCCCTCTTTGCTGCTGGGACTGATGGTACATCCCTTTCCCTCTGTAGCAGGCTGCGCAGGCCCTCTCTGGTGCTTCTCTGCTGGAGTCCACACCGGGCCCTGATGCTGCAGCTGTACCTTTGGGATGTTTATGGGCCAGGTGCTTGCAGCTCTCCTGCCCTTCGGATTCGGCTACCAGGGAGTATTTTAAGCCCTGGTGGCCACAGACTCCGATGTCCGAGTCTCTCCGCTGCCTCTCAGCTACTCCTGCTTCCCTGGGCCAAGCTACTCTAGCTCTAGGCCCCAGATCCACAGGACAGCTCACTCTGCGTCTTCTTCCTTCCACTTCTCTCTACAGACTGACTAAACTTGACCTTCCTCTCTGTGTCTGCACTCTTGTGGCTCCTCCCACCTCCCCAGTTGCTCTGTTCTACCCTATAGGAGCAGGGATGGGTCTTACGACCCCTCCCAGCATGCAGCATGGGAGGGTTGTCTGCCACTTTCCCTGGTCCCAGTGTGTTCCTAGCAATGGGTGTAGTGTGGATTTACCAGGGGACCGGAGTTCACTCTCTTCCTCTCCCAGAATGGGGCATCACACCGCTGGATGGGGTGCAATGACCTGTGGCGACGGAAACATCAGGGGCGCCACAATGCCACCTGCGGGTTGCTGTTAAAGGTGTAGAACCGCCGCTGCTGAATGTGGGTACTCCCAGGGCTGGTGGTGGTTGCAGCAATGATGTTGGGCCCTCCGCAGGTAGGGTTGTGCCTGGGAGATGTGAAGGGACGGAGACCACACAAGTTTGTAATGAACAGTCTCTACTTACTCGGACCCAGGAATTGCTGGTTCAGGTCCCATGGAGTGTCAGTGCCAATGTAGTGACCCAGGTTGCTCTGTGCCCGCCACTCTCTGTTGGTTGGGTCCCCGTAGCGTGGAGCGTTTGGGGCCCGACTGTTCCTTTTGAGGTTACAGTCTCCTCCATACGGTGGGCAGGGCAGACCCTGTGAGGAGGTAAGTGTCTGAACCACAATCCTAGTTTACAGCTGATGCCCCCGAATTATTTGGTTCGGTGAAGTCCATGAAGGTGTCCTCACCGGGCAGGTATTTATCAAGCCGTGTAGAACTGACACCTGATCTAGGGCCCTGCGCCCCGTTTGTCCCAGCGGTACCTATCCGTATCCACCCTGGCGACCTCTCTCCCGTGCCCCCGGGGTCACTGTTGCACGGACCCAGCTCAGGCACGTCCGCACACCTCTCTGTGTGCCACACTTCTCTAGACTGACTGCTGACCCCTCCCACCAGGCTGGCTAATCCCGAGACTCGTTCCTCTCCATGGCGACCATCCCTTTACATGGTTAACCTTTTATGCCCGGTGTGGAGTGGAGAACTAGGATTTTGGTGTGCTTTGGTGGTGTCGGCACTGGTACATATATATATATATATACACACACACACACACACACACACACACAGTACTTGCAAAAGTATTAACCCCTTTGGCTTTTTACCTATTTTGTTGAATTATG
The DNA here is from genome assembly GCF_048569485.1 of Anomaloglossus baeobatrachus. NCBI lineage: Eukaryota > Metazoa > Chordata > Amphibia > Anura > Aromobatidae > Anomaloglossus > Anomaloglossus baeobatrachus. Next base: position 278,055,642 of record NC_134354.1, on the reverse strand, counting down.
GCCTGTGTTTAAATATTTAATATTTTTGTAGTGGAGCAAATAAGGGGATAGATAGAGCAGATAGAGACAGGGAGACGGTAGGGGTCAATGAAGGATTAGGGGGGGATGGGACATACAAGGAATGTAGGGAGGCTAGGAGTAATAAAGGTGTTAATAGGATTAAATGTCTACTGGCAAATGCAAGAAGTCTTGCAAACAAAATGAATGAATTGGAGACTCTTATGTCAATCATGGATTATGATGTGGTGGGCATTACGGAAACCTGGCTGGATGAAAGCCATGACTGGGTGACAAACATACAGGGTTATAGTACATTTAGGAAGGACAGGAAAGGCAAAAAAGGTGGTGGGGTGTGTATATTTATCAAATCTAACCTAAAACCTGTGTTGTATGATGACATTGAGGGGAACAGCAACAATGTAGAGTCAGTATGGGTAAATGTACATGGGGAGGGGAATAATGGAAAAATGCTAATTGGAGTTTGCTATAAGCCTCCTAACATACCTGAACAAATAGAGGGTGAAATGCTGGAACAAATTGAAAAGGCAGCTAATAATAATAATCGGGTTCTTATTATGGGGGATTTCAACTATCCAGACATACAGTGGGACATAGAATCTTCTGGTTCTGCTAAAAGCTGTAAGTTCTTTTCTACCATTCAAGACCATTTCCTCTCTCAGATGGTAGGTGAACCGACCAGGGGAGATAATTTGCTAGATCTGGTCCTGTCAAATAGACCGGATACAATTTCAGATCTACAGGTCCGGGAGCACTTGGGCACCAGCGATCATAATATGGTAAGCTTCGACATAATATTCAATAGACCATTTCAAAGGGGGAATGCTAAAACCTGGAATTTTAGGAAAGCTGATTTCAACAAATTAAGGGAAGAGCTTAAATGTGTAGATTGGGACAGAGTCATGGTAACTGGGGATACCGAACATAAATGGGGTAAGTTTAAGGATATACTTCTAGAGTCCTGTAAAAAACGTATACCCTCTGGTAATAAAATGTCCAGGAATAAAAAGAAACCACTATGGATAAATAAGACTGTACAAAGTATAATAAAACAAAAACAAAGGGCGTTTAAAATCTTAAAGGCTGAGAATACAGAAATAGCATTGCAGGAGTATAAAGATATCAATAGGCAATGCAAAAAAGAAATCAAACAAGCAAAACTAGCTACTGAAACAAAAATCGCCAATGACATTAAAATAAATCCCAAAATCTTTTATAAATACATTAATGCCAAAAGGAAAACAAAGGATAGTATCGGACCCTTAAAATATAATAACAAGTTAGTTATAGAGAACAAACAAAAGACTGAGATATTAAATAGGCATTTCTCATCTGTATTCACCAAGGAACTGACTGTACCAGGGATCATTCAACAAGTGAAAAATCAAAGTCCACCACCCGATATAATTAATTTAACACAAAATGAAGTACGCCTACGTCTGAGTAAATTAAACATTGACAAATCCCCAGGGCCAGATGGCATTCATCCACGAATATTGAGGGAATTGAGCTCCGTAATCGACAGACCGCTGTATCTCATCTTTTTAGACTCACTTGTAACAGGGTTGGTGCCTCAGGATTGGAGGATTGCTGATGTGGTACCGATATTTAAGAAAGGTAAGAGGGTAGATCCAGGCAACTACCGTCCAGTAAGCCTGACATCAGTAGTATGCAAAGTTTTTGAGGGCATTTTAAGGGATGACATGCAAAAATATATTGCAGAAAATAATATGATAACTGACAAACAGCATGGATTCATGAAAGATAAGTCGTGTCTAACCAACCTGTTGGGGTTCTATGAGGGGGTAAGTGCAAACCTGGATATTGGTAATGCAGCTGATGTGATTTATTTGGACTTTCCAAAGGCATTTGATACTGTACCACATAATAGCCTTATACTAAAGCTCCAGAAGCAAGGACTAGGGGACACAATATGCAACTGGGTAATGAATTGGCTAAAAGATAGGAAACAAAGAGTAAATAAAAATAAATGGTACATTCTCTAAATGGGCTATAGTCAGCAGTGGGTGCCGCAGGGATCTGTGCTTGGACCGATTCTTTTTACTCTCTTTATTAATGACTAGTGATGAGCGAGTACTAAAAAGCTCGGGTGCTCGAAGCTCGGGCCGAGCCTCCCAAGATACTCGTGTACTCGGCCCGAGCAACGAGCCCAATGTTATCCTATGGGAGACCCGAGTATTTTTGTGAAATGACCACCGGCAGCATGTAGAAACCCTAAAAATGGCACAAAAGTCTCCGAAGAGTGCTCAAATGACATGGCAACAGCATGGGGAAGACCCCTTGAAGCATTTATCACTCAAAAGTCACAGCTGTGAACAATTTTGTCCGCGTTTTACGCCATTTTTACGGACTCACCAGAAAACCTTCCAAAATGACACCAAAATGAATTTTCATGGCGGAAATGTTAAGGGCACATACCCAATAGTGAGATAGAGCTAATGTATGTTACTTTTTGAGATCAATACATGAAAGATTTTACGTAAAACATTGTGTGGCACTCCGATGTCCCTGAGAAGAGACGTACATAAAGGCCTCTGAGTCTAATGTGCCCATTTTGAGGAACTGAGTCTTTGTAGTATTTTCCTTTGCCAGGGCAGTCCAAAATTTTGAGGTTCACCAATGACCCTGCATACAGACGTGCATGAGGGCCTGTAAACCTGAAGTGCCCATTGGAAGGAAGTGGGTCTTTTGTAGTATAGCCCTTAGGCAGGGCAGCCAAAAATTGGGAGGCTCCACGTTGTCCCTGGATAGAGACGTGCATGAGGGCCTGTAAACCTGAAGTGCCCATTGGAAGGAAGTGGGTCTATTGTAGTATAGCCCTTAGGCAGGGCAGCCAAAAATTGTGAGGCTCCACGTAGTCCCTGGATAGAGACGTGCATGAGGGCCTGTAAACCTGAAGTGCCCATTGGAAGGAAGTGGGTCTATTGTAGTATAGCCCTTAGGCAGGGCAGCCAAAAATTGGGAGGCTCCACGTTGTCCCTGGATAGAGACGTGCATGAGGGCCTGTAAACCTGAAGTGCCCATTGGAAGGAAGTGGGTCTATTGTAGTATAGCCCTTAGGCAGGGCAGCCAAAAATTGTGAGGCTCCACGTTGTCCCTGGATAGAGACGTGCATGAGGGCCTGTAAACCTGAAGTGCCCATTGGAAGGAAGTGGGTCTATTGTAGTATAGCCCTTAGGCAGGGCAGCCAAAAATTGGGAGGCTCCACGTTGTCCCTGGATAGAGACGTGCATGAGGGCCTGTAAACCTGAAGTGCCCATTGGAAGGAAGTGGGTCTATTGTAGTATAGCCCTTAGGCAGGGCAGCCAAAAATTGGGAGGCTCCACGTTGTCCCTGGATAGAGACGTGCATGAGGGCCTGTAAACCTGAAGTGCCCATTGGAAGGAAGTGGGTCTTTTGTAGTATAGCCCTTAGGCAGGGCAGCCAAAAATTGGGAGGCTCCACGTTGTCCCTGGATAGAGACGTGCATGAGGGCCTGTAAACCTGAAGTGCCCATTGGAAGGAAGTGGGTCTTTTGTAGTATAGCCCTTAGGCAGGGCAGCCAAAAATTGGGAAGCTCCACGTTGTCCCTGCATAGAGACGTGCATGAGGGCCTCAAAACATTGTTCCCATTGCAAAGGAGCGGGTCTCCTGTCGTTGTAATGTCCATTCTGCAAAGAATGGGCGAAAAAATTTACCACTGGGGGTATACCTGAAACAAAGGCCTAACTCTTGTAACGGTCATCATGGTGGCGCATGAGGAGAAGGAGGAGCAGTCCAGCGATTATCCAAAGTCCAGAAGTGTGTACCCATGGGTGACTGGAGGTACATGGCAAATTCCCGTTACAAACTTTAAATTCCGCTCTCATTTGCTGGTGGTGTGGTGAAGTCTGGCCCAATCCAACCCTTGTTCATCTTGATCAGAGTCAGCCTGTCAGCATTTTCAGTTGACAGGCGGGTGCGTTTATCTGTAATGATTCCACCTGCGGCACTAAAAACACGCTCTGACAAAACGCTAGCGGCAGGGCAGGCCAGGACTTCCAAGGCGTAGAGAGCCAATTCATGCCACGTGTCCACCTTGGATACCCAATAATTGTAAGGCACAGAGGAATGTCGGAGTACAGTTGTTCGATCTGCAAGGTACTCCTTGAGCATCTGGGCAAACTTAGGATTTCTTGTGGCACTACCCCGCACCTCAGGGGCTGTGGTACGTGAGGGGCTGAGAAAACTGTCCCACATCTTAAAGACTGTTCCCCTACCTCTGGCGGATTGGACTTGTGCCTCTCTCGGCTGTACGCCTTGGTTGTCCACTGATTCATGACCTATGCCGCTAGCGTTTTGTGAGGGGAATGCTTTGCCTACTTCCGTGACTATGGCCTTCCGGAACTGCTGCATTTTGGTTGACCTCTCCGCCTCGGGAATAAGAGACATAAAGTTCTCCTTGTAGCGTGGGTCTAACAGTGTTACCAACCAGTAATGATTGTCGGCCAAGATGTTCTTAACGTGAGGGTCACGAGACAGGCAGCTTACCATAAAGTCAGCCATGTGCGCCAGACTCTTAACAGCCAGGACTTCAGTAGCCTGACCAACACGTTGACTGAACATGCTGTCCTCCTCCTCCTCCTCCTCCTCCTCCTCATCTACCCTGTCCTCTGGCCAGCCACGCTGAACCGAGGATATGACTGGTGTGCATGTCATATCCTCAATTTGGCCGGAGATTTGCTCCATGTCTTCATCCTCCTCCTCGTCATAGTCCTCCACTGCACGTTGTGATGAGACGAGGCTGGGCTGTGTGTTATCACCCACACCCACTACTGTTTCTTGCTGCAACTCATCGCGCTCCGCCTGCAATGCATCATGTTTGGTTTTGAGCAGAGACCGTTTTAGAAGGCAGAGTAGCGGTATGGTGACGCTAATAATGGCGTCATCATCACCACTCACCATCTTGGTGGAGTCCTCAAAGTTTTGGAGGATGGTACATAGGTCGGACATCCATCTCCACTCCTCAGGTGTTATGTGTGGAGTTTGACCCATTTCCCGACGGCTTAGGTGATGCAGGTACTCAACAACTGCCCTCTTCTGCTCACATATCCTGACCAACATGTGCAGAGTTGAATTCCAACGCGTGGGGACATCACACACCAGTCTGTGAGCCGGAAGATGCAAACTGCGCTGAAAGCCGGCAAGGCCGGCTGAAGCAGTAGGTGACTTTCGAAAATGTGCAGACAGGCGGCGAACTTTTACCAGCAGATCAGACAGCTCTGGGTATGACTTTAGAAACCGCTGAACCACGAGGTTGAGCACATGGGCCACGCATGGAACATGTGTCAGCTGGCCTCGCCTCAAAGCCGCCACCAGGTTCCGGCCATTGTCACACACGACCTTTCCTGGCTTTAGGTTCAGAGGTGTGAGCCAGTGATCTGCCTACTGTTTCAGAGCTGTCCACAGCTCTTCTGCATTGTGGGGTTTGTCACCTATGCAGATTAGCTTCAGCACAGCCTGTTGCCGCTTCGCCGAGGCAGTGCTGCAGTGCTTCCAGCTTGGGACTGGTGTGGAGGGTACAGTGGATGAGGATGCGGAGGAGGAGGAGGAGGCTGAAGAGCATGACATTCCGGAGCTGTAGAGTGTGGGTGAAACACTGACTGAGGTAGGGCCTGCAAACCTTGGTGTGGGAAGGACGTGTTCCGTCCCTCGCTCAGACTGGGTCCCAGCTTCCACAATATTAACCCAGTGTGCCGTCAACGAGATGTAGCGGCCTTGCCCACAAGCACTTGTCCACGTGTCTGTGGTTAGGTGGACTTTGGGTGAAACAGCGTTGTTCAGGGCACGTGTGATGTTTTGTGACACGTGGTTATGCAACGCGGGGACGGCACACCGGGAGAAATAGTGGCGGCTGGGGACCGAGTAACGTGGGACAGCTGCCGCCATCAGGTCGCGGAATGCTTCTGTCTCCACCAGCCTAAAAGGCAACATTTCCAGCGCAAGCAGTCGCGAAATGTTAGCATTTAGAACTGTGGCATGTGGGGTGTTGGCAGTGTATTTGCGCCTGCGTTCAAAGGTTTGCTGAATGGATAACTGAACGCTGCGCTGGGACAAGGACGTGCTTGATGATGGTGTTATTTCTGCGTAGGCAACTGCAGGACCGGAGGAGGCTTGTTCGCAGGCAGCATGGACAGGGGATTGGCTCGCATGCACAACCAGCGAAGACGTAGCAGTGACATTAGCAAGCACTGCTCCTCGACTCTGTTGTACTTCCCACAAAGTCGGGTGCTTGGCTGACATGTGCCTGATCATGCTGGTGGTGGTCAGGCTGCTAGTTTTGGTACCCCTGCTGATGCTGGCATGGCAGGTGTTGCAAATGGCCTTTTTAGAATCATCTGGATGCAACTTAAAAAACTGCCAGACTCGGGAAGACCTAACATTTGTACAGGCACCTTGTGTCGTGTTGTTGTTCCGGGGAACGGTTGCCTGACTTCTGCCTGGAGCCACCACCCTGCTTCTTACTGCCTGTTGGGATGCTACGCCTCCCTCCCCCTGTGCACTGCTGTCCTCGCACTGCATATCCTTCTGCCAGGTTGGGTCAGTTACTGGATCATCCACCACGTCGTCTTCCTCTTCCGCACCCTGCTCCTCCTCCTGACTTCCTGACAATTGTGTCTCATCATCGTCCACCCCTTGTTGAGACACGTTGCCAACTTCGTGAGAACGTGGCTGCTCAAATATTTGGCCATCTGTACATACGATCTCCTCATGACCCACTTCAACATGAGCTGGCGAGAGGCCAGAATGTGCGAATGGAAACGTGAACAGCTCTTCCGAGTGTCCAAGTGTGGGATCATTAATGTCCGAGGACGTGTACTCAGCCTTGTGGTAGGAAGGAGGATCAGGTTCTGAAATGTGCGGTGCAGTATCACGGCTACTGACACTTGACCGTGTGGAAGACAGAGTGTTTGTGGTGGTGCCAATCTGACTGGAAGCATTATCCGCTATCCAACTAACAACCTGTTGACACTGGTCTTGGTTCAAGAGCGGTGTACTGCTGCGGTCCCCAAGAATTTGGGACAGGACGTGCGAGCGACTAGATGTGGCCCTTTGTTGTGGCAAAATTAGAGCTTGCCCACGACCTCGGCCTCTGCCTGCACCACCATCACGTCCACTTCCTTGTTCCTTGCCAACGCCCTTGCGCATTTTGCAATGCTGTGCTGACGTGTATTCACTAGACTTGGGCGTTATATCAAAGTTTGTGCAAATCGTGCACCTGTACGCTGCCACCGACAGGCACACACGTGCGGTTTTTAAATGCAAGCACGGACGCACTAAGAACCTAACACAGGTTTTAGGAGCAAAAATTAAGAACTCTGACACTATCAGCCACTGCTGACTGACGTGTATTATACACTACACTTGTGCGTTATATAATATTTTTGTAAAAACGCACACAAGTGCACCTGTACGCTGCCACCGACAGGCACACACGTGCGGTTTTTAAATGCAAGCACGGACGCACTAAGAACCTAACACAGGTTTTAGGAGCAAAAATTAAGAACTCTGACACTATCAGCCACTGCTGACTGACGTGTATTATACACTACACTTGTGCGTTATATAATATTTTTGTAAAAACGCACACAAGTGCACCTGTACGCTGCCACCGACAGGCACACACGTGCGGTTTTTAAATGCAAGCACGGACGCACTAAGAACCTAACACAGGTTTTAGGAGCAAAAATTAAGAACTCTGACACTATCAGCCACTGCTGACTGACGTGTATTATACACTACACTTGTGCGTTATATAATATTTTTGTAAAAACGCACACAAGTGCACCTGTACGCTGCCACCGACAGGCACACACGTGCGGTTTTTAAATGCAAGCACGGACGCACTAAGAACCTAACAGGTTTTAGGAGCGACAATTGCTGAGAAGTCTGACACTATCAGGACTGTTTTAGACTGTGTACACCAGCCACAGATATGATGAAGGCTGGTATACGGTCACCACTAGGAATGGCTATATACCCTGCCTGCCTGCCTGCCTGAATACTGCTACAATAGTCCTGACAAGGACTCTTTTGGTCACTAGCCTGTATTCCAACCTGGCTATACCCTGCCTGTATACAGCAACAATAGTCCTGAGAAGGACTCTGCTACTGTACTCCGACCTGGCTATACCCTGCCTGCCTGTATACAACTAGAATAGTCCTGAGAAGGACTTTTGGTCACACTGTTTGCAGCCCTGATACGGAAATAGCTATAAAGGGCCGCAAAACTTTCCCTGAAGCAGCGACACTCTCCCTGCACTGACTGTCTGGATAGCTGTGAGCAGAGCACAGCGCGCCCGCCGGTATAAAGGCTCGGTCACGCTGTGCAGGCCGGCCAATCACTGCAATTCCATAACTAACAGGGCTGTGGCATTGCAGTGGTCTGCCAGCCAATCCCTGCATGAGGGCTGGCTCTCAAAAGAGCGCCAACATGCAGGGATGAAGACCACGAGTACAGCACGAGTATCGCGAGATTACTCGGTCCCCGCCGAGTAGACCGAGTACAGTGATACTCGTGCGAGTACCGAGTAGTAACAAGCATGCTCGCTCATCACTATTAATGACCTTGTGGATGGGATTGATAGTACAGTGTCAGTCTTTGCCGATGACACCAAACTATGTAGGATATTAAAAACTGACCTGGATAGTACAATATTACAAAATGATCTGGATAAGATGTCAGAATGGGCAGATACTTGGCAAATGAGATTTAATGTTGATAAATGTAAAGTAATGCACCTAGGACGGAGTAATCCTATAGCTGCGTATACATTAAATGGAAGTAAACTCGGGATTACAGAACAGGAGAAGGACTTGGGTATTCTCATTACAAATAAGCTGAGCAGCAGCACTCAATGTCAAGCAGCAGCTGCTAAAGCAAACAAGATTTTAGGGTGTATAAAAAGAGAGATTAGATCCCGTGATCCCAACGTATTGTTACCCCTCTATAAATCACTTGTAAGGCCACATCTGGAATACGGGATCCAGTTTTGGGCTCCACATTTTAAAAAGGACATTCAGAAGTTAGAGTCAGTTCAAAGGCGGGCAACTAGACTATTACAAGGAATGGAAGGCCTCCCATATGATGACAGGTTGAAAAAGTTAGATATGTTTAGCTTAGAAAAAAGACGTCTCAGAGGAGATCTCATTTATATGTATAAATACATGTGTGGTCAATATAAAGGACTGGCACATGACTTATTTCTTCCGAAAACAATACTAAGGACCAGGGGGCACTCACTGCGAGTGGAAGAAAAGCGATTCCGACACCTAAATAGGAAAGGGTTCTTTACAGTTAGAGCGGTCAGACTGTGGAATGCCCTACCACAAGAGGTAGTAATGGCAGATACTATAACAGCTTTTAAAAAAGGGCTGGATGATTTCCTCAGTACACACAACATTGTCGGTTATAAATGACTTAGTGACCAAATGTAGAACTGGTGGAGGAAGGTTGAACTAGATGGACCTAGGTCTTTTTTCAACCTAAGTAACTATGTAACTATGTAATTTTGATTTGTATGTGATGCATCACCACTAAATAGTTAAAGTAAGGGAATTGAAGTGAGAAAAATATAAGCACAAATTATATTTATGGAATCAAATAAATATAAATTGACATGCATATGTATTCACCCCTTTTACTATGAAGCCCTTAAAAATGATTGGTGCAATCACTTACCTTTATAAGTCACATGCTTAGTGAAAGGAAGTCCACCTGTGTAAAATCAACTGTAAGGGCTCATGCGCATTTAACTGCTGATTATTCTGCAGCGATTTGACAGCTCATGTGTGCTTCAAATCGATGCAGAATGAATGCTGTATTTTTGTTAAAAAAAAGCCGATTTCATGTGTACCGCCCCGTGGGCTCGGCTGCTACCGCCGAGCCGCTCGGATCCGTTCTCGTACGGTGGGTGGTGGCTCGAGCTCCTCACGGACCTGGGGGTCACGTCGCTCTGCAAGGGGGTTGGCGCTACACGCATGGACTTCGGTGGGGGAAGTTCCACGGCCGGGGCCGCGGTGGCTTGGTAGGGTGTAAGTTCGTGACACCACCCACGAGTTGTGGTGAATAGATGGACACCACAGCTGCTGTTAACTAGGCCTCCTGGGGACATTGTTGCGCAGCTTGGTGTTGACCCCTCCGTGGGTAGGGGAGTGATGGTCCCGGGGACCCGAGGGAGGTGCTGAGGCAGGGGAGCGGGTGCGGGCGTATACTGGTGCGGTGCGCGGCCCGAAGCCACTGGTGTACTTACTCACTATGACATAATACACGGGAGTCTCTGGTAAACCAAACGGGATGATGAACGGGGCCTGCAGCTGGCTGCAGCTTCTCCCTTGTCAGGTTGGTGGTTTCCGCCTTTCTCCTGCACCACTTTGTATGAATGTTTGTCTCCTATGCCTAAGCAATGGTAGTCCGCTCCCCGGCTTGCTGGTTGTCGGAAGAGCCCTGTTTGCCCGCAAACGCTGGCCCTTTGGGTCTCTGTGCCTTGGCGGTGGCTTTACCCTGTATGGTTGGGCTGTTGTCTTCTAACGGGGCTTGTGTGGGATAGGTCCTTAAGTCCAGTCCTCAATCAGTTGATTTGACTCGGCCCTGTCGGTTCGGGGCTTCGTACTGGGTCTGGGTACCCCTCCTGGTGCTCCGGTTTCCAATTGGTTCCCTGGTTCGGTACCGGCGGGCCACCATTCGACCCTGGTCCCTACGGTTCCACCGGCTGTAATGCCAGCTCCTGCAGGCGGCCACCACCATCTGCCTCCTTGCCAGATGTGACTGGGCTCCGACCCAGCCACCTAAGTAGACTATTGGCAGGCCTGGTCACAGGTCTGCCCGTGAACTCAACCTCTCTCCTTCACTGTTAAGACTCATCTACTTGTGAACTAGAACTTGTGTTTTTCCCGCCTCCAGGCCTGTGAACTCCTCGGTGGGCAGAGCCAACCGCCTGGCTTTGCCCCCCCTGGTGTGGACATCAAACCTGGAGGGTGGCGACAAGAGTTTCTTGGTTGGCTGCTGTCACCTTTCTAGGGAGGGGGTTGTGTGTACATGGGACTTCCTGGGACGACCTGACTAGTCCAGGGGGTCACACATGCACTATGGCTGCTGCCCCCACCATAGACAGAGTATGAGCTGCATCCAGAACGCACAAATAATTGACATGCTCATTTTATGAACGCACGGATATGGGTCAAAATTTTAGCACCCAAGTCGCTGCGTTCAAAAAAGCATCATGCACACGTATCATGCACAATCTACATAGATTGTGTTGGGGACACAGGACGCATGCATTTACGCTGCAGTGCAATACGCAGCGTAAATGCATGTAAGTGCGCAACGCGCGCACGAGCCTTATGTGTCACATGATCTGTCAGTATATAAACATCTTTTCTGAAAGGTCACAGTGGCTGCAACACCTTTAAGCAAGAGGCACCACTAACCAAACACCAAGACCATGGACATCTCTAAACAAGTCAGAAGCAAGGTTGTTGAGAAGTATAAAGCGGGCTTTACACGCTGCAACATCGCTAGCTGATGCTAGCGATGCCGAGCGCGATATCAGCCGCCCCCGTCGTACGGCTGATATGTGGTGATCGCTGCCGTAGCGAACATTATCGCTATGGCAGCGTCACACGCACTTACCTGCCCTGCGACGTCACTGTGATCTGCAATCCGCCTCATTTCTAAGGGGGCAGTTCGTTCAGCGTCACAGCGACGTCACAGCAGCGTCACTGAACCGCCGCCCAATAGAAAAGGAGGGGCGGAGATGAGCGACCGGAACATGCCGCCCACCTCCTTCCTTCCTCCTTTTCCGGTGGAGGCAGGTAAGGAGATGTTTGTCGCTCCTGCGGTGTCACACACAGCGATGTGTGCTGCCGCAGGAACGACAAACAACATCGTACCTGTCGCTGCAGCGATATTAACCCTAGAACGCATACCTGGGGCCTCGCAGGCCTGCTAGGTCATTTGTTTTCTATGGCAGATTGAATTGCTTGCGCGTTCTAGGGTTAAGGAAATGAGCGACGTGACAACGAGCAACGATTTTTGACGTTTTTGTGCTCGTTGATCGTCGCTCATTTGCGTTACACACTGCGATGTCGGTACGGGTGCTGGATGTGCGTCACTAACGACGTGACCCCGACGATATCTCGTTGCCGATGTCGCAACGTGTAAAGCCTGCTTAAGTAAAGGTTGGTTTCTTAAATAATATCCTAATCTCTGATGATCACCGGAGCACCATCAAATCCATTATTATCCAATAGAGAGAAAACATAAACAATAAACCTGACAAGGGCTGCCCATCAAAAGCCTCAGCCCGGGCAAGGAGGGCATTAATCAGAGAAGCAGCACAGACACCAAAGGTAACCCTGAAGGAGCTGCAGAGTTCAAAAGCAAAGACTGCAGTATCGGTCCATGCGACCACAATAAGCCGTACAGTCCATATTGCTGACCTATATGAAAATGTGTCCAGAAAAAAAACTTTACTTTTTCTACAGCCAAAAATTGGAAGCCTCATTTTTCAGTTTGCCTAAAGACATCTAGGAGACTCCACAAATGTATGAAGGAATGTGCTGTGGTCAGATGAGACCAAAATTGAACCTTTTGACCTCCAGCATAAACACTACAAGTGCATCTCAATAAATTAGAATATCATCAAAAAGTTATTTTATTTCAGTTATTCAATATAAAAAGTGAAACGTATATATTATATAGAGTCATTACAAACAGAGTGATCTATTTCAAGTGTTTATTTCTGTTGACGTTGATGATTATGGCTTACAGCCTATGAAAACCCAAAAGTTATCTCAGAAAATTAGAATAATTATCACAAAACACCTGCAAAGTTTTCCTAAGCGTTTCAAATGGTCCCTTTGTCTTGTTCAGTAGGCTGCACAATCATGGAAAAGACTCCTGACTTGACAGATGTTCAGAAGGCAGTCATTGACACACTGCACAAGGAGGGAAAGCCACAAAAGGTCATTGCTAAAGAAGCTGGCTGTTCACAGAGTGCTATATCCAAGCATATTAATAGGAGGTTGACTGGATGGAAAAAGTGTGATAGAAAAAGGTGCACAAATGACACACCGGCACCGTAGCCTAGGGACCAGTCCCCATGTTGTGACCTAGTCCTTCCACCCATAGATTATATAAGGAACAAGGGCACGGAAGGTTAGCTCCCGTGGTCTCTAGGACCCATTCTGTCTCTGCCCGGGCCGAGCTGCACCAGCTCCAGGCCGCAGGTCGTTGCTCCTCCACTGCTCCTTACTCTCTGACTCCACACTTCACACTGTGTTCCCACTTGTACTATTGTGTTCACACTTCTTAGACTCCATCCACCCAGCCTGGCTTCAGGTATAATCACGCCCTCTGCCATGTCTGATGAGGTGTTTCTGAGCCTGGGTGTTTGGCTTTTATGTGAACCGGTTGTGACCTCCTTCTTACCTAGAATGGAATACCACACCTCTGGATGAGGTGCAGTACCTCTGTGGTGCCACACAAGCAACCAGGATAACCGCAGCCTAAATAGGATTGTTGATAAAAGGCCATTCAAAAATTTTGGGAGATTCACAAGGAGTGGACTGCTGCTGGACTCACTGCTTAAAGAGCCACCACACACAGATGTATCCAGGACATGGGCTAGAACTGTCGCATTTCTTGTGTCAAGCCACTCATGAGCAATAGACAATGCCAAAAGAGTCTTACCTGAGCCAAGGAGACACAGAACTTGACTGTTGCTCAGTGGTCCAAGGTGTTGTTTTCAGATGAAATTAAATTTTGCACTTCATTTGGAAATCGCGGTCCCAGAGTCTGGAGGAACAGTGGAGGGGAACATAATAAAAGCAGCTTGAGGTCTAGTGTGAACTTTCCACATTTAGTGATGGTTTGGGGAGCCATGTCATCTGCTGGTGTAGGTCACGTGTGTTTTTTTTTTTTTTTTTTTAAACCAAATTTTTATTTCTTTTCTTGTAATGGTAAAATAGGGTACAGAATGAAGAAAATAAGGGTCAACAAATCAAAATATCAAATAACATAGTCTCTACAATTTATCGATCAAATATTTGTCATGGTCATCAAATTTGCTCCTTCCCCTTCTTCGTCAGTGTATATTTCCATTATTCAGTCTCCGCTACCCCAGTTCAGCATTCATTGATAACTTGTTACAAACATTACTTATAAACACTATCCCTCCCATTCCCCCCTCCCCTCTCCATGCGACACAACCCAGAATTTGGCCAACTATACTTTCAGCTCGCACAGGGACCCTGACAGATCTTCCTTCATGTACCATTCCGTAGGTCCCGTGTGTGTCAAGACCAAAGGCAGCACAGCCATTTACCAGGAAATTTTAGAGCACTTCATGCTTCCCTCTGCTGACAAGCTTTTTGGAGATGGGAATTTAATTTTCCAGCAGGTCTTGGCACCTGTCCACACTGCCGAAAGTACCAATACCTGGTTTTGGCCCTGTCCGCACACTGCATTTTTTGCAGCGGATTTGCCGTGGTTTTTGCTGCAGGGAAGGTGCGGTTTTTGTTCATAAAGTTCATGCAGTCCTTCCCCAGCAATATCTAAGAGAAATCCAAAATGCTGTGCGCACACTGCTTTTTTTTGTACATGTTTTACTCTAGAATTTATGCAGCAAAAAGAAGCCACATGTCACTTTTCCGCAGGTACCTGCGATTTTGCCATTAAATAATTGTTAAAAACCGCAGGGACGCAACCGCAGAAAATCCTCACCAAAACCACAGCAAAACCGCACCAAAACCTCATGCAGATTTTGGGTGTGTTTTTTTGCCACAGGTAAGGAATTCTGCCAGAGGGTGCGTATTTTGCTTAAGAAACACATTTTCCCAGTGCGCACAAACCTTAATAAGCACAGTATCACTGTGCTTGATTGGCCAGCAAACTCACCTGACCTCAACCCCATAGGGAGTCTGTGGAGTATTGTCAAGAGAAAGGTGAGAGACACCAAACCCAAAAATGCAGAATAGCTGAAGGCTGCTATCAAAGCAACCTGGGGTTCCATAACACCTCAGCAGTGCCACAGGCTGATCACTTCCATACCACGCCGCATTGAGGTAGAAATTCATGCATTAAGAGCCCTGTCCAAGTATTGAGTGCATTTACTGCACATACTTTTCAATAGGCCAACATTTCTGAGTTTAAAACATTTTTTTCAGCTGGTTTTATATAATATTTTAATTTTTTTTTTAGATAATGTCTTTTGGGTTTTCATTAGCTGTAAGACATCATCAATCATCAACATTAACAGAAATAAACACTTGAAATAGATCACTCTGTTTATAAATACTCTATATAATATATATGTTTCCCTTTTTGTATTGAATTACTGAAATAAATTTAGTTTGTGATGATATTCTAATTGATTGAGATGCACTTGTATGTCTGATGCAAACCCAACACAGCTCATCACTCCAAGCCCACTATTCCCACAGTGAATCATGATGGTGGCAGCATCATGGTGTAGGGATGTTTTTTAGCAGCAGGGAGAGGGAAAATTATTTGAGTCAAGGGGAACATGGATGGTGTGAAATACAGGGATATTCCTGAGCAAAATCTGTTTCAGTCTGTCAGTGATTTGAGACTGGGATTGAGGTTCACCTTCCAACCAGACAATGACCAAAAGCATACTGTTAAAGCAACACTTTAGTGGTTTAAGGGGAATTTATGAAAATGTATTGGAGAGGCTGAATCAAATCACAGACCTTAATCTAATTGAGAACCTGTGGTGAGACTTTAAGATTGCTGCTTATGTGTCGCCCACCTGCAGCGGTTGCCCCAGGGACACCACTCCACCTTCGGGGACGCCACAGCGTCTTCACTTTGGGTATATCTGGCTACAGGTATGTCAGGTTTATTTATATAGGAGTCGTGACGCCACTCACGGTTTGCGGTCAGGGATATGGGTGACCACCACTGCAGGTTTAACGAGCGTATGGGGCTGATGGAGCCTGCAGTCGGATGGTGTGGCCTCCCCTGAGTGAGGCTGGCCCCAGGGGCTCGGGTGTGTAGAACCACAGGTCCAAGAATAACTCAGTCTCAGTCCGGAAAGTCTTTCTACTTCTTTACTCACTTCCAGTTGTTCTGTGAGGTACCCGGGCGATGCTGAGATTAAACCAGGAGACACCAGGTATCCTTTAGGCCGGTCTAAGAGTAACCATTAACTCACCTTCCTAGCACTTCTTGTTTCGGATAACCCCTGACTTGAAGTACCGTGGGATTCATCCAGGGAAGTCGCTACTGCCTTTTCTCCCCTTTTTGGCCCGTTTGCCGGCAGCGTGGACCAATGAAGATGGCTCCAGGCTCGATCCTCCTTATGGGCCCCCTCATTGCTGCTGAGTCTCGGACTCTAGATGGTTGGTGAGGGACTTGTAGTTCTCAGATCAATAAATGGACGTCTACTCTAGGAACCTGTTCCCCGTGTGTGCCTAGTTACCAGGAGTCCCCGTACTCAACCAACTGACTCCCTGAGCGTCTTTCTGACTGACCTGCTGGTAACCGTTCTACCTCGCCAACGGCTACTTCACGTGCAGGGTCTGACTAGAGTGACTGTGTCTGCCTCTCCTCGCAACCACGCTCCCTGCTACCAGACTGGCTCTCCTCCTCTCCTCCTACTTTCCTGACAGCCGCTGCAACCTTAGCTTCCAGCCTCTCCGCTCCATCCCTTGATGAGATGTGGCGGCAAGCCCCCTCTTGGGTCTGCCCAAGGGTCCCCTCTCAAGGTGTGGGAGACCTGGTTGCTATGTGTCTGTGTGTACACACCCTATTCCAGCCTTCAGGATTACCTGGAAGTACTGCCCTTGCATGGGTGCAGTACTCAGTGGTGCCTGACCAGGTCAGGGGCGCCACATTCCCCCTTTGTTATCAACAGCACATCCTCGGACTGCAAAGACAAGAAAAGATTAAATACAAACTTTTCCCACACAGGGGAGTCATTTACATTTAAACATACCTGGTACCATTCCACCACCACCCACCACCCACAAGTCCTGGACCCACCCAGAAACTTCCAGGAGGCAGGTCACCGATCCCTTTGGTGACCAGGTCTGGGACATCTGTATCCCAGACCTTTCCTCCAATCTTCCTCTCCTGAGGATGGTAGCGTAAGGTAGGCCCCATAAACAGGCATACCAGCTTCCGTGTGTTGGAGAGCAGGCCCCATAAAAAGGCGTGCTCCCTGGTGTTGGAGAGCAGGCCCCATAAACAGGCATGCTCTCTTGGTGTTGGAGAGCAGGCCCCATAAACAGGCGTGCTCCCTGGTGGTGCAGAGCCATGCCCCATAAACAGGCACACTCTGGGGGTTGGTACCACTGGGGTAACTTTTTACACTGCGAGAGTTTGTGGCTATAGCCAGTTCATAGCCTGTGGTCCATTTTTAAAGTGCACATAACCTGGTGCTAAACATATTTCAACAAGTTCTCACAACAGTCCTTGCGGGCACAATCTCTTGAACGTTACTTAACTTTCAGAAAAACATTTCTAAACATTTTAAACTAAGCTTTTACTATGAAGACATTTTAGATAGCTCTTACTCGCCGCCGCTCTCTGCGGGTTGGTCTCCACATTACCATCACCTGGTCATCTGCAGGCATCCAGGTAACATACATGCTGGGACTATATGCAACCAGTTCTTCCTCCCTGGCAGGGGGTGCTGCGACCTCCTCCGGTCGTTGGGGGAACAGCAGTGCGGCCTTCTGGCCTCCCTCTCTCTCAGAGGGTACTGCGACCTCCTCCGGTGGGCTGGGAATCAGCAATGATGGTGGCTGGACCTCTTCTCCCTCCCTGGCAAAGGGTGCTGCAACCTCTTCCGGTCTTTGGGGGAACAGCAGCGCGACCTCATGGCCTCTCTTTCTCTCAAAGGGTGCTGTGACCTCCTCCGGTCGGGCAAGGAGCAGCTCTGGGGGCAAGCTTTCATCTGCCAGGCAGGACGGTGAATCCCTCTCCAGCGGATAGGGTGCTGTGACCGCTTCAGGTCGGGATGGCAACTTGGAGATCAGGTACCTCTCCTCCAGGTGTGCTGGGAACCGAGCTCCCAGTTCTCTCTTTAGCCGAGCCAGTTCTTTGTCCACTTCAGGTCGGAGCGCAGGTGCTGGTTCCCCAGTCAGTGACTGGGGCGCTTTGACCGTCTCTGGTTGGGCAACTGGGACAGAAGGCATTGTGATCTGGTCTGGTCTGACTGCGGGCATTACACCATGTCTTGCATCGGGTGTCGCACCAGACATCGCACCGAACGTCGCATCGGACATCGCATCGGGCATCACACCGGACATCGCACCGGACATCGCATCAGGCATCGCATCAGGCATCGCACCGGACATCGCAACGGCGTCTGATGACAATACCAGTGGGGTCAGCATACCAGGTTGAAAAGGGGCGGTTTTGCACTCACTCAGATTCATGCTGGAGACATCCTGTAGCAGGGTCGCTATTGCTGACGATGACTCCAGTTGAGCGTGGGCGGTGCCTCCAGGCGGGCCTCGCTGCACTGAACCGCAGGTTTCTAATTGCCATTATCATCTTCTTCCAAGCGGCTATCTCTCGCCTGCTCTGCTCTTCCATACCATCGGCAATTCTTCCCACTTCTGCCTCCAGCTCTTCTGCAGTCATGGGCCTGGTCCATCCTGGCTCCTTTTTGTCACCTTCCGCTGACGCTATCTTGTCTCTGTCATTGCTCATCAGGTTCTGGTCACGCTTTTGTCTTAGTTTTGTTTTTGGTTGTTCTCCTCCCACACGACTGGGACATCCCAGCAGTCCGGGGACAAATCTGCCCCCATCTTCTCCTTCCACTGTGTCAGAGCGCTCTTCCCACGCTGGGTCAGCCACTCCTCTTCGTGGGCGGTTACCTTTTCTTCTGCGCGGGCTGCAGCTTTTAAAATCGTGCACTTTTAACGGTGACAAAATGGCGGCGGTTCAAATTGTTCGATCGGACCGCTGAGGCGCACTGTCACCTGTCTAAACAGGTCTAGCCCTTGATCCTGTTCGTGACGCCAGAATGTGTCGCCCACCTGCAGCGGTCACCCCAGGGACACCACTCCACCTTCGGGGACACCACAGGGTCTTCACTTTGGGTATATCTGGCTACAGGTATGACAGATTTATTTATATAGGAGTTGTGACGCCACTCACGGTTTGCGGTCAGGGATATGGGTTACCGCCACTGCAGGTTTAACGAGCGTCTGGGGCTGATGGAGTCTGCAGTCGGAGTGAGGCTGGCCCCAGGGGCTTCGGTGTGTAGAACCACAGGTCCCAGAATAACTCAGTCTCAGTCCGGAAAGTCTTTCAACTTGCTTTTACTCACTTTTGGATGTTTTGTGAGGTACCCGGGCGATGCTGAGATTAAACCAGGAGAAACCAGATATCCTTTAGGCCGGTCTAAGGGTAACCGTTAACTCGCCTTCCTAGCACTTCTTGTTTCGGATAACCCCTGACTTGAAGTACCGTGGGATTCATCCAGGGAAGTCGTTACTGCCTTTTCTCCCCTTTTTGGCCCGTTTGCCGGCAGCGTGGACCAATGAAGATGGCTCCAGGCTCGATCCTCCTTATGGGCCCCCTCATTGCTGCTGAGGCTCGGACTCTAGATGGTTGGTGAGGGACTTGTAGTTCTCCTCACAGGAGTCCCTGTACTCAACCAACTGACTCCCTCAGCGTCTTTATGACTGACTTGCTGGTAACCGTTCTCCCCCGCCAACGGATACTGCACTTGCAGGGTCTGACTAGAGTGACTGTGTCTGCCTCTCCTCGCAACCACGCTCCCTGCTACCAGACTGGCTCTCCTTCTACTTTCCTGACAGCCGCTGCAACCTTAGCTTCCAGCTCCTCCCCTTGATGAGATGTGGAGGCAAGCCCCCTCTTGGGTCTGCCCAAGGGTCCCCTCTCAAGGTGTGTGAGACCTGGTTGCTATGTGTCTGTGCATACACACCCTATTCCAGCCTTCAGGATTACCTGGAAATACTGCCCCAGCATGGGTGCAGTACTCAGTGGTGCCTGACCAGGTCAGGGGCGCCACACTTACTCAGGGCTGCCACTAGGTCTTTCAGGGCCCCACACTGGCAACATTTTTGGGCATCCTTGAGCCTCCACCCAGGCTCCACCCCAGCTCTGCCTCTATTCCTCAAACCTCCCACAGTCTCACTGCCACTCTTGTAAAAACTTACACACACACACACACACACATTGTTACGTCACCGCCGGAGTCTGCTCCAGTGACTTCTGCTCCGATCGCCAGGCTACGCCGTGTTCCTGCCGTGGGCGGTGCTGGTGATGGGAGAGGAGTCGATGCCAGCGGTGGGCGCAGGCTCCGATCATCCACTGGGCTGGGTTAGCTTGGGATCTGCAGTACCGCTGGCTGACTGTGGGTGGCATGTGTCTTCCAGCTGAAGTGGCCAGCGTTCAGCTACAGCCAATGGGATGACACCACACCCTTCTTACTCCCCCTCCTGTCACATGACCACTGCCAGAGATAGTTCTGATTTTCTTGGCTCCTTTACATCCTATTCTGTTTGGTGATTCCTGTGTGTTGACTTCTGCGTGTTTTCTGACTACCCTCCAGCCTACTGTTTTTGTACCTTGCTGCCCGATCCGGATTTGACCTCTGCTACATTTGCTGACTACGTCATTGCCTGCCGATTCTGTCCCTGTTCCGCAATTCCTGGTTTGACCCTGCCTGACTACTACTCTCATCGGACTGCAGCCTTCCACAGGTAGTGATCTCCAGTTCCCTGTGTAATTCCAAATCCCTGTAGAGGGGTAAAGGGTTTCAGGGTTCTAGGGGTCCTGCTTGGTGAGTGGCTTCCCTCTAGCCTCCTCTTTACAGCCCATCTGAGTCTGTGGATCCAAGCAGGCGTTACATTATCTCTGGCCCATCTAACTAGGAGAGAGAAAAAAAATGGATTCTCTCCATGCTGTGCTAAATCAGGTGCACACCCTTTCTGGCCTTGTACATGGACTTACACAGCAAGTGCAGGATCTCAGGTCTGCTCAGGTCCAAGCCCCTGCTGCAGCACCTATCTCAGCATGTCCAGAGTCCCATCGACTGCAAGGGAGCAGATCACATTGTGGAGCCAAACATGGAGTGCCTGGATCAGAGAGGCAATCGCTTGCAAGGCAGCAGCACCACCTGAGCGGACCCCAGGATACCCACTCAGGTGCCCAGGTACTTCCTGCAGACCCTATGAGGTTAATGTTACCTGTCTCATTGTCTCACCAGGGAAAATCTGTACTGCTGCATGCCTTTGTTGATCGTGGCTCTGCTGCTAATTTTATAGACACTATTGTAGCAAAAGAGCTGGGTTTGACTTTAAGAAGTTAAATGCACCTATTAGAATATCTGCTATTGATAGCACCCCTCTCACTCAGGGTGTGGTTACTTTTGTAACTCCAGAGATCTCCATGCTTGCTGGTACTCTGCATGTAGAATCAGTGTCATTTTTGTTCTTGAGAATCTGATGTCAGCAGTGGTATTGGGCATGCCATGGCTGCACAACATAACCCGGTCATAGACTGGCACCAGGGTGAGATTGTGCGCTGGAGCCCTGAGTGTCAGGAGATGTGTATGTCATTATCTATAAACCTGACTAGAGCTGAACCTATCTTAATACCTCATGCATTCAGGGATTTTGCTGATGTCTTTTCTGTATCTGAATCTGAAAAATTACCTCCGCACAGAGATTATGACTGCCCCATAGATTTGGTCCCCAATTCCCGACTCCCCAAGGGTAAAATGTATAATCTTTCTGGTCCGGAGCATCAGGCCATGAAAGATTATATAGCAGACAGTCTGCAGAGAGGGTTCATCAGACCATCCAGGTCACCAGTCGGCGCTGGATTCTTTTTCGTTGATAAGAAAGATGGTGGCCTCAGACCTTGTATTGACTACCGTGAACTTAATGCTATTACTGTAAAGAATCAGTACCTTCTGCCACTCATCCCTGATCTGTTTAACCAGCTCATAGGAGCCTGGTGTTTCACCAAGCTGGATCTCAGGGGAGCATATAACCTAATCCGCATCAGAGAAGGAGATGAGTGGAAAACGGCATTTAACACTCCAGAGGGACACTATGAGTACCTGGTAATGCCTTTTGGATTAAGTAATGCGCCGCCTGTGTTCCAGAACTTTGTTAATGACATTTTCAGAGATATTTGGGGTCAATATGTGGTGGTCTATCTGGATGACATCCTGATTTATTCTCCTGATGCTACCTCACATATCCAACATGTACGCACTGTACTCCAGAGACTCAGGGAGAACTCCCTATTTGCTAAATATGAGAAATGTGTTTTTTTTGAGGCAGAGGTTAATTTCCTGGGTTATCTATTGTCTGCAGAAGGCTTCCGCATGGATCCCTCTAAGCTTCAACCGATTAAGGAGTGGGTACAACCCAAGTCTCTGAAGGCCTTGCAGCGTTTCCTTGGGTTTGCTAATTATTACCGCAAATTTATTAGAGATTTTTCCAAAATTGCCAAACCCCTCACTGATTTGACTAAAAAGGGGGCTTATGTGGTTAATTGGAAGCGAGAGGCGATCCATGCCTTCTCAAAATTAAAAGAATGTTTCTCCTCAGACCCGATTCTGGTTCAGCCTGACCTTACGCGTCCGTTTATTGTGAAAGTCGATGCATTCGAGGTTGGAGTGGGAGCGGTGTTATCACAAGGTACTCCGTCTCTCACTCAGCTTCGTCCTTGTGCCTTCTTTTCCCGCAAGTTTTCTCCCACAGAGAGAAATTATGACATTGGTAATCGTGAGCTGTTGGCAATTAAATGGGCCATCGAGGAATGGCGCCACTTCCTCGAAGGCGCCAAACATAAGGTCACAGTCACTCATCACAGACCACAAGAACCTCACTTTTCTGGAATCTGCTAAGAGACTCAATCCTAGGCAAGCTAGGTGGGCATTGTTCTTCTCCAGATTTGATTTTGTGGTAACATTCCGGCCCGGTACCAAGAACACCAGAGCTGATGCACTTTCCCGTAGCTTCTGTCCCTCTCAGTCTGAAAACTCTGAACCAGTGCATATTTTAGCTAAAGGCATTATTATGTCATCTGTTTCCCTAGATTTGATAGAAGAGGTCCATAATACCCAAGACCAAGCTCCTGAAACCACTCCTGTCCATAAACTGTTTGTCGCCCCCTCACTTCGCCTACGGGTACTCCAGGAATCCCACAATTCTGTGCTGGCAGGTCACCCTGGTATCGGCAATACCCTCCGATTAGTAACCAGGAATTTATGGTGGCCAACCGTAGCGAAAGATTGTAAGGAATATGTACTGGCTTGTGAAACTTGTGCTCGAGCCAAGGCACCCTGTAACCGCCCTGCCGGATTTCTCCAGTCCCTACCTACTCCCGTAAGCCCTTGGACACATCTCTCCATGGACTTCATCACTGACCTTCCACCCTCAGAAGGGAAGACCTGTATCTGGGTAGTAGTGGATAGATTCAGCAAACAGTTTCATTTTGTTCTTCTGTCCGGATTACCCAATTCCGAAACTCTTAGCAAGTTGTTTATTAGGTATATTGTGTGGTTACACGGGGTTCCGGAAAATATTGTTTCTGACCGAGGAACACAGTTCGTATCGAAATTCTGGAGGGCGTTTTGTAAAAAGATCAATATAGAGCTATCTTTTTCATCTGCCTACCACCCAGAGACCAATGGTCAGACCGAACGTTCCAATCAAACCCTTGAACAATATCTCCGGAGTTATATGTCTGACCGTCAGTCTGACTGGGTGGAATATCTGCCGCTAGCTGAGTTCGCTATCAATAATCAGTATCAGGAATCCATCAAGACTATCCCCTTTTTCTGCAATTTAGGGTTGCATCCACGTTTTGGCTCTTTTTCTTCTGCTGTGGTGGATATTCCTGAGGCTCAATCAACTGTGGACAAACTGAAGGCTATCTGGTCTGAGGTGAAAGAGAACCTGAAGAAGGCAAAGGTTGGTCAAGCCTCCTCTGCTAATAAGAGACGTTCCAAGGGCCCTAGCCTTGGAGTTGGGGACAAGGTATGGTTATCAACATGGAATATTAAACTCAAGGTCCCTTCTGCTAAGCTGGGTCCGAGGTTTATTGGACCTTACGAGATAATCAAGGTAATTAATCCCACAGCTTTCCGCCTGCAACTCCCCCCGTCCTTTAAAATATCGAATGTGTTCCATAAGTCCCTCCTCAAGTTATATCGTGTCCCTATTCACCCAGTCAGTGACCCTCCTCCTCCTGTTTTGGTTAAAGGTAACTTGGAGTATGAGGTACCGAGAATACTTGATTCCAATATTGTCAGAGGGGCGGTACAGTATTTAGTGCATTGGAGGGGTTACGGCCCTGAGAAGAGGTCATGGGTCCCTGCGAGCGATATTCATGCTAAGAGTCTGGTCCAGCGGTTTCACCTCCAATTTCCTGGGAAGCCGGGTTTTGAGGGTCCGGAGGCCCCTTGTGGAGGGGGGGTACTGTTACGTCACTGTCGGAGTCTGCTCCAGTGACTTCTGCTCCGATCGCCAGGCGACGCCATGTTCCTGCCGTGGGTGGTGCTGGTGATGGGAGAGGAGTCGATGCCAGCGGTGGGCGCAGGCTCCGATCATCCACTGGGCTGGTTTAGCTTGGGATCTGCAGTACCGCTGGCTGACTGTGGGTGGCATGTGTCTTCCAGCTGAAGTCGCCAGCGTTCAGCTACAGCCAATGGGAATACACCACACCACTCTTATTCCCCCTCCTGTCACATGACCACTGCCAGAGATAGTTCTGATTTTCCTGGCTCCTGTTACGTACTACCCTGTTTGGTGATTCCTGTGTGTTGACTTCTGCGTGTTTTCTGACTACCCTCCTACCTACTGTTTTTGTACCTTGCTGTCAGATCCGGATTTGACCTCTGCTACGTTTGCTGACTACATCATTGCCTGCCGATTCTGTCCCTGTTCCGCAATTCCTGGTTTGACCCTGCCTGACTACTACTCTCATCAGACTGCAGCCTTCCACAGGTAGTGATCTCCAGTTCCCTGTGTAATTCCAAATCCCTGTAGAGGGGTTAAAGTGTTTCAGGGTTCTGGGGGTCCTGCTTGGTGAGTGGCTTCCCTCTAGCCTCCCCTTTACAGCCCATCTGAGTCTGTGGATCCAGGCAGGCGTTACACACACACACACACACACACACACACAGTCATGGCCAAAAATGTTAGCACCCTTGAAGTTGCTCCAGAAAATGAAGTATTTCTCTCAAAAAATTAATAATACACACCCTACACTGTCCCTCTCCATAATACACCCTCTAGACCACCCCTCTCCATAATAGACCCTCTACACAATACACCCTCTACACTGCCCCTCTCCATAACATATCTCCCACACTTCCCCTATGTATAATATCTTTCCTCATCTTTCCAATATCTTTCTGCATAATATCCCCAACACACTGCCTTTCAGTATAACATCCCCCACATATACTGCTCTTCTGTATTATATCCCCTCCACACACTGCCCCTCACATATGCTGCCCCTCTGCATACTATCCCCCAAACAAGCTGTCCCTCTTTATAATATCCTCCCGCACACACTGCCCCGCTTTATAATATCCCCCCTACACACACTGCTACTTGCAACACTTTTCTAAGAAAGTAGTGGTGGGCACCAGAGTGTCATAAAAATAAAGGGCAGGGATCTTAGAAAAATTAAGCAAAAAAAATGAATTGTAACATGAGAAGAAAAAAGCTGTATAGTAAAAATGAGCACACTCAGATATTTATATATAAGCATCGGCGGCAAAATTGAAGGAAGATGTGTTCGTCGGACCAGACATTAGAAGGCTTATAGCTGATTAAGAGTTTATCAATACCATGACGCATCTTCAAAAAGAAGGGTGGATTGCATTTAAAGAGGTCGTAGAGAAATTTTTAGGCAATAACAAAGACCCTGACTACAAACAAATCGTCGGACGAATGCTGAAAGCATTTCAAGCATTAGGTTGCCTGATGAGTTTGAAAGTCTATTTCCTCCATTCCCACCTTGACAACTTTCCTGAAAATTTGGGAGCTGTGAGTGAAGAGCAAGGTGAACGATTCCACCAGGACATTAAAGAGATGGAAAGAAGATACCAGGGAAGATGGAGCATTACAATGATGGCAGACTACTGTTGGACGCTTCAGAGAGACATTACAGATACTACTCACAAGCATAAATGTACCAAGAGAAGCCTCACAGGGAAGAAGAATCGATTTTAGTGTGTGTTAGTGAGCTTATTGCAGTTAAAAAAAAATGATTTTCATGAAACATTGGTAATAAAAAAATAATTTTATGAGTCTATTTTATTTAGTTTGAGGTATTGTCTTATTTAACATAGTTACTTAAATTGTCAGAAAACGTGATGTCCTATGACAAAACGGAGGTCATTTTCGGATTCAGCACATTCAAAAACATAAAGATTATGTGGAATAACCAAAACAGCTCTCGAAATGTTTTTTTTTGCAGACCTGTGTAATTGAATATTGCAGTGCATCATAGGACCTGTGAGTTTCTGCCACCCGTTGCAAACCATTGTTCCTTTTCTGAAGCCCAATGACATGGCTTTGAAACTCATTACCCACAATCAAGATGGCTACCTCATCAAATGTGGGGTCATTGCAATGTCACTGATGCTCACCTTGTGGTGTTTTGTCAGCTCTAATTATAACTTTGTAATCGTCATTTTGCATGCGTTCCAGTGCAGTCTTGAAAATTTGAACATATGGATTATTTAAGTGAAGGAACTGCTGCAAATTAGTGACAATATCAAGTCGAGTGGTTGGAATTAAAGAGCATGTCTGCTCTAGTCTGTGCTTCTACATTTCCCATGAAGTAGAGTTGAAGAAATTGAGATTCTTTTCCTTGTATTGGAAGCAGTGACCCAATTGAGTGGTAAATCTGTCCTTGAACTTTGAATGTGGGCATAACTCCACTTGTAAAAACTTATCTTGTTACACCAAATGATGTCATTTGGAAGCAGGAGTTGTACTTTCTGATGTTGTCCAAGTAATGTTATTGCAGTGGTGCCGATCATCAGAGACTTCAGGGGATCTGGCGGTCACAGGAAAGGAAGAAGTTTTACATTGTCATTTGCACAGCATAAACCTGGCGGTTCATCTTTCCACCTGAGAGCATTGCTGTACATGCAGAGCACATCTATTTTTCCTATATTAACTATTGGATTATCCTTGTAGTTGATGTCTGGGTGGTAGCAAAAGGCAGTGTTTCCAATTTCCAATCTTTTTGTGTGTCCTGGTGGAAGCAATTCCGATTCTCATACTGGCAACTGTGCTGAGATGTTTCAGTGGCCCATGAGGAAGCAGCTCTTGTTCTCATGTCTGTAAGTCTTGCTTCTGTATGCTGAGAGGTTTAAGTGGCCCTTGATGAAGCAGCTCTTGCTCTCATGTCTGTAACTCTTGCTTCAGTCTGCTGAGATGTTTCAGTGGCCCATGATGAAACAGCTCTTGTTGTCATGTCCGTAAGTCTTGCTTCTGTCTGCTGAGAGGTTTCAATGGTCCTTGATGAAACAGCTCTTTTTCTCATGTCTGTAAATTTTTCTTCTCTCTACTGAGAGGTTTCAGTGGCCCATGAGGAAGCAGCTCTTGTTCTCATGTCTGCCAGCCTTGCTTCCCTTTCTTCAGGTTGGTCATTGAGCCGTAATACAGCTTTTCTCTTAGCGTCTGACGACAATTGTCCAGTCAATTTTCTTTTCATACGGTGCATTATTGTCTGTAATTGACAGTATATATGTTAGGACCGGGAGGATGGGTAGGCCCAGGAGGTCGATCCACTGGGCTGAACACCTCACCGAGGGCGAGGTGCCCGGTAGCCGGAGCACTATGGGTAGCAGGACAGTCTGTTCAGAGGAGTGGAGTGAAGAAGTCCCTGGGACCACGGAGTCTCTGAAGGCAGTCCGGGTGACGGAGCTCAGGTTCGGAGGCCGAGATGATGGCAGGCAGAATCCGGAACAAACGGAGTGAGGAGGTGGGTCACCACACGGATCCGGAGACGGTAGGGACTGACGAGACGGCGGACAGTCACCGTTCGTGGTTCAGGAATCGTCAGGACCGGTTGGCGAGGCAGGAACGACTCTACAAGAGAGATATGTAAGTATGAGGCAAAACACAGGAAGACCTGACTCCTAGCTTAGGAAACACGAAGAACAGGCCCCGCCCATTTGGAAAGGAACCCCCTATATACCCTGCACCTGAATCTTCAATATCCTGTTGGAGGACGCTGGCCCTTTAAGAGAGGGTCAATGACCGCGCGCGTGCCCTAATGCGCATGCGTGAGGCCCGGGTGCCAGAAGCCAGAGCAGGGAGCGGTGCACAGGAGGCAGGAGCGTTCAGCATCGCAGATGGGCGCCGGGACCGAGGATCGGGTTGCCTGGAGGACGCAGGTGAGTATGCATGGAGGCCGTGGAGCGGGGGACGCCTTGCAAAGGAGCCGGGGAGCGTGGCAGGGGAGCCGGGAAGCGTGGCCGGGAAGCCGGGGAGCATGGCAGGGGGGCCGGTGAGCGTGACAATATACAACCCCACAAAAATAGCATACAGAAAAGGTCATTTGACTTACATCAGTCTCTACAATAATGTTACCTAAGCGTTACCCCAGAAATCATATTACCTCACATATAAGCTTCTTATACTAAAGAAAACCTTCGTTGCCCATAGCAACCAATCAGAGCTCCTATTAATGACCTGGAGCAAAAAAGAAGCAGAGCTGTAATTGGTTGCTATAGGCCACCTGATAAATATCCAGGCTAACTGTCAAAACAGCCAATATATTGCCTCATAAAACCCAAAACAATTAGTATACAGATAAGGTCATGTGACTTACATCACTTACATAAAGTGCAGGATGAAAATTTCCCCTTAAAACATCGTCATGTCTGTCAGCCTTGTTTCCCTTTCTTCAGATTGGTCATTGAGCGTAATACAGATTTTCTCTTAGGGGTGCTTTACATGCTGAGATATTGTTAACGATTTATCGTCAGGGTCATGGTGTTTGTGACGCACATCCGGCGTCGTTAGCGACATCGCAGCGTGTGACACATACGAGCGACTTTCAACGATCGCAAAAGTGGTAAAAATCGTTGGTGTTGAAGAGGTCATCCAAACACCAAAAATCATTGTCTAGTCAGTAGCGATGTTGTTCGTCGTTCCTGCGGCATCACACATCGCTATGTGTGACACCACAGGAGCGACGAACATCTCATTACCTCCGTCCACCGGCAATGAGGAGGGAAGAAGGTGGGCGGAATGTTCCAGCCGCTCATCTCCGCCCCTCCTCTGCTATTGGATGGTTGCCGTGTGACGTCGCTGTGACGCCGCACGAACCGCCCCCTTAGAAAGGAGGCGGTTCGCCGGTCACAGCAACGTCGCAGGGAAGGTAAGTCCGTGTGACGCTGCTGTAGCGATAATGTTCTCTACGGCAGCGATCCCCACATATCGCACTAACGACGGGGGCGGGTGCTATTGCTTGCGACATCGCTAGCAATCGCTAGCGATGTCGCAGCGTGTAAAGCACCCCTTATGCGGGCGTCACACGAGACAAGCTATCGCGCAATGCATTGTTGGGGTCACGGTTTTCGTGCCGCACATCCGGCATCGCTTGCGAAGTCATTTCGTTTTACACCTCCGAGCGACGCAGAATCGCTCACAAATCGTGAGTCGTGTACTCGTCGCTTATTTTTAAAAAATTGTTTATTTTTAATGGCGCCGGTTGTTCATCGTACCCGGGGCAGCACACATCGCTCCGTGTGACACCCCGGGAACGATGAACACAGCTTACCTGCGTCCCGCCGGCTATGCGGAAGGAAGGAGGTGGGCGGGATGTTTACGTCCCGCTCATCTCCGCCCCTCCGCTTCTTTTGGCCGGTCGCTGTGTGATGTCGCTGTGACGCCAAACGTCCCTCCCACTTCAGGAAGAGGATCTTCGCTGCCCACAGTGAGGTCGTTTGGGAGTAAGTACGTGTGACGGGGGTTTAACGACTTTGTGCGCCACGGGCAACTAATTGCCCGTGACGCACAAACGACGGGGGCAGGTTCGATCGCTCGTGCAATCGCACGATAGATCGTACCGTGGGAAGCCCGCATTAGTGTCTGACAACAATTGTCTAATCAAATTGTATATAAAACCCCACACAATTATTATACAGGAAAGGTCATGTTACTTATATCAGTCTCTACAACATTGGTGGCTAAGTGTCACCACAGAAATCATATTACCTCAC
The DNA here is from genome assembly GCF_048569485.1 of Anomaloglossus baeobatrachus. Taxonomy (NCBI): domain Eukaryota; kingdom Metazoa; phylum Chordata; class Amphibia; order Anura; family Aromobatidae; genus Anomaloglossus; species Anomaloglossus baeobatrachus. The sequence continues at coordinate 278,025,367 of NC_134354.1, read as the reverse complement.
ACATAGACTGTCCTATACTAAAAATGTCTAAAAATCAGAGCTCCTTGATCTCTAATAAAATAGAAGCAGAGCTGTGTTTGGCTGCTATAAACCACCTGATAAATATCCAGGGTAACTGTCAAAATAGCAAATATATTACTTCATAAAACCCCACAAAAAATAGTATACAGGTAAGGTTATGTGACTTACTTCAGCCTGGCAATAATAGGAGTCTATAATAACAGAACCGTTCCCAGCTCCATTGACTTTAATGTAAGCAGGTTTTTTGCTGAATAACCGTAAAACGAGGGGTTAAATTTTCTCCTGAAAACATAGTCTATGACGTTCCCTGAATCAAAGGAGGTGGCTGTGCAGAAGTTCGTGATTGTAAATGACTCAATGTGGATTCTTTTGGCGGAGATACATACAGTACTGTACAGACAAGATACAATTTGGAGATCCTACTTGAGTGTCCACATTTTCAAAAATTAAGGTCAGACAACAGGAAAAGTGGCCACAATTGGCCCTGACTAAAGATAGTGGAACATCGCAACATGGATGCATGAGAATGGCCCTGTAACAAGGCATGAAAAAACATTTCTACCTTCACCAGAGACAACAAGATGACAGAAAGGCGTAGGGTCCTTTCTCCTAGTACCCTGGTTCTTCAGACAAGACATAACTTGGAGATCCATCTTGGGGTCTTGAGACTTAAAAACCTTTTAGGCAGACAGCAGGACAGTGGCATCAATTTCCCCCTCCCATTTCTCCATAGTGTCTTTGCACATCAGGAAGGTATGGTCCATGAAACACACAGGATGTGGCCTGGCATTTCCATTTTAAGAAGTGAGCACATAGCGACCATGCCTTTGTATCAGCGCATCCAGGGAAGAATTGTAGCCTAGAAATTTCTGTACAACCAGGTTGAGGAAGTGAGCCATGCAAGGCACATGTGTGATGTCACCCAAGTGTAGTGCAGGCACCAGGTTTGCACCATTATCACATATGCCCTTCCCTGGCTTAGGTTCAGTGGAGACAGCTATTGATCAGACTTGGCCTGGATAGTGATCCAAAACTCTGCAGATGTGTGACTGCGTTCTCCAATGCATATTAATTTCAGCACTGCCTGATTTCATTGACTTACACACAGGATGTGGCTTGGTATTTTCATTTTAAAAATAAAGAGATGCATAAATGACAAGTTTCAGCCTCTTGCTCCCACACCCTAGCCAGTACAGACAAGACACAATTTTGAGTCCCTACTTGGAGTCTCCACATTTCCAAAAATTAGGGTCAGACAACCGGAAAAGTGGCAACAATTGTCACAGACTACATATAGTCCCTACTTGGAGTCTCCCCATTTCCAAAAATTACAGTCACACAACCGGGGAAAGTGGCATCAATTGTCACAGGCTACATATGGTGGAACGCTGTGACATGGATGTGTTTGACCGCCCCTGTAACAAGGCCTGAATTAGCATTTCTACTTTCACCAGAGACACCAAGATGACAGACAGATGTAGGCTTCTTGCTCCCAGTACCCTGGTACTACAGACAAGACACAACTTGTAGACCCATCTTGGGTCTACAACTTTTTAGGCAGACAGCAGGACAGTGACATCAATTGCCCACCTCCCATTTCCCTATAGTATCTTTGAACAGCAGGGAGTTATGGTCCATACAACACACAGGATGCGGCCTGCCATTTCAATTTTAAAAATTAAAAGGGAGATGAATGACAGGATTGTACCTCTTGCTTCCACACCCCTGCCAGTACAGACAAGACACACCTTGTAGACCAATCTTGGAGTCTTGATATTGAAAAACCTTTCAGGCAGACAGCAGGACAGTGGTATCCCCCAACATTTCCCCATAGTGTCTTTGCACAGCAGGGAGATATGGTCCATGCAACACACAGGATGTGGCCTCGGTGTCTCACAGGGGTCATAAACCCCAGGCATGGTCACGCCCATAACAGCTGACGGGCTCTCACTCACCTCGACTGTAGAGGGTAAATAAGTGGAAGTTCTGTGAGAATAGTTTGGACTGTGGTAAAGGAGGAGGAAAAAGCAGCAGATGCAGTTGATTTGGCTGCCGGTATTTGGTGTCGACCTGGTAGTCTGCATTTTAGTGTAGTACGATTCCCACAGTAATGCACATTTGTTGCGCATGTGCCAGTTCATCAATGTAATAGTCAAATTATTTGAGTTTGTGTCTCTACTGAGTCATTGTTTACAACATTGGCAGATCATGAAAGTTGAGTCATACTTTGCATTCTCTCTGCACTGAACGTTGGGGGGGATTCTCTCTTCACTGTTGGAAGGTGTGTTACATTACAGTTGAGCTTTAGGCGCAGGTGAAGTCCCTAAAGGAGATGGAAGGGGCAGAAGCAGTGGAGGAAGTGATAGATAAAGAGGTTTGTCCTGCAAGCCTTGGGGATTTCAAAACTTGTGGATCAGCTCCTTGCCCGCCTACCCCTGCTGCCTCCAGTGATCCAGTGCCCATTGAGCAAGATATAATGCCCCTGGCCATGATTGATTGTCCAGGTGTCAGTGGTGAAATGCACTCTGTGAGACACAGAGTTTTTCAAGGAATTGCTGATGTTTTCTGCGACATGCTGGTGTAGCGCAGTCACAGCTTTATTATTAGAGAAGAAATGGCAACTGGGCAACTGGTACTGAGGGACTGCCACAGCCATCAAGTTTCAGAAACTGTCTGTATCCACTAGGCGGAAAGGCAATTTGGCGCCCTGGACTAGCCAGGTCGTCACAGGTAACACACACCCCCCCGCCCCCACTAGACAGCAACATTAGCCAAACACAAAATCCTTGTTGCCTCCCTCCAGGGCCTGATGTCCACACCAAGTGGGGCGGAGCCAAGCTAATGGCCCCACCCACCGAGGAGTTCACAGGCCTGGAGGCGGGAAAAGTGACAGTTTAGTCCAGGAGGTTGAAGTGAGAGGAGTGAAGTGGAGAGTGTCTGGGTTTGTGGCCCAGGCACTGACAACAAGGTTGGCAGACGGTGGTGGCCGTCTGCAGGAGTGGTGAATCAACGCGGAACCATAGGACCGGGGACGGGCGGTGGCCCGCCGGTACCGACCGGGGAGCGAAGTGAAGCCAGCACACACAGGCAGGGTCATCGGACCCCGACTAGGCTTGGAGTCGCCGTCAACAGTCAAATCGGAGTGTGACAGGAACCCCAGGGGTTTCCTAACAGCCAAAGACCCGTTAGAAGGCAACCGTCTGCACCGTGAGGGTATACAGCTACCGCCTAAGGCTAGAGACCCAAGGTGCCAGCGCCTGTGGGCAAACGGGCTCCTCCGGCATCCATACACCGGGGAGCGGACTACCGTTGGGGACCCATTGTAGTCAAACAGTACACAAAGGTGCAGGGAAAGACATCCGCCATCACCTGTCCGGGGAGAGACACTGCAGCCGGCTGCGGGACCCGTCCATCCAGCCGTTTGGTTTACCGAGGACTTTGTGCATCTCTTACTGAGTGAGTACACCCGTGCCATCCGGCACCGCGCCGCGCTGTCCCTGCGATTCTGCACCTCACCAACTCTGCCTCTCCGTCACACCACCGGGCCCCGGGACCACCGACCCCTACCCACGGAAGGGGAAAACAACATCCCAGCTGCTCCCTACCATCGCTCCTGGGATCCCTGTCACCAGCAGCGGTGGTGCCCATCTTCACCACAACCCGTGGGTGGCGTCACGGACTAAATCCCCCAAACCAACCACCCTTTTCACTCACGGGCGAGGAGCGCCGCTAGAGTCCCCGGATCCGGCCCACCGCTCGAGCCACCGAGCAGCAACCGCAGCAGCGCCGGACCCGAGCGTTAGCGAGCGCAGCGGCGGCTTCCTCCCCACCTGCGACAACTCGGCGTTACGAACAGGATTGAACCCATCTGCTTACCAGTAGAAGTGCGCCTTGTGGTCTCCGCCGGCGGTGTCCGGCCGAAAAATTGGAAGCGCCGCCATCTTTGGCGTGAAAATCACCCGCTTGAGCGTCTTCCCCCGAGCAGGGAAGGTGCGAACGCGAGGCCTCGCCCCCAAAAAGCGGAAGTGCTGAAGAGAACCAAGGGGGGGCGGGTGTGTGTCTGCCTAATGTAGCCGAGGCTAAAAAAGCGGGGACGCCAGGACTCTGCAAAGATACCCGGTTCCTGGAAGCAGCTTGCAACATGTCCGCACCACCTGAGAGGCCTGAGTCTCCGGAGCCTGCCCCCGGGACGGCGGCGTGGCTGAAAATGCAAGTGATGCTGCTGTGCTGTCGTAACCGGGCCCAGGTACGGGACCTGTTGGATCGCTGGACCGCTGAGATGGAGGAGCTGGCTGTGGTCATGCGGGCGCATGAAATAGAGACCATGCTAGAGGAGCTGGTGAGTGACCCACGCCCTTGTGTCCCTGAAGGACTGGCCGCTGCGGCTGAAGGACTCGGTCTACCCCTGGCCCCAGCAGGGCCCGCTCCATCACCTGTGCTGGCCGCCCGTACCGCCCCGCTCAGGCCGCCGTCCCCGATGGAGGTGGCGGAGTCCGGGTTGCCCCGCCAGGGCCCGGAGGCCCGAGAGGATGCCAGCCCACCAATAGCTGGAGCGGTCGACTTGGAAGAACCGATGGCGGGCCTCCATATACCGGCTGATGACGGGTCACTTGTCACTGGAGAACCACAAATCTGCGCTCAGCTAGAAACCGTTGCTGTCCTGCCGGGCCTCACCATTAGCCCCCTGGAGTCAGATGACAGCGGCTCGGGGGCTGACACAGAACCGGTCTCGGAGTCCGAGGAGGCGGGTGAGAGTCTTACCAATGGCAGTGAACCAGTAGCTTTCTATGTCCCGCGCGGCGGTGGGAACGGATACTGGGCGGCCCTCTCCCACCCACCAGGCCTGCAACTGAATGTTTACAATATTGACAGCGGAGGGTGAGGCCACCTCAGAGGAAGAGGTGGAGTAGGCAGCGGTCCACCATTGCACCCTGTTGTCCCTCGTTGGGACCCTCAGCAAGATGAACACTAATTAAACCGAAAAATCACCTGATTACCGTCCGAAAAGAGAACCGTCCCCGTTGGGACTGGAGTTGTCCCTATTGTTCAATTAACACCCCCATACCCACATGAGAAACTGCTCATGGACATGGCCGAGAACTTGCAGGCCACCCACGAACTTGTGGGCTTGTAAATAGTATTGTGGGATGGAAACCGTTGCCGCCTCCGGAGAGGCAGATTGGAGGAAGGGCCCGCAGCGGAGCAGGCTGGGGCCTGGCCACCACCAGGACCGGTGGCCATCCTCCGGGGGTCAGGGGTCCCCCTGGACGTGGGGTCCCCTGAAGTGACAGTCGGGTGTGAGTAACCGTACCCGTTCCCGCTCGGGCAGCCTGAACCTGTACTGGGGTCAAGGGGTGCTGCCCACTTCTTAGGCGCAGCATCAGGGCTAGGTTGCTTGGGTGGGAGAGCGGAAGACATCCGTCCATCTGTCATTATTAAAAATGTTTTTATGTGTAACGTTCAAGTGACCTGACAAAAATGCTTATGTTTTATATGTTGACATGTTATTTATGTTTTACAGTTTTGAAAAAAAAACAAAAACGGTCATGGATGGGCAGCCCGTGGACGGTCTGCATTTCACCAAGGGGGAATGTGGCGCCCTGGACTAGCCAGGTCGTCACAGGTAACACACACACCCCCACCCCCACTAGACAGCAACATTAGCCAAACACAAAACCCTTGTGGCCCGCCGGTACCGACCGGGGAGCGAAGTGAAGCTAGCACACACAGGCAGGGTCATCAGACCCTGACTAGGCTCGGAGTCGCCGTCAACAGTCAAATCCGAGTGTGACAGGAACCCCAGGGGTTTCCTAACAGCCAAAGACCCGTTAGCTGTATACGCTCACGGTGCAGACGGTTGCTTTCTACCGCCTAAGGCTAGAGACCCAAGGTGCCAGCGCCTGTGGGCAAACGGGCTCCTCCGGCATCCATACACCGGGGAGCGGACTACCGTTGGGGACCCATCGTAATCAAACAGTACACAAAGGTGCAGGGAAAGACAGCCGCCATCACCTGTCCGGGGAGAGACACTGCACCCGGCTGCGGGACCCGTCCATCCAGCCGTTTGGTTTACCGAGGACTTTGTGCATCTCTTACTGAGTGAGTACACCCGTGCCATCCGACACCGCGCCGCGCTGTCCCTGCGACTCTGCACCTCACCAACTCTGCCTCCCCGTCACACCACCGGGCCCCGGGACCACTGACCCCTACCCACGGAGGGGGAAAACAACATCCCAGCTGCTCCCTACCATCGCTCCCGGGATCCCCGTCACCAGCAGCGGTGGTGCCCATCTTCACCACAACCCGTGGGTGGCGTCACAGACTAAATCCCCCAAACCAACCACCCTTTTCACTCACGGGCGAGGAGTGCCGCTCGAGTCTCCGGATTCGGCCCACCGCTCGAGCCACCGAGCAGCAGCCGCAGCAGCGCTGGACCCGAGCGTTAGCGAGCGCAGCGGCGGCGTCCTCCCTGCCCGCGACAGCAACATTTCAGTAGTCAACAGTTTATATATGGTAAAGTTCAAGGTCTTAGCTTTGACTTGTGTAGAAGGAAATGATCTTTTATGTGACTAAAACTACAAAACTGAGGGCTGGCTGCTGTGCTGAAAAAGGGTGGAGTAGGATGTACGCAACAAACTGGTGGACTGTGAAGGAGGTGTAGGCGGAGATGTTATGGTGGATTAAGAAACATGTGGTGTGCTCGGTGTCTCAGATGGGTCAAAAACACCAGGCATGTCCACTTCTGTAAAAGCTAACAGGCTCTCACTCACCCTGACTGTAGCGGGTAAACAAGTGGAGGATCTGTAGCCGGAGACCTGTGTGAGAACATGTTCAATGATGACAGAGGAGGAAGAAGCAGCAGACGTGGTTAATGGGGTGGCCAGTGGTTGAGAATACCTGCTAGGCCGTATTTTAGAGCAGTAAAATTGCAAGAGTAATGTATGTTGGTAGAGCATGTGTCGGTTCATGCATGTAGTAGTTAAATTATTGGAATTTTTGCCTTTACTAAGTCATTGTTTACAAACTTGGCAGGTAATGAAATTTGGGTCATCATTTGCGGTCTCAAAAAAGGCGCAGGGTAGGATACCCTTCCTGCAAACTGCAGAAACCTGACTGCTGCTGGCTACTTCCAGAGTTGTGGCTGTGGATGCAGTGTCTCTCATGATTGCATCACTACGTGTTTGTGCAAGAGTCAGCAACATAACCTCTTCGTCCCTTCTCCTCCTCCACCTCCTCTGTTGAGCTACTCAGCTGTGGACCTCTGGGTTCACACCAAGTGGGATCTCCAACCTCATCGTCATCCTCTCTGTTGTCCCACTCATCACTCTGACAGTCACCCTCCTCTTCCTGCCCTGACTTGACAGTACAGTAGCAGTGTGCCTCAGGTATCTGAGTCTCCTCATTACCTCCACCCCCAGAGCTTAATATTTGGTGACGGGTGTCTGGATTCTGTTCGGACCCTACTTTGTCTGCCCCGGATCCAACTGACAATGATTTTGGACATCAGTGCAGATGCTTTACTACTCTTGAGTTTGGGAATCTTTGGAGGAGATTTCTGATGCCCATGGAATAAAACGTGAAAACCTCTGCAGACTCGCTCATCTGTGGTTTCCCACAATTAGTTGGGCAGTTGGAGAGTTGTGACGTGGGAGGAAACAAGGTTAATTGGGAAGCCACCTCTGAGGACTGTACTGTGTCTGAAGTTGAGGTGGAGGAAGAGGAGGAGAGGCCACTTGATGCAGCGCTTGCCATCCACTCTAGCACATTATTATTATTATTATTATTTTAGCACCATCTATTCCATGGTGCTTTACATGTGAAAGGGGTATACATAATAGGGACAAGTACAATAATCATAAACAATACAAGGCACAGACTGGTACAGGAGGATAGAGGTCCCTGCCCGCGAGGGCTCATAGTCTACAAGGGATAGGTGAGGATACAGTGCTCTTTCTGGCCCTCATCTACAAGTTGTATATCTGTGCTGCTGCCAAAGAAAGGGAGTCGAGTAGCCTGTCCAGTAACAGAAGTTGTCAGTTGTCTTTGACTAGGATCAGCTGGTGTTTGTTCAGTACAGCTTTCAAAATCTTTAGCACCTACCCCACGTATACCTTGAACACTATCCTTATCCCCCCTTTCACCATGACCTCATAATTTCTCACTCATGTTTGATATATCCTTTCCCTCTTTCAAGCAGCTGTTTCACAACCCTAGTCCCACACCTGTCAGTCATGTATCACTAAAATAACAATCACCATTTAAGTGATTAAATGGCAATTTTGACCTGGAGCACAGATGTGGCCCTATTTAGATGCAGATATAGCAATTTGGAGCTGCAACACAGATGTGATACCATTTAGATGCAGAAATAGCAATTTGGAGCTGAAATACAGATGTGGCTTTATTTAGATACAGAAATAGAAATTTGGATATGCAACACAGATGTGGTCCTTTTTAGATGCAGAAATATCAATTTGGATATGGAACACACATATGGCCCTATTTAGATGCAGAAATATTAATTTGTAGCTGGAACACAAATGTGGCCCTCTTGATATGTAGAAATAGCAATTTGGAGCTGGAACACAGATGTGGCACTATTTAGATGCAGAAATAGCAATTTGGAGCTACAACACAGATGTGGCTCTATTTAGATGCAGAAATGTAACGTCTGCACTGGACCACAGACTAAGGGGTACATTGCACATTGCGACATCGCTACTGCGATGTCGTCGGGGTCAAATCGAAAGTAATGCACATCCGGCGCCACTAACGTCGTCGCAACGTGTAAAGCCTAGATGCACCGATTATTTTAGGGCATAATTAGCTCTCCTCCCTTATCTGTGCACTAGTTTGAGTCTCACTGTCCGTGATTTTGAAATTTGATTATAGGAATTGTCTATTGTGTTGTTGGTTTTTGGATTTTAATATAATACAGCACCACCGGGCCCCGGGACCACTGACCCCTACCCACGGAGGGGGAAAACAACATCCCAGCTGCTCCCTACCATCGCTCCCGGGATCCCCGTCACCAGCAGCGGTGGTGCCCATCTTCACCACAACCCGTGGGTGGCGTCACAGACTAAATCCCCCAAACCAACCACCCTTTTCACTCACGGGCGAGGAGCGCCGCTCGAGTCTCCGGATTCGGCCCACCGCTCGAGCCACCGAGCAGCAGCCGCAGCAGCGCTGGACCCGAGCGTTAGCGAGCGCAGCGGCGGCGTCCTCCCTGCCCGCGACAGCAACATTTCAGTAGTCAACAGTTTATATATGGTAAAGTTCAAGGTCTTAGCTTTGACTTGTGTAGAAGGAAATGATCTTTTATGTGACTAAAACTACAAAACTGAGGGCTGGCTGCTGTGCTGAAAAAGGGTGGAGTAGGATGTACGCAACAAACTGGTGGACTGTGAAGGAGGTGTAGGCGGAGATGTTATGGTGGATTAAGAAACATGTGGTGTGCTCGGTGTCTCAGATGGGTCAAAAACACCAGGCATGTCCACTTCTGTAAAAGCTAACAGGCTCTCACTCACCCTGACTGTAGCGGGTAAACAAGTGGAGGATCTGTAGCCGGAGACCTGTGTGAGAACACGTTCAATGATGACAGAGGAGGAAGAAGCAGCAGACGTGGTTAATGGGGTTGCCAGTGGTTGAGAATACCTGCTAGGCCGTATTTTAGAGCAGTAAAATTGCAAGAGTAATGTATGTTGGTAGAGCATGTGTCGGTTCATGCATGTAGTAGTTAAATTATTGGAATTTTTGCCTTTACTAAGTCATTGTTTACAAACTTGGCAGGTAATGAAATTTGGGTCATCATTTGAGGTCTCAAAAAAGGCGCAGGGTAGGATACCCTTCCTGCAAACTGCAGAAACCTGACTGCTGCTGGCTACTTCCAGAGTTGTGGCTGTGGATGCAGTGTCTCTCATGATTGCATCACTACGTGTTTGTGCAAGAGTCAGCAACATAACCTCTTCGTCCCTTCTCCTCCTCCACCTCCTCTGTTGAGCTACTCAGCTGTGGACCTCTGGGTTCACACCAAGTGGGATCTCCAACCTCATCGTCATCCTCTCTGTTGTCCCACTCATCACTCTGACAGTCACCCTCCTCTTCCTGCCCTGACTTGACAGTACAGTAGCAGTGTGCCTCAGGTATCTGAGTCTCCTCATTACCTCCACCCCCAGAGCTTAATATTTGGTGACGGGTGTCTGGATTCTGTTCGGACCCTACTTTGTCTGCCCTGGATCCAACTGACAATGATTTTGGACATCAGTGCAGATGCTTTACTACTCTTGAGTTTGGGAATCTTTGGAGGAGATTTCTGATGCCCATGGAATAAAACGTGAAAACCTCTGCAGACTCGCTCATCTGTGGTTTCCCACAATTAGTTGGGCAGTTGGAGAGTTGTGACGTGGGAGGAAACAAGGTTAATTGGGAAGCCACCTCTGAGGACTGTACTGTGTCTGAAGTTGAGGTGGAGGAAGAGGAGGAGAGGCCACTTGATGCAGCGCTTGCCATCCACTCTAGCACATTATTATTATTATTATTATTTTAGCACCATCTATTCCATGGTGCTTTACATGTGAAAGGGGTATACATAATAGGGACAAGTACAATAATCATAAACAATACAAGGCACAGACTGGTACAGGAGGATAGAGGTCCCTGCCCGCGAGGGCTCATAGTCTACAAGGGATAGGTGAGGATACAGTGCTCTTTCTGGCCCTCATCTACAAGTTGTATATCTGTGCTGCTGCCAAAGAAAGGGAGTCGAGTAGCCTGTCCAGTAACAGAAGTTGTCAGTTGTCTTTGACTAGGATCAGCTGGTGTTTGTTCAGTACAGCTTTCAAAATCTTTAGCACCTACCCCACGTATACCTTGAACCCAGTGCCATTGAAAGCCATGTATGCCCATGCCATCACGTTGCCTCCACCATGTTTTACAGAGGATGTGGTGTACCTTGGATCATGTGCCGTTCCCTTTCTTCTCCAAACTTTTTTCTTCCCATCATTCTGGTAAAGGTTGATCTTTGTCTCATCTGTCCATAGAATACTTTTCCAGAACTGAGCTGGCTTCATGAGGTGTTTTTCAGCAAATTTAACTCTGGCCTGTCTATTTTTGAAATTGATGAATGGTTTGCATCTAGATGTGAACCCTTTGTATTTACTTTCATGGAGTCTTCTCTTTACTGTTGACTTAGAGACAGATACACCTACTTCACTGAGAGAGTTCTGGACTTCAGTTGATGTTGTGAACGGGTTCTTCTTCACCAAAGAAAGTATGCGGTGATCATCCACCACTGTTGTCATCCGTGGACGCCCAGGCCTTTTTGCGTTCCCAAGCTCACCAGTCAATTCCTTTTTTCTCAGAATGTACCCAACTGTTGATTTTGCTACTCCAAGCATGTCTGCTATCTTTCTGATGGATTTTTTTCTTTTTTTTCAGCCTCAGGATGTTCTGCTTCACCTCAATTGAGAGTTCCTTAGACCACATGTTGTCTGGTCACAGCAACAGCTTCCAAATGCAAAACCACACACCTGTAATCAGCTCCAGACCTTTTAACTACTTCATTGATTACAGGTTAACGAGGGAGACGCCTTCAGAGTTAATTGCAGCCCTTAGAGTCCCTTGTCCAATTACTTTTGGTCCCTTTAAAAAGAGGAGGCTATGCATTACAGAGCTATGATTCCTAAACCCTTTCTCCGATTTGGATGTGAAAACTCTCATATTGCAGCTGGGAGTGTGCACTTTCAGCCCATATTATATATATAATTGTATTTCTGAACATGTTTTTGTAAACAGCTAAAATAACAAAACTTGTGTCACTGTCCAAATATTTCTGGACCTAACTGTATATATATATATATATATATTTATATATATATACAGTCATATGAAAAAGTTTGGGCACCCCTATTAATGTTAACCATTTTTCTTTATAACAATTTTGTTTTTTGCAACAGCTATTTCAATTTCATATATCTAATAACTGATGGACTGAGTAATATTTCTGGATTGAAATGAGGTTTATTGTACTAACAGAAAATGTGCAATCCGCATTTAAACAAAATTTGACCGGTGCAAAAGTATGGGCACCCTTATCAATTTCTTGATTTGAACACTCCTAACTACTTTTTACTGACTTACTAGAGCACTAAATTGGTTTTGTAACCTCATTGAGCTTTGAACTTCATGGGCAGGTGTATCCAATCATGAGAAAAGGTATTTAAGGTGGCCACTTGCAAGTTGTTCTCCTATTTGAATCTCCTATGAAGAGTGGCATCATGGGCTCCTCAAAACAACTCTCAAATGATCTGAAAACAAAGATTATTCAACATAGTTGTTCAGGGGAAGGATACAAAAAGTTGTCTCAGAGATTTAAACTGTCAGTTTCCACTGTGAGGAACATAGTAAGGAAATGGAAGAACACAGGTACAGTTCTTGTTAACCCCAGAAGTGGCAGGCCTAGAAAAATATCAGAAAGGCAGTGAAGAAGAATGGTGAGAACAGTCAAGGACAATCCACAGACCACCTCCAAAGACCTGCAGCTTCATTTTGCTGCAGATGGTGTCAATGTGCATCGGTCAACAATACAGCGCACGTTGCACAAGGAGAAGCTGTATGGGAGAGTGATGCGAAAGAAACCATTTCTGCAAGCACGCCACAAACAGAGTCGCCTGAGGTATGCAAAAGCACATTTGGACAAGCCAGTTACATTTTGGAAGAAGGTCCTGTGGACTGATGAAACAAAGATTGAGTTGTTTGGTCATAGAAAAAGGCGTTATGCATGGAGGCAAAAAAACACGTCATTCCAAGAAAAGCACTTGCTACCCACAGTAAAATTTGGTGGAGGTTCCATCATGCTTTGGGGCTGTGTGGCCAATGCCGGCATCGGGAATCTTGTTAAAGTTGAGGGTCGCATGGATTCAACTCAGTATCAGCAGATTCTTGACAATAATGTGCAAGATTCAGTGACAAAGTTGAAGTTACACAGGGGATGGATATTTCAGCAAGACAATGATCCAAAACACCGCTCCAAATCTACTCTGGCATTCATGCAGAGGAACAATTACAATGTTCTGGAATAGCCATCCCAGTCCCCAGACCTGAATATCATTGAAAATCTTTGGGATGATTTGAAGCGTGCTGTCCATGCTCGGCGACCATCAAACTTAACTGAACTGGAATTGTTTTGTAAACAGGAATGGTCAAATATACCTTCATCCAGGATCCAGGAACTCATTAAAAGCTACAGGAAGCGACTGGAGGCTGTTATTTTTGCAAAAGGAGGATCTACAAAATATTAGTGTCACTTTTATGTTGAGGTGCCCATACTTTTGCACCGGTCAAATTTTGTTTAAATGCGGATTGCACATTTTCTGTTAGTAAAATAAACCTCATTTCAATCCAGAAATATTACTCATCCCATCAGTTATTAGATATATGAAACTGAAAAAGCTGTTGCAAAAACCCAAATTGTTATAAAGTAAAAAGGTTAACATTAATAGGGGTGCCCAAACTTTTTCATATGACTGTATATATATAGATAGATAGATAGGTAGGTAGGTAGGTAGGTAGGTAGGTAGATAGATAGATAGATATAAAATTATTATTTTTTCACTTATCACATCTTTATACAGGATGCACCAAGGCCCATTACTGTAGGCCTTGTAAACTAGGGTCTCCATACCTGTGTGGTGCACTTGTACAGTGCCGGGCAGCCAACCTAGTCTAATAGTATGGTGATCAATAGGCTGTAAGCCAGACACTGTGCACCTACATGTGTGAACAGTGCCCTATACAGATAAATACCTATACCTATACATATATCTATATATACTGTATGTATATATATATATATATATATATATATATATACATACACCTATACATATACATTTGTGTGTAATTTTAATACTAAGCAATCACCCCCTCCATGGACTGGACTGGTAATGTGTGAGTGGTTGCTCCATCAGTGTTTTGCTCCTGTTGCCTCTATCTTATTAATGGGTTTTGCTGCATCCTGTGAGTGCATTTGTTTTGGTGACTTGGGCAGGTAGACATTGTGCCCTTTCCTGCTGTGAATTTTTCTGGACATTTGACTTAGCCAGCCAATGACACAAGGCTTGTGTCTGCAAGAAACAAAGAAAAAGAAATATGCCAAAAACAATGGGATCACAAATAAATGAGCAAATTTTATTGATACACAGGATGACCAAGTAACACCTGATTCTAAATAAATAATAAATAAATTCAGAATCAGGTTTTAAAAGAGGTTTAGGGTGTGACCGCACTTTGCTTTTTACCTGCTTTTTACCTGCTTTTTTGCTGCTTTTTCAACTGCAGCGTTTAATGCCAAAATGGATGTGTTCTGCTTTTCAAGCAAAGTCTATGGGAATTTGGTTTTCTAAACCACACTATGCAGTTCAAACTGCAGCCTTTTTGTGGCATAACTTTGGTCAAAAACTCAGCTTTGCAGGGCAAAACCCAAATGGCAAAAACAATTGACAAGTTTGAACTGCATAGTGCGGTTTAGAAAACCAAATTCCCATAGAATTTGCTTGAAAAGCAGAACACATCAATTTTGGCATTAAACGCTGCAGTTAAAAAGCAGGTAAAAAGCAAAGTGTGGTCGCACCCTAAGGCTTTAACGTATCCAAAATTACCAAAAAATCTCATTACTGGAGAGATGAATGCAGTTCAGATTATGTGTAGTTGGGAGGACGTCATTTTACGCAAAGCCGACAAAGACGGAAATGTTGTACTTGTCTCATGTGAATACTATATCAATGAGGCCAATAGACAATTAAGCAATAGTAGTACATACACACCGTTGCTTTCTGATCCCACTTCTCGATTCAAGAGGCAATTAAAAAGCCTCCTGGATCGACATGTGGTATCAGGGGTTCTGAGCCGCAATCAGGCAGACAAACTTTTTCCTAATTTCCTATACCATCGTATATAAAAGACAGCGGGGAATTTATTGATTTACTGAATGATATTACCTGGCAGGATGGCTTCAATTTGACCTCCATTGATGTAGAGAGCCTCTACACCCGCATTCCACAAATGCAGGGTGTAGAGGCAGTAAGAGAAGTTCTGAAAAACTGTGAAAAACAAACAGATTTTTGCGATTTTGTTTGTGAAGCTCTCACTTTTATTTTGACAAAAAACGCATTTATGTTCATGGACAGGTGGTACCTACAATGCAGTGGTACCGCAAAGGGTACCCCTGTTGTATGTGCACTAGCTAATATTTTTTAGGCATTTTTGAAAGCCGATATATTTTTTCATTGCAGAACCCTTAAATAAAAAACATTACATTTTTTTGCCAGATATGTGGATGACATATTAATCATGTGGGATGGATCAGCAACACTTTTTTCGCACTTTGTCCAATATTTAAACCTCTCGAACACAATGAATATGTCTTTCACTCATGTGTTTTAAGGTTTTTCTTTAAATTTCCTTGATGTGAACATCAAAATCCAGAAAGGGAAAATTCTAACTAAAGTATTTAGAAAACCTACTGCTTCTAACTCGATTTTGCATTTTGACAGTGCAGATCCGTTTCACACAAAAGCTGCCTTACCTTTCAGTCAATTCTTGAAGCTCAAAAGAATTAACAACAATAAAAAAACTTTTTGTGAACAAGCTATGGATCTAAAACTATGTTTGGAAGAGAGAGGCTATGTGTCCATGTTGCTTTTTACCTGCTTTTTACCTGCTTTTTTGCTGCTTTTTCAACTGCAGCGTTTAATGGCAAAATAGATGTGCTCTGCTTTTCAAGCAAAGTCTATGGGAATTTGGGTTTCTTGTGCCCACTATGCAGTTCAAACTGCAGCCTTTTTCTAGCAGAAATTTGGTCAAAAACTCTGCTTTGCAGTTCAAAACGCAAATGGCAAAAACAATTGACATGTCAATTGTTTTTGCCATTTGGGTTTTGCACTGCAAAGCTGAGTTTTTGTCCAAAGTTCTGCCACAAAAAGGCAGCAGTTTGAACTGCATAGTGGGCACAAGAAACCCAAATTCCCATAGACTTTGCTTGAAAAGCAGAGCACATCTATTTTGCCATTAAACGCTGCAGTTGAAAAAGCAGCAAAAAAGCAGGTAAAAAGCAGGTAAAAAGCAACGTGGACACATAGCCAGAGGATATCCACAGGCTCTTTTGCATGACTCTCTAGCAAAAGCCATAGAGAAACCAATTAGGCCTTCCAGTTGTGAAGGTTACAAACAAAAAATAAAAAAACACCAAGGTTTTTGTTCAACTTTAAATATGGTCCCCTTGATCAAAAAATCAGAAATGAAATTTATAACAACTGGCATATTCTAGAAAGCGATGCAGATCTAAATGAAGTTACAAAATGAAAACCGTTAGTCACATATCGAAGATGCAAGAACTTAAAAGATCTTTTAGTGAAAAACAGGTTAAAACGCCCTTTAAGAGCTCATGCGCACGTTGCGTAATAGCATGCATTTATGCTGCGTATTGCACTGCAGCGTAAATTCATGCGTCCTGCATCCCCTGCACAATCTATGTAGATTGTGCATGATACATGTGCAATTGCGCATGTTGCTTTTATGAACGCAGCAATTTGGGTGCTAAAATTTTGACCCAAATCCGTGCGTTCATAAAAGCAGCATGTCAATTATTTGTGCGTTCTGGATGTAGCTCCCACTCTGTCTATGGTGGGGGCAGTATCCGCAGCGCCTGAAATCGGCTTTATTTTTAGCAAAAATACTGCATTCATTCTGTAGCGATTTGAAGCGCACATATGCTGTCAAATCGCTGCAGAATAATCAGCAGTTACGAACACATGAGCCCTAACATGGCTTGATAAAGCATGTCCAGTGGGCAATTTCAAGTGCGGCAATTGTCGCTTTTGCCAGTTGCATTCGACATCTAATCCCATAAATTTGGACATTTTTTTCATGAGGTTAAAAATGTATTTCATGTAAGACCAAATTCGTGATTTATGTGATTAGTTACATGTCCATGCAACACATTTTACATCGGTAAAACTATCCAATCTTTATATGTCCGATTTAAAGAACACTATCAGTCTATCTCCTCAGGAAAGGGTTCCGCTCGCCTGATTGCTCACATACGTGAATGTCACGATGGCAATCCAGATTCACTAAAATTTGCAGGATTGGAAAGAGTTAATCTCCCACCACAAAGGGGAAACCTGCACAAATTACAAACTGAGGCTAAATTAATCTTTAAATATCAGGCACAAGGGAACCTAGGATTTAATGATAGAAACGATCTGTCAGTCTTTTTGTAAATATTTTTTAAAAATATTTTCTTAAAAGTTTTTTTTTTATAAAAAAATATTTTTTTTGTGTGTAAAAGTGGTGTATTATTGTATTCCAGGCTCTTTATAAAGATGTCCCTTATGCATTCTGTATCGTTTGTTTTTATCTGTGCACAATTATTGTACTGATTGCAATCTGATTTGTTTTTATTGGCGGTGATGGAGACTGGGTGATCCCCTTTGTAAAGGGAGGGTTTCCTGCAAGCCAGTATGGACCCGTAGAAGTGCTTTTGGGCACGAAAAGGCCGTCGTCCTGAGGGGACCCGCACCTAGCTCTCCTCCCGCTTTTTACCTGCACCGTTGGATGAAATAAAGAACGTCTATATCTGAATCTTCGTTGGTATGTGGCGTTGTTTTTCTATCTATTTGCTGGCTTTACGAGAAAACTCCCCTGTTCAATGAGCACCCACGGCCAGTCTACCTCCTGGAACGACTTGAACTAACCTACTCCTTAATGACACCGGCGCGAGACACAACGCGGTGGTGCAGGACCACTTCTTTCTATTGTTTGTGGCAAATCAGTCCAGACAGGGGAGTGCAGTTTGGTTGCCTTTACTTACTGCTGGGTTCGCACCCTGGAGACGTGCTGGATCCCAGGTGCGCCCGAGTCCATTATAGCTGTGCCAGCCAACCTGGTGCCACTTGTCGCGGGCGGAGGGGACGCGCTCGCCACGCTCGGGTCCGCGGCTGCTGCTGCTGCTCGGTGGCTCGAGTGGTGGGCCGGACCCGGGGACTCGAGCAGCGCTCCTTGCTCACGAGTGAAAAGGGGGTGGTTTGTTTTGGGAGATAGTTCGTGACGCCACCCACGGGTCGTGGTGATTATGGGCACCACCGCTGGTGGTGACGGGGATCCCGGGAGTGATGGTAGGGAGCAGCTAGGATGTTGTCCCCTCCATGTGTAGGGGTTGGTGATCCCGGGGCCCGGTGGTGTAATGGGGAGGATGGATGGCTGGGGTGCAGGGTTGCAGGGCAGCGCGGCGTGGTTACGGATGGCACTGGTGTACTCACTCAGGCAGTCAATGACAGAGTTTCTGGTAAACGAAACGGCTGGATGGACGGGTCCCGCAGCCGGCTACAGTGTTTGTGCTGTCTCCCCGGACAGTGTGATGGTGGCTGTCTTTCCCTGCACCTGGTAGAATGTTCTGACTCCTGTGGTTGCCCACCGGTGGTCCGCTCCCCGGTGTATAGGTACCGAAGGAGCCCGTTTTGCCCGCAGGCGCTGGCCCTTGGATCTCTAGCCTATGGCGGTGGCTGTATATCCTCACGGTGTGGACTGTTGCCTTCTGTCGGGTCTTTGTTGTTAGGAAACCCCTGGGGTTCTGGTCACACTCGGATTTGACCATTGTAGGCGGCTCCAAGCTTAGTCGGGGTCCGATGGCTCTGCCTGTGTGCTTAGCTTCACTCCGCTCCCCGGTTCGGTACCGGCGGGCCACCACCTGACCCCGGTCCTACGGTTCCACAGAGCTCCACTAACTCCTGCAGACGGCCACCACCGTCTGCCAACCTTGCTGTCAGTGCCTGGGCTCCGACCCAGACACTTGCAGTTTCTGACCTCTCACTTTCACCTCCAAACTCAACTGACTGCTTTTCCCGCCTCCAGGCCTGTGAACTCCTCGGTGGGTGGGGCCAACCGCTTGGCTCTGCCCCACCTGGTGTGGACATCAGACCCTGGAGGGAGGCAACAAGGGTTTTTGTTTGACTGGTGTTACTGTCCAGGGGAAGGGATGTGTAAGGTGTAATGTCTGTGACTACCTGGCTAGTCCAGGGCGTCACATTCCCCCTTGGTGAAATGCAGACCGTCCGCGGGCTGCCCGTCCATCACCGGTTTTATTTTTCTGTAAAAGATAATTTAGCATGTAAAACATTTAACATATGCATATTTTAGTTCTTCCCTTATGGGAGGCATGGCACTTTAACGTTTCAAACATATAATGTTTATCCGCTTCCCCACCCAAGCAACCTAAACCTTGATGCTGCCCCTAAGAAACGGGCAGCACCCCTCTTCCCCACTCCGGAAGCAGGAACTCGGTTCCAGGTCGCCCAAGCGGGAACGGGTACGGTATCTCGCACCCGGCTGTCACTTCAGGGGACCCCACGTCCAGGGGGACCCCTGACCCCCGGAGGATGGCCACCGGTTCTGGTGGTGGCCGGACCCCAGCCTGCTCTGCTGCGGGTCCTTCCTCCAATCTGCCTCTCCAGAGGCGGTAACGGAAAACAGCCCAACAAACTATTTACAAGCCACAAGTTCGTGGTTGGCCTGCAAGTTCTCGGCCTTGTTTCTTAAAGGGCTAGCGGAAAAACACATAGGGTCCCTATGGGGACAACTTGTTGGCAACGGACGGTATAATCAACTGGTTGATAATCAGGTGACAAACTCAGATGATTGGTGTTCATTCATTCAGCTATTTACACAATCAACATACTGCACCCCTAGATGGTAGTTTCCCTATACCTAAGCGGGGACCTACCTAGGTTGGGGCGTGTGGACCTTCGGAGGACAATGTCGCTAGTAGCGGGCAAGGGGATAGAGGAGACGACCGTTTCCTCTTCCCGTCTGTCAGATATGGCAAGTGGAGACTCAATTGGAGGGGGTATAGGTGCATCCCTGGGCGCTAGTTCGAGTGGCTCACTGGCGGGCGTTTCCGTCTCCATTTCTTCCACGTGTTGTGGGAATATTATCACCGGAACAATCATGGCACCGTTCTGCATCGGCCAGTCTGCTGGAAAATCACTCATCACTGTGTGGATCACCTTCTCCTTTTCCCCGCTCGGCGTGGGAACCGGAACCTCATTTATCACTCTCAAGGGGTGAGGGCATTTCTTCAGGTGGTCCCTGGAATCTGTAGTGGTGGTCCTCCCCTGGTCGCGACTGATCAGATAAGCCTTCTCATTCTCCCATTCAGTGGGCTGTATGACATACGGGGTCTTTTCCCACTGGTCATCAAGCTTATGGGTCCTTCTCTTCCATTTCAGCACTACATCCCCCGGCTCAAAGGGGACAGCTGACGCTCGTTTGTTGAAGCGTTGTGCTTGTTTCTCTCGGCTCTGACCGAGATTCTTCTCCACATACTCCTGGACCCGTCGGTATTGGATTTTCCGCCGGGTATCCCAGCTGGCAGTCGAAGGAAGGGCCTCTGGAGCCTCCAAGTCCATTTCTAGGTCCACCGGCAGCCGGCCCAGTCGGGCTCTCATCAGATACGCTGGGGTGCATTTGGTAGAACTACAGGGGATGTTATTGCACATGTCTACCAGGTCAGGCAGCTTTTCTGGCCACAGGTTCCGCTCTTCCAACGGTATCACCTTGAGGAGATCCAGGACCAGGTGGTTCATCTTCTCACACATCCCATTAGTCTGGGCATGGTATGGCGTGGTCCTGATCTTCTTACAACCGTACAATTGGCAGAACTCTTGAAACACCTCTGCTTCAAAGGCTGAACCCTGGTCCGTAAACACCCTCTCCGGGTATCCATGCGGTCGACAGAAGTAGGCCTGGAATGCCCTAGCTGCGGTACGGCCGGTCAAATCTTTGACTGGAACAACCACCATGAATCTGGAGTAATGGTCCACGATGGTCAAGGCATAGGTATATCCATTCCGGCTGAGTGTGAGCTTGACGTGGTCCAAGGCAACCAACTCCAGCGGTTGATGGGTGACGATCGGCTCTAGAGGGGCTCTTTGGCTGACTTCATCCTTCCTTCTCAGCGCACAGGGGCCGCACTCTCGGCACCAGGCCTCCACAGATTCTCGCATCCCACTCCAATAGAACCGCTCTCTCAGCAAGATCTCCAGCTTTTTCCAGCCGAAATGCCCGGCGCCATCGTGATATGCCCGTAGGACTTTGGGCACGCTGGCCTGAGGGACCACCAGATGACGAACCTTCTTGTGAGTCTTTGGGTTGAGCAGCCCTCGATACAGCTTCCCTTCGTGCAGGTACAGCCAGGCTCGTTCTTTCCACAGCCGCTGGGCCTCAGAGGGAGCTACAGGATCCATTTCGGAGGAGCCCTGCTCAATCATGGTCTTGACCAGCTGGACGGCAGGCACTTGGTTTTGGGCTTCTTGCCATCCCTGACTGGGTAGCGGGTCCAGGTTCGCCTGTTGTTGTTTGACATATAGTTTTTCGACCGGTGGCCGATGGAACGCGGGCAACTCAATTTCTTCGAGGTCATCGTCTTCCGACCCCCCATCCGGCAGGTGGGGCATCCGGGATAACACGTCCGCATTGGTGTTCTTGTGGCCGGCTCTGTATTTGATAGTGAAGTCATAGTTAGACAGCTTGGCCACCCACCGCTGTTCCAGTGTGTCCAGTTTGGCCGTGTCCAGATGGGTCAACGGATTATTGTCTGTGTAGTCAGTGAATTTTGCCGCTGCGAGGTAATGTCGGAACCTCTCGGTGATTGCCCACACCAGGGCCAGGAACTCAAGCTTGAAGGAGCTGTAATTTTCGGGGTTCCTTTCCGTGGGCCGGAGTTTTCTGCTGGCATAGCCGATCACCTTTTCCCTCCCGTCCTGGACCTGGGACAGAACTGCTCCCAAGCCCACATTGCTGGCGTCGGTGTAGAGGACGAACGGGAGGCTGTAGTCGGGGTATGCCAGGACTTCTTCTCCTGTCAAGGCCATCTTTAGCTGGTGAAAGGACTCTTCATGCTTCTGCTCCCACACAAACGGGGGCCCAGGGGCCCTGCCACCCTTGGTCTGTCCCATGAGGAGGTCCTGCATAGGTGCAGCCATCTTCATATACCCCTTGATGAAGCGACGATAATAGCCCACCAGGCCCAGGAACTGTCTCACCTCTCTCACTGTGGTCGGTCTCGGCCAGTCCTGGATAGCAGTGATCTTCTCGGGATCTGGGGCGACACCTTCTGCGCTCACCACGTGTCCGAGGTACTGTACCCTAGGCTTCAGTAGGTGGCACTTGGAGGGCTTCAGCTTCATCCCATACTTGGCTAGGGACGCGAAAACTTCAGCCAGGTGCTCCAGGTGGGCCTCGTACGTCTGGGAGTATACGATCACATCGTCTAGATACAGCAGGACAGTTTTGAAATTGAGATGTCCCAGGCAACACTCCATGAGCCGTTCTAAGGTTCCAGGGGCATTGCACAGCCCAAACGGCATGCTGTTGAACTCGCAGAGTCCCATGGGAGTGGCGAATGCAGTCTTCTCGCGGTCCTCTGGTGCGACCGCCACCTGCTAGTATCCGCTGATAAGGTCCAGGGTAGAGAAGAAGTTAGCGGTTCTCAGCGCAGCTAGCGACTCTTCGATACGGGGGAGAGGATAGGCATCTTTATGCGTTATCTGGTTGATCTTCCGGTAATCCACACACATTCTCATGGTGCCGTCCTTCTTCTTCACCAGCACCAGTGGGGCTGCCCCGGGACTACAACTATCCCAAATGACCCCTGCCTCCTTCATGTTCCTCAACATGTCTTTGGCGCATTGATAATGTGCTGGCGGGATGGGCCTATACCTTTCTTTAATGGGTGGATGTATGCATGTAGGAATATGGTGTTGAACCCCTTTAATCCTCCCGAAATCTAATGGGTGCTTGCTGAAAACCTGTTCATACTCCTGTACTACCCTGTATACCCCCTCTTTGTGATGCGTGAGTGTGGCTTCAGTGCCTACATGTAGTTCCTGGCACCACTCCTCTAACTGTTCAGGGGGTATATGGTTACTGGCAGGTGGTGCTAAGGTAGGAGGGGCGGCTTCGTTAATGGTGTGAGGGTCTAGGGTAAGCAACTTGGCAAGGATAGCGTAATGGGGAAGCCTAACTTCCTCCCCTCCACAATTCAGAACTCTCACAGGCACTCTCCCCTTTTTGACCTCAACCACCCCTCTTGCCGCTATCACCGTGGGCCAGTGTTCAGAAGGCATGGGTTCCACCATCGCCGGGTAGTCGCGCCCCTGGGGGCCTACTGCTGTCCTGCACCAAATCATCATCTCGCTTCTGGGTGGCACTACCAAGGGGGCCACATCCATCACCCTTACTCCACCAATCTCTCCACCCGTCGAATTCACTTGTTGCCGATATAGGAAGGCCCGGATCTCACAATGCACAGCCCTCTGTCGGCCTCCTCCTGCTGTGGCGGCAACTGCTGCAACAAACTCAGCACCTCACTCATACAATGCTCCATCACATTGGTCCCTAGAATTACTTTTGGGTTATGGTCACTGGGTTCATTCAGCACCACAATCATTCCTTGGTGCTTTAACTCCGCACGTCCCACGGTCAGGGTCACTTGTTTGTATCCCACTTGGGTTACAGGAAGTCCATTGGCCGCGACAAGGGTCAGGCTATCATCAGGGGGGGCAAGTTTGTCAGTACCCCAATACTGCTGGTACAATGTATATGGTATAGTGGTTACCTGTGATCCTGTGTCCAATAGGGCCATTAGCGGGATGCCGTCCACTGCCAGAGGGATGGTGGGGTGAGCTCCAATGTACCAGTCTCGCCAGTCAGGGGGGGCCATTGGTGTCTACTCCTGAGGATTAGCCCTTGGCCCCAGGGGTTGCTCGTTTAACGGGCATCGCCTATAGTAGTGGCCAGGCTTGCTGCACCTGTAACAAATAGGAGGCCCATACCGTGAGTCATTGGTCCTTCTCCGCTGCATCCAGGGGACGTCCTCCGGGCTGTCGGCGAGCTGGATCCTCCCTGGGGGCTTGACTCTCGTCGGAAGCTGGAGTGCGGCGAGGATCTTGGCTAGGTCTCCATCCATGCGGCGGACTTGGGCAGCCAGCTCCTCCATCATCCCGACGGGCGCTGCAGGGGCTGGGAGAGCCGGGAGAGGAGGTGCCACCAAGATGGGAGCAGTTTCTGCAGGCCATGGGGCCGCCCCAGGAGCGTCTGGCGTTGGGGCCTACAGGGCCTTGATGGCCCGCTCCTTCAATACTGCAAAAGTCCAGATTGGGGTGTTCCAGGGCCCACAGCCGTAGCTGCTTGCGGTCTTCCGCAGACCCCAGCCCTTGCAAGAATTGTTCCACTAGCATCTTATTGCTGTCCGCATCGTTAATAGTCTCCACTTGCTTCAGCGTATGGAGGGCTGTTTGCAGGCGCAGGGCATAGTCTCTTATATTATCCACAGGCCGCTGTTGGTACTGATAAAACTGCATCCGCAATTCTGCTTCCGTGCGGGTCTCAAAAGTGATTTGGAGTTTCTCAAAAATGGTAGTCACTGAAGCCCGGTCCGCGTTGGTCCAGGTCTCCGTCTCCTACTCAGCCGCCCCGGTTAGCTGCCGTAGCACTACCGCTGCCTGTTGCCTGTTAGTCAAGGGATACAAATCGAGCACCGGGCTAATCTTTTTCCGGAACACCTGCAAAGCATCAGGCTTCCCATCGTACTGCGGCAGCCAGGTAGCACCAGGCACATAGGTCAGGGAGAACGGAATTACCTGGGTGACCGCTGGACCCACGGCCTCCCCCGCTCTGGTGGCCAGAGCACGGGCTACCCTATTTCCATCTGCGGGCGCCGCTGCGGCTGCGACCGCCACTCCTCCAACGGCTCCGTCGGGCGCAGACATCTTTTTCTCGTCCCCCCTTGGTTCTTTCTAGCACTTCCTCTTTGGGGGCGGGGCTTTACTTTCGCGCCTTCCCTGCTCGGGGAAGATGCTCGAGTGGGAAATCTTCGCGCCAAAGATGGCGGCACTTAAAATTTTTCGGCCGGATGCCGCCGGCGGGGACTGCAAGGCACACTTCTACCGGTAGGTAGATCGGTTCTATCCTGTCCGTGACGCCAAGTTGTCGCGGGCGGAGGGGACTCGCTCGCCACGCTCGGGTCCGCCGCTGCTGCTGCTGCTTGGTGGCTTGAGCGGTGGGCCGGACCCGGGGACTCGAGCAGTGCTCCTCGCCCACAAGTGAAAAGGGGGTGGTTTGTTTTGAGAGATAGCTCGTGACGCCACCCACGGGTTGTGGTGATTATGGACACCACCGCTGCTGGTGACGGGGATCCCGGGAGCGATGGTAGGGAGCAGCTAGGATGTTGTCCCCTCCATGGGTAGGGGTTGGTGATCCCGGGGCCCGGTGGTGTAACGGGGAGGCTGAATGGCTGGGGTGCAGTGTTGCAGGGGCAACGCGACGCGGTGCCGGATGGCACTGGTGTACTCACTCAGGCAGTCAATGACAGAGTCTCTGGTACACCAAATGGCTGGATGGACGGGTCCCACAGCCGGCTGCAGTGTTTGTGCTGTCTCCCCGGACAGTGTGATGGTGGCTGTTTTTCCCTGCACCTGGTAGAATGTTCTGACTCCTGTGGTTGCCCACCGTTGGTCCGCTACACGGCGTATAGGTACCGAAGGAGCCCGTTTTGCCCGCAGGCACTGGTCCTTGGATCTCTAGCCTATGGCGGTGGCTGTATATTCTCACGGAGTGGACTGTTGCCTTCTATCGGGTCTTTGTTGTTAGGAAACCCCTGGGGTTCCGGTCACACTCGGATTTGACCATTGTAGGCAGCTCCAAGCCTAGTCGGGGTCCGATGGCTCTGCCTGTGTGCTTAGCTTCACTCCGCTCCCCGGTTCGGTACCGGCGGGCCACCGCCTGACCCCGGTCCTCCACAGAGCTCCACTAACTCCTGCAGACGGCCACCACCATCTGCCAACCTTGCTGTCAGTGCCTGGGCTCCGACCCAGACACTTGCAGTTTCTGACCTCTCACATTCACCTCCAAACTCAACTGACTGCTTTTCCCATCTCCAGGCCTGTGAACTCCTCGGTGGGTGGGGCAAACCGCCTTGCTCTGCCCCACCTGGTGTGGACATCAGACCCTGGAGGGAGGCAACAAGGGTTTTTGTTTGACTGGTGTTACTGTCCAGGGGAAGGGGTGTGTAAGGTATAATGTCTGTGACTACCTGGCTAGTCCAGGGCGTCACACACTCTCCCACCAATACACTCTGGTGTATTTGTCGGTCCTCCCTGGCGTGGAGCTCCTGGAGGTCCGTCTGGTGTCTGGGTCCTGCCGCAGGCAGCTTGGACTATTTAAGGGAATATGTCCCGGTCCTCCTCTGCTGTTGCCTCGGATGTTAGTGGTGGCAGATGAGTCCTAAAAACCCACCCGCCTGGCAGAGTTAACAGAAGGCTTGAAGTCCTGGTCTGTTCTGCGATCTGCACCCTGTGCGTGCATAGTACTGGGAGCCCTGAATGTCCACCCCACAGGATCCCTCTGTCCTTAGAGCTTGCTCTCTTGCTCTCCAGCTACTTTCTCCTCTGATTGGCTGATCTTTCTACTCAGGTCTTTGCGGGGTCTTTGCTACTTTCACTGTGTCTCAAGATTCCGTTGTCTGTCTTGACACCTGTCCTTTTACTACTGCTCCCTTCTCACTCCTCTCCTCAACTCTCAACTCCTTTCTCTCTCTCTGTCTTCCGCTGACTAGCCACACTTCCCAGGTCACTCACTCGTCCCCTAGGTCTGGTCCCTCCCTTCCCAGTTGACTGCCTGTTAGCTCACAGTGCCCAGCCCTGTCAGCTGGTTCTAAGGGGGGTCTCCCGCCCTGGTTGTGAAGTGTATGTGTCCTGGTGTGCTAGTGTGTGTACTGACTTGCACAGTCATGTGGGACCCGAGCTGTTACCGTGATGTTACCTTATTTTGTGACACCTGGTTGCTGCAGGGGTGTCACATAGGCATCCCCGCCAAATGAAATTATATTAAAGTGCTATACATAGCCTCCAGTGATGATAGACTGATCATACAATAACACCAGCCTACAAGGATATAGTCAGGGTCCCCTTGGGAAACGTTTATGAAAAGTAATGAAGCAGTTGCTGAAAAGTCAAATCTGGTCACACTCGCTGATTAGGGCAGAAATTTGTTGCCATGACAGATCATTGTCACCATCTAAGGTAAAACCTAACACAGCAAAGCCCTATGTAGATAAAAAACAACAACCAGGAAATACATATGCCTTCAATAGGGCAAACAAAACAGCAATTGACATGAGTAAAGGGGTTACCCAGAATGGTATGTCTATACTTGTGTGCCGCCCTTACGTCAGCAGCCGGGCGGCTTGGATCCGGATCCGCGGTGGCTCGAGGGGCGTCCGGACCCGGGGGTCCTGCGGCCACTCAATAAAGGGGGTATTTTCAGGGGATGGTGTATCTAAAGTTTGTGATGCCACCCGTGGTGTGTGGTAAGGTGGAGTACCACCGCTGTAGCTGGGAGTAACCGGTGGCGATGGAGTGGGAAGCCAGGTGTTTAACCCCTCCACGGGTAGGGGGGATGCCCAGGACTCGGTGATGGCGACGGGACGTGCCGTTGGGGAGGTTAGGGTCACTTGCGTACTCACTCAGTCCATAAAGCTGAGACCGACAACTTAGTAAACCAAAGTTCTGGACACCGCTGCCGCTGAGGGGGAGCATGTTTGGGTCCCGTTTCTGCTGGTGTTGCCTAATGATCTGTGACCTTTCCCTTGGCACTTTGTTCTCTTCTTAGTTGGGCCCTATAGCTTGAAACTAGTTGGGTCCTGCTCCCCAGTGTGGCTAACTGAGGGAGCTTGCTCTCAGGGTTCACGCTTTGGATTTCCTGGACCGTTTTAGTGGAAAGTCCTATCTTCCTCGTTGTACCCCGATTTTGGAGTGGGTGGAGAGCGGATCTTGAAGGCTCCGTTCTCATCGGGTAAATTGTCAGATTGCCTGAAGCTACTCCCTGACCTAGGGTCCACATACCCCGTCGTGCCCTGGTCCCAGCCCGGTGATGGTACAAGGCCACCGGCTGTCCTCCACGACAATACCATGCACCTTGTCACGATCCCCTGCGACCAGGGGTCCAGCTCCTACCAGGCCCAGACCACCGTCTGCTACCTAGTACTTCCAAGGAGCCCAGCTCCTGTCCTCCTCTCTCCTTCACTTCCAACACTAGCCTGGCCTTCTCCTGACACTCCTGACCTCCCCTTACCAACCCCCCAAGTGGGCGACCCTATT
The DNA here is from genome assembly GCF_048569485.1 of Anomaloglossus baeobatrachus. Lineage (NCBI taxonomy): Eukaryota > Metazoa > Chordata > Amphibia > Anura > Aromobatidae > Anomaloglossus > Anomaloglossus baeobatrachus. Next base: position 277,997,132 of record NC_134354.1, on the reverse strand, counting down.
CCACTCAGGCCACTGGTGTGTCTGGTAGGTGTGGTGCAGAGTGTTCCTAGGATTTTGATTATCTGGTTTTGGCAACACCATTGGTTAGGGAACCGTAACCAAGGAGGAGGTGGATATTGCACAGAAGGGCAGATTGCACAAAACCCTGTGACGACCTGATAGGGCAGGGCGTCACTTTCCCCTTGGTTAAACGTAGCTCGTCCCCGAGCTACAGGACATCAGAGGTTTATTTTTTTTTTAAACTGTGAAAAATAGAAAAGAAAACATTTTTGTTTACAAATACGTCCCTCATTAGGGAGGCTGGCTACTTAAACATTACGGGAAACTTTGTGAGTTCATCTATCCAACGGTGGAATGCTACCGGTTTCAGTAGTAGCGGAGGCTCAACCTACTCCGTTGCAGCCTCTTCCTGCAACAGTCCAGTCCCAATGTCCCGGATCCCATTAACTTGCCACCCAAACAACCTGACCCCCTGCAAACCTATTGTGGGTCCGTGACCAGGTTAAGGTCCCGAGCGTTGTGATAGATGACTCTGATGGGCACAGGAGGTGCAACTAATTAGAAAAACACAAGTTCGTGTTGCTCACAACCAGTCCTGTGACCGTGGTCCATTTTTACTATATATAATTAACGAAGTCCATGTACCGGTTGTACACATTATAGCAAATCTTCTCGCAAATCAGGTAACTTCTTTCTTGCCGTTCCCGGATTTGATTCAAACTCTCTTCAACGCACTTCTGAATCTGTTTGTACTGGAACTGGCGACGCGAGTCCCAATCCGCTCCTGGCACGTAGGTTTCAGCCAATTCGACCTCCATCTCCAAGTACACGGGAAGTCTTCCATGTCTAGCTCTCATCAGATAAGCTGGGGTACACTTGGTGGATCCCACCGGGATGTTGTTATAGATGTCCACAAGGTCTGGTAGTTTTTCAGGCCACTGGTTCCGCTCCTCAAGAGGAAGGGTTTTCAATAGATTGATCACTAGGTGGTTCACCTTCTCACACATCCCATTCGTCTGCGCATGATAGCGTGTGGTGCATATCTTTTTGCACCCATACAGACTGCAGAACTCCTGGAAGATTTCAGCCTTGAATGCAGGGCCTTGATCCGTAAGGACTCGATCGGGGTACCCATGCGGCCTACAAAAGTGTGCCTGAAACGCCTTTGCCGCTGTGCTGGCAGTCAAATCTTTAATGGGTACCACCACCAAGAACCGTGAGTAATGGTCGACCATCGTGAGTGCATATGTATACCCACTCCTGCTGGAGGGCAATTTGACATGGTCCAGAGCCACAATCTCCAGGAGTTGCTTGGTGACAATCGGCTGAAATGGTGCTCGCTGACTGGTGCCATCCTGCCTTCTCAAGGTGCAAGGGCCGCAATTCCTACACCAGGCTTCTATGGAATCCCTCATTCCTATCCAGTAGAAGCGACTTCTCAGCAACATCTCCAGCTTCTTCCATCCAAAGTGCCCAGCTCCATCATGGTACGCCTCCAGCACCACCGGGACATACGCCGGGGATATTACGATCTGGCAGATCCTCTCATGGGTCTTGGGGTTGGTTAAGCTCCTGCATAACTTGCCTTGGTGAAGATAAAGCAGACTCCAGTCTTGCCACAATTTTCTGGCCTCCTCTTGGGCGCATGGTTCAAGACGGGCGTCAGCTCTGGCCAGCAATGCCTTGACTAATCTGATTGCAGGGTCCCTATCCTAGGCTTCCTGCCAGCCATGGTGAGGCAATGGGTCACAGGTCATTTCTTGCTGATGGGTACATGGTCGAGGCCGCTCCACAGAAGTGCGTTGATGGAACGCAGGCAATTCAATCTCTTTCAGGTCATCTTCATTGCTCTCATCATCGAACAGATGGGGCATCCTGGACAGTGCATCAGCGTTGGTGTTCTTGCGACCAGCCCTGTACTTTATAATAAAATCTTAATTTGCCAACCTTGCGACCCAGCACTGTTCAAAGGCTCCCAGCTTTGCTGTATCCAGATGAGTGAATGGATTATTGTCCGTGTATACAGTAAACTTGGCAGCAGCAAGGTAGTGCTTAAACCTTTCTGTCACGGCCCATACCAGTGCCAGGAACTCCAGCTTGAAAGAGCTATAATTCTCTGGTTTCCTCTCCATGGGCCTCAGCTTCTGACTAGCATAGGCTATCACCTTCTCCTTGCCCTTCTGCACCTCGGACAGCACAGCTCCGAGCTCCACGTTACTGGCATCCATATACAGTATAAACGGGAGACTGTAGTTGGGATATGCCAGGATTTCGTCCCCGGTTAGGGCAGACTTCATCCGCTCAAAGGAATCTTCTTGTTCCTTACCCCACCGGAACGGAGGTCCTGAGGACTTGCCATGCACAGGTTGACCCACCAGAAGATCCTGCAAGGGGTCCGCTATCTGTGTGTACCCCTTGACGAACCTTCGGTAGTATCCCATCAGGCCCAGGAACTGCCGCACTTCCCTGACGGTGGTGGGCCTTGGCCAGTTCTGTATAGCTGTGATTTTCTCGGGGTCCGGTGCCACACCTTAGGCACTAACCACATGCCCCAAGTACTGTATCTTCGGCTTCAGCAGGTGGCACTTGGATAGCTTGAGCTTCATCCCGTATTTTGACAGGGCATCAAACACCTCTGCCAGGTGTTCCAGATGTGCCTCATACGTCTTGGAGTAGACAATGACGTCGTCCAGATACAGCAAGACCGTTTCGAAGTTGCAGTGACCCAAACAGCACTCCATCAGCCTCTGGAACATCCCTGGTTCGTTGCACAGCCCGAATGGCATACTGTTGAATTCATACAGTCCCATCGGGGTAGCGAACGCGGTTTTCTCCCGGTCTTCCTTGGCCACAGCCACCTGCTAATACCCGCTGGTGAGATCAAGAGTAGAAAAGTAAGTAGCAGACTTCAGGGCAGCCAACGATTCCTCAATACGGGGCAAGGGGTAGGCATCCTTGTGTGTGATCTTATTAATTTGTCGGTAGTCTACACACATTCTCATGGTACCATCCTTTTTCCTCACAAGTACCAGTGGGGCGGCCCAGGGGCTGCAACTGTCGTGGATTACTCCTGCTTCCTTCATGCTTCTGAGCATATCTTTGGCACATTTTTAATGGGCAGGTGGTATGGGCCTATACCTTTCCTTGATAGGTGGGTGAGTGCCTGTGGGTATGTGATGTTGTACCCCTTTATCCGCCCAAAATCCATTGGGTGTTTACTAAAGACTTGCTCATACTCCTGGACAACCCTGTAGACCCCTACCGGGGAACTGACTAGGCTTGTTTGAGGAACCCGCTGCATGGATGTCATCTGCAAAGTCTAAAGCAGGATGTTCCAGGACCCACAGCCGGAGCTGCTTGCGGTCCTCCAGTGATCCTAAGGGTAAGAACGCTCTTTGCTTTTTACCTGCTTTTTACCTGCTTTTTCAACTGCAGCATTTAATGCCAAAATGGATGTGTTCTGCTTTTCAAGCAAAGTCTATGGGAATTTGGTTCAAACTGCAGCCTTTTTGTGGCAGAACTTTGGTCAAAAACTCAGCTTTGCAGTGCAAAACCCAAATGGCAAAAACAATTGACATGTTTCTGCCCCAGTACCACGAACGCCCGCTGCCTTCCGGTCAGGGCATACATATCGAGAACGTTACATATCTTCCTCCTGAATCCCTGCAGTGCTTTTGGTCGGCCATCATACTGTGGGAGCTAGGTGGCGCCCGGCACGTAGGGCAAGGTTATCGGCATTATTGGCACAACCGCCGTGGGTCCCGTTCCACTGCTCCTGCTGCCAGAGCAACAGCCGCCGCACCAGCGTTACCCTGGTCAGGTGGAGGCAGCGCTGCCACACTTCCATCGTCTGGCGCCGACATTCTCGCGCGCCCCCTTGGTTTTCACTCAGCACTCTTCTCAATCCTGTGGCCCTCTGGGAACTTCCGGTTCTGGCCTCACTCTCAGCATGAAGGGTGGGGCTTTGCGTGCTTTTGCGGGGAAGATGGCGTTTTGGCGCGAAAAGAAAGAGGAAGATCGCAGAATTGTCGGGAAACGGGATCTTGACTCATGGTTTTCGGTCTATAAGGCGTATGTCACCCAGGTAAGTGAGTCCTGCTCGTATCCTGTTCATGACGCTAGGTATTTTGAGGTGTACCGCCCCCATGTCAGCAGCTGGGCTGCTCTGATCCGGATCCGCGGTGGCTCGAGGGGTCTTCGAACCGGGGGTCGTGCGGCCACTCAAAGCAGGTATTTACAGGGGATGGTGTATCTAAAGTTTGTGATGCCACCCGTGGTGTGTGGTAAGGTGGAGTACCACCGCTGCAGCTGGGAGTACCCGGTGGCGATGGAGTGGGCAGCCAGGTGTTTAACCCCTCCATGGGTAGGGGGATGCTCCGGGACTTGGTGATGGCGACGGGACATGCCTTTGGGGAGGTTAGGGTCACTTGCTTACTCACTCAGTCTATAAAGCTGAGACCGACAACTTAGTAAACCAAAGTTCTGGACACCGCTGCCGCTGAGGGGGAGCATGTTTGGGTCCCGTTTCTGCTGGTGTTGCCTGATGAACTGTGATCTTTCCCTTGGCACCTTGTTCTCTTCTTAGTTGGCCCCTATAGCTTGAAACTAGTCGGGTCCCGCTCCCCAGTGTGGCTAACTGAGGGAGCTTGCTCTCAGGGTTCACGCTTGGGATTTCCTGGACCATTTTAGTGGAAAGTCCTATCCCCCTTGTTCGCTAGTACCCCGATTTTGGAGTGGGTGGAGAGCGGATCTTTAAGGTTCTCATCGGGGAAAAATGTCAGGTTGCCTGAAACTACTCCCTGACCTAGGGTCTATGTACCCTGTTGTGCCCTGGTCCCAGCCCGGTGATGGTACAAGGTACGATCCCCTGCGACCGGGGGTCCAACTCCTAGCAGGCCCAGACCACGGTCTGTTACCTAGTACTTCCAAGGAGTCTAGCTCCTGACCTCCTCTCCTTTACTTCCAACACTACACTGGCCTTCTCCCGACACTCCTGATTTCCCCTTACCAACCCCCCAAGTGGGCGACCCTATTCCACTCAGGCCTTCCACTGGTGTGTCTGGTGGGTGTGGTGCAGAGTGTTCCTAGGATTTGAATTATCTGGTTTTGGCAACACCATTGGTTAGGGACCCATAACCAAGGAGGAGGTGGTTATTGCACAGAAGGGCAGATTGCACAATACCCTGTGATGACCTGATAGACCAGGGCGTCACAATTGCATAAATCCAAAAGAGGTGAGCCTGTAGGATTACACATCAAGTATGTGGGATGAAGAGAATGGGGATGCAGCCCCACTCGTATTGCCACCATTTGTGGCTTTCTCAAGGGCAGGCAGAATAAAGAGTGAGATTCTAAAATGTTTGGTTGCTATTTAAAGCGAGATGCCAGGGGTTAATTGTTCTTAGCAGCTGATGGCTATGTTGATTGTGGCACACATTAATGAAGGAGGACTTTACTACTCGCTCATATAGTCCTAGACCCCAAAATTACAGAAGAGCAGGTAATGCGCAGGCGCTAAGTCCCATCCGCAGTGTCTGTCACCACCGCGGCATACTGCAAATGAGTCAAGTCCCTGTTATGGGATATTATAGGCAATAAGGTGGAACAGGATTCCTAAACTTACCCTACAACTAAGGACCCTATTCAAGAAGCAGAGGGATTATATAAGGCTGGAAATGATCAAATGGTCAACAGCTGAAAGAGACTGCTGCAGCAAAGAAAGGAGTTAACAATTAAGTGACCAAAGGAAGTTAACATTATTTAAATGTGCATGGTGTAAGATGGTGATAGGGAGCTCTTATCCTGAGCCTGTCTAGACACACGACAGTCCTGTCTGCAGTGTCTATCACCACCGTGACATATTGCGCTTGCACCAAGTAATGTGCAGGCGCCAAGTCCTATCCGCAGTATCTATCACCACTGTGGTATACTGCGCATGTGTGGCAACCCAGTGGTTCGGTTGCTACAGTAACATTGCCCTCCTTACAGGGGGTGATGCTACCACTCAACACTTCCTACTCCAGACCTGACGGGGGAGCTCGAGAACCCAGTTTGAGGGGAGCTTTCCTATGCATTCTGACCTGGAGGAGGAGTTAGGAACAAGTCAGGAGTGGAGAGAGGACGGTCGCTGAGAAGAGAGCTGGGACATAGCTCCCTCAGGACTGAGCACAGAGAACAGGGCAACGGAGCCCTAGGGTGCGTGGGTACTAAAGTCCCACCAGCAAAATCCGAAGGGCAGGAGACTGCAGGTCTTCTGGCCCACAGAGTGCCCGGAGAACAGCAGCATATTAGAGCCAGGAGAGGTGATAGAAGAAGCGGCACCAGTAAAGGACTCGCGCTTCCTGCTATATGGGTGAGAACCAGAACCAACATAAGGAAGAGGGTCTCAGCATAGTTTCAAGCTTCAGGGACCCACATGTTACAGCGCAAGCAAGAAGACCTTCAACCCACCTGGCTAGGTGGATCCCCTCAATTGCTTCCAGGCTGACCGGACATTCCTTACCTGCTGGACCAGTCTCCCGGGCTTGTACCATCAAGTTATCGTTTTGCACGGCAGCATGTCCGTTTCCTGCACGGAACACGCACACACAGACACCATGAAAGCCAATGGTTTGGTGCACACAAGTACGTGACACGGATGCATCTCTGTATGCTCCGTGTACGTTTTGTGATTTTTTTTTTATAGCAATGTCAGCTATTCTTTCTTTTTCTGTCTTTATGTCGTTTTCTGTTTTTATGTCGGTCAATCTCCCTCAGTCCCGTCGGTCGGTCTCTCTCTGTCTGTCTCTCTCTGTCTTGTCTGCCCCTCTCTCTGTCTGACGGTCAGTCTCTCCTCTCTCTCATACTTACCGATCCCCGATCATGGGCACGGTGCTGCACGGCGTTCACACTGCTCCGGCGGCTTTTACTATTTTGAAAAAGCCGATCGCTCATTAATCAATCTCGTATTCCCTGTTTTCCCCGCCCACCGGCGCCTATGATTGGTTACAGTTAGAAACGCCCACACACTGAGTGATAGCTGTCTCACTGCAACCAATCACAGCCACCGGTGGGCTGGTCTATACTGTGCAGTAAAAAAAAATAAATAAATAATAAAAAAAACACGACATGTGGTCCCCCCCATTTTGATACCAGCCAGGGTAAAGCCACACGGCTGAAAGCTGGTATTCTCAGGATGGGGAGCTCCACATTATGGGGAGCCCCCCAGCCTAACAATATCAGCCAGCAGCCACCCAGAAATGCCATATCCATTTGATGCAACAGTTCTGGAACTCTACCCGGCTCTTCCCGATTGGCCCTGGTGCATTGCCACTTGGGGTAATAAGGAGTTATTGGCAGCCCATAGCTGCCAATAAGTCCTAGATTAATCATGGCAGGCGTCTCACCGAGATATCTTCCATGACTAATCTGTAAGTTACAGTAAATAAACACACAACAAAAAATCCTTTATTTGAAATAATAAACACTAAAAAAAACCCTCGTTCACCAATTTATTTTGCCCCAAATACCCATCCATTGCCAGTGTAATCCACAGAGGTCCCACGTCGCTTCCAGCTCTGCTACATGAAGGTGACAGGAGTGGCAGAAGAACACCGCCGCTCCTGTCAGCTCCACGCAGCAAATGAGGTGACCAGCGCCATCATCTGTGCTGTCACTGAGGTAACTCACAGCCACCACTGGATCCTCCACCTGTGACAGCAAGTCGCCAGAGTGACAGCGATGAAGTCACAGGTGAGTTGCGGTCATGGGGGGTGGACTCAAGCTAGCCGCGGGTAACCTGAGTGACGGCAGCGCTAATCGCGCTGCTCACTTCAGTCAATCAGGGGATTAGCGGTCACCGGTGAGTCCTTCACGGGTGACCGCTAATCAGTACGCGACACCCAGACAGAGCCGCGGTATGACAATGAAGTCCGGTGACGTTCGCCCGAGTTCATTCTCAGCGCGCAAGTCTGTCTGCTGTCAGCGGGTAATCAAACACGAGTTTTTACATTAAACACGGAACATTTCACACGGAAAAAACATTCACACGTCAGTTAAACATCACACGCACACACGGGCATTACACACGCACATACGGCTAGCATACGCCGGTCATACAAAGCCCACACGGAACATAAAAACGGACAAAAAAACGGATCACGGACCTGAAAAACGGCCCGTATTACACGTACGTGGTTTTAACGGATGTGTGTCGGAGGCCTAAAAGAAAATTCTAGCGTTTTACATGCTTTTTTGAAGCTTAACGCATGCTTTTTTTGACAAAATCGAAGCATGCGTTTTCGACATTATTGTGAGGGCAAGCACTTTCTAATTGCCCTCACATCCATTTCGACATTAAAAAATGAGTGAAACAATATTGTTAGTTTATTTTGCACATAATTATTCAATTGCTATAATAATTTTCGGTAAATTATCATTATAGTGTATGATTTAAAGATTATTATTTTTTTACAATATTTTTACATTTTTTCCTACTGTTTGAATGTTCAAACTTTATTTAGTTGTGTATTTGTGTTGAAAACGTATATCAATATAAGCACTGAAATTGCATGTAAAACGCAGTCAAAACGCGGCAAAAACGCTTGCTTATTTCTTGCGTTTATGTGGTAAAAAACAATTTTGACAATGACAATTTCTGCTAGAAGATGCGTTCATTTCTGCAAGTTACTGAACGAAACGTGCGCACATGGCCTAAGAGCTTACTGGTGGTGGCTGCAGGTCATAAGGGAAAAACCTGGTGACAGGTTCTCTTTACATATTATTAGTCAAACCTGACAATAATAATTAATATTAAGAGTTAGCCCATATTACATTATTAATGAGCCAGCTTCCCAGAGTTAATATTAATACTGGAGCTAGCCCTGTAACAAATCAGGTATGATTAACTGTGTATGCTCTGGAGACATAACAAATCACAATTTTAAAATGCGTGGTGGAAACATGTTAATATGCAGTTAAATAGTTTACTGAATTCTATGTATGCAATGTTACACAATCATGACTATCAAATATCAAGAATATAGGTATACAGGGTCAATGGAGGTAAGTATACATGTTACACATAATATATCATAATAAGCATGTATCATCGGCATTGAAGTGTAATACCAAAAAAGCAACAGAGGTTAGTTTATTAATAGCACACAATCATGATAGAGGATAATGAGATTAGTCACAAAGATGAAATAAAAATTTAGGAGGTAAACTATGATTATTAGTATGTAGACTATTATAAAGATTACTATATAAATTAAAGGTTAGTCACATGGAACAGAATAACTACCATGCACTAGCATTATCAACGGGTCTATAAAATGATATGGAAATATATTAGAGGATGAAATCACATTCTTTATTGATGCCTAATGGTGACAAGATATGAAGTCAGTGGATCCAGAAGGATTGAATTTCAACTTCAACTTCAATTGTGTTACTCTATTCCCACCACATCTTATAGGCATTCTCAAGTACCTATAATTGAAGTTACCATAATTAAATCCTATTATGAAGTACTGTGGGATAGGTAATTCCATAAGCATATGCGACGGCCTGGCCTATCAGGTTGTCACAAGTGTGCCGTGCGATCTGCCCTTCTGCATGGTACCCGCTCCTCCTTGGTTACGGGTCCTGTCCCTTTGCTAAGTTGCTAAGAACAGGTATACACAAATCCTGAGGAACACTCTGCACCACACCCAAAAGACACCCATTGGGCAGCCTGAGGGGAATAGGGTCACCCAGATGGAGGGATGGTAGAAGGAGGGCCAGAAGTGTCAGTCAGTGAGTAGACAGTTGAGTGCAGCAGTGACAGTGAAATGTCTAGTTGCGGAGCTGGGCTCCTGTACCCGTCCCAGGTGCCAGACGTTGGCCTGGCCTGGAAGGAGCTGGAACCCCGGTCGCAGGGGGTAGTGACAGGGGGCACGGTACTGCCACGGAGGGCAGTTTGGCGGCCTTGTGCTACAATTAGGCAGGGGCCAGGCCACGACAGGGTACGCGGACCCTAGGCTGGGAAGTAGCTTTACGCAGCCCAGTAATTCACCCGACGAGGATGGAGTCTTCACGAGCCGTTCTGCGCCCGCTCCAAAATTGGGGAACTAGCGCAACAAGGGGGATAGGACTTTCCAAAACCGTCCAGAAAATCCCAAGCGTGAACCCTGAGAGCAAGCTCACTCCGCTAGCCACGCGGGTGAGCGGGATCCGAATAGTTGGTGAGCGGGATCCGAATAGTTTCAGGCAAAAGGGATCCACAAAGAGTAAACACAGTGCCAAGGAACAAGGCTTCAGACCAACCAGCAACGCCAAAAGGGCACGGACCCAGCGTGTTCCAACAACGGCTACAGGGCATACAGGACTTTGGTTTACCCGTTGTCGGTGTCTCTGGACTTTGTGAGTACGTTGTGCCCCATAACTCCCGACAAGTCCTCAACCTTCCATCACCGAGCCCCGGGACACCTACCCCCTGCCCATGGAGGGGTTAACATCACAAGCTGCCATCCCATCGCTCCCGGGTGCTCCCCCAAACGCAGCAGCGGTGGTATCCCACTTTACTACGACCCGTGGGTGGCGTCACAAACATTATTTATATTTTTTCCACCCCTTTTCTAAAGATTTTCCTTCCCTTTTTCATTTCGAGCGGCCGCGCAACCCCGCCTCGGGTCCGGAGACCCTTCGAGCCACTGCGAATCCGAATCCGAGCAGCCCGTCGGCTGTCGCGGGGGAGGCACACCTCGAAAATCTTGGCATCACGAACAGGATGCGAGCAGGACCCACTTTCCTGGGTGACGTGCGCCTTCACAAGTGAAGTCCGGGAGTCCAAGTCCTTTTTCCCGCGACGTCCGCCATTTTTCCGCTGATTTTCAAGCCAAAACGCAATCTTCCTTGGAAAGCACGCGAAGCCGAAGCCCTGCCCTTCATCCTCAGCCTGAAACAAGAACTTGAAGTTCCCAGAGAGCCACAGCGCGCGAAAGAGTGCTGGGAGAAAACCAAGGGGGCGCGCGAAGATGTCGGCTCCGGATGACGTGAGTGTGGTGGCGCTGCCTCCACCCGACCAGGGTAATGCTGTTGCGGCGGATGCCGCTCCGGTCGCAAGAGCGGTGGCACCGGCACCTGAAGCCGTTGTATCCATAATGCCCATAACTCTGCCCTATGTGCCGAGCACTGCCTGGCTTCACCAGTATGACGGCCAGCCAGACGCGCTGCAGGGATTTAAGAGGAAGATTTGTAATGTGCTTGACATGTATGCAGGGCTATATTTTGCTTTCATGCTGCCCTAGACACTTTAAGTGGTCGCGCCCCTTAGTGACAACGTAAAACTATGAGTTTTCGCACACGACATCAGTTTAAGGCAGAACTACTTTGTAAAACACTTGAAAAAGTATCAATGAGAAACGAAGGGCACTAACCCCCCCCAATGGAGATCACCACAGGCACATCAAAACATAGCATGAGTATAAAATATTCCCGCCACACCATCACTACTTATATAGTTTGACTGTCACACTGCCCCTAATAAACTAAAACACCACACTGCCCTCCCTTATAAATTATACCCACCACACCTTCCTCGATTATGAAATATGATCAGCACACTGTCCTCACATCATGCTGCCCCCTCCTCACAATGTCCCATGCATGCTGCCCCCTCCTCACAGTGTCCCACGCATGCTGCCCCCTCCTCACAGTGCCCCATGCATTCTGCCCCCTCCTCACAGTGTCCCATGCATGCTGCCTCCTCCTCACAATGTCCCATGCATGCTGCTCCTTCCTCACAATGTCCCATGCATGCTGCCCCCTCCTCACAATGTCCCATGCATGCTGCCCCCTCCTCACAATGTCCCAGGCATGCTGCCCCCTCCTCACAGTGTCCCATGTATGCTTCCCCCTCCTCACAGTGTCCCATGCATGCTGCCTCCTCGTCACAATGTCCCATGCATGCTGCCCCCTCCTCACAGTGTCCCATGCATGCTGCCCCCTCCTCACAATGTCCCATGCATGCTGCTCCTTTCTCACAATGTCCCATGCATGCTGCTCCCTCCTCACAATGTCCCATGCATGCTGCCCCCTCCTCACAGTGTCCCATGCATGCTGCCCCCTCCTCACAATGTCCCATGCATGCTGCCACCTCCTCACAATTTCCCATGCATGCTGCCCCCTCCTCACAGTGTCCCATACATGCTGCCCCCTCCTCACAGTGTCCCATGCATGCTGCCCCCTCCTCACAATGTCCCATGCATGCTGCCCCCTCCTCACAATGTCCCATGCGTGGTGCCCCCTCCTCACAATGTCCCATGCATGCTGCTCCTTCCTCACAATGTCCCATGCATGCTGCCCCCTCCTCACAATGTCCCATGCATGCTGCCCCCTCCTCACAATGTCCCAGGCATGCTGCCCCCTCCTCACAGTGTCCCATGTATGCTTCCCCCTCCTCACAGTGTCCCATGCATGCTGCCTCCTCGTCACAATGTCCCATGCATGCTGCCCCCTCCTCACAGTGTCCCATGCATGCTGCCCCCTCCTCACAATGTCCCATGCATGCTGCTCCTTTCTCACAATGTCCCATGCATGCTGCTCCCTCCTCACAATGTCCCATGCATGCTGCCCCCTCCTCACAGTGTCCCATGCATGCTGCCCCCTCCTCACAATGTCCCATGCATGCTGCCACCTCCTCACAATTTCCCATGCATGCTGCCCCCTCCTCACAATGTCTCATGCATGCTGCCCCTCCCAATGAGCTCCTAATGCTGCCTTCCTCTTTTCCATAATGACATCTCCATAACGCCCCACTCATCATACTAAGACCACCAGACTAGTGCTTATGCTGAGACACCCTCCCACACACACACACACTACCCCACTCTTGATATTGACTCCCCTACATTACTCCACTCCATACTGAGCCCACACATGCTGCCCCTTCTCCATAATGGGCTCCCAATGCTGCCCCCTCTCATTCTGAGTCCTTACACTCCCCCATCGATTTTGTCATTGCACTAGCCCTCAACCCTTGTCCTCTGTCTCTCGCATTGGCCCCTGTCTCCTATTCCCCCAGTAGTAGCCACTCTCCCCCCGCCTCCAGCAGCAGCCTCTCCCCCAGCATCAGCCTCTCTCCCCCTAGCCTCCCCCAGCATCAGCCTCTCTGCCCCCAGCATCAGCCCTTCTCCTCCCAGCCTCCCCCAGCATCAGACTCTCTCCTCCCAGCCTCCCCCAGCATCAGCCTCTCTCCTCCCAGCCTCCCCCAGCATCAACCTCTCTCCTCCCAGCCCCCCCCAGCATCAGCCTCTCTCCTACCAGCCCCCCCAGCATCAGTTTCTCTCCTCCCAGCCCCCCCAGCATCAGCCTCTCTCCTCCCAGCCCCCCCAGCATCAGCCTCCCCCAGCATCAGCCTCTCTCCTCCCAGCCTCTACCAGCATCAGCCTCTCTCCTCCCAGCATCAGCATCCCCCAGCATCAGCCTCTCTCCTCCCAGCCTCCCTCAGCATCAGCCTCTCTCCTCCCAGCCTCCCCCAGCATCAGCCTCTCTCCTCCCAGCCTCCCCCAGCATCAGCCTATCTCCTCCAAGCCTCCCCAGCATCAGCCTCTCTCCTCCCAGCCTCCGACAGCATCAGCCTCTCTCCTCCCAGCCTCCCCCAGCATCAGCCTCCACCAGCATCAGCCTCTCTCCTCCCAGCCTATCCTCAGCATCAGCCTCTCTCCTCCCAGCCTCTCCCAGCATCGGCCTCCCCCAGCATCAGCCTCTCTCCTCCCAGCCTCCCCCAGCATCAGCCTCCCTCTTCCCAGCCTCCCCAGCATCAGCCTCCCCCAACATCAGCCTCTCTCCTCCCAGCCTCCCACAAGCATAAGCCTCCCCCTCTCCAAGCCTCCCCCAGCATCAGCCTCCCCCAGCATTAGCCTCTCTCCTCCCAGCCTCTCTCCGCCCAGTCTCCCCCAGCATAAGCCTCTCTCCGCCCAGCCTCCCTCAGCATCAGCCTCTCTCCTCCCAGCCTCCCCCAGCATCAGCCTCTCACCTCTCAGCCACCCCCAGCATCAGCCTCTCTCCTCCCAGCCTCCCGCAGTATCAGCCTCTCTCCTCCCAGCCTCCCCCAGCATCAGCCTTTCTCCTCCCAGCCCCCCAGCATCAGCCTCTCTTTTCCCAGCCTCTCCTAGCATCAGCCTCCCCCAGCATCAGCCTCTCTCCTCCCAGCCTCCCCCAGCATCAGCCTCTCTCCTCTCTGCCTCCCCCAGCATCAGCCTCCCCCCTTCCAGCCTCCCCCAGCATCATCCTCCCCCCTCCCAGCCTCCCCCAGCATCAGCCTCCCCCAGCATGAGCCTCTCTCTGCCCAGCCTCCCCCAGCATCAGCCTCTCTCCTCCCAGCCTCCCCAGCATCAGCCTCTCTCCTCCCAGTCTCTCCCACCATCAGCCTCTCTCATCCCAGCCTCCCGCAGCATCAGCCTTTATCCTCCCAGCCTCCCCAGCATCAGCCTCTCTCCTCCCAGCCCCCCAGCATCAGCCTCTCTCTTCCCAGCCTCTCTCCTCTCAGCCTGCCCCAGCATCAGCCTCTCTCCTCCTAGCCTCCCCCAGCATCAGCCTCTCTCCTCCCAGCCCCCTCAGCATCAGCCCCTCTCCTTCCAGCCTCCCCCAGCATCAGCCTCCCCCAGCATGAGCCTCACTCCGCCCAGCCTCCCCCAGCATCAGCCTCTCTCCTCTCAGCCTCCCCCAGCATCAGCCTCTCTCCTCCCAGTCTCCCCCAGCATCAGCCTCTCTCATCCCAGCCTCCCGCAGCATCAGCCTCTCTCCTCCCAGCCTCCCCAGCATCAGCCTCTCTCCTCCCAGCCCCCCCCAGCATCAGCCTCTCTCCTACCAGCCCCCCCAGCATCAGTTTCTCTCCTCCCAGCCCCCCCAGCATCAGCCTGTCTCTCTTACATTGCTCCACTCCATACTGAGCCCCCTTCTCCATAATGGGCTCCCAATGCTGCCCCCCTCTCATTCTGAGTCCTTACACTCCCCCATCGATTTTGTCATTGCACTAGCCCTCAACCCTTGTCCTCTGTCTCTCGCATTGGCCCCTGTCTCCTATTCCCCCAGCAGCAGACTCTCTCCCCCCGCCTCCAGCAGCAGCCTCTCCCCCAGCATCAGCCTCTCTCCCCCTAGCCTCCCCCAGCATCAGCCTCTCTGCCCCCAGCATCAGCCCCTCTCCTCCCAGCCTCCCCCAGCATCAGACTCTCTCCTCCCAGCCTCCCCCAGCATCAGCCTCTCTCCTCCCAGCCTCCCCAAGCATCAGCCTCTCTCCTCCCAGCCCCCCCAGCATCAGCTTCTCTCCTACCAGCCCCCCCAGCATCAGTTTCTCTCCTCCCAGCCCCCCCAGCATCAGCCTCTCTCCTCCCAGCCCCCCCAGCATCAGCCTCCCCCAGCATCAGCCTTTCTCCTCCCAGCCTCCCCGAGCATCAGCCTCTCTCCTCCCACCCTCTCCCAGCATCAGCCTCTCTCCTCCCAGCATCAGCATCCACCAGCATCAGCCTCTCTCCTCCCAGCCTCCCTCAGCATCAGCCTCTCTCCTCCCAGCCTCCCCCAGCATCAGCCTCTCTCCTCCCAGCCTCCCCCAGCATCAGCCTATCTCCTCCAAGCCTCCCCAGCATCAGCCTCTCTCCTCCCAGCCTCCGACAGCATCAGCCTCTCTCCTCCCAGCCTCCCCCAGCATCAGCCTCCACCAGCATCAGCCTCTCTCCTCCCAGCCTATCCTCAGCATCAGCCTCTCTCCTCCCAGCCTCTCCCAGCATCGGCCTCCCCCAGCATCAGCCTCTCTCCTCCCAGCCTCCCCCAGCATCAGCCTCCCTCTTCCCAGCCTCCCCAGCATCAGCCTCCCCCAACATCAGCCTCTCTCCTCCCAGCCTCCCACAAGCATAAGCCTCCCCCTCTCCAAGCCTCCCCCAGCATCAGCCTCCCCCAGCATTAGCCTCTCTCCTCCCAGCCTCTCTCCGCCCAGTCTCCCCCAGCATAAGCCTCTCTCCGCCCAGCCTCCCTCAGCATCAGCCTCTCTCCTCCCAGCCTCCCCCAGCATCAGCCTCTCACCTCTCAGCCACCCCCAGCATCAGCCTCTCTCCTCCCAGCCTCCCGCAGTATCAGCCTCTCTCCTCCCAGCCTCCCCCAGCATCAGCCTTTCTCCTCCCAGCCCCCCAGCATCAGCCTCTCTTTTCCCAGCCTCTCCTAGCATCAGCCTCCCCCAGCGTCAGCCTCTCTCCTCCCAGCCTCCCCCAGCATCAGCCTCTCTCCTCTTTGCCTCCCCCAGCATCAGCCTCCCCCCTTCCAGCCTCCCCCAGCATCATCCTCCCCCCTCCCAGCCTCCCCCAGCATCAGCCTCCCCCAGCATGAGCCTCTCTCTGCCCAGCCTCCCCCAGCATCAGCCTCTCTCCTCCCAGCCTCCCCAGCATCAGCCTCTCTCCTCCCAGTCTCTCCCACCATCAGCCTCTCTCATCCCAGCCTCCCGCAGCATCAGCCTCTATCCTCCCAGCCTCCCCAGCATCAGCCTCTCTCCTCCCAGCCTCCCCAGCATCAGCCTCTCTCCTCCCAGCCCCCCAGCATCAGCCTCTCTCTTCCCAGCCTCTCTCCTCTCAGCCTGCCCCAGCATCAGCCTCTCTCCTCCTAGCCTCCCCCAGCATCAGCCTCTCTCCTCCCAGCCCCCTCAGCATCAGCCCCTCTCCTTCCAGCCTCCCCCAGCATCAGCCTCCCCCAGCATGAGCCTCACTCCGCCCAGCCTCCCCCAGCATCAGCCTCTCTCCTCTCAGCCTCCCCCAGCATCAGCCTCTCTCCTCCCAGTCTCCCCCAGCATCAGCCTCTCTCATCCCAGCCTCCCGCAGCATCAGCCTCTCTCCTCCCAGCCTCCCCAGCATCAGCCTCTCTCCTCCCAGCCCCCCCAGCATCAGCCTCTCTCCTACCAGCCCCCCCAGCATCAGTTTCTCTCCTCCCAGCCCCCCCAGCATCAGCCTGTCTCTCTTACATTGCTCCACTCCATACTGAGCCCCCTTCTCCATAATGGGCTCCCAATGCTGCCCCCCTCTCATTCTGAGTCCTTACACTCCCCCATTGATTTTGTCATTGCACTAGCCCTCAACCCTTGTCCTCTGTCTCTCACATTGGCCCCTGTCTCCTATTCCCCCAGCAGCAGACTCTCTCCCCCCGCCTCCAGCAGCAGCCTCTCCCCCAGCATCAGCCTCTCTCCCCCTAGCCTCCCCCAGCATCAGCCTCTCTGCCCCCAGCATCAGCCCCTCTCCTCCCAGCCTCCCCCAGCATCAGACTCTCTCCTCCCAGCCTCCCCCAGCATCAGCCTCTCTCCTCCCAGCCTCCCCCAGCATCAGCCTCTCTCCTCCCAGCCCCCCCAGCATCAGCTTCTCTCCTACCAGCCCCCCCAGCATCAGTTTCTCTCCTCCCAGCCCCCCCAGCATCAGCCTCTCTCCTCCCAGCCCCCCCAGCATCAGCCTCCCCCAGCATCAGCCTCTCTCCTCCCAGCCTCCCCGAGCATCAGCCTCTCTCCTCCCACCCTCTCCCAGCATCAGCCTATCTCCTCCCAGCCTCCCTCAGCATCAGCCTCTCTCCTCCCAGCCTCCCCCAGCATCAGCCTCTCTCCTCCCAGCCTCCCCCAGCATCAGCCTATCTCCTCCAAGCCTCCCCAGCATCAGCCTCTCTCCTCCCAGCCTCCGACAGCATCAGCCTCTCTCCTCCCAGCCTCACCCAGCATCAGCCTCCACCAGCATCAGCCTCTCTCCTCCCAGCCTATCCTCAGCATCAGCCTCTCTCCTCCCAGCCTCTCCCAGCATCGGCCTCCCCCAGCATCAGCCTCTCTCCTCCCAGCCTCCCCCAGCATCAGCCTCCCCCAGCATCAGCCTTTCTTCCCCCAAGTCTCCCCCAGTATCAGCCTCTCTTCCCCCAAGTCTCCCCCAGTATCAGCCTTTCTTTCCGCAAGTCTCCCCGACTATCAGTCTCTCTTCCCCCAAGTCTCCCCCAGTATCAGCCTCTCTTCCCCCAAGTCTCCCCCACTATCAGCCTCTCTCCCCCGACCGCATGCGCAGATCTCCGGTCTGCATTAGAGACACCCCCACGCACGCTCCTCCTCCTCCTGAATCTTCAGCTCTGTGAGCACTTACCTGCTCCAGTGCCCGCCGTCATCTTCCTGGCTCACGTGAGTATCCTCTTCTGACACCGGCTTTCATCGCGACGTCCTCCATGGCGTCCTGCTGTGAGCTCTGCATGTGATCTCCACACAGCATTGGACACAGCACAGAGGAAGGAGCTGATTGGCGCTCACCTGTGAACCCGGAAGTGCAGGCGCCGGCAGTTCCGGGATCAATCAGCTCCCTGTGCCCGGCCACCGCAGTTTATCTGCATTCACGTCTTAGTTGACGCGGATACAAATAAATGGAGGTGAGCCTCTCCCACCTCCCCCCTCCGAAAATACAGCAGATTTAATGGATGTGTAAAAAAAATAAAAAAATGTTTTCCTGCTAGAAAGTGCCGCCCCCGCATCCTGCCGCCCCAGGCACGGGACCACCGGCGCCTAATGGTAAATACGGCCCTGCATGTATGCCCTAAATGGACGGCAGCGGGCGTCGGTAGTGCTCGGGCAGCTGACCGACGCAGCTGAGCTAGAAGTGGAGACGTGGACTGAGGCGGATTGGACCTCAGTAACCGCCATTTTTCAAAGGTTGATAATAGAGAGTAGTAGAGATGGGTTTTCACGCCGCGCCAATGACCAGTGATGAAAGTTTAAGAGTAATGATACTTTTATTTCATGCTCAGGTCAACGCGTTTCAGGAGCCCCAGCTCCCTTCTTCAGGACAGACAGGCAAAAGAACATCAAATCTATTGAAACATGGACCATACAAGACATATATACCATTGTGTTGACGTCATAAACCCACCTCCTTTGCAAAAAATCGGCGGGAATCTATACATTTAAAAATAAACATGACGTAGTATATTGAAACTATTCAATTATAGAACATGTCTTAGATGTCTTTCTCTAAAACACAAAAACAAATAAAAGTGTAATAAAATTTGTTTTGAGGATAAATAATTGTGTGCATTTATTGTGTCAAAAAACGAAAGGTGTATGCAGAGGTATGTCAGAGTAAGTATAGAACTCCATTTTTAGTGTCAGTACTAATTACTGTTTAGAATGAGAATCATGCGTATAGGACGTGCAGACCACTCAACCATCCATGTGTGCGGTTATGTGTATTGGAAAAAATGATGTGAAAAGAAATACTCGTACCTAAAAAGGAACAGAAGAGGACAGATGGTGAAGAATTATCATAGATCAAAAAGTAAAAAAAGAAGCGGGTACCAGATCTCGGCTCACAGCCGCTGATTTAGCGGGTTCATAAGAGTGTATCTATTGCAGGTCAGCAGGAGACGGGGTGATGGTGAACCAAGTTCATGAGTGTGGGAAAAAATTATAGTGTGCATGCGCTGGTCACAGACACAGAGCTACTGCTCCGTAGTGATCAGGGACAGGGAAGATATAGAAGAAAGGAGGGAACAAACCCCCCGTGTAAAAAAAATCCAGAACGGAATCCCTATATGTCTTCAGTAATAAAATATGTATTGAGGAAAAATAGCTATATGTTTTTATTGTGCCTACAAACTAAAGTGTGTGTACACATAACCATATCAATATATAAGAACTTGTGTCAAAGTCGATCTAGAACTCCATTTTTGGTGTCATCACCATTAACTGTATTTAATGAGAGCCATGTGTACAGGATGTACAGACCGCTACACCACTCATGTGTGCGGGGCTGTTTGTAGGGAAATAAAAGTGAAGAAAAAAAAATATATATATATATACAGTGCCTACAAGTAGTATTCAACCCCCTGCAGATTTAGCAGGTTTACACATTCGGAATTAACTTGGCATTGTGACATTTGGACTGTAGATCAGCCTGGAAGTGTGAAATGCACTGCAGCAAAAAAGAATGTTATTTCTTTTTTTTTTTTTAAATGGTGAAAAGTTTATTCAGAGGGTCATTTATTATTCAATCCCTCAAACCACCAGAATTCTGTTTGGTTCCCCTAAAGTATTAAGAAGTATTTCAGGCACAAAGAACAATGAGCTTCAAATGTTTGGATTAATTATCTCTTTTTCCAGCCTTTTCTGACTAATTAAGAGCCTCCCCAAACTTGTGAACAGCACTCATACTTGGTCAACATGGGAAAGACAAAGGAGCATTCCAAGGCCATCAGAGACAAGATTGTGGAGGGTCACAAGGCTGGCAAGGGGTACAAAACCCTTTCCAAGGAGTTGGGCCTACCTGTCTCCACTGTTGGGAGCATCATCCGGAAGTGGAAGGCTTATGGAACTACTGTTAGCTTTCCACGGCCTGGACAGCCTTTGAAAGTTTCCACCCGTGCCGAGGCCAGGCTTGTCCGAAGAGTCAAGGCTAACCAAAGGACAACAAGGAAGGAGCTCCGGGAAGATCTCATGGCAGTGGGGAGATTGGTTTCAGTCAATACCATAAGTAACGTACTCCACCGCAATGGTCTCCGTTTCAGACGATCCCGTAAGGTACCTTTACTTTCAAAGCGTCATGTCAAGGCTCATCTACAGTTTGCTCATGATCACTTGGAGGACTCTGAGACAGACTGGTTCAAGGTTCGAGATCTTTGGTGCCAACCACACACGTGATGTTTGGAGACTGGATGGCACTGCATACGACCCCAAGAATACCATCCCTACAGTCAAGCATGGTGGTGGCAGCATCATGCTGTGGGGCTGTTTCTCAGCCAAGGGGCCTGGCCATCTGGTCCGCATCCATGGGAAGATGGATAGCACGGCCTACCTGGAGATTTTGGCCAAGTACCTCCGCTCCTCCATCAAGGATCTTAAGATGGGTCGTCATTTCATCTTCCAACAAGACAACGACCCAAAGCACACAGCCAAGAAAACCAAGGCCTGGTTCAAGAGGGAAAAAATCAAGGTGTTGCAGTGGCCTAGTCAGTCTCCTGACCTTAACCCAATTGAAAACTTGTGGAAGGAGCTCAAGATTAAAGTCCACATGAGACACCCAAAGAACCTAGATAACTTGGAGAAGATCTGCATGGAGGATTGGGCCAAGATAACTCCAGAGACCTGTGCCGGCCTGATCAGGTCTTATAAACGATTATTAGCTGTAATTGCAAACAAGGGTTATTCCACAAAATATTAAACCTAGGGGTTGAATAATAATTGACCCACACTTTTATGTTGAAAATTTATTAAAATTTAACTGAGCAACATAACTTGTTGGTTTGTAAGATTTATGCATCTGTTAATAAATCCTGCTCTTGTTTGAAGTTTGCAGGCTCTAACTTATTTGCATCAAACCTGCTAAATCTGCAGGGGGTTGAAGACTACTTGTAGACACTGTGTATATAGTATATATCCTCCCTGAAGGACAGAGGAAAGTTAGTGACAAACTATACAATGAAAAAAATGAACACAGGGAAAGCGAGTGTCAGATCTCGGCTCAAAACCGCTCATTCAGCGGGTTCATAAGAGTTTACCGCAAGTAAGCAAGAGATGAGGTAAAAGAAGTTCAAGAGCGTGGGAAAAACGTTTAGTGCGCATGCTCTGGTCAAAGATATGGAGCCAGTGTTCCGTAGAGACCAGGGACAAACAGAGATCCAAATGAATAGGGGGAGAACAAACCCCTCATATACAACAACCCAAAAGGGACTCCCTGTATGCGTACAAAACGTGGTATTGTGGAATATATAGATAATGTTAGAGAAGTAGAATACGTGAAAGAATAATAAATAGTAGAAAGCAGTAAAAAATAGAAGATGCAAGTATATCTATTAAAACAACATATATGACCTGACGTAAGAATTAATAAAAAAAATTATTAAAAAAACTATTAAAATTATTATTGGTAAATACAAGATATAAATAATTATAAAATTATCAACATCAAATTACAAACAACAATTTCCTAAAATTATAAATACCGGAGAACCTAAAAACATTAAAAAAATGAATAATATTTATATTTAAAATCCAAATTTTCTTTAATAAAATAAATCGGTCACCTCATTGAGACCTAGGGGCTTTAAAGTGTTTAACTTATAGATCCAATAAGTCTCTTTTTTGCTCAATAATTCAATACGATTTGGGACATGAAAGGGTATTTGCTCAATGGGAGTAATCCTCAATTTTGTCATGTCAGTATTCACACAGCAGTTTCTGCTTTTCATATATTCGCCTTACATAGTCACTGGTATGCATACCTTCTCTCCATATAGTGTAGATTTTTTAGGTTTTTGCACCCAGTTCAGACTCAGAATGGTGTTCCAGACGTTATTTCTTTATTGATTTGTAGTCTTTCGTTTGTGAACCCGGCCCCACCCACACCTATTGCCAGTCCACATTATACGCATATATAGCCTGGGTCTCAGCTTCCCATACACGGTAAGTTTTTTAACTGCATGAGAGGACACACACAAGCTAGGGACTCCAACGTAGAAAAATACTTTGGCGTAGTGTTGGGGCTCTGTTGCATTGATCAATTCAATAGCTACATTTCTCCGCCGCTCTCACACTGCCAGTGCTGGCTCCCTGTTCCCTGTACTCCTAGCCACAGTACACATCGGATTAATTACCCGATGTGTACTGTGGCTACGTGTGCAGAGAACAGGGAGCTGGCATTGACAGCTGAGAGCGGCGGACACTGGTAACGAAGGTAAATATTGGGTAACCAAGGTAAGGGCTTCTTGGTTACCCGATGTTTACCGTGGTTACCAGCGTCCACAGAAGCCGGCTCCTGCTGCTTGCACATTTAGTTGTTGCTCTGTCGCTGTCACACACAGCAATGTGTGCTTCACAGCGGGAGAGCAACAACTAAAAAATGGCCCAGGACATTCAGCAACAACCAACGACCTCACAGCAGGGGCCAGGTTGTTGCTGGATGTCACACACAGCAACATCGCTAGCAACATCGCTTCTATGTCACAAAAGTTGTTCCTTAGCAGCGCTGTTGCTAGCGATGTTGCTTAGTGTGACGTGGCCTTTAGGGACATTTGTCAACCATTTATTATAATGGCTACTGGTAAAGTCAATATAGCCATTGCTATCTACCTTTTTAAAAAAGGTTTTAGTATAAATCTCCCCTTCATTCTGCATAATTGTTAGGTCCAGAAAATCTATCACAGTATTCTTCACATTGGGGGAGAAATTAAGACCCCAATCATTATTTTCTATGTGTCCCAGAAAGGAATCTATATTATCCTCTGAATTGTCCCAAATAATAAATAGATCGTAGCGTAGAAGTAGCACCAATGTTTGCAAATCTCTTTATGGGCATGTTTTAGGTTATATATATATATATATATATATATATATATATATATATATATATATATATATATATAGTTCTGAATATTTTAAGCATGTGATTACATATAAGAGATATATTGACGATCTATTTATTATTTGGGACAATTCAGAGGATAATATAGATTCCTCTCTGGGACACATAGAAAATAATGATTGGGGTCTTAATTTCTCCCCCAATGTGAAGAATAATGTGATAGATTTTCTGGACCTAACAATTATGCAGAATAAAGGGGCGATTTATACTAAAACCTTTTTTAAAAAGGTAGATAGCAATGGCTATATTGATTTTACCAGTAGCCATTATAGTAAATGGTTGACAAATGTCCCTAAGACCCAGTTTCAAAGGATACGTAAGAACTACACGTTGGATAAAGATTTTCAGGACCAAGCAAATATTCTGAAAGAGAGATTTCTGGACAAGAAATACCCCCTATCATTAATTAAAAAAAGCTTATAAAGACAATAGAACCCTAAAACAAGCTGATCTAATCAAACAGAAAAACAATTCTGATAGTAATAAAAGTGATCAGGCTTTTTCTTCTAACTTTCTAACCACCTACAGCAATGATGGGGAAATGATAAAGAGCATTATCTGTAAACATTGGAAAATCCTTCAGAATGATCCCTTTTTGATGGATGCCATACCGGAGACACCTAGGATCACTTATCGTAGGGCTTCTAGTCTAAAGAACCAACTGGTCCCTAGTAGACTTAGGAATAAATTCATGACAGAGATCACAAATAAACCCATGGGGGCTTTTAAATATTTCACAAAAAATTGCTTATGTTGCAATTCTATACAACATAAAAGGGTTAATTTTGGTTCCTCTGCAGGGGAAGAGGAGTTTCCCATTAAGGGTCACCTTACCTGCCAGTCAGACTTTGTTATTTACTTAACAGAATGTGAATGCGATAAGCGGTATGTTGGTAGGATGACCCAAGCACTTCAGAATAGGATGAACTCACAGACACAACATAAAAATAGGTTTCATGTTACATAGCCTATCGAGACATGTAACTGTGTCACAATCGGAAATCGAAATTGAGGATTACCCATTGAGCAAATACCCTCCCATGTCCCAAATCGTATTGAATTATTGAGCAAAAAAGAGACATATTGGATCTATAAGTTAAACATTTTAAAGCTCCTTGGTCTCAATGAGGTGACAGATTTATTTTATTAAAGAAAATTTGGAAATATATATAAATATAAATATTATTTGTTTTTTAGTGTTTTTAGGGTCTCCGATATTTATAATTTTAGGAATTTGTTGTTTGTAATTTGGTGTTAATAATTTTATAATTATTTATATCTTGTATTTACCAATAATAATTTTAATAGTTTTTTAATTAATTTTTTGATTAATTCTTACATGTCAGGTCATATATGTTGTTTTTATAGATGTACTTGCATCTTCTATTTTTTACTGCTTTCTACTATTTATTGTTCTTTCACGTATTCTACTTCTCTAACATTATCTATATATTCCACAATACCATGTTTTGCACGCATACAGGGAGTCCCTTTTGGGTTGTTGTATACGAGCGTTTTGTTCTCCCCCTATTCATTTAGATCTGTTTGTCCCTGGTCTCTACGTAACACTGGCTCCATATCTTTGACCAGAGCATGCGCACTAAACATTTTTCCCACGCTCTTGAACTTGTTTTACCCCGTCTCTTGCTTACTTGTGGTAAACTTTTATGAACCCGCTGAATGAGCGGTTTTGAGCCGAGATCTGACACCCGCTTTCCCTGTGTTCATTTTTTTCATTGTATAGTTTGTCACTAACTTTCCTCTTTCTGTCCTTCAGGGAGGATATATATATATATATATATGTATATATATATATATATATATATATATATATACTAGAAGGTGGCCCGATTCTACGCATCGGGTATTCTAGAATTTACGTATTGTGTAGTTCATGTATGATTTTTGTTATATATATAGATGTTGTTGTGTGTACTTACCAAGTGTTTGTTTAGGGTGCTGTACATGTTCTGGGTGTTGTCTGGGTGTGGCGGGGGGTGAGAGCGGTGTTGTATGTGTGTTGCATTGTTTGTGGAGCGCTGTGTGTCTGTAGCGTTGTGTGTGTGTGTGTGTTGCGCGGTTTGTGTGTGTGTGGTGTGTTTTGGGGGAGGTATGTTTTGTGCAATGTGTGTGTTGTGCGGTATGTGCGTATATTTATGTATGCCGCGGTGTTTGTGTGTTGGGTGTTGTGTGTGTGCAGCGTTGTCTGTGTGTGTGGGTGTCTGTGTAGGGCGGTGTTTGTGGTTCCCAGTGTGTGTGTGTGTTGTGCAGTGCGCGTGTGTGTGTGTGTGTTGGGGGGAGGTGTGCACCTCCCATCACGCTCCATCCCCCATGCTGCGCACCCCCATCGTGCTTCATCCCCCATGCTGCGCACTCCCCATCGTGCTCCATCCTCCATGCTGCGCACTCCAAAACGTGCTACATCCGCCATGCTGCGCACTCTCAAACGTGGTCCATCCGCCATGCTGCGCACTCCCAAATGTGCTCCATCCGCCATACTGCGCACTCCCCATCGTGCTGCATCCCCCATGCTGCGCACTCCCAAACGTGCTCCATCCGCCATGCTGCGCACTCCCAAACGTGCTCAATCCGCCATGCTGCGCATTCCCCATCGTGCTCCATCCGCCATGCTGCGCACTCCCAAACGTGCTCCATCCGCCATGCTGCGTACTCCCAAACGTGCTCCATCCGCCATGCTGCGCACTCCCAAACGTGGTCCATCCGCCATGCTGCGCACTCCCAAACGTGCTCCATCCGCCATGCTGCACACTCCCAAACGTGCTCCATCCGCCATGCAGCGCACTCCCAAACGTGCTCCATCCGCCATGCTGCGCACTCCCAAACGTGCTCCATCCGCCATGCTGCGCACTCCCAAACGTGCTCCATCCGCCATGCTGCGCACTCCCAAACGTGCTCCATCCGCCATGCTGCGCACTCCCAAACGTGGTCCATCCGCCATGCTGCGCACTCCCAAACGTGCTCCATCCGCCATGCTGCACACTCCCAAACGTGCTCCATCCACCATACTGCGCACTCCCCATCGTGCACCATCCGCCATGCTGCGCACTCCCAAACGTGGTCCATCCGCCATGCTGCGCACTCCCAAACGTGCTCCATCCGCCATGCTGCGCACTCCCAAACGTGCTCCATCCGCCATGCTGCGCACTCCCAAACGTCCTCCATCCGCCATGCTGTGCACTCCCAACCGTGCTCCATCCGCCATGCTGCGCACTCCCAAACGTGGTCCATCCGCCATGCTGCGCACTCCCAAACGTGGTCCATCCGCCATGCTGCGCACTCCCAAACGTGCTCCATCCGCCATGCTGCGCACACCCAAACGTGCTCCATCCGCCATGCTGCGCACTCCCAAACGTGCTCCATCCGCCATGCTGCGCACTCCCAAACGTGCTCCATCCGCCATGCTGCGCACTCCCAAACGTGCTCCATCCGCCTTGCTGCGCACTCCCAAACGTGCTCCATCCGCCATGCTGTGCACTCCCAAACGTGCTCCATCCGCCATGCTGCGCACTCCCAAACGTGGTCCATCCGCCATGCTGCGCACTCCCAAACGTGGTCCATCCGCCATGCTGCGCACTCCCAAACGTGCTCCATCCGCCATGCTGCGTACTCCCAAACGTGCTCCATCCGCCATGCTGCGCACTCCCAAACATGCTCCATCCGCCATGCTGCGCACTCCCAAACGTGCTCCATCCACCATGCTGCGCACTCCCAAATGTGGTCCATCCGCCATGCTGCGCACTCCCAAACGTGCTCCATCCCCCATGCTGCGCACTCCCAAACGTGGTCCATCCGCCATGCTGCGCACTCCCAAACGTGCTCCATCCGCCATGCTGCGCACTCCCAAACGTGCTCCATCCGCCATGCTGCGCACTCCCAAACGTGGTCCATTCGCCATGCAGCGCACTCCCAAACGTGGTCCATCCGCCATGCTGCGCACTCCCAAACATGGTCCATCCGCCATGCTGCGCACTCCCAAACGTGGTACATCCGCCATGCTGCACACTCCCAAACGTGCTCCATCCGCCATGCTGCGCACTCCCAAACGTGCGCCATCTGCCATGCTGCGCACTCCCAAACGTGCTCCATCCGCCATGCTGCGCACCCCCCATCGTGCTCCATCCGCCATGCTGCGCACTCCCAAACGTGCTCCATCCGCCATGCAGCGCACTCCCAAACGTGCTCCATCCGCCATGCTGCGCACTCCCAAACGTGCTCCATCCGCCATGCTGCGCACTCCCAAACGTGCTCCATCCGCCATGCTGCGCACTCCCAAACGTGCTCTATCCGCCATGCTGCGCATTCCCAAACGTGGTCCATCCGCCATGCTGCGCACTCCCAAACGTGCTCCATCCGCCATGCTGCACACTCCCAAACGTGCTCCATCCGCCATACTGCGCACTCCCCATCGTGCACCATCCGCCATGCTGCGCACTCCCAAACGTGGTCCATCCGCCATGCTGCGCACTCCCAAACGTGCTCCATCATCCATGCTGCGCACTCCCAAACGTGCTCCATCCGCCATACTGCGCACTCCCAAACGTGCTCCATCCGCCATGCTGTGCACTCCCAAACGTGCTCCATCCGCCATGCTGCGCACTCCCAAACGTGCTCCATCCGCCATGCTGCGCACTCCCAAACGTGGTCCATCCGCCATGCTGCGCACTCCCAAACGTGGTCCATCCGCCATGCTGCGCACTCCCAAACGTGCTCCATCCGCCATGCTGCGCACTCCCAAACGTGCTCCATCCGCCATGCTGCGCACTCCCAAACGTGCTCCATCCGCCATGCTGTGCACTCCCAAACGTGCTCCATCCGCCATGCTGCGCACTCCCAAACGTGGTCCATCCGCCATGCTGCGCACTCCCAAACGTGGTCCATCCGCCATGCTGCGCACTCCCAAACGTGCTCCATCCGCCATGCTGCGCACTCCCAAACGTGCTCCATCCGCCATGCTGCGCACTCCCAAACGTGCTCCATCCGCCATGCTGCGCACTCCCAAACGTGCTCCATACGCCATGCTGCGCACTCCCAAACGTGGTCCATCCGCCATGCTGCGCACTCCCAAACGTGCTCCATCCCCCATGCTGCGCACTCCCAAACGTGGTCCATCCGCCATGCTGCGCACTCCCAAACGTGCTCCATCCCCCATGCTGCGCACTCCCCATCGTGCTCCATCCCCCATGCTGCGCACCCCCATCGTGCTCCATCCCCCTTGCTGCACCAGCATCAGCCTCTCTGCCCGCAGCATCAGCCTTTCTGCCCGCAGCATCAGCCTCTTTGCCCGCAGCATCAGCCTCTCTCCTCCCAGCATCAGCCTCTCTCCTCCCAGCATCAGCCTCTCTGCCCCCAGCATCAGCCTCTCTGCCCCCAGCATCAGCCTCTCTCCTCCCAGCATCAGCCTCTCTCCTCCCAGCATCAGCCTTTTCTGTCCCTAGCATCAGCCTCTCTCCTCCCAGCCTACCCCAGCCTCAGCCTCGCCCAGCATCAGCCTCTCTTCTCTCAGCCTCCCCCTCCCAGCCTTCCCCAGGATCAGCCTCTCTCCTCCCAGCCTCCTCCAGCACGCCGTGCTCCTCTGCCAACACAGATCCGATCGCATACACACACACACACACCCGATCGCATACACTCACACACACCCGATCGCATACACTCACACACACCCGATTGCATACACTCACGCACACACACATTGACGATATTGCACATACGCGCTCACACTCACAACATCCAGAGATACCACATGCTTCTGGCCATGTGATCCTCCGGCAGGTCCTGGAAGTTCACTGCACAGTATCGCCGCCGAGAAGCAAGCGATATCCCAGGATGTTGTGAGTGTGTGGATGCAATGTGATTTGTGTGTGAGGTGTGTGTGAGAGTGAGTGTGATCTGATGTGTGCGTGCGTATGTGTATGTTCCGCCGCTGCAGGACCTTGATGCGCTGGTAACTATGCTACCATGGTTACCAGCGTATCCCGTCCCCCGCTCGCACGGGAGCCCACACCAGCATACGGCGGCAACCCCAGCAATGCGAGGGTATGTGTCGGCTGGGTTGGCGGCGTACGCTGATGGGGGCTCCCGGGGGTACAGTACTCACCTGGGAGTCGTGGCTCCGTGTCGGTCGGTACGGGGAATGCGTGCGGGGGGCGGGGCCAGAGCGAGCGTGCATTGCGTGAGGGGGCGGGGCGTCGGCGGGTTGCCTGGGCGAGCGGCCAATCCGTGCAGGGGGGCAGGGCCATGGCGAACCCAGCGGCTTATCAGCTTTGTGTCACCGTAAGGACACAATTTTGGAGCAAGACAGACAGACAGACAGACAGAATAAGGCAATTGTATATATATATATCTATATATATATAATCTATATATATATATATATATACATATATCTATATATATATATATATATATATATATATATATATACATATATATTTTTTTCTTCACGTTTATTTCCCTACAAACAGACCCACACACATGAGTGGTGTAGCGGTCTGTACGTCCTGAACACATGGCTCTCATTACATACAGTTAATGGTGCTGACACCAAAAATGGAGTTCTAAATCGACTCTGACACAATTTCTTATATATTGATATGGTTATGTGTACACAGACTTTAGTTTGTAGGCACAATAAAAACATATAGCTATTTTTCCTCAATACATATTTTATTACTGAAGACATATAGGGATTCCGTTCTGGATTTTTTTACACGGGGGGTTTGTTCCCTCCTTTCTTCTATATCTTCCCTGTCCCTGATCACTACGGAGCACTAGCTCTGTGTCTGTGACCAGCGCATGCACACTATATTTTTTTCCCACACTCATAAACTTGGTTCAACATCACCCCGTCTCCTGCTGACCTGCAATAGATACACTCTTATGAACCCGCTAAATCAGCGGCTGTGAGCCGAGATCTGGCACCCGCTTCTATTTTTACTTTTTGATCTATGATAATTCTTCACCATCTGTCCTCTTCTGTTCCTTTTTAGGTACGAGTATTTCTTTTCACATCATTTTTTCCAATACACATAACCCCACACATGGATGGTTGAGTGGTCTGCACGTCCTGTAGGCATGATTCTCATTCTAAACAGCAATTAGTACTGACACTAAAAATGGAGTTCTATACTTACTCTGACATACCTCTGCATACACCTTTCGTTTTTTGACACAATAAATGCACACAATTATTTTTCCTCAAAACAAATTTTATTACACTTTTATTTGTTTTTGTGTTTTAGAGAAAGACATCTAAGACATGTTCTATAATTGAATAGTTTCAATATACTACGTCATGTTTATTTTTAAATGTATAGATTCCCGCCGAGTTTTTGCAAAGGAGGTGTGTTTATGATGTCAACACAATGGTATATATGTCTTGTATGGTCCATGTTTCAATAGATTTGATGCTCTTTTGCCTGTCTGTCCTGAAGAACGGAGCTGGGGCTCCTGAAACGCGTTGACCTGAGCATGAAATAAAAGT
Source organism: Anomaloglossus baeobatrachus (assembly GCF_048569485.1). Taxonomy (NCBI): domain Eukaryota; kingdom Metazoa; phylum Chordata; class Amphibia; order Anura; family Aromobatidae; genus Anomaloglossus; species Anomaloglossus baeobatrachus. Next base: position 277,966,262 of record NC_134354.1, on the reverse strand, counting down.
AACATTAATCTTAAACTTTCATCATTGGTCATTGGAGCGGCGTGAAAACCCATCTCTACTACTCTCTGTTATCAGCCACATTGGGGACTACTGCCGTGACCTAGAGTTTCATGCGGTTATAGGAGTTGTGACTTTAACAACTTCATTTGGTGAGTAATACCACTCATTTGATACCCCGTATATATTGGGGTAAGACCCTATTGCGCTTTTTTTCCACAGTTCTTTCATCTCCCATTTTTCATAGGTTGGGAGCTACGTTTGAGGCCCGCACAGAAGCAAAGTTACGGATGAGATTTTACAGTTGCAAGCAACGACCCCAAGACAGCATTAGGGACTACGCCTTAAAGCTACAGGCAGCGCTGCGGATCTTGAGACTGACTAATGACATCGGAGAGCCAGAGGGAAATAGAATGCTAGTGGAGCAATTCCTGAAAGGCCTTGAGTCAGTGGAGGACCACAAGCAGCTACGGCTGTGGGCCCTGGAACATCCTGCTTTGGACTTTGTTACTTTGAAAGAACGGGCGATTAAGGGCGGCGTCACACGCTACGATATATTGGGTGATATGTCTTCGGGGTCACGGATTCCGTGACGCACATCTGGCATCGTTAGAGATATCGTAGCATGTGACAGCTACGAACGATTGTGAACAAGCAAAAATACTCACCTTATTGCTCGTTGACACGTCGTTCATTTTCATAAAGTCGTTCCTCCTTCTGCGCGTCGGTTGTTCGTCGTTCCCGAGGCAGCACACATCACTCCATGTGACACCCGGGACCGACGAACACAGCTTACCTGCGTCCTGCTGGCAATGCGGAAGGTAGGAGGTGGGTGGGATGTTACGTCCCGCTCATCTCCGCCCCTCCACTTCTATTGGGCGGTCGCTGTGTGACGTCGCTGTGACGCCAAACGTCCCTCCCCCTTCAGGAAGAGGATGTTCGTCGCCCACAGCGAGGTCATTCGGGAGGTAAGTACGTATGACGGGGGTAAACGACTTTGTGCGTCATGGGCAACTAATTGCCCGTGACGCAGAAACGACGGGGGCGGGTGTGATCGCTCATGCGATCGCACGATAAATCGTCTCGTGTAACGCCGCCCTAAGGCCCTGCAGCCCCCAGAAACTCCTGACTCCCAACTCCCAGCTCGGCAAGTGGATGCCTCCCCGTTACAAATGAGCACACCTGCATTAGCCCTGCTTGAACCAGTTAGGGAGCTTAGGCCGGACGCCGACGCCCCCTGCTGGGAACGACCACAACAACAGCTAATGCCAGCAATGACCCCGGTAGATCAACGGCAGCGAGAGATGATTGCTCGTACTCAGAAGGAGAAGGATCACCTAAGGAAATCCACGTTCCGTGTCCGAAGCCCACCGAGAAGGGGCATGATGCACTGTTTTGACCCTGAGAAAGGATGGGGTTTCCTGTCGGAGGCCTGTCTTGCCGAGGAGGTGTTCGTTGTGAGAAGAGATGTTGAGCAACACCTCCCAAGAGATCACCCGGGCCGTAACTTGGAGCCTGGGGAAGTGGTCAGCTACACCCAGCACCGGAGCGAGCGGGGCTGGTATGCCCTAGATGTGAAGCGGCTCGCTATAGTGGATGAGCGGGTTGAATCAGCTGCCGTTCTTGGTTACCAGTCTCCCAGTGAAGTAAAAAGTTAATACTGAAAAAGTTAACGATGCCATAGAATTGTTAGGTATCGGTGCTTTCTTTTGTTATTTTTCACAGTTTGTTGTTTTCCAAATAGAAACTGCTAGAAAATGAGTGCTTTAAATTGAACGGAAAAAAACCTGATTTTCCTCTAGATTTGCTACAAGTGTACACCCGGTACATGGACTTTGTTGATTTTTCAAGGACTTTGTTATTTTAATAGTTAAGTAAAAACCACGGTCAAAGGACTGGTGTGACCAACACAAACTTGTGTCTTGTACATAATTGTACCACCTGTGCCCACAAGAGTCGTCTGACACATCCCGGGACCTTAATCTGGCCAAGGATCCACCTTAGGTTTCCAGGGGGAACAGGTTGTTTGGGTGGCGGGTTATTGGGATCCGGGATGTTGGGACTGGACTGCCGCAGGAAGGGACTGCAACAGGGCAGGTTGAGTCCCCGCTGCCATCAAAAATGGTGACGTCCCCCTGTTGGCAGATGAACTCTAAAATTTGCAACGTTCAAGTGAAAGTGCCTCTCTTATGTGGGATGAACCTAGTTAATAAGTGTTATTTACGATAAACCTTTTTCTACAGTTTAATAAATGTTTGGTGTCCTGTAGCTCGCGGACGAGCTACATTTAACCAAGGGGGAATGTAACGCCCTGGCCTATCAGGCCGTCACAAGTGTGCCGTGCAATCTGCCCTTCTGCATGGTACCCGCTCCTCCTTGGTTATGGGTATTGTCCCTTTGGTGTGGCTAAGAACAGGTATACACAAATCCTGAGGAACACTCTGCACCACACCCATCAGACACCCATTGGGCAGCCTGAGGGAAATAGGGCCACCCAGATGGAGGGATGGTAGAAGGAGGGCCAGAAGTGTCAGTCAATGAGTAGACAGTTGAATGCAGCAGTGACAGTGAAAGGTCACGCTGCGGAGCTGGGCTCCTGTACCTGTCCCAGGTGCCAGACGTTGGCCTGGCCTGGAAGGAGCTGGAACCCCGGTTGCAGGGGGTAGTGACAGGAGGCACGGTACTGCCACGGAGGGCAGTTCGGCAGCCTTGTGCTACAACCGGGCAGGGGCCAGGGCACGACGGGGTACGCAGACCCTAGGCTGGGAAGTAGCTTTACGCAGCCCAGTAATTCACCTGACGAGGACGGAGTCTTCACGAGCCGTTCTCCACCCGCTCCAAAATTGGGGTACTAGCGCAACGAGGGGGATAGGACTTCCCAAAACCGTCCAGAAAATCCCAAGCGTGAACCCTGAGAGCAAGCTCACTCCGCTAGCCACGCAGGTGAGCGGGACCCGAGTAGTTTAAGGCAAAAGGGATCCACAAAGAGTAAACACAGTGCCAAAGAACAAGGCTTCAGAACAACCAGCAACGCCAAAAGGGCACGGACCCAGCGTGTTCCAACAACGGCTACAGGGCATACAGGACTTTGGTTTACCCATTGTTGGTGTCAGAATCTCTGGACTGTGTGAGTACGTTGTGCCCCTTTACTCCCGACGGGTCCCCAACCTTCCATCACCGAGCCTCGGGACAGCTACCCCCTGCCCACGGAGGGGTTAACATCACAAACTGCCATCCCATCGCTCCCGGGTGCTCCCCCAAACGCAGCAGCGGTGGTATCCCACTTTACCACGACCCGTGGGTGGCGTCACGAACATTATTTATATAATCGCAGCTGCGATATCTTGTGATAGCTGCCGTAGCAAACATTATCACTACGGCAGCTTCACATGCACTTACCTGCCCTGCGACGTCGCTCTGGCCGGCGAACCGCCTCCTTCCTAAGGGGGCAGGTCGTGCGGCGTCACAGCGACGTCACATGGCAGGCGGCCAATAGAAGCTGAGGGGTGGAGATGAGCGGGACGTAAACATCCTGCCCACCTCCTTCCTTCTTCATTGCAGCCGGGACGCAAGTAAGGCGATGTTCCTCGCTCTTGCGGCTTCACACACAGTGATGTGTGCTGCCGCAGGAACGAGGAACAACATCGTAACATCGGTGCTTCCGAAATTATGGAAACGACACTACACCGATGATACAATTTCGATGCTTTTGCGCTCGTTAATCGTATCAAAAACGATTTACACACTCCGATGACGACAGCAACGCCGGATGTGCGTCACTTTTGATTTGACCCGACCGACATCGCAGATACGATGTCGTAGTGTGCAAAGTACCCCTAACAGTCTGACAATCCGGCAGCTACTTCAACTGTGTTCACAGTTGTAGCTCACACAGAGGGTACCATGGAAATTCAAAGCACATGTTGAATACTTCAGTCTGGCAAATGCAGAGAACACAGGAAATGATGCACAGGTGTGCTTTCCAATCTGACGCATACAGGAAATAACATGTTGATTGCTCCATTCCGGTAACCTGGTGTGTATCAGTAATGAACAAAGCGCCTTTCGGAGCACCTGGAACATAAAGCAATGTGGATACTATTAGCTTGTGTGCCGCCCCCACGCCCGCTGCAGCCGGGCTGCTCGGATCCGGACCCGCTGTGTGGCTTGAGGGATCCTCCGGACCCAGGGGTCACGCGGACACGCCGAATGAAAAAGGGGACGTAGTTGTACGGCCTTGGCCGTATTCAGTTCGTGACGCCACACACGGTATGTGGTGAAGTGGGACACCAACGCTGCTGTTGTGGGATACCCGGGGGAGATGTAGTGGCAGCCGGATGTTAACCCCTCCGTGGGTAGGGATGATTGTCCCGGGGCCCAGTGTCTCTGTGCAGGGTATGGTGATGGCAGGGACTTTGGCGCCCGGATGGACCAGGGGATGTTTGGTTACTCACAATTAAATGAATCACACGAGTCTTTTGGTAAACCAAAGTGCTGGTGGCCGACCGCCGCGGCCGGTTGTACTCCGGTCCCCCACCCGGGTTGGTGGTCGCTGTCTTTTCCTCTGCACTAGTTGTGGTTGTGTGTTTAGCCTTCCCGGTATGGAACACGGGAGTCCGCTCCCGGCTTTCTGTGTGCCTGAGGAGCCGTGCCCGCTGACCCGTGGGATCTATGGGTCCTGGCGGTTGCCCTATCCCTCTCTGTGGGTGGTTGTCTGCTTTTGGGACTCTGGTTGGGGCAGGACCTGTAATCCTTCCCTCAATCGGTTGATTAGCTAGGCCGTCGGGTCCGGTCCTGGCTTCAGGGTCCGAGTACCCCCTCTATGCACGGTTTCCGGTCAGGTCTACGGTGTCGGTACCGGCGGGCTCCAACCCTGTCCCGGTTCTCCTCAGATCTGCCGGGCCATCTTCCCGTCTCCTGCTGATGGAGACCACCGTCTGCCACCTAGCCAAGGTACCAGGACTCGGACCCTGGCACCATCCAACTTGAACGTCTTCTCTGCTGGAGCTACACATAGCTCCAGCCTCACTGCTCTCAACTTGAACTACAACTTAATCTGTTTGTTTTCCCTCCCCGGGCTGTCTAGACCCCTAGGTGGGCATTTACTAACCGCCTGGTCCCGCCAACTGGTGTGCATGTCTTGCCCTGAGGGGGGTAACTAGGGTTTCAGGTCGGCTGTATGTGACCTAGGTGAGGGAAGGTGTTATGCGGGGGCCTATTGTGTGACTACCTGGTTTTGCCAGTGCGTCACACTTGCTTTTACTACTTGCTTTCACCTGTATGCTTATATGACTAATGAAGGAGGGATGTTATGAATTAGCAATTTGACCTTTCATTAGAACTGGATGCTGATTTAGTTTAACCCAACACATGTGTGAGTGGGGTGTGTAGTAGCTTTGCTCTATTCCTATATATCGATGATGCATTTGAGGAATGGGACCCTAGGCAATGGGAGCATACTTTTGAGTCTTGATTTGGGTCTGAATACCTCATGATGAGTCTTGTATATTTAAAGCAATCTCCCTGATGATTCCTTAAGGAGAAAACGAGTAAGGAAGCTGATTGGCATTAATGGGACTATAGAAAATTGAGGGCCAGCTGTGGACTGCCCTTAGTAGACTGGGAGTGTTATTGCTAAAAGAGCCAGAATTAGGTCCGCCTTGGGAATGATTTCCACTACATGGAGGAAACCTGATGCTGTAATTCTCCTGCTCTGACTTCACCATCTGTGGCTTGTCTAAATGCTTCACTTATACAGTACTGCCATCATCACTGTGATTTTAAATATTGGCACTACTGTGCTACTTTGTTAGGTCAGTCATCATTGAATTTGGCCAGCATTTCCTATAAGTGGTATTTTGGGGATATTAATTTGGAGTTCTGCTACCAGTACCATTTGGGTTATCTTTAGTGATGAACAAACCCGTGGATATTCAGGTTCGCCGAATCAGCACAGACAAAAAAAAAATCGGCAAGTCAATGCGGAACCCAAATTCAGGGCTGAAAAATGGTCGTAGTAAGGGCTAGATGGATGCAAAAGGAACCTAAATGGGGGTAAATGACTTAAAAGACTTCTGTCACCATAGCAATTATGGTTAGATAGCAAGTAAATGAAGAATCTAAACATTTTAACAGAGAGCCCACAGACATAGATTTCAGAGATTCTCTACAGACCAACAATTTAAAAAAGGACCTTACAGAGCCTGTATGCCCAGTTCACTCACACAGTCAAGATTGCCAGACTTCCCCCACAGAGCAACAAGTTTAACAAATTTCCCCTATGTAATCTGTATTCCCAAATCAGCCACACAGTCAACATAGGCAAAGTTGCCCCACAAAGCAACAATTTTAAAAAGGCTCATACGGAGTCCGTCCACAGCTCCAGCTCGATGGGGAATTTCAACCCCAAACAGCAGTCTCAGAACAGCTTTCTGTGGTTTCCCCCCCTGGCTGTGCTGAGCTGAGGTTGGTTGTGTAGCGCCCCTGAATCCATCAGGTCACCACTAGGTACTGCATCCTGGCAAAGATGCAGGGCCTATCCCCAGGGACCTGGAAGACCAGTGCTGGTAACATCAAAATACATAAACATCCCCAGTTTCCCTCTCCCAATCATGGGTGACTGACTGGTGGAGCCAGTCCAGTCCACTAGCCGACAGCCAGGTGGGAGGGGACAGAGAGACAGTAGAGGGAGTGTAATAGTGACAGTTAAAGGGGACGGACGTGTCTCCAGACGGGGTCGTGTAGCAGGTGGCGTAGGAGAGTGGTTGCCAGAGAGGGTACAGCCAGGAACCCCTGGAACCAGAGCACCGACGGGTCACAGGGCCCTTGGTCAGGTGAAAGCTTCAGGCAACCTGACAAATACCTGCACAGTGAGGGGACCTTCAAGGATCTCACTGACCCAAGAATCCGGGGGCACCAGCAGCAAAGATAGAGCCAGGGACCGGAACGGAACACCGACCCTTCAGGGTTCATACTGCCTGCCGTACGGACCAGAGACTGCCGACAGACAGTAGGGGACCCCCAGACGCTCCAAGCCATGGGGTTCCACCAACCAGTGAGAGGTGCCGTGGAAAGAAGCCACCAGGATACCACACCAGCACTGGAACAAAAGTGACCAGGGGTCGAAACCAGCCATCCTCAGTGCATCAGCCTGAACACCGCTGTGAGTAAACAACAGTTGCACTGCATCCCCATCATGTGGTCTCCCTTCTTTCTGTGCCAGATCACATCATGCACTTCCTGGGGCCCAGCCCTACTTGCAGAGGGGCTACCATCCAGGCTGCTATCACCATCAGCCCCAGTGGTAAAAAACTGTGCAGCAGCGGTTCCATCACCATAACCGCAACTGGCATGATATAAACTCTTTATTTTCCCCTGTCTATAAGCCCTTTAAAAAGCGACCCCCCCAGGGTCACAGAATCGGTCATCGGCCATTACACAACCGTGACACAGCATCCCCGTACATATTCGACCAAGGACCGAGTACCCCATAGTTTTGGGGCGTCACAGCTTTTTCCTGGCGTTACGAACAGGAAATGGACTGGACCCGTTAACACAGGTGACGTGCGCCTTATGGACTGTATTTGTGAGCAACTACCACCATTTTATTATCTGTGAAAAAGTAACTGCGCCAACACTGTGGTGAAAGCATGCGAAAGGGGATCCCACCCACAACTTCTGCAAGCGCAGGCAGAAGGAGGCAGTGACCTGTGACGGTAGTGCCCGAAGTGCTCCAGTCCCCGCGAGAGTGGTGAGAAAGACCAAGGGCGACGGGAAAAATGTGCAGGAACCGGACGACAGGAGAGCAGCGAGGGCCCCCTCCGGTAGCGCCGAGCGACGGGAATGCAGCGGGACCCGCTCCGGTGCCCTGAGCCAAAGCGGTGGCACCGATCATGCCGATCACCCTGCCGTACGTCCCAGGAGCGGCTTGGCTGCCCCAGTATGATGGCAAACTGGACGCTTTACTCTGATTTAAAAAGAAAATCTGTACTGTATTGGACATGTATGCAATGACCGGCAGGCAGAGAGCTTCTTTGGTGCTGGGACAGTTAAGGGTGCTTTACACGTTGCGACATCGCTAGCGATTGCTAGCGATGTCGCGTGTGATAGCACCCGCCCCCGTCGGTGGCACGATATGTGGTGATCGCTGCCGTAGCGAACATTATCGTTACAGCAGCGTCACACGTACATACCTTGTCAGCGACTTCGCTGTGACGGCCGAACAATCCCTCCCTCAAGGGGGAGGTGCGTTCTGTGTCATAGCGACGTCACTGCAGCGTCACTAAGCGGCCGGCCAATAGAAGCGGAGGGGCGGAGATGAGCAGGAGGTAACATCCTGCCCACCTTCCTTCCGCATTGCCGGTGGAGGCAGGTAAGGAGATGTTCGTCGCTCCTGCGGTGTCACACATAGCGATGTGTGATGCCGCAGCAATGACGAACAACATCATTACGGCAGCAGCAGCGATATTAAGGAAATGAGCGACGTGTCAACTAGCAACGATTTTTCACATTTTTGTGCTCATTGATCGTCGCTCATTGGTGTCACACGCTGCGATGTCGGTAACGGCGCCGGATGTTCGTCACTAACGACGTGACCCCGACGATATATCGTTACCAATGTCGCAGCATGTAAAGCCCCCTTTAATGGGTGTGTGGCGCCCTGGCCTAGCCAGGTCGTCACAGATAACACACAAACACCCCACCCCACTAGACAGTGACACCAGCCAAACACAAGATCCTTGTTGCCACCCTCCAGTGTCGAATGTCCACACCAGGTGGGGCGGAGCCAAGCGGTTTGCCCCACCCATCGAGGAGTTTACAGGCTTGGAGGCGGAAAAAAGTGACAGAACATTGTAGGAGTTTGAAGAGTGAGGAGTAAGCACTTGGGTTTCTGGGTTTGTGGCCCAGGCACTGACAGCAAGGTTGGCAGATGGTGGTGGCCGTCTGCAGGAGTGGTGGAGCAACGCGGAACCGTAGGACCGGGGACGGGCGACGGCCCGCCGGTACCGACCGGGGAGCGAAGTGAAGCCAGCACACACAGGCAGGACCATCGGACCCCGACCAGGCTTGGAGCCGCCGACAATAGTCAGATCCGAATGTGACTGGAACCCCAGGGGTTTCACAACAGCAAAAGTCCCGATTGAAGGCAACAGCCCACACCGTGAGGGTATACAGCTACCGCCTAAGGCTAGAGACCCAAGGGCCAGCGTCTGCGGGCAAACGGGCTCCTCCGGTACCCATATACCGGGGAGCGGACTACCGTTGGGAATCCATAGTAGTCAGAAAGAGAACATTAAGGTGCAGGGAAAGACAGCCGCCATCACCTGTCCGGGGAGAAGCACTGCAGCCGGCTGCGGGACCCGTCCATCCAGCCATTTGGTTTACCGAGGCCTTTGTACCTTTCTTGCTGAGTGAGTACACCCATGCCATCCGGCACCGCGCCGCGCTGTCCCTGCAACCCTGCACCTCACCGACCCTGCCTCCCCATCACAACATCACTGGGCCCCGGGACCACTGACTCCTACCCACGGAGGGGGAAAACAACATCCCAGCTGCTCCCTACCATCGCTCCCGGGATGCCCGTCACCAACAGCGGTGGTGCCCATCTTCACCACGACCCGTGGGTGGCGTCACGGACTAAATCCCCCAAACCAACCACCCCTTTCACTCACGGGCGAGGAGCGCCGCTCGAGTCCCCGGATCCGGCCCACCGCTCGAGCCACCGAGCAGCCATCGCAGCAGCGCCGTACCCGAGCGTTAGCGAGTGCAGCGCAGTGGCGTCCTCCCTGCCCGCGACAGGTGCAGCAGAGTTGGAGGTAGAGACCTGGTCAGATGGCGATCGGGGCTCAGTGAACACCATCTTTGAAAAGCTCAAAGTTGCTTTTGAAACCTGTACAGAGGCAGAGCTGAGAATGGGATTTTATAACTGTATGCAGTGGTCCCAGGACAGTATCAGAGACTATGTTCTAAGATTGCAAGCAGCTCTGTGGACCTTAAGGCATGTAGACCCCATCAGTGAACCAGAAGGGAACAAGATGATGGTTGAGCTGTACTGCAGGGTTACAATCAGTGTAGGACCGCAAGCAGCTGCTCCTGTGGGCTCTGGAACACCCGAATGTGGACTTTGTTGTTCTAAAGCACCGAGCCATAAAAGCACTGCAGCCCCCTGAGAACCCCGACTCTGCTTCTTCGTCCTGGCAAGCCAGCATCTCACCTCTGCGGGTGGAGCCCCCTTCCTTAACTGTGGTAGAGACTTAAACCCAGGCAGTGCCCCCTGGTGATCCAAATGACTTGTGTTCCCAGGTGCAGCAGTTGAACAAGGATGTGGCTATGATCTTAAAAGTGATACAGCTCTAGCCAGGGTCCAAGCCAGTGGAGAAGATCCAGCTAGCCTACTGCTCAGAGGATGTCCCATGGATTCGAGGAGGAAGGATCCCATTGTCCAAAGGAAGGAGCAGCAATCGCTACGATTCGTTTGGGCAACCCATCTGCCGTCATTGCCACAAAGCCGGCCACTTCGCCCGAAGGTGTCCTTTAAACTGGCAACCCCTCTGGCCAAGGGCCAATCCCCAGGAATAAGACGACAAGGCCGATCTGATTGGCGAGGTATGTAGGAAGATGACCTATTTTGTCCATTACCCTGGACGAAATCCCTACTTCCGCATTGTTGGACACCGGCTCGCAGGTAACAACCATCCCGTATGTACTTTATAAAAGATTCTGGTCAGATGCTGAACTCACTCATCCGGATGCGGACCTCACTATTTATGCTGTCAATGGGTTACCAGTGACTCAAATTCGGTTTATGGAGATAACCATAAAAGTGGGGAGGGTGGAGTTAAAGAACTAAGGACTGATTGTAGTGGAAAATGATGCCAGTGATAAGAATCCAAAACTTATTTTGGGAACAAATGTCATTGAAAATTGTTTGGGGGAAGTGTTGTTCTTACTCCAACAGATTGCTGAAACTGCAGGAGCTGGGCAGCAGAGGGTCCTGCAAAGAGAAATCAGAGCCCTCCTACATAGACAACAGGTAAACCTATCTGGTAGGGAAATTGGCAATGCACGGGTAATAGACGCCAGCCCTATTGTGATGCCCCTGTGATGCCCTGGCCTATCAGGTCGTCACAGGGTATTGTGCAATCTGCCCTTCTGCACAGTATCCACCTCCTCCTTGGTTACGGGTCCCTAACCTTTGGTGTTGCCAAGAACAAGCTAATCAAAATCCTAGGAACACTCTGCACCACACCTACCAGACACACCAGTGGACGGAATAGGGTCACCCACTTGGGGGGTTGATTAAGGGGAGGTTAGGAGTGTCAGGAGTAGGCCAGTGTAGTGTTGGAAGTGAAAGTGAGAGGAGGTCAGGACCTGGGCTCCTTGGAACTACTAGGTGGCAGACGTTGGTCTGGGCCTGGTAGGAGCTGGACCCCGGTCGTAGGGGATCGTGACAAGGGGAACGAGCTGTCAAAGAGGACAGCCGGCGACCTTGTGCCATCACCGGGCAGGGGCCAGGGCACGATGAGGTACGTGGATCCTAGGTCAGGAAGAAGCTTCAGGCGTCCTGACAATTTACCCGAGAATGGAGCCTTCAAGATCTACCGGATAGTACAGGAATACGAACAAGTTTTCAGTAAGCATCCACTAGACTTCGGGAGGATAAAAGGGGTACAAAATCACATACCCACAGGTACTCATCCACCAATCAAAGAAAGATACAGACCCATACCACCCACTATCAGTGTGCAAAGGAGATGTTAAGGAACATGAAGGAGGCTGGGGTTACTGGAGATAGTTGTAGCCCCTGGGCAGCTCTACTGGTTCTAGTCAAGAAAAAGGATGGCACCATTAGGATGTGTATGGACTATAGGCAAATCAATCGAATAACTCACAAGGATGCTTATCCACTCCCCGTATAGAAGAGTCGCTGGCCGCACTGAAGGCTGCTAAATACTTCTGAATACTTCTTTACCCTAGATCTCACCAGTGGCTATTGGCAGGTCTCTTTCGCTGAAGAGGATTGGGAGAAGACTGCCTTCGCCACACCAATGGGCCTGTGTGAATTCAACAGCATGCCGTTTGGACTGTGTGATGCATCAGGAACGTTCCAGAGGCTAATAGAATGCTGCCTAGGACACCGCAACTTCGAGACCGTACTGCTCTACTTGGATGATGTGATCGTATACTCGAAGACCTACGAGGAACATCTAGCAGAGATATTTGAAGCATTGTCAAAGTACGGGATGAAATTGAAGCCATCCAAGTGACATCTGTTGAAACCCAGGGTCCAGTATCTCGGGCACGTGGTCAGCGCAGAAAGAGTGGCGCCAGACCCAGAAAAGATTACAGCCATCAAGAACTGGCCAAGACCGACCACCGTCAAAGAGGTACTCATGGGCCTGGTAGAATACTACATGAGGTTCATAAAGGGCTACACAAAAATGGCAGCACCCTTGCAAGAACTCCTGGTAGGCCAGGCCAAGAAAGGCAAGACTTCTGGTCCTCCATTTGAATGGGGTGAGGGAGAGGAGAATTCCTTCAGACCCGCAACACACATCCGTTTTTTTTGTACGTGTGCGGTACGTATTTGCACATACCGGAGACACGTACACACGGAGACCCATGTTATTCAATGGTAGATGGCACACACACATAAAATCACACGGAACGTGTGTCCGTGTGATAAGTACGTGTGTGCGCTTTTCTGCACGGACGGCATGTCCGTTTTTGGCTGGCAGCACGCAGGCACAGACCCACTAAAGTCTATGGGTCCGTGCCTGCACGGTCCGCACACGGAGTATGTCCGTGTTCAGCACGTTTCGTGCGTGTGCGTTTTTACACTAGCGATCTTATTTTTATTTTTTTTTTAATTAAATTCAGTATACTTACCTTTTTTTCTGCTGTTCTCAGTCATACTTACATTGGCGCTCGTTTTTTTCTTCCCCCGGCTCATACCGCTCCCCGATCACCAGCGCGGCGAGGAACAGCTGTGCAGAGAATACGCGGCAACAATTACTTTGAATATGCCGGCCGCTCATTAATAAATCTCATATTCCCTGCTTTCCCCACCCACAGACGCCTGTGATTGGTTGCAGTCAGATACGCCCCCCACGCTGAGTGACAGGTGTCTCACTGTACCTAATCACAGCAGCCGGTGGGCGTGTCTATACTGTGCAGTAAAATAAATAAATAAATAATTTAAAAAAACGGCGTGCGTTCCCCCCCAATTTTAATACCAGCCAGATAAAGCCATATGGCTGAAGGCTGGTATTCTCAGGATGGGGAGCCCCACGTTATGGGGAGCCCCCCAGCCTAACAATATCAGTCAGCAGCCGCCCAGAATTGCTGCATACATTATATGCGACAGTTCTGGGACTGTACCCAGCTCTTCCCGATTTGCCCTGGTGCATTGGCATTCGGGGTAATAAGGAGTTAATTGCAGCAGCCCATAGCTGCCAATAAGTCCTAGATTAATCATGTCAGGCGTCTCCCCGAGATACCTTCCATGATTAATCTGTAAATTACAGTAAATAAACACACACACCCGAACAAGTTGAAGTTAATAAAGACATAGACAAGAGTAGCAGACTTAAGCTCTCACAAAAGCCACATGTATTGACTTATTCTATAAAATATAACCTAATACTGAGCGTCTAGTTCCAAGTTCAGTGGAGTCGTGCAGACTGTGTTGAAACTATTTTTGCTAAGCAAGTATTGACAGTTTAATACGTGGCCAGTGACAAAAGTGAAATACATCTGGTGTGTATTGGTGTTTTTTGAGTAAATCCGGAGCAAGAATTAAAAGCTGTCAAAGTTTCATTGGACCAAGTTGCAAGTATTTCAATAGTAAATCTAATCTGCCCACATTTGCTCGAATAGATATACAGATATACGTAGGAGATAGACAGTAGCCGAGTGAAATCACAAAACAAAATGAGCGACAAATCCTTAAAACAAAGTAATGTAGGTAAACCTCAAAAAATTCATACTAGGTGTTTAGGTTCCTCAATTTCACAAGTAGTAGAAACAAAAGGAACACATGTTAAAAAGGATGCAACAACTAATTCTTCCAATAATTTTGGAAAAACAAGTTATACAAAACCTACTGAACATACTCTTCTGATATCCAAAAATTCACAGGATTGTAAAGTCTCCACTATGGATACTACTCCAGCTGGTACCAATGCAAAAAGGAAAGGGCCAGCTAGCGATTCCGACTCACAAGAGTGTCCTATTCATAGTCCAGATAAGACTCGACCTAGAATTGATAATTCTGGAAACATGGATGAAATAAAACATTCTAATTCACCAAATACAGAAATAACAAGGATCAATTGCTCAGACCCTTACTTCAATGAGCTTATTAATGCATTCAGCCACAATTTAATGCTAGCAATGGACAAACAAACTAAGGTTTTACAGGACACAGTACAACAATTAAATGACAGAATAAATGCAAACGAGGTCAAAATTAATCAGGTGGAAGAAAAAACAAACTCCCTGGAGAAACATCAACTTGATCTAAAAAAAGACGTTTATTACATCCAACAGAAACTTTCATACCTCGAAGACAGGAGTAGGAGTAATAATGTTAAACTTAGAGGTATACCTGAAAGTGTTCCATCTAATAAACTCTCAGACTATGTTAAGAATCTTCTTCTGAACATTTTTCCATCTGCATCGGATCTGGAGTTGACAATTGACCGTATCCATCGTTTGCCAAGACCATCTTTTATTGCTGAAGAAACCCCAAGAGATACTATTTTACGTCTGCATTTTTTTGGTACCAAAGAAAGACTTTTAAAATACATGAGAGAAAAGAAAACCCTTCCATCTCCCTATCATCTGATTAAAGTATTCATTGATCTTTCCAAAAACACAATGTCTCTTAGAAAGTCATTTTCATCTGTTACCAGCATACTAAGACAAAAAGGTATTGCTTATAGATGGGGCTTCCCTACAAAATTGTTAATTTATCAAAATGGAAAAACCATACCGATTTTCACTCCTGAAGAAGGCACAAAGTTTCTTTCTTCCTTAGATAACAGAAGAAATCACCAACAACTCCATCATCAACCCACTTGATTTCACGATTTAAAGTCACTTACTAATGGAGATATTAATTCCAATAGTTGTTATGGAAACATTGATCTGAGTCTAACTAAAATCCTCATTTGCCAAGGTTGGCTTCGGAAACTTTCTTTTCCACAAACTTATTCCCCCCACGAAGAGCTTCCATTGTTAGTGGATACTTTGGGAGATCAGTTTGTTAGTTTAGTTGTTACTTCTACTTATCAGATCTTTAATTTCTCAACTGCGGATTATTTGAAAGATTTTGGAAGATATTAATCTAAGATTATAAGTTCTTTGTGTGTTCTTTGTACTTGTAAACTTTGTTGTTATAA
This sequence comes from Anomaloglossus baeobatrachus, assembly GCF_048569485.1. NCBI lineage: Eukaryota > Metazoa > Chordata > Amphibia > Anura > Aromobatidae > Anomaloglossus > Anomaloglossus baeobatrachus. Next base: position 277,950,861 of record NC_134354.1, on the reverse strand, counting down.
TTCACTTACATAGTTTAAGGTCTTGTAGAGTAGCGATTTCTTAAAATAGTAATTCTCTTACTCTTTGTTTTCAAAAGTTTTATTATTAATCTTGCAATAAGGATATTAGCTATTTAGTTATTTCCTACTGTTTATTATAGGTATTCTTAACTTTTTTTTTTCCTTTCGTTTTTGTGTCCCTCTCATTAATTTAGGCAGGCTTGTATCTTATGGCTACAAATTTTTTGTCTTTTAATGTTAAAGGTTTAAATAGTCCAAGGAAAAGATTTGTCACGTAGAAGGAAATTAGAGATAACAAAGTAGATGTTGTGTTTTTACAAGAGGTGAAATTTGCTAGAGATTCTCATGCTAAATTTCATAATAAAAATTTCCCACACATTTTTTCTTCTCTAAACGAAAAAAAAAGAGCAGGGGTGTTAATTATGATTAAGAACACTATAACCTTTGATTTAATTGCGGAATACAAAGATACTGAAGGGAGATTTTTGATCTTAATTGCAAACTTGGATAATAGACCCCATACATTTGTTAATTTATATGCGCCAAATAAAGGGCAAATTAGTTTTTTAAACAAATTAATGTCCAAAATCCAAGAGGTCAGAAAGGGAGATCTCCTTCCTTATACTGGGTGATTTTAATATTGTCCCAGATGCTCACCTTGATTCCACAGCTCCAAATAGAGGAATTTACCCAACATTAAAAAACTGGCTTTTTGCAAATGAACTTTATGATATTTTTCGTTGTTTGCATACTTCCTCTAAAGAATATACATTTTATTCAGAACCTCATAAAACCTTTTCCCGTATTGATTTAGCTGTTACAGATATTTTTTCTATTACAAAATTTAAAAATTTTACAATAAATCATAAAACCTTTTCGGACCATTCCTCAATTATTTGTAAAGTAGATTTAGGGATCCCAACAAATATGGATTATATATGGAGATGCAATTCAACATTAATACATACTCCCCATTTAAAAGAAGAATTAGAAACCAACATAAAAAATTACTTTCAAGAAAACACGTCGGAATCTATTTGTCCGTTTGTCACATGGAATGCACATAAGGCAGTAATTAGAGGTCATTTAATTGAAATTTTGGCTAGAATTAACCCCTTCACCCCTGGCCACTAAAACACCCTAATGACCGGGCCATTTTTTGCAATTCTGACCAGTGTCACTTTGACAGGTTATAACTCTCGAACGCTTCAACGGATCCTGGCAATTCTGAGAATGTTTTTTTCGTGACATATTGTACTTCATGTCAGTGGTAAATTTAGGCTGATATTTTTTGCGTTTACTTGTGAAAATTTAGGAATTTTTGCAAACATTTTGAAAATTTCAAATTTTGAAATTGTATGCCTATAAATCTGAGAACTATGTCACACAAAATAGTTACTAAATAACATTTCCCACATGTCTACTTTACATCAGCGCAATTATCGAAACAAAATTTTTTTTTCGTTAGAAAGTTAGAAGGGGTCAAAGTTAATCAGCAACTTCTCATTTTTCCAACAAAATTTACAAAAGAATTTTTTTTAGGGACCACATCACATTTGAGGTGACTTTGAGAGGCCTAAGTGACAGAAAATACCCAAAAGTGACCCCATTCTAAAATCTGCACCCCTCACTCTGCTCAAAACCACAACAAGAAGTTTATTAACCCTTTAGGTGCTTCACAGCAACCAAAGCAATGTGGAAGGAAAAAATGAAAATTTTACTTTTTAACACAAAAATTTTACTTTAGCCATAACATTTTAATTTTCACAAGGGAGAAAAGAGAAAGTGCACCCTACAATTTATTGTGCATTTTCTCCTGAGTACGCTGATACCCCATATGTGGTAAAAATCAATTGTTTGGGCGTACAGCAGATTTCGAAAGGGAAGGAGCGCTATTTGAATTTTTGACTGCAAAATTAGCTGCACTCATTAGCGGACGCCATGTCGGGTTTGAAGACCCCTGAGGTGCCTAAACAATGGCGCTCCCCCACAAGTGACCCCATTTTGGAAACTAGAGCCCTCAAATAATTTTTCTAGATGTTTGGTGAGCACTTTGAACCCCTGGGGGTTTTACAGAAGTTTATAACGTTGAGCCGTGAAAAGAAAAAAAAAAATTTTTACCACAAAACTATTGCTTCAACTAGGTAGCTTTTTTTTTCACAAGGGTATCAGGAAAAAATGTACTATAAAATGTATTGTGCATTTTCTCCTGAGTACACAGATACCCCATATGTGGTGGAAATCAAATGTTTGGGCACACGGCAGGGCTCGGAAGGCAAGGAGCGCCATTTGAATTTTTGACTGCAAAATTAGCTGCACTCATTAGCGGATGCCATGTCGGGTTTAAAGACCCCCTGAAGTGCCTAAACAATGGAGCTACCCCATAAGTGACCCCATTTTGGAAACTAGAGCCTTCAAATAATTTTTCTAGATGTTTGGTGAGCACTTTGAACCCCTGGGGGCTTCACAGAAGTTTATAACGTTGAGCTATGAAAAGAAAAAAAAAAATTTTTACAACAAAACTGTTGCTTCAACTAGGTAGCTTTTTTTTCACAAGGGTATCAGTTAGAAATGCACCATAAAATGTATTGTGCATTTTCTCCTGAGTACGCAGATACCTCATATGTGGTGGAAATCAAATGTTTGGGCACACGGGAGGACTCGGAAGGCAAAGAGCGCTATTTGAATTTTTGAGTGCAAAATAAGCTGCACTCATTAGCGGACGCCATGTCGGGTTTGAAGACCCCATGAGGTACCTAAACAATGGAGCTCCCCCAAAAGTGACCTCATTTTGGAAACTAGAGCCCTCAAATAATTTTTCTAGATGTTTGGTGTGCACTTTGAACACCTGGGGGCTTCACAGAAGTTTATAACGTTGAGCCGTGAAAAGAAAAAAATAAAATTGTTATCACTAAACTGTTGCTTCAACTAGGTAGCTTTTTTTCACAAGGGTATCAGTAAAAATTGCACCATGAAATTTATAGTGCATTTTTTCCTGAGTATGACGATACCTCATATGTGGTGGAAAGTAATTGTTTGGGCGCATGGCGGGGCTCAGAAGAGAAAGAGCACCATTTGACAGCAAAATTGGTTGGAATCATTAGCTGACGTAATGTTGCATTTGGAGACCCCCTATAGTGCCTAAACAGTGGAGCTCCCTCACAAGTGACCCCATCCCCTCAAGGAAATTATCTAGATGTTTGGTGAGCCCCTTGTACCCCCAGGGGCTCCACAGAAGTTGATAACGTTGAACCGTGAAATTTTTTTTTTTTTTTTACCACAAAATGTTTGCATCAACCAGGTAGGTTTTTTTTTTTTTTTACAACGGTATCAGGAAAAACTGCACCATAAAACGTATTGTGCAATTTTTCCTGAGTACGCAGATACCTCATATGTGGTGGAAATAAATTGTTTGGGCGCATGGTGGGGCTCAGAAGAGAAGGAACGCCATTTGACTTTTCAAACGAACAGACGCGGTGCACTGATCAACTGTTGCAGGACACACATTCGGATGAGATACAAAAAGCGTCGGTGATACGGAAAAAAAGAAAAAGTCACGCCGAAAATTGAGCAGGGATGCCGATCCGTTATGTGCATCCCTGATCAGCGCTCGGCGGGACGCACAGACAGATGCGATACAAAAAGCGTCACGGATACGGAAAAAAGTCACGCCAAAAATTGAGCAGGGATGCAGATTTGGTATGTGCATCCCTGATCAGCGCTCGGCGGGACGCACGGACGGATGTAATACAAAAAGCGTCACGGATACGGAAATAAGTCACGCCAAAAATTGAGCAGGGATGCCGATCCGTTATGTGCATCCCTGATCATCGCTCGGCGGGACGCACGGACAGATGCGATACAAAAAGCATCACGGATACGGAAAAAAGTCACGCCAAAAATTGAGCAGGGATGCCGATCCGTTATGTGCATCCCTGATCATCGCTCGGCGGGACGCACGGACAGATGCGATACAAAAAGCATCGCGGATACGGAAAAAAGTGACGCCAAAAATTGAGCAGGGATGCAGATCCGTTATGTGCATCCCTGATCAGCGCCCGGCGGGACGCACGGACAGATGCGATACAAAAAGCGTCGGGGATACGGAAAAAAGTCACGCCAAAAATTGAGCAGGGATGCAGATCCGTTATCTGCATCCCTGATCAGCGATTGGCGGGATGCACGGACGGATGCGATACAAAAAGCGTCAGGGATATGGAAAAAAGTCACGCCAAAAATTGAGCAGGGATGCAGATCCGTTATCTGCATCCCTGATCAGCGATTGGCGGGACGCACTGACAGACGCGATACAAAATGCGTTGGGGATACGGGAAAAAAAAGTCACGCCAAAAATTGACCACGGATGCAGATCCGTTATTTGCATCCGTGATCAGTGCTCGGCGGGACGCACCTACAGATGAGGTGTAAAAATGGACAGGATACAGGGGAAAAAAAAAAAAGTTATACGCACAGTACCCAGAGGAGTAGCAGGAGGAACAGAAGGCAAGCGAGATAGACATCTGTACAGGAGCAGCAGGCAGGACGTTGGACAAATCAGCAGAAGACCCAGGAAGAAGGACCCAGAGATGGAGGCAGATGTGATCGGGCCAGTGAGGAAATCGGACGACCCGGTGAAGGCAGGTAAGTGGACATCAAGGGGAGGGGGAGAGCAGAGGGGGGCGTGGGAGAGCAGAGGGGGATACCGGAGAAGCAAAGAAGGAAGGAAGGAAGGAAGCAGAATAGAGATGACAGAGGAGGCAGGCAGATCGCAGGGGGAGCAGATCGGGATGTCGGGGGGCAGATCGGGGCGTAGGGGGGCAGACCGCGGGGGGCACGGGCAGGGGCCATCATGGGAGCGCGCAGGGGCCATAACGGGAGCGCGCAGGGGCCATAACGGGAGCGCGCACGGGCTGCAAGGGGAGTGGAATACTCACGTGGAGCAGGCGCAGAAGCGGTGACAAAAGCGGCGGCAGCGGTGGCGTGGTACCACAAGTACCAGCCACTCCACGCTGCAGACATGTTGGGGGAGGCTCCCCAGACCAGCACAGGCCTGGGGAGGGCGGCCACCTGCAGATCAGACCGCCCCACTGCACACTGATTGGAGCGATTGCGCGTCATAGCACGATCGCTTCCATCAGTGCTGCAGGGGCTGGGGGTGGCATGTTTGAGATCCACCTATGATCTGCTGTACCTGCTATGGCATCTCATAGCAGGATCTCATAGTATCGCACTAATTCGGGCATTATTTTTGCCGAAATCAGTGCGAATGTTGTGGTTGGCAGTTCAGATTTGAACAGCCAATCACATCGATCGTCGATGGGGGTTGGCGATGCCACCCCCCCTGGGGTCAAGCAAAGGTCCCTTGCTGTAAGAAACAGCAGGGGACATCATTTGAATGCTGTTGCTATGGCCACGGCAATCAAATGAAGTTTAGGCCGTAAAATTACGTCCCTGGTCGTTAAGTCACGTTAAAATAGGACGTAATTTTACTGCCCGCGGTTGTGAAGGGGTTAAGAGACAGAGAAAAGAATTAATTAAGAATCTTCAAACACAATTAAAAGATCTTGAGGATTTACAACAAAATTCTCCAACTCCCTCGCAAAGTATTCATCGTCAAATCCTTGGGATAAGAACAGAAATTAAAAACTCCCTTTTCTCTGAGTATGATAAATATATAGGTGCAATCAAGGCAAACCATTATGCTTCAATTAATAAGCCCACTAAATATATGTCCAGAAAACTGAAAGAAATTAGGATTCAAAACAGAATAAGAAAGATTAAGAAACAAAATGGGGAAGACTGTTTTCATCCAAAAGATATTGCAGCAAAATTTGGAAAATATTATACAAATCTTTATAATCTTAATTCTGATCCACAAACTCCTCAGCCCACAAAAGAAGTTATTGATACCTTTCTTTCTAAAGTCAATCTCCCCTCAATCTCAGAAGATGAATTATCTACTTTAAACTCCCCATTTGTATTTGATGAGGTAATAAATGTAATTAAACTGTTAAAAATTGGAAAATCCCCAAGTCCAGACGGTTTTACAAACGAATATTTTAAGGCCTTTCCCAACTTACTAACTCCACACCTAGTCAATATTTTTAACAAAGCTACTTTAACAGGTCAATTCCCCAAGGAAATGCTCCAAGCCACTTTAACTTTAATTCCTAAAACTAAGGGAGACTTAGAATTCGTTAAAAACTATAGACCTATCTCACTTATAGTTTCTGATATTAAAATTTATTTCAAAATTATTGCTAATAGACTAAAAAAGATTCTACCCATACTAATTTCTAATGACCTGCTAGGTTTCATTCAAGGTCGTCAAACATCTGATGGTACCCGTAGAATAATCAATCTAATCAACATTATGAACTATAGGAAGGATCCAACATTACTTATCACTCTTGATGCCGAAAAAGCATTTGATAGAGTCAATTGGATATATATGAAAACAACATTACTTAAATTTGGCCTAAAAAATCAAATTTTAAATTCCATTCTTGCTCTATATTCTTGTCCCTCAGCAAAAGTACATGCAAATAAATTTTTATCTATGTCATTTAACTTAACTAATGGTACCCGTCAAGGATGTCCCTTATCTCCTTTACTATTCGCCCTAGTCTTAAGCTGGGTTTACACACTGCAACATCTCAAACGACATCGCTGTAACGTCACCGGTTTTGTGACGCAATAGCGATGTTGTTTGCGATGTTGCAGTGTGTGAAACCTATCAGCGACCCGGCCCCTGCTGTGAAGTTGTAATCGTTACAAATCGTTCAGGACCATTCCTAGGTCCTTTGTTTCCCGCTGTGCAGCATGCATCGCTGGAAGTTTCAGTGTGTGAAAGACTTTGCAGAGACTTTGTTAGCAACTTCCCTTTCAAAAGGCTGCTTATCAACGTCCCCAACAACCAGCTAGGTCGCTCTGCAGGTCCGGATCGCTGTTGAGTTGTTGGCCAGGTTTGCCTGTTTGACAGCTCACCAGCGACTTAGCAGAGACTTAGGGAGGTCGCTGTTGCGTCACAAAACCGGTGACGTTACAGTGATGTCCTTTGCGATGTTGCAGTGTGTAAACCCAGCTTTAGAACCCCTTGCTGAATATATCAGAGAAAATGCTAATATTGAAGGAATCCAATTAAAAAATAGTGAGTTTAAGATTTGCCTGTTTGCAGATGACATCATATTATCCTTATCAAATCCAGTAACTTCCATAACAGAAGTTCTGTATAGTTTAGATGAATTTGCAAAAATTTCTTTTTTTAAAGTAAATATTACAAAATCAAATATTTTAGAATTTAATCTCAGTCATGGTATAACAGAGGAAATTAAAAATTCAACAGATTTTAATTGGGCTACACAAACAATCTCATATTTGGGAATTGAACTAACTAGGGATATAAAATCCATAATTAGCATTAATATGGAGAACCTAATTAAAATAATTCAGTCAGGCTTAAAAAACTTAACAAAATATGAACTCACTTGGTTTGGAAGAATATCCTCTATTAAAATGATGATTATTCCAAAAATATTATACTATTTTAGAACTATTCCCCTTTTTATTCCAGAAAATTACTTGAGTAAGATTCAGTCTCTCATTAATACCTTTGTTTCAAATAAAAAAAGAACAAGGGTAACTAACTATATTCTAATGAAAAAGAAAAAAAGAGGAGGCTTAGGCTTACCTAATATTTACAGTTATTTCTATACTAATTTAATTAGACAAAGTCAAATTTGGTTTAAAGATAATCTTATTACTACATTGAAAGAGATTGAAACTGACTTACATAATAATATTCCTTTATATTCATTAATCATTCATAATCTAATGAATCCTCATCAACCTCTTCCTGAATCTCCCATTTTATGTGCAACTATCTTAACATGGAGAAAATTAGCAGCTTTAAATCAAAAAAGTAATAAATATGAGCAAATAAAGAATATCCCCCTTACCTTTTTCAATTGGCTCCGAGAAGTCAAAACTCCAGAATTATGGAGGAAGAGAAATCTAAAAAAATTTTGGATCTACATGATGGGACTAATTTTATTTCTTTTCAAATTCTAAAAAAACAACATGATTTACCAGATATTGATTTCTACAGCTATTTATCCATCAGAAACATTATCTCTGCTTTACTAAAAGACAACCATTTATTAACTGAACAATCTTGTAATCTTATCTGTAATACCAATAATAATATTATTTGGCAAACTAGATGTATATATGAAATATTCAACAGAGACATTCTCTTTGAAAAAAGACCATTTATGATAAAATGGGAAAAAGAGTTAAAAAACACCTTTTCCTTGGAAAAGTGGAATAGGTGTATTAGAGATACATACTCCTCTAATATATGTTTAACACTTCATGAAGCTTATTATAAATTGCTTTCTCGGTGGTACTTTACTCCTCATAAGCTATCGCTCTTTTCAAGTAATAATTCCCATTTATGCTGGAGAGGATGTAATTTAAAGGGAGATATTCTTCATATATTTTGGTCTTGTCCGAAATTGAGATGTCTCTGGAGGGAAGTTAACCTTTTAATAAATCAAATTCTTGGAAATAGTATCACTATTATGCCTCAAATGGCTCTTCTTTCATTAGATTTAGATAGCATTACCAAAGACAAATACCTAATTATTCACATTTTTTTAATTGTCAAAATTCATATAGCGGCCAAATGGAAAAAGACAGATATACCATCTATTACAGAAATTAAAGACACGATAATGCTTCATAATAATTATGAGAGAAGTTTCGCCACCTTTAATAAACGATATCCAAAATACCAAAAAATTTGGGAAAGATGGAATAACCTAATGATAAACAACTCTATTTAAACCTGTTTTTTGTTGGGTTTTTTTTGTTTTTGTTTTTTTTTTCCCTATCCCAGTTATATATTTAATAATTTATGTTTCTAAAATATCCTTGTGGTTATGATTGATCGATATGTTGTGATTTGGTGATTTCCACTCCAATGAGTAGAGAAGACAGATTAAAATTTGATGTATTTTATTGTTATAGTAGTCTAGTATGTAGTGGTTAAATTTAAAAGTAACATTCTATAACCTAGAATATTGACATGTGAGTTGTTTACTAAAATCAGCAATGTATATTTTCATAACATGTCTGGTTATATTCATATTACTTTGTGTTAAAATTAATAAAAACATTTAAAAGAAAAATGTTTAGGATGGGGGCAGTAAAGGGCAATTTCGCACAGGACACCATTCAGTCTAAGGCCGGCCCTGCTTATACTGCCTGTTTTAACAGTTCCCACTCAGGAGCCAATTTTCTGCTCCATTGGTTTACAGTGTAGTTGCTGTAGTTAAAAGGCTTGTAGTTGGATTTGAAATTGAACCGGAGGTACACCATCTAGACTTACTACTGCCATTCCCAGCCATTTAGACTTGAAGGGGCTCACCCATGCTGCGCAGTGTCTATCCCAGGAATCCAGAGCATTTATTTTGAAACAGTTATTATTCAAAGTAGGCAGCTATTTTTCAATACAACAGCTTTGAATAATGGAATAAGACTCAGTTTATATTTTTGAGTTTGGTGGTACTGTGGCCGTGATGAAGAGAGAACTCGGCAACACTTCACTGATGGAAGTAACCATGGCACCTTGACATAGTAGCGGGTATACAGCAGTGTGGCCAACCAGTAATCAGTACTGGTAACAGTCAGGGGAACTTGGAGGTCACTTGGCAGTCACACTGACCAGAGGCAACAACAATCTGTCATCAGTTGGAGGTGTATTGCAGTTTAACATTTACAGATACCCCCTCCAGAAACTTATTTTAAAAGGGCCCCTAAATAGCCACTTTACTTCGTTGACCCTCACAGACAAGATTGAACGAGATCCAACACTCTTGCACACTGCTGTAAGGCCTTTTTCACACGTCAGTGATTCTGGTACGTATATGCTAGTTTTTAAATGTACCAGAATCACGGACATATGCAGACCCATTATAATCAATGGGTCTGCCCACACATCAATGATTTTTCACTGACTGTGTCGCCGTGCGGAGTACATGCATGTCTGTGTGCTCTGCACGTAGACATGTCCGTTTTTGTCTAGCATTACTGATGTCCCACAGACCACACTATAGTGTGGTCCATGAAACACGTAGCAGCAAAACACGGACATTGAAAATAAAAAGCATTTTTAACTCACCTTCTCCAGCACTGCTTGTCTCGGCGTCTGTTGCCTCTGCTTCAGAGCAGGCTCATTACTGCATGCATATTCATGTATGCAGGAGCAGCTGACCCGGAAGTAGCTGCAGCGAGGGCGGAAACACATCAGAGCCAAAGAGTTCAGCACCACGGACAGCAGGAGCGGGGACAGGTGAGTTTATCATAATGGTGCACGTATCATGGATTGCACATGGACAGCCCACGTATGTCATGAATCACGGCACACAGAGGGACATGTGTGTTTTTTACACGTCAGTGAAAAATGTCTGTTTGTTAAATGACATGTGAAACAGGCTTAATAGAGATGGTATTCAGAGTTCCACAACACTGTGCCTGCTGCAGCACAGTAACAGGTTTATGACAGATTAAGCCCGCAATACTTGATACACAGTGACTACTTATGTTTTGTTTTTTTTGTTTTTTAACTTTAGTCACAGACCCGGCTGCAGATTGGTGACAAGTAAAATTTAGTTAAAAACTAAAGCGGGCTTTACACGCTACGACATCGCTAATGCGGAGTCGTTGGGGTCACGGAATTCATGACGCACATCCGGCCGCATTAGCGATGCCGTTGCGTGTGACATCGATAAGCGATTTTGCATCGTTGCAAAAACGTGCAAAATCGCTAATCGGCGACACGGGGGTCCATTCTCAAATCTCGTTACTGCAGCAGTAACGAGGTTGTTCCTCGTTCCTGCGGCAGCACACATCGCTGCGTGTGACGCCGCAGGAACGAGGAAGCTCTCCTTACCTGCCTCCCGGCTGCTATGCGGAAGGAAGGAGGTGGGCGGGATGTTACGTCCCGCTCATCTCCGCCCCTCCGCTGCTATTGGGCGGCGTTTCAGTGACGTTTCAGTGACGTCGCTGTGACGCCGCACGGACCGCCCCCTTAGAAAGGAGGCGGTTCGCCGGTCACAGCGACGTCGCTGGACAGGTAAGTATGTGTGACGGCTGTGGGCGATGTTGTGCGGCACGGGCAGCGATTTGCCCGTGTCGCGCAACAGATGGGGGCGGGTACCCACACTAGCGATATCGGGACCGATATCGCAGTGTGTAAAGTAGCCTTAAGGCCACAGAACCTGGTGAGAAGTGGCAACAGCAATTTTTTAGCCCACAGACCCTGGTGAGAAAAGCGGCGAGAGGTAATTTTTAAAAAATAAATGAAGGCCACATTCCCTGTGAGAAGTGGCGAGAGTTTTTTTTTCTAAAAAATTAAGATCCCAGACCAGGTGAGAAGTGGCAACAAGTAGAATTTTGGAGGAAAAAGAGAAGAAGGCAGCAAACCATTTATTTATTTGGTTTTCAATAGGGGTTACTGTATTTTTGGTGTCTCAACAACACTGGGCATACCAAATAGAGTATACCAATGTCTGTTTGTGGATGGTCTAGTTGTCTACTCAGCCAAAGGTATGGACAAGTCTGGTGTAATCCACAACTTATTCATGTTAATGAAAGTCAACTTGTCCATGTTATCTGAGGACCGGCGGATGCACCTGTATGTGTTAATGACTCCTGCCATGCCGAACATATATTCAGACAGTACACTTATGGCAGGGGAGGCCAGCACTTCCAAGTAGTATTGTGCAAGAGATGTATTGGAACGGCATCAAAATTGTTTTTGTGCATTTTTTTGCCTAGAGATGCAGATTTGGTGCTGAAATTTATACACCATATTCCTGCACCAGATCTGCATCACCTGGCAAAAAACACAACACTATTGCATCAAAATTGCATGGTGTTTTGATGCATTTTTTGTGTGCCAGGAGGTGTACATTGGGTGCAGGAATATGGTGTAGAAATTTCAACACTAAATCTGCATCTCTTTGCAAAAAATGTGGTTTTCTGCCAAGGTTTAAAGATTTTTTATTAGTTGAGATATCACATTGCAATTAAATAATTTCAATCAAGTTCTGGAATAAATCCGGTGTAAGTACACAATAATAAGGATTAGAGATTTTTGGTCACACATCATGCATCTCCACCAATCCCTGTTTGATATTACTAGTCTAACTGGTTCGATGATATAATTACATTTGTTCAGGAAAAGAAAAGCCTTCCAATTAATTTGTCATCATCATGTCATAAGTACCTTATCAGCACTAATGTAAAAAAGTGCCTTTTAATTGTAAGCAGGCGTATGAACTTACCATCTAAAATACTGTTGAAATTATCAGTCATGGCTAAACCTTGATCGTTTCAATAGAAAGAACTGTAGACTGGGTGGTGCTGGAGCCTATGAACTCACACGGACAGTGTGACCTCAATCTACATCTTAAACTGCGGCCATATATCTCACTGAAACTCAGCAGAGCATGTACAAAATATTGGAGGTAAGTACTGTCCTGCCACCTTGTCACTCTACAAAGAGCAGAAACCTCCTTCTGATGCACTACCCCACTATCCGGTGCTCATACTTACAATCCAATGATGTCTGGTCTCTCGTCTTAGGGGTACTTTGCACACTACGACATCGCAGCTGCGATGTCGGTGGGGTCAAATTGAAAGTGACGCACATCCGGCATCGCAGGCGACATCGTAGTGTGTAAAGCCTAGATGATACGATTAACGAGCGCAAAAGCGTCGTAATCGTATCATTGGTGTAGCGTCGGCGTAATCCATAATTATGCTGACGCGACGGTCCGATGTTGTTCCTCGCTCCTGCGGTAGCACACATCGCTGTGTGTAAAGCCGCAGGAGCGAGGAACATCTCCTACCGGCGTCACCGCGGCTCCCGTAGGATATGCGGAAGGAAGGAGGTGGGCGGGATGTTTTCCGCCCCTCCGCTCCTATTGGCCGCCTGCCGTGTGACGTCGCAGTGACGCCGTACGACCCGCCCCCTTAATAAGGAGGCGGGTCGCCGGCCAGAGCGACGTCCCAGGACAGGTGAGTCCATGTGAAGCTGCCGTACCGATAATGTTCGCTACGGCAGCTATCACAAGGATATCGCTGCTGCGACGGGGGCTGGGACTATCGCTTGCAACATCGCAGCATCGGCTTGCGATGTCGCAACGTGCAAAACCCGCCTTACTCTCAGAGTGAAGGTCCTATATTCTCTCTTTCCTTCAGTTAGGTGCAATATGTATCCAGAGCCACGAGCAGATCTGGGCGCATTGCTAATCCCTGCCTAAATGTCCCTGTATACACTAGCATAGATAAAGAGATCTTAGAAAAAGTATTTCTAAAGATCGTTTCTTATATGCTAATAAGGCCCATGACTAGTCACAAGGGCGTGAGTTCCCTTGACTAGCTGGCCCACATAGCATTTTAGCACACCCCTGTGGACGTACTAACATGCTAATGAATGCACAGTTTCACTGCACATACCTCACTCTCCATGGCGGCTGGCGGAGAATGGATGCATACTGCACATGATCTGTAGTCCCCTGTACTTCCGATCATGCACACTAAATTGATGCCGGGTGTAAGCTTCCCAGCTTCAGTGAGGTATAGTGCGCATGAACTGAAATCCTGGGGACTCCACATCATGTGCAGTGCGCATTCATCCTCCGCCAGCTGCCATCAAAACTGAGGTATGTGAGGCAAATGTGACTCATTAGCATGTTAGTACACCCACAGGGGCATACTAACATGCTATGTGGGCCTGCTAGCCAAGGGAACTCACGTATGGCACCCACAATCTATTCCACTCAAAATTGCTCTCCAAAAGACAAATAGCCCCCTTTCCATCTAAGGTCTGCAGTATACCAAACAATAGTTTATAACTACATATTGCATGCAGCCACATTCAGAAAAAATAGGAGAAATTGCACTGGGCACAACTATTAATATTATGGATTCCAATCCTACCAAGGACAACATTTGCAAGGAGTTTTTATATTCACCCTATGTTTGTGTAATTTTTCACCAGGTATTCTGTTTTTTTTCCCACACTCCAATGACATACTGTGACGCCCTGGCCTAACAGGTCGTCAAAGGGTATTGTGCAATCTTCCCTTCTGCACGGTATCCACATCCTCCTTGGCTACGGGTCCCTGGCCTTTGGTGTTGCTAAGAACAAGCTAATCAAAATCCTAGAAACACTCTGCATCACACCCACCAGACACACCAATGGGTAGCCTGAAGGGAATAGGGCCGCCCACTTGGGGGGTTGGTTAGGGAGGGTCAGGAGTATCAGGAGCAGGCAGTTGAGGAGTGACTCTCAAGTTGAGAGGTTGGGAGCAGGGCTCCTGGAGACTACTAGGTGGCAGACGTTGGTCTGGTCCTTGTAGGAGCTGGAACCCCGGTCGCAGTGGATAGTGACAAGGGGCTCGGAACTGCCGAAGAGGGCAACCGGCGGCCTTGTGCCATCTCCGGGCAGGGGCCAGGGCACAACGGGGTACATGGACCCTAGGCCGGGAAGTAGCTTCAAGCGTCCTGGTAATTCACCCGACGAGGACGGAGCCTTCAAGATTCATTCTCCACCCACTCCAAAATCAAGGTACTAGCGCAACGAGGGGGATAGGACTTTCCCAATACACAGTCTAGAAAATCCCAAGCGTGAACCCTGAGAGCAAGCTCACTCCGTTAGCCATATGGGTGAGTGGGACCTGACTAGCTCTACACGACTGGGGCCAATTAGTAAAAAAGGTGCCAAGGCAAAGGTCACAGGCTAACAAGCAACACCAACGGGCACGGGATCCAGGCGTGCTCCCTTCCTGCTGCAGCGGAGCTCAGAACTTTGGTTTACAAGTTGTCGGTGTTAGCGTCATTGGACTGAGTGAGTATGCAGTGACCCTTACCTCCCCAACGGTATCCCTTTGCCAGAGTCACCAAGCCACAGGGCATCCCCCCTACCCACGGAGGGGTTAAACACCTGGCTGCCATCCCATCACCACCGGGTGCTCCCAATGGCAGCGGTGGTTCTCCACCTTACCAAACACCATGGGTGGCGTCACGAACTTTAACCACACAACCACCAGTAAATACCCCCCTTTTATTTCGAGTGGCCGCATGACCCCTCCCGGGTAGAGTTGAGCGCGGTTCGCGGTTCAAGGTTCTCCAGTTCTCGGCTCGAGTGATTTTGGGGGCTGATCTAGATAGAACTAGAACTCGACCTTTTTGCTAAAGCCCGATAGTTCTAGATACGTTCGAGAATGGTTCTAGCAGCAAAAAGACCAGCTAATTACTAGCTGGCTTTCCGCTGTAATAGTGTAAGTCACTCTGTGACTCACACTATTATGAAATTTCAGTGTATAGTGTGCGGGAACAGCGCATTCAGATCACTGCTGTATGGGTAATGGCGATCGCCATTTTTTTTTTCCTTGTCTTCCTAACCTAAGCGCGCGCGTGTAGTGGGGCGGGCCAGCATGTCAGCCAATCCCAGACACACACACAGCTAAGTGGACTTTTAGCCAGAGAAGGAACGGCATGTGTGATAGGATGTCCATCATATCACATGTCCCTGCATTATAAAAACGGACATTTTCCTCCAGCACGCCATTATCTGCCTTCTGCGTCCTTGGTGTCAGTCATCACTGGCGCAGCTCCTATCTCCGATACTGCTGTGTACGCTCCATACACAGCGCTGTACAGAATAGGGATAGAAGTTTCTATCAGTCCTTTTAAGGGCTGATACCGGCAGGGTCAGAGCCATAGGTGAAAGGTCCGTGAAAACAGAGTTTAACAGCTACACAAGATGACAGCGTCTGTGTAGCTAGAGTCAGGGATTTCCTCGCTGCATTTCCCCATTAGGAGGGATAGAAAGGCAGGCTTCCTTTCCTCTACCCAGAGACCCACAACCCTGCCACTGTACCCTCCTGCCCTTTGCACACTCAAACTCATTGTTACTAAGCCATTATACTAGCAAACACTGAGTGAACTTAGTGGCGTCATAAAAGTAGCTGTTGGACTTCTGTATTGTCCCACTAGTGCAAAGATATTTGCAGCACCTCTGCCTGCATTGCACACTCAAACTCATTGTTACTAAGCCATTATACTAGCAAACACTGAGTGAACTTAGTGGCATCTTAAACGTGGCTGTTGGACTTCTGTATTGTCCCACTAGTGCAAAGATATTAGCAGCACCTCTGCCTGCATTGCACACTCAAACTCATTGTTACTAAGCCATTATACTAGCAAACACTGAGTGAACTTAGTGGCATCATAAAAGTAGCTGTTGGACTTCTGTATTGTCCCACTAGTGCAAAGATATTTGCAGCACCTCTGCCTGCATTGCACACTCAAACTCATTGTTACTAAGCCATTATACTAGCAAACACTGAGTGAACTTAGTGGCATCCTAAAAGTGGCTGTTGGACTTCTGTATTGTCCCACTAGTGCAAAGATATTTGCAGCACCTCTGCCTGCATTGCACACTCAAACTCATTGTTACTAAGCCATTATACTACCAAACACTGGGTGAACTTAGTGGCATCCTAAAAGTGGCTGTTGGACTTCTGTATTGTCCCACTAGTGCAAAGATATTTGCAGCACCTCTGCCTGCATTGCACACTCAAACTCATTGTTACTAAGCCATTATACTAGCAAACACTGAGTGAACTTGGTGGCATCCTAAACGTCGCTGTTGGACTTCTGTATTGTCCCACTAGTGCAAAGATATTTGCAGCACGTCTGCCTGCATTGCACACTCAAACTCACTGTTACTAAGCCATTATACTAGCAAACACTGAGTGAACTTAGTGGCATCCTAAACGTGGCTGTTGGACTTCTGTATTGTCCCACTAGTGCAAAGATATTTGCAGCACCTCTGCCTGCATTGCACACTCAAACTCATTGTTACTAAGCCATTATACTAGCAAACACAGCTGCCAGTTTAAGGGCCGTAGTTGCATTGTCAGGGATAATTATTGTTGTTTATTCTGCTGTTACTAAAGCTAGACCACCGCTGAAATCTACACCACCTCTCAATTTTTACTACCACATTTTAAGTGCACAATCTTGTCGCAATCAAAATGAGTGGCAAAATGACAGATGCTGGTGGAAAGGGGAAGAGGCGTGTTGAAAAAGGAAAAAAAGGGTTTGTCCGTGGGGAAGGTGGCAAAGCTCCATTAACATCTGCTGAAGATAGACCATCTTTCAGCAAAAGTAAGATGTCTACTACTTACCGTGGACAATCCGATGTGCTCCCTTTTTTACGGACACGAACAACTGGAACAAAGGTAGATGATGGCCAAAAAAGGAAAATGCTTGAATGGATCTCAAGTGGTCCAACAAGTGCCCTCTCCGCCACCTCAACTACCGCATCCAAAAAACACCAGTCCTCTGAGTTGTCATCCCAATCAAACTTGCTTTCTCCCAGCTCTGAAGTCTCCATTCGCCCTGCACAGTATGGGGGAACTGAGATGGCTGAGTCTGCAGAGCTGTTCAGTCACACTATAGCCTGGGAATCAGAGGTCTGCTCCCAAGCTACAGTGAGTACAGACCAGGAAATGGTCTGCAGTGATGCCCAGAACCTTTGTGACTCTGATTCAGGCCGTGAGGACCAAGTTTCTGAGCATAATGTTGACCCTTTTTCACAAACTGTAACACCTGTTGTTATAGACAATGAGGAACATACTGATGACGATGAGACGCAGATACCAGATTGGGATGACAACTTAAATATTCGGTCAGGGCAAGAAGAGGCTCGGTCTGAGGGTGAGGGGAGTGCAAACACAACAATTGATGAGGAAGTTCTAGATCCCACCTACTGTCAACCCACTGTCAGGCCCTCGAGGAGGTCAACAGAGACGGTGGAGGAGGATGCAACTGACGACGAAGTTACCTTGCGCCTTCCTGGACAGAGTAGGAGTACTGGTAGCACGTCTACAACTGCATCCTCAGCCACCACTGTGTCTCTGAGCACTAGTTGGGGTGGATCAGCAGGTTGCATGCCCTCTAAGCCTTGCCTAGCCTGGTCCTTTTTTGACATAGCAAAAGATCGCCCAAATTATGTGATCTGTAAAATTTGTCGTGATTCTGTTAGTAGAGGGCAAAACATCAGCAGTTTGACAACTTCTTACATGAATCGTAAATATATGTCCCAGTGGGAAGCTCACCGTGCTGCAATGTGGCCTAGCGGAGCGAACCATCCACCGCCTGCCCCTTCCAGTGCATCCGCGCGCTCTTCATCTTCTAGGACTGTGGGGACAGCTGTCACACCTGGTTTTCCACGCACAACTTCCACCACTGTAACCGCAACAGGCAGTTTGCTTGGTAGGTCGTCAGTTGGTTTGGAAGGGGAAACAAGTACGTGTATACAGCTCTCTCAGACATCGATAGCACCAACGTTGGATGAAGGCGACATCATGTCTACGCCTGCACTTTCCTCACAAAGCTTCATTTTTCCAGGGACACCCTACTCAACACCGTCTACACACAGCAGCCAGATCTCTGTCCCTCAGATGTGGACAAATAAAAGGCCATTTCCTGCGACCCATGACAAAGCTAAGAGGTTGACTTTATCCCTCTGTAAGCTCTTGGCTACCAAAATGCTGCCTTTCCGCCTGGTGGACACACAGGATTTTAGAGACCTTATGTCTGTCGCTGTGCCCCAGTACCAGATGCCCAGTCGCCACTACTTCTCTAAGAAAGGTGTGCCCGCGCTACACCAGCATGTCGCACACAACATCACCGCTTCCTTGAGAAACTCTGTGTGTCAACGGGTGCATTTCACCACCGATACTTGGACCAGTAAGCATGGACAGGGACGTTACATGTCGCTGACTGGGCACTGGATAACTATGGTGATAGATGGTGAAGGGTCTGCTGCACAAGTCTTGCCGTCCCCACGACTTGTGTGTCAATCCTCTGTCTGTCCAAGTTCCGCCACTGCTTCTGCCTCCTCCACCTCATCTGTGTCCTCCACCTCCGCCCCAAGCCTGCCTGGTCAGGCCACCAGCGTTCTCACTGCGCAGAAGGAATCACGCACCCCTGATTACTATGCTGGCAGCAGAGCGCAACGGCATCAGGCGGTCTTTGGCTTGACATGTCTTGGGAATAAGAGTCACACAGCTGAGGAGTTGTGGTCAGCTCTGCGGTCTGAGTTTAATAAATGGTTGTCTCCACTCAACCTGCAGCCTGGTAAGGCCATGTGCGACAATGCTGCAAACCTGGGTGCGGCCCTTCACCTGGGCAAGGTGACACACGTGCCTTGTATGGCTCACGTGTTGAACCTTGTTGTCCAGCAATTTTTAACACACTATCCCGGCCTAGATGGCCTTCTGAACAAGGCACGAAAACTGTCTGCTCACTTCCGCCGTTCAACCGCCACAGCTGAGCGACTTGCATCGCTCCAGAAGTCTTTCGGCTTGCCGGTTCATTGCCTGAAATGTGATGTGCCGACACGCTGGAATTCGACTCTCCACATGTTACAGCGACTGTGGCAGCACCGCCGAGCCCTGGTGCAATATGTCATGACGTATAGCCTGGGCCAACGAGATGCAGAGGTGGGGCAGATCACCCTGACGGAGTGGTCTCAGATCAAAGACCTATGCACCCTTCTGTACAGTTTCGACATGGCGACGAATATGTTTAGCGCTGACAATACCATTATCAGCATGACAATTCCTGTCATTTACATGCTGGAGCACACGCTAAACACTATTCGGAGTCAGGGGGTGGGACAACAGGAAGGGGAGGAACTACAGGAGGATTCATATGCGCAAGGGACAACAACATCACCAAGGTCCAGACGTTCATTATCACCAAAGCGGCAGGCATGGGACCATGGGAGACAGGGATCAACAAGGGCGCATGGTAGCAGGCGAAATGTTGAGGAAGGTGCATGAGAACATGAAGAAATGGATGACGAACTGTCCATGGACATGGAAGACTCAGCGGATGAGGGAGACCTTGGTCAAATTTCAGTTGAAAGAGGTTGGGGGGAGATGTCAGAGGAAGAAAGAACGGTTAGCACCTCTATGCCACAAACACAGCGTGGACTTGGTCTGCATGGCTGCGCAAGACACATGAGCGCCTTTCTGCTGCACTACCTCCAACATGACCCTCGTATTGTCAAAATTAGAAGTGATGATGACTACTGGCTTGCCACAGTATTAGATCCCCGGTACAAGTCCAAGTTTTGTGACATAATTACAGCCATAGAAAGGGACGCACGTATGCAGGAGTATCAGCAGAAACTGTTACTCGATCTTAGCTCGGCTTTTCCACCAAACAACCGTGCAGGTGCAGGAAGTGAATCTCCCAGTTGTAACTTGACAAACATGGGATGGTCTCGTCATCTTCAACAATCTACCCGTACCAGTAGCACCGTATCTGGTGCTGGTAACAGCAATTTTATAGAATATTTTCATAATTTTTTTAGACCGTCCTTTGGAAGGCCACCAGAGACAACAAGTCTGACACATAGTCAACGGCTGGAGAGGATGATACAGGAGTATCTCCAAATGAACATTGATGCCATGACTTTGCAAATGGAGCCTTGCTCATTTTGGGCTTCAAATCTTGAAAAATGGCCAGAGCTCTCAACTTACGCCTTGGAGATTCTGTCGTGTCCAGCTGCCAGCGTTGTCTCTGAACGTGTCTTCAGTGCTGCTGGGTGTGTGCTGACAGATAAGCGCACGCGTCTGTCCAGTGACAATGTGGACAGACTAACATTCACCAAAATGAACAAGTCATGGATCCACAAGGAATTTACTACCCCTGTGTCATCCTGGGGAGAGTAAATGCTTGTGGATTTGGAATGTGCTTGATGCAAATCAAAACATCCTGTTTGTAACTAGGGCACAAGTGCTGCCACTGATGGGGTGTCTGTGTGGCCCAATTTTTGGAAAAAAGGGAGACTCCGCTTGGAGTAACCCTTGCTTGCTGTGTTTTTTAAAAGGAGCCAAGATGAACAGAGCTGGGATCAGGAAAGACTTTGCTACCTACCCCGGTGTTATCCTGGGGACGGTTAAGAATGGCGTATTTTTGAATGTGCTTGATGCAAATCTAGCTGTGAAGTGTACAACTGGGGCACAACTGCTGCCACTGAAGGGGTTAGTGTCTGTGTGGCCCAATTTTTGGAAAAAAGGGAGACTCCGCTTGGAGTAACCCTTGCTTACGGTGTTTTTAAAAAGGAGCCAAGATGAACAGAGCTGGGATCAGTAAAGACTTTGCTACCTACCTCGGTGTCATCCTGAGGACGGTTAAGAATGGCGTATTTTTGAATGTGCTTGTTGCAAATCTAGCTGTGAAGTGTACAACTGGGGCACAACTGCTGCCACTGATGGGGTGGGTGTGTGTGTGGCCCAATTGTTGGAAAAAAAGGGAGACTCCGCTTGCAGTAACCCTTGCTTGCTGTGTTTTTTAAAAGGAGCCAAGATGATCAAGTCATGGTTCAGCAAACACTTTGCTACCTACCCCGGTGTTATCCTGGGGACGGTTAAGAATGGCGTATTTTTGAATGTGCTTGATGCAAATCTAGCTGTGAAGTGTACAACTGGGGCACAACTGATGCCACTGAAGGGGTTAGTGTCTGTGTGGCCCGATTTTTGGAAAAAAGGGAGACTCTGCTTGGAGTAACCCTTGCTTGCTGTGTTTTTAAAACGGAGCCAAGATGAACAGAGCTGGGATCAGGAAAGACTTTGCTACCTACCCCGGTGTCATCCTGAGGACGGTTAAGAATGGCGTATTTTTGAATGTGCTTGATGCAAATCTAGCTGTGAAGTGTACAACTGGGGCACAACTGCTGCCACTGATGGGGTGGGTGTGTGTGTGGCCCAATTTTTTGAAAAAAGGGAGACTCCGCTGGGAGTAACCCTTGCTTGCTGTGTTTTTTAAAAGGAGCCAAGATGAACAGAGCTGGGATCAGGAAAGACTTTGCTACCTACCCCGGTGTCATCCTGTGGACGGTTAAGAATGGCGTATTTTTGAATGTGCTTGATGCAAATCTAGCTGTGAAGTGTACAACTGGGGCACAACTGCTGCCACTGAAGGGGTTAGTGTCTGTGTGGCCCAATTTTTGGAAAAAAGGGAGACTCGGCTTGGAGTAACCCTTGCTTACAGTGTTTTTAAAAAGGAGCCAAGATGAACAGAGCTGGGATCAGGAAAGACTTTGCTACCTACCTCGGTGTCATCCTGGGGACGGTTAAGAATGGCATATTTTTGAATGTGCTTGATGCAAATCTAGCTGTGAAGTGTAAAACTAAGGCACAACTGCTGCCACTGATGGGGTGGGTGTGTGTGTGGCCCAATTTTTGGAAAAAAGGGAGACTTCGCTTGGAGTAACCCTTGCTTGCTGTGTTTTTTAAAAGGAGCCAAAATGAACAAGTCATTGTTCAGCAAACACTTTGCTACCTACCCCGGTGTCATCCTGGGGACGGTTAAGAATGGCGTATTTTTTAATGTGCTTGATGCAAATCTAGCTGTGAAGTGTGTACAACTGGGGCACAACTGCTGCCACTGATGGGGTAGGTGTGTGTGTGGCCCAATTTTTGGAAAAAAAGGGAGACTCCGCTTGGAGTAACCCTTGCTTGCTGTGTTTTTTAAAAGGAGCCAAGATGAACAAGTCATGGTTAAGCAAACACTTTGCTACCTACCCCGGTGTCATCCTGGGGACGGTTAAGAATGGCGTATTTTTGAATGTTCTTGATACAAATCTAGCTGTGAAGTGTACAACTGGGGCACAACTGCTGCCACTGATGGGGTGGGTGTGTGTGTGGCCTAATTTTTGTAAAAAAGGGAGACTCCGCTTGGAGTAACCCTTGCTTGCTGTGTTTTTTAAAAGGAGCCAAGATGAACAGAGCTGGGATCAGGAAAGACTTTGCTACCTACCCCGGTGTCATCCTGGGGACGGTTAAGAATGGCGTATTTTTGAATGTGCTTGATGCAAATCTAGCTGTGAAGTGTACAACTGGGGCACAACTGCTGCCACTGAAGGGGTTAGTGTCTGTGTGGCCCAATTTTTGGAAAAAAGGGAGACTCCGCTTGGAGTAACCCTTGCTTGCTGTGTTTTTTAAAAGGAGCCAAGATGAACAAGTCATGGTTCAGCAAACACTTTGCTACCTACCCCGGTGTCATCCTGGGGACGGTTAAGAATGGCGTATTTTTGAATGTGCTTGATGCAAATCTAGCTGTGAAGTGTACAACTGGGGCACAACTGCTGCCACTGAAGGGGTTAGTGTCTGTGTGGCCCAATTTTTGGAAAAAAGGGAGACTCCGCTTGGAGTAACCCTTGCTTACAGTGTTTTTAAAAAGGAGCCAAGATGAACAGAGCTGGGATCAGGAAAGACTTTGCTACCTACCCCGGTGTCATCCTGGGGACGGTTAAGAATGGCGTATTTTTGAATGTGCTTGATGCAAATCTAGCTGTGAAGTGTACAACTGGGGCACAACTGCTGCCACTGAAGGGGTTAGTGTCTGTGTGGCCCAATTTTTGGAAAAAAGGGAGACTCCGCTTGGAGTAACCCTTGCTTACAGTGTTTTTAAAAAGGAGCCAAGATGAACAGAGCTGGGATCAGGAAAGACTTTGCTACCTACCCCGGTGTCATCCTGGGGACGGTTAAGAATGGCGTATTTTTGAATGTGCTTGTTGCAAATCTAGCTGTGAAGTGTACAACTGGGGCACAACTGCTGCCACTGATGGGGTGGGTGTGTGTGTGGCCCAATTGTTGGAAAAAAGGGAGACTCCGCTTGCAGTAACCCTTGCTTGCTGTGTTTTTTAAAAGGAGCCAAGATGATCAAGTCATGGTTCAGCAAACACTTTGCTACCTACCCCGGTGTCATCCTGGGGACGGTTAAGAATGGCGTATTTTTTAATGTGCTTGATGCAAATCTAGCTGTGAAGTGTACAACTGGGGCACAACTGCTGCCACTGAAGGGGTTAGTGTCTGTGTGGCCCAATTTTTGGAAAAAAGGGAGACTCCGCTTGGAGTAACCCTTGCTTGCTGTGTTTTTTAAAAGGAGCCAAGATGAACAAGTCATGGTTCAGCAAACACTTTGCTACCTACCCCGGTGTCATCCTGGGGACGGTTAAGAATGGCGTATTTTTGAATGTGCTTGATGCAAATCTAGCTGTGAAGTGTACAACTGGGGCACAACTGCTGCCACTGAAGGGGTTAGTGTCTGTGTGGCCCAATTTTTGGAAAAAAGGGAGACTCCGCTTGGAGTAACCCTTGCTTACAGTGTTTTTAAAAAGGAGCCAAGATGAACAGAGCTGGGATCAGGAAAGACTTTGCTACCTACCCCGGTGTCATCCTGGGGACGGTTAAGAATGGCGTATTTTTGAATGTGCTTGATGCAAATCTAGCTGTGAAGTGTACAACTGGGGCACAACTGCTGCCACTGATGGGGTGGGTGTGTGTGTGGCCCAATTTTTGGAAAAAAGGGAGACTCCGCTTGGAGTAACCCTTGCTTGCTGTGTTTTTTAAAAGGAGCCAAGATGAACAAGTCATGGTTCAGCAAACACTTTGCTACCTACCCCGGTGTCATCCTGGGGACGGTTAAGAATGGTGTATTTTTGAATGTGCTTGATGCAAATCTAGCTGTGAAGTGTACAACTGGGGCACAACTGCTGCCACTGATGGGGTGGGTGTGTGTGTGGCCCAATTTTTGGAAAAAAGGGAGACTCCGCTTGGAGTAACCCTTGCTTGCTGTGTTTTTTAAAAGGAGCCAAGATGAACAAGTCATGGTTCAGCAAACACTTTGCTACCTACCCCGGTGTCATCCTGGGGACGGTTAAGAATGGCGTATTTTTGAATGTGCTTGATGCAAATCTAGCTGTGAAGTGTACAACTGGGGCACAACTGCTGCCACTGATGGGGTGGGTGTGTGTGTGGCCCAATTTTTGGAAAAAAGGGAGACTCCGCTTGGAGTAACCCTTGCTTGCTGTGTTTTTTAAAAGGAGCCAAGATGAACAGAGCTGGGATCAGGAAAGACTTTGCTACCTACCCCGGTGTCATCCTGGGGACGGTTAAGAATGGCGTATTTTTGAATGTGCTTGATGCAAATCTAGCTGTGAAGTGTACAACTGGGGCACAACTGCTGCCACTGAAGGGGTTAGTGTCTGTGTGGCCCAATTTTTGGAAAAAAGGGAGACTCCGCTTGGAGTAACCCTTGCTTACAGTGTTTTTAAAAAGGAGCCAAGATGAACAGAGCTGGGATCAGGAAAGACTTTGCTACCTACCCCGGTGTCATCCTGGGGACGGTTAAGAATGGCGTATTTTTGAATGTGCTTGATGCACATCTAGCTGTGAAGTGTACAACTGGGGCACAACTGCTGCCACTGATGGGGTGGGTGTGTGTGTGGCCCAATTTTTGGAAAAAAGGGAGACTCCGCTTGGAGTAACCCATGCTTGCTGTGTTTTTTAAAAGGAGCCAAGATGAACAAGTCATGGTTCAGCAAACACTTTGCTACATACCCCGGTGTCATCCTGGGGACGGTTAAGAATGGTGTATTTTTGAATGTGCTTGATGCAAATCTAGCTGTGAAGTGTACAACTGGGGCACAACTGCTGCCACTGATGGGGTGGGTGTGTGTGTGGCCCAATTTTTGGAAAAAAGGGAGACTCCGCTTGGAGTAACCCTTGCTTGGTGTGTTTTTTAAAAGGAGCCAAGATGAACAAGTCATGGTTCAGCAAACACTTTGCTACCTACCCCGGTGTTATCCTGGGGACGGTTAAGAATGGCGTATTTTTGAATGTGCTTGATGCAAATCTAGCTGTGAAGTGTACAACTGGGGCACAACTGCTGCTGTCGCAGGCGGAGGAGGGGACGCCGCGCTCTCCCTCTGCTCGGGTCCAGCTGCCGCGGCTGCTGCGGCCTGCTGCTGCTCGGTGGCTCGAGCGATGGGCCGGATCCCGGGGACTCAAGCGGCGCTCCTCGCCCGTGAGTGAAAGGGGATTGGGTTTTGGGATAGTTTATTGTCCGTGACGCCACCCACAGCTGTGGTGATTGAGTGGACACCACCGCTGCTCTGTTTGGGGAGCCCGGGAGTGATGGTACGGAGCAGCCAGTTGTTGGTTTGCCCCTCCGTGGGTAGGGGTCTTGGTGCTCCCGGGGCCCAGTGATGGTGCTGGTATAGTGGACAGGCGGGTATGGGGCCTGTGGAGGTGCAGGGGCGCAGGGGCAGCGCTATGCCGCACGGCACGGAGGTACTCACTCAGCCAGTAAACACGACACAGTTTTCGGTAAACAAACGGCTGGTTGGACGGGTCCCTCGGACGGTTACGGTGCTGCGGTTCCCTGCAGTTAGCGGTGATGGTCTTTTCCCTGCACCTATGTAAAGTCTTTTTGGTAGCGATGGTTTCCCACTGGTTACCCACTCCTCGGCTTCAATCTGGGCCGAAGGAGCCCTACTTTGCCCGCAGGCGCTGGCCCTGGGAAACTGGTGCCCTGGCGGTGGCGGTGTCTCCCCTTCACGGTTGGACTGTTGCCTTCAATCGGGACTTGGTTGTTAGGAAACAGAGGTCCCCTTCACTGACGGATTTGGAAAATTATGGCGACTCATAGCCTTGCCGGGATCCGAAAGGCCCCTGCCCTGGTGCTAACTGTTCTTCGTATACTGCTCCAATACCACCGGGTCACGACCCGTCCGCGGTCCTTCCAGCAACCTTTAAACAGTCCCCCTGCAGACTATCACCGCCGTCTGCTGACCTTGCTGTCACAGTCAACTTCAGGCTTTCTTAACTGTTTCTTTGCTGTCGCCGCTCTTACTGTCCTCCTTTACCACTTCACTGTTTACTCCTCACACTTCAAACTCTCTCTCTGATCTGCCTGGTTCTTCCCGCCTCCAGGGCTGTGAACTCCTCGGTGGGCGGAGCCAACCGCCTGGCCCACCCCCTGGTGTGGACATCAGCCCCTGGAGGAAGGCAACAAGGATTTTGGGTTAGCTTGGTGTTCCTGCAGGGAATGTGGGGTGCATGTGATGTTGTGACCTGTGACCCCTGGCTTGCCCAGGGCGTCACACTGCCACTGAAGGGGTTAGTTTCTGTGTGGCCCAATTTTTGGAAAAAAGGGAGACTCCGCTTGGAGTAACCCTTGCTTACAGTGTTTTTAAAAAGGAGCCAAGATGAACAGAGCTGGGATCAGGAAAGACTTTGCTACCTACCCCGGTGTCATCCTGGGGACGGTTAAGAATGGCGTATTTTTGAATGTGCTTGATGAAAATCTAGCTGTGAAGTGTACACAACTGCTGCCACTGATGGGGTGGGTGTGTGTGTGGCCCAATTTTTGGAAAAAAGGGAGACTCCGCTTGGAGTCACCTTGCGGTGTTTTACATGATTTTAGAAGGGCGTGCCATGCCTATATCTGTGTGTCCTATTCTTTTTCCTTGTCCAGCTCTTTTGTTTTCGCATGAGTATATGTCCTTGTCACTTTCCCATGTGTTTGTGTTGTGTTGTGAGTTGTTTGTCACCTTTTGGACACTTTTGAGGGTGTTTTCTAGGTGTTTTTATGTGTTTGTGAATGCCTGCCATTGTTTCCTATGCGGTTCGAGTTCGGTTCGTCGAAAGTTCGACGAACCGAACTCGAGCCGAACCACGACCGGTTCGCTCATCTCTACTCCCGGGTTTGGAGACCCCTTGAGCCACCGTGGATCCGGATCCGAGCAGTTCTGTCTGCTGACATGGGGGCGGTATACCGCAAAACCTCTGGTGTCACAAACAGGATACGAGCAGGACCCACTTACCTGGGTGACGTGCGCCTTAGAGCCTAAATCTGTGAGTCAAAATTCCTCTTCCCGCCAATTCCGTCATTTTCCGCCATCTTTTCGCGCCAAAACGCTGTCTTCCCCATGAAAGCGCGTGAAGCCTAAGCCCCGCCCTTCATCTTGCGTGTGAGGCTGGCACCAGAAGTTCCCAGAGGGCCACAGCGCGCAAAACAGTGATGAGTGAAAACCAAGGGCGCACGCGAAGATGACGGCTCCAGGCGACGGAAGTGTGGCGGCGCTGCCTCCACCCGATCAGGGTAACGCTGGTGCGGCGGGCGCCGCTACGGCTGAATGAGCGGCAGCAACGGGACCCGAGGCAGTTGTTCCTATAATGCCGATAACCTTGCCGTATGTACCGGGCGCTGCCTGGCTCCCACAGTATAATGGCCGTCCAGACGCGCTGCAGGGATTCAAGAGAAAAATCTGTAACATCCTTGACATGTATGCCCTGACCGGGTGGCAGCGGGCTTCTGTAGTGCTCGGGCAGCTGACTGGCGCTGCCGAGCTGGAAGTGGAGAACATGGACTGAGGCGGATCGGATATCCGTAAACGCCATTTTCAGGAGACTGGGAGCTGCATTCAAAACCCGCATGGAAGCGGAGCTGAGGATGAGATTTTACAGCTACAAGCAACTACTCCACAAGACAGCATCAGAGATTACGCCTTAAAGCTGCAAGCGGCGCTGTGGACGATGAGACTGACCAACGATATCGGAGAGCCAGAGGGGAACAAGATGCTGGTGGAGTAGTTCCTGCAAGGCCTTGGGTCAGTGGAGGACCGCAAGCAGCTCCGGCTGTGGGCCCTGAAATATCCTGCTTTGGACTTTGCTACCCTGAAGGAAAGGGCAATTAAAGCCCTGCAGCCCCCAGAGGCACCTGACTCTCCGCTCCCGACTTGGCAAGCTGGTACATCACCGTTGCAAGTGAAACCCCCTGCCTTGGCACTGCCTGAGCCATCTCCTTAAATAACGTCTGGGAGCGGAACAAGCGATTTGTCTACCCAAGTACAGCAACTAAGTAAAGACGTGGTACGGATTCTAGAGGCAATGCAACTCAAGTCCAAGACCACTTCATCAAGGGAAATCCAACTGGACGACTGCCCTGAGGACGTCCCCTGGATGAGGAAGCGGACCTTGGCGTACGAAGGACGGAGCAGCGACCGATATGGCCCACCTGTTTGTTACAAGTGAAACAAGACCAGCCACTACGCAAGAAGCTGTCCTTTAAACTGGAAACCCCTGGGGCCAGGGGCCAATCCCCAGGAATTAATTGCCAAGGCCCAGAAGACTGGAGAGAGCGGTATGTAGGGGGACAGCCCATTGTTTCTGTACCGCCCTGCGCTCGGCTGCAGCCGAGCCACTCGGATCCGGGCTCGTTGGTGGGTGGCTCGAGCGCCTCCGGACCCGGGGTCACTTCGATCTGAAAGGGGGTGCTGGTGCTTTTGGTGGGGGTTAGGTAGGTGCACGACCGGAGCCGTGCTTGAGTTCGTGACGCCACCCACGGGTCGTGGTGAAGTTGGACATCACCGCTGCAATTACTGGGCACCTGGGGGAGATGGTGGTGCAGCAAGATGTTAACCCCTCCATGGGTAGGGTTGATGGCCCCAGGACCCGCTGGGGATAGCTGGGCGGTGCAGGGCGGTGCGCGGCTGGATGGCACTGTTGTACTCATGGTTATTGAGACACACAAGTCTCTGGTAAACCAAGTTGATGGTGGTCGGTGCCCGCAGCCGGCTGCATCTGGTCCCCCACCCGGGTTCGGTGGTCTTGGCCTTTTTCCCGCATCGTGTTGTGTATCTGTGGACTGCCTGCACTTCAGCGACGGGAGTCCGCTCCCCGGCTTTGTGAATGTCGGGGAAGCCCTTTTGCCCGCAGACGCTGGCCCGTGGGATCTCTCTGCCTGTGCGGTGACTTTCTATCCCCCCTCGGTGGGCTGTTGTCTTCAGTCGGGACTTGGGTGGGAAAGGAAACCTATAGTCCAGACCGCATCAGCTAATTAACTCAGTCCAGTAGATTCTGGACCTCGTTTCAGGGTCTGAGTACCCCCCTGTGTGCTCCAGTTTCCGAGTCGGTTCCCAGGGTCGGTACCGGCGGGCCACTACCCTGTCTCGGTCCACCATGGTTCCACCGAGCCGTCTTCTCGGCTCCTGCAGGCTAAGGCCACCATTTGCCTCCTAGCCAACGGTGCCCGCGGCTCCAACCCCGGCACCTGTCAGATTGTCACACGCCTGTCTTACAGGCCTGACCTCCTCCACTGCTCAACACTAAAACTCATCTCTTCTCAACTCACTGTGTTTCCTGCCTCAGGCCCTCTGAACTCCTTGGTGGGCGTGGCCAACCGCCTGGCTCCGCCCCCTGGTGTGTCCATCAAGCACTGAGGGAGGTGACTAGGTTTTAATGGTTGGCTGATGACACCTTATTGGGGAACAGGTGTAGTGCGGGGGTCGATCTGTGACTACCTGGCTAGTCCAGGGCGTCACATTTCCATCACCCTGGATGGGATCCCGACCTCTGCGCTTCTTGATACCGGCTCCCAGGTAACGACTATTCCCTATGTACTATATAAGAAATTCTGGCTTGACGGACGACAGCCTGACAATCTATGCTGTCAACTTGTTACCTGTAACTCAAATTGGGTTCAAGGACGACCATTAAGGTGGGCCGGGTAGAATTGCCGAGGCAAGGCCTCATAGTGGTACAAAATGACTCTAGTGATTGGAACCCGCAGATCATTTTAGGTACAAATGTCATTGAGAATTGTATGGGGGAAGTACTGTTTTTGCTCCAACAGCTGTCTGAGACTGCAGGGGCAGGGCGGCAGAGAGTCCTGTAACTTGAGATCCATGCTCTCCTACAGCTGCAACAGGTAAATCTCTCTGGAGATGAGATAGGTGGTGTACGGGTAATGGATGTGGTCCCAATGGATGTGGCCCCTCTAGTAGTGCCCCCACGAAGTGAAATGCTGATATGGTGCAGTGCAGCTGTAGGATCCCGCAGACAGGATTACCAGGCAATGGTAGAGCCCCTACCCTCAGAGCATTGGCCCACCGTGTTCACGGCCGGGGGGTAGTTGATGGGCGAGAGTGCCCGTGCGAGTGTTAAACTGTGGGGACGAGGAAGTTACACTACCTAGGTATGCCACTGTGCCGCCCCCGTGCCAGCAGCCGGCACTGCTCGGATCCGGGCATTCTGGGGTGGTGGCTCAAGGGTCTCTGGACCCGGGGGTCTCGCGGACATGCCGAATAAAAAGGGGGACGTAGATGCTACGCCGTATTAAGTTTGTGACGCCACCCACGGTGCATGGTGAGTTGGGACACCACCGCTGCTGTTATGGGGCACTCGGGGGAGATGTAGTGGCAGCAAGATGTTAACCCCTCCGTGGCAGGGATGATTGCCCTGGGACCCAGTGTCTTTGTGCAGAGTATAGCGACGGCAAGGAGATGTTTGATTACTCACAGTCAATAAGTCACACGAGTCTCTGGTAAACCAAGGTACTGGTGGCCGGCGCCGCGGCTGGTTGCATTTGGATCCCCCACCTGGGCGGGTGGTCTCTATCCTTTTCCTCTGCACTGATTTTTGTGTAAGGTGGACTTCCTAGTCTGGAACTCAGGAGTCCGCTCCCGGCTGGATGTGGCCTAAGGAGCCGTGCCCGCTGACGCTGGCCCGTGGGATCTATGGGCCCTGGCGGTGACCTCCTATCCCTATTAATGGGCTGTTGTCTTCTATGAGGGACTTTGGGTGGGACAGGACCTCTAGTCCTGGCTTCAATCGGTTAATTAACCAATCCGCTTGTTTACAGTCCTGGCTTCAGGGTCCGAGTACCCCCCTTTGTGCTCCGGTTTCCGGGTCGGTTGCCCGTGTCGGTACCAGCGGGCTACAACCCTGTCCCGGTCCACCTCGGTTCTGCCGAGCCGTCTTCCTGTCTCCTGCTGACGGAGACCACCGTCTGCCACCTAGCCAAAGGCACCAGGGCTCCAACCCTGGTACCGTTCAACTTGAACCTCCTCTGCTGGAGCTACATCTAGCTCCAGCCCACACTCATCTTAACTTGAACTCCAAAGTTATCTGCTTGTTTTCCAGCCCCGGGCTGTCTAGACCCCTGGGTGGGCGTGTCCAACCGCCTGGTCCCGCACACTGGTGTGTTTATCTTTCCCTAAGTGGGGGTGACTAAGGTTTCAGGTCGGCTGTGTCTAAGTGAGGGAAGGGTGTTGTGTAGGGGCCTATCTGTGACTACCTGGTTTTGCCACGGCATCACATTCCCCCTTTGGTTAATACAGACCGTCTGCAGGCTGTCCAACGACCAACATTTATTGAACTGCTAAAAATGAAAGGGTAAAATAGATTACAAGTATACTAACATATTTACATTCAAGCATATGTGGTTTCTTCCCTTATGGGAAGCACTTTACTTAAACATTGCACATTTAAAACCAAGACGTGATGGACCGGGTCCTTCTCACCTCACCCACCCAAAACAACCTGCCCCCTGGTGCCACCGCTAAGCACTGGTGCGGACCTACCCTTGCCCAAATCCAGGGTAGGTCCGGGTGTAGCCCACATGGGCCGGGTAAAAAGTTCCTTAGCCGGCAGTCCTTTTTCAAGGGCTCCACGTCCATAGGACCCCTGACCCGGAGGGTAGTCACCAGTTTTGCTAGTGATAGGGCCTCAGCCGACTCTACCGCAGGCCCTTCCTCCAATCAGCCTCTCCAGAGACTGCGGCAGGTGAGAAGGTTGGTCAGGGATTATTTACAAGACCCAAAAGTTCTTGGGGTGGCCTGCAAGTTCACGGCCATTGTCTTTTAACTGAAAAATGGGAACAACAGACTGTCCCAACGGGGACTTTGCAGGGAAAGTAGCTGGGAACCACTACCACTGCTGCATGGGGCCGTATGGCTCACTTGGCCCCCAGGGGTCAGCATTCTGGGACCAGCTGCAATGCATCCCAGAGCTTTGAACTTCCATCGGGAACGGAGGTGGTATAGCAGGTGATGCCACTGCTCCTGGGAGCAGTGCCGGCCGGCACTCTCCCATCAGATCGGAAACAGGCTCCAGGCAGGTCAGCGAGGATGAAACGGTCTGGGTACCTTTCTCCCGTCACGACACTGTGCAGGTAGCTCGGCTCTCACGGGCCCACACCACGGCTACCATTCTTTGGACCTCCGCTTTCCACTCCAGCACTTGTTGCAGAGACTGCGACCGCACCCGGACACAGAATCTCGCCAGCTCCCGCTCCAGCCAGGCAGCGGTCCCCATCGGTAAGCGACTTGACTCGCATTCCTCCGCAGGGATCTCCGCTCCACCTTAAGGTGCCGCCGCTCCAGCGGTCGGTGCAGCGCCAGCATCAGGTTTAGGGGCAGACATCTTCCCACTTCTCCCCCTTGGTCTTTTGCCGTCACTCTCTTTTTCGGCTTGTTAGTTTCGTTTTACGACCTCGGGGTTCACCTTCCGGCCGTGTTCCCAGGGGGCGGGGCTTCGGCTTTCATGCCCTTTCTCAGTGAAGAAGACGCTGGGCTGCAGTTTTCGCGCCCAAAAATGGCGGCAAAAATGGCGACTTCTGAAAATTTAGCAACGGATCACCGCTGACTGTTTCATTCAAGGCGCACTTCCACCAGGTAAGTGGATGGGTAAGTATCCTGTTCGTGATGCCAGGTTTCAGGGTGTGCCGCCCCCGTGCCAGCAGCCGGCACTGCTCGAATCTGGGCCTTCTGGGGTGGTGGCTCGAGGGTCTCCGGACCTAGGGGTCTCGCGGACACGCCAAATAAAAAGGGGGACGTAGATGTACGAGCTAGGCTGTATTAAGTTCGTGACACCACCCACGGTGCGTGATGAGTTGAGACACCACCGCTGCTGTTATGGGGCACCCGGGGGAGATGTAGTGGCAGCAAGATGTTAACCCCTCCGTGAGCAGGGGTGGTTACCCCAGGACCCAGTGTCTTTGTGCAGGGTATAGCGACGGCAAGGGGATGTTTGATTACTCACAGTCAGTAAGTCACACGAGTCTCTGGTAAACCAAGGTGCTGGTGGCCGGCGCCGCGGCTGGTTGCTTTCGGATCCCCCACCTGGGCTGGTGGTCTCTATCCTTTTCCTCTGCACTGATTTTTGTGTAAGGTGGACTTCCTAGTCTGGAACTCAGGAGTCCGCTCCCGGCTGGATGTGGCCTAAGGAGCCGTGCCCGCAGACGCTGGCCTGTGGGATCTATGGGCCCTGGCGGTGACCTCCTATCCCTATCGGTGGGCTGTTGTCTTCTATGAGGGACTTTGAGTGGGACAGGACCTCTAGTCCTGGCCTCAATCGGTTATTTAACCAGGCCGCTTGTTTTCGGTCCTGGCTTCAGGGTCCAAGTACCCCCTTTGTGCTCCAGTTTCCGGGTCGGTTCCCTGTGTCGGTACCGGCGGGCTACAACACTGTCCCGGTCCACCTCGGTTCTGCAGAGCCGTCTTCCCGTCTCCTACTGACGGAGACTACCATCTGCCACCTAGCCAAAGGCACCAGGGCTCCAACCCTGGTACTGTTCAACTTGAACCTCCTCTGCTGGAGCTACACTTAGCTCCAGCCCACACTCCTCTCAACTTGAACTCCAAACTTATCTGCTTGTTTTCCCGCCCCGGGCTGTCTAGACCCCTGGGTGGGCGTGTCCAACTGCCTGATCCCGCCCACTGGTGTGTCTATCTTTCCCTAAAGGGTGGTGATTAGGGTTTCAGGTCGGCTGTGTGTTTCCTAAGTGAGGGAAGGGTGTTGTGTAGGGACCTATCTGTGACTACCTGGTTTTGCCAGGGCGTCACACCACCATAGCCAAGCTGTTCACAGTAAATGCAGATGACATCCATGCAACAGGCTCTTCAGATAAGCCTAGTCAGTTTCCTAGTGCTAGCCCCCAGGACCCGGCAGAGAAGTGGTGTCAGGAGTTACACGTGGGCACTGACTCTACACCTACACGTCATAAACAAGGGGTCTACAGGGTTGTCAGGGAGTATGAGCAGGACTTTAGCAAACACCCATTGTTCTTTGGGCGGATTAAAGGGGTACAACACCACATACCCACAGGCACTCACCCACCTATCAAGGAAAGGTATAGGCCAATACCACCTGCCCATTACCAATATGCCAAATATATGCTCAGGAGTATAAAAGAAGCAGGAGTGATCCGCAATAGCTGCAGTCCCTGGGCCGCTCCATTGGTACTTATAAGAAAAAAAGATCGATGTGTGTAGACTATCGACAGATTAACAAAATCACACACAAAGACACCTACCCTTTGCCCCGAATTGAGGAATCATTAGCCGCTTTGAAGTCTGCTACTTACTTTTCCACCCTTGATCTCACCAGCGGGTACTGGCAGGTGGGGGTCGCCGAGGAAGATTGGGAGAAGACCGCGTTCGCTACTCCAATGGGTCTATGTGAATTTAATAGCATGCCATTCGGGCTGTGCAACGCACCCGTGACGTTCCAGAGGTTGATGGAGTGCTGCTTGGGCCATTGCAACTTTGAGACAGTCTTGTTGTATCTGGATGACGTCATTGTTTACTCCAAGACATACGAAACACACTTGGAGCATCTGGCTGAGGTGTTTGACGCTCTGTCCAAATACGGAATGAAGCTCAAGCCATCCAAGTGCCACTTACTGAAGCCGAAGGTGCAGTACTTGGGGCATGTGGTGAGTGCTGAAGGTGTTGCACCCGACCCCGAGAAGATCACAGCCATAAAGAACTGGTCGCGGCTCACTACTGTCATGGAAGTGCGGCAGTTCCTGGGCCTGATGGGGTACTACCGGAGGTTCGTGAAGGGGTATACCCAGATGGCAGCCCTTTTTCGGGACCTTCTGGTGGGTCAGACTGTACACGGTAAATCCTCCATTCAAATGGGGCAAGGAACAAGAAGACTCCTTTGAACGGATGAAGTCTGTCCTGACCGGGGACAAATCCTGGCTTACCCTGATTACGGCCTCCCGTTCGTGTTGTAGACGGATGCCAGTAATGTGGGATTAGGAGCCGTCCTGTCACAAGTGCAAAAGGGCAAGGAGAAGGTGATCGCCTATGCCAGCTGGAAGTTAAGGCCTACGGAGAGGAATCCGGAAAATTATAGCTCCTTCAAGTTGGAGTTCCTAGCACTTGTATGGGCCGTGACAGAAAGGTTCAAGCACTACCTTGCCGCTGCCAACTTCATGGTGTACACAGACAATAATCCGTTGACTCACCTGGATACGGCGAAGCTGGGAGCCTTGGAACAACGATGGGTCGCATGGTTAGCCAATTATGATTTTGTTATCAAATACAGGGCTGGCTGCAAAAACACCAACGCAGGTGCACTGTCCAGGATGCCCCATTTGTTTGATGATGGGAGGAATGAAGATGACCTGGAGGAAGTTGAGCTGCCTGCGTTCCATCAGCCTTCGTCCGAGGAACGGTCCCGATGAAGTGTTCATCAGCAAGAGATAATCTGCAACCCGTTGCCTCACCACGACTGGCAAGAAGCCCAGGATCGGGACCCTGCGATTAAGTTAGTCAAAGTTTTGCTGGCCAGAGCTGATGCCTGCCTTGAACCAGGCACCCCAGAGGAGGCCAGAAAATTGTGGCAAGACTGGAGTTGGCTTTATCTGCACCAAGGCAAGCTATGCAGGAGCTTGACCAACCCCAAGACCCACGAGAGAATCTGCCAGATCGTGGTCCCCAAGTCGTACGTCCCAGTTGTGCTGGAGGCATACCATGATGAAGCCGGGCACTTTGGATGGAAGATGCTGGAGATGTTGCTAAGAAGTCGCTTCTACTGAATAGGAATGAGAGACTCCATAGAAGCCTGGTGTAGGAATTGCGGCCCCTGTGCCTTGAGGAGGCAAGATGGCACTAATCAGCAATCACCACTTCAGCCGATTGTCACTAAGCAGCCCCTAGAGATCATGGCTCTGGACCATGTCAAGCTAATCCCCAGTCAAAGTGAGTACACGTATGTGCTCACGATGGTTGACCATTACTCATGGTTCCTAGTGGTGATACCTGTTAAAGATTTGACTGCCAGTACTGCAGCAAAGGTGTTCCAGGCACACTTCTGTAGGCCGCATGGGTATCCTGACCGAGTCTTGACGGAACAGGGTCCTGCATCCAAGGCTGAGATCTTCCAGGAGTTCTGCAGTCTGTACGGGTGCAAGAAGATCCGCACTGCACCCTATCATGCGCAGACAATGGGATGTGCGAGAAGATGAACCACCTGGTGATCAATCTGCTGGAAACCCTTCCTCTAGAGGAGAGGAACCAGTGGCCTGAAAAACTGCCAGACCTGGTAGACATCTGCAACAACATTCCGGTGGGATCCACCAAGTATACCCCAGCATACCTGATGAGAGCTCGACCTGGAAGACTCCCAGTGGACTTGGAAATGGAGGTTGAATTGCCTGAAACCTACGCACCCAGAGAAGATTGGGACTCACGTCGCCAAGCCCAGTACAAGCAGATTCAGAAGTGCATTGAGGAAAGTTTGAATCAAACCCAGGAACGTCAAGAAAGAAACTTTAACAAACAAGCAAAAGCAACCCCCTTCGCCTCTGGTGAAATCGTGTTAAAAAGAAAGAGGAAGCAACACAAGTTAGATGATCAGTGGGAGAAGGAGCCGTATGTAATACAGCCATCCAACTTTGACAACCAAAAGACCTGTTTGATCAGCAAGGACCATGGGGAAACTATGGCTACGGTATCTCGGGACCATCTGAAAAAGTGCCCAGAATCTTTAAGAATGGCAGAAGAACCTCATCCCCAGCCTCAAATGGTGGAAGGGAGTGATCCATACCATTCTAGGTGATTTTCAGGAAGATTGCAGTATGCAGACGTCTCCTACGATATCATCTGCTGCAGCTAATCAGGGTAAGATCAGCTGTTCTCCAGTCCTGTTGTGACCGCGCACGCTCCCGCGGTCAAAACAGATCTGAAGAA
Organism: Anomaloglossus baeobatrachus; assembly: GCF_048569485.1. Classification (NCBI taxonomy): domain Eukaryota; kingdom Metazoa; phylum Chordata; class Amphibia; order Anura; family Aromobatidae; genus Anomaloglossus; species Anomaloglossus baeobatrachus. The sequence continues at coordinate 277,913,153 of NC_134354.1, read as the reverse complement.
GCGAGGGCACATGCGCTGCCCTCTCATGCACCGCCCTCTCACGCACCATAATACTATGGGCTTCAGAAACACAGCGCCGGAGATGAGCGCTATGCGCAGGCACTAACTCCGACGCCGTGTAACTGAAAATTTACATACGACTAGTGAGAGGGAGGAACAGGCAGCGGGGGGGGGCGAGGATACACGTGCATAACCCGCCCGGACATTAGCAGCAGAAGTGCACACGTCAATCAAAAAGTGCATGAATTTTCAAACTTTATAAAGTTGAATTTCACAGCCTAAACATCCGAGCTGCCCAATAATGGTATGTACACAATGTGCCTGATAGTGCCAGTACTGCACTGGCTGCACCTTATATTGGAAAATGCTGATGTTTGGTTCCCTTTAAGAAAAGTGCCTCCCCTGCGTGGGATGAAAATGCAAATAAACATGTTAACTTTGTTTTTCTATCTTTTCTACAGTTTAAAAAAAATAAATAATAAACCTCTCATGTCGGGGGCGTGGCCTGGACATGGAGGGATAAAGAAGCCCAGGGAATCTGCTCCTGCCCTGACCTAGGGATACACCGCAACAGCGTCTCTTTCATATGGTTTCAGAGCAGCAAATGGGCCAGAAGAAGGGGAGAGGAAGCCCCCAGCCCACATCTACTACACCGGGGGCCCCTGCTTGCGATATACGGACCTATATGCTGGACCCGACTCAGGAAGCTGCCAGGCGCAAGATGGCTGACACAGCAATGCACACAAGAAGCGGCCGCTCGCTGAGCTCTACGGTAGCGGCTGCTGAAGATTTACAGGCAGCAGGTGCAGTGAAGGGGCCAGTGGCAGAGACCTGCGGTGACAGGGATCAGACGCAGATTAGTGGGGAACAGGCCAGCGCGGCTCCCGCGGTGGGAGGACAAGATGGCGCTGCACCCACGTGCACTGGCGGTGCAGCAGGAGCGACCGCAGATCACATTCAGGCGGCATCCCCCAGTGCAGGACCAGGAGGAAAAGACAGTGACAGCGGGAAGCCCCCGGTGGTGAGGATTCCCTCTTACCTCCCATCCAGCAGGAGTCTGCACACTGCCTTAGGCCTGGAGGTTCGGTTAATGGAGGAGGGGGGGCGGCGCTGCCCGGCCATGGAGCTGCTGCAGGCATGGAGCTGTGTGTTCCCCCCATGCCCCTGGAAGCTGCTGGGACTGTGTCTTATGGGGGAAGCACCCTAGCAGGATTGTAACAGCTGCAAGACCTGAAACTACTGCACAAGCTATTGAGCTTATAAACATCAGTGAAGGAGGGGGTCCTCCTGCACACCAGTTTATGCACCAGATGTGGAGGGTGCTAGAGGGCCTTTGCTCCCATATTAGAAATATCCCAACAAAAGCAGACATGAAGTCATATATGGACAGATTGGAAAGTTCCTACAGAGCAGAGCTCTCAGGCCTGAGAGACGAAGTCCAGCAGATGGGGGAGAGAGTGGGGTCTATTGAGTCTGCAACACAATGTCTATCAATTAAAGTAACCGAGCAGGATTCTAACCTGGCCTCACACACAGCACATTTCCAGTATCTAGCCGATCATATTGATGATATTGATCGCAGGGTGGGTAGAGAAAGTCGGGTTGAATGCTGCGCTAGAAACCACAAATCCAGGAGATATAATGAATTCTTTCCTTTATTAACACAGGTCAACGCGTTTCAAAGGCATCTCCGCCTTCTTCATCAGGACAAAGAAAGAAACAGAATAACATATGCTGCTGCCATGCAATACATATATAACAGTGGAAGGAGTAGCCATGTTTCAAAAATGACGTCAGCAAACCAGTGACTAATCGCCACGTGGAGCAGGCAGAAAAAAAAGGGAGAGAGAAATACAAGAAAAAAATGTGGGGTGTAACCGATTAAAGACTAATGAAAACCCTAAAGATATACAAAAAAGGGGTATAAATTCATAGTGTTAATTTGAAAATGTGGAGATGTGCAAAAAAAATTAAATTTAATTTTACTGTGAACATAGAAAGCAAAAAGGAAGCATTTTGTTTGATTGATGATATTGAAAATCGTAACCGACGCAACAATATAAGGGTCCGCGGCCTCCCGGAATCGATTGAATCTGTCGACCTTGATAAAACCCTCCGCCACATCTTTAATGCTTTGCTGCAAGTTCCCTTGGACTCACCCTTGGAATTGGATAGATCACACAGAGCTCTGGGCCCTCGGGCCTTGGACCTGGACCGTCCCAGGGATGTCATTTGCAAGGTCCACAAATACCAGCTGAAAGATGCCATTATGATGCGAGCCCGCTCGGCAGAGAATCTACGTCACCAGGGACAGAGGATTCAACTCCTGCCGGACCTATCTAAGTGGATTTTGCAGAAAAGGAGGGCGTTGAGGCCTCTCCTGGACTCTCTACGGCAACGAAACATCCCCTACACATGGGGGTTCCCTTTCCGCCTTAGGGTCCAGCGAGCGGGCAGGATGCATGTCTTGAGTCCTCCCGGGGGTATCCCGGCATTTGCGGAGGCCCTACAGATTTCGGAGGTGATAATCATGGGATGGCCGTGCTTGCCTCCCGTGGGTCCTGGAGATGTGCATCCTGTGGCGGCTCAGGCAAGGAGGGCAAATCAGTGAGATGCCCCTGAAGATCGTGGCTGAGATGCGGTAATTGAGATAAAAGGATAAAGTTAATACTCAATTTTGTTCGAGAGCTAAGGTTTAATTTCTCCTGCAGCAGATTAATATGCTTTACAGAAAAAAAGAATTAATAGTTGTTTGTGTTGCATTGTTTAAATATGATGGGGGTGGCTCCCTTTTGGGGGCAATGGCCTGGGTCGTGGTCCCTTCGGGGACGTTCAGCTCAGTTTGAGTGGCTGGCTCAGCCCTGTGGGGTTCAAGCCCGCAGCTGCAGTATTAATTGAAATTGTGGTCAGAATATTAAACTATAAAGTTAAGATGGTTGACACAAGTTATTCAGGTGGTGTATACTGGGTCGGGGGAGTTCCCCTCCGTGCCAGCTCGCTTCTTAATTGGGGTGGCTGCACCTGGCAGGCCAAGGCGCAGCTATACAAAAGACTTACCCCAATCACACGTCTGGTCGGACGGCAACTTTATCCCTTCTGCGGTGCTGAAGTACTTTCTTCTCTAATCCTTTCCAAACCCTCCCTTTCCCCCCCCTTTTTTTTGCAGTTTATTCCACCCTCTTCTCCTCCTGCTCTTTTTCATTTCTCATTCTTCTTCGCACTTCCTTGGCTTTTCCTCTCCCCTGGCCTCTCTCCATCCCTTCTAGTCACTTATCCTACTTCCCTCTTTCTTACAGTTTGTGGACTGGGACCCAGGTGTGGAGTTATGGCGGAACTAAAATTTGGCTCTCTGAACGTTAAAGGGTTTAATACCCCCCAAAAATGGGCACAAATTCTATATGACATGCAAAAGCGGAGGGTACACATTCTTCTTCTTCTTCAAGAAACTCATTTTAAAGTCGGTTGTATCCCCAACATGACAAACCGTCACTACCCGACCTGGTATCACAGCGCTAACACAGAGTCTAGATCCAGGGGGGTGTCATTGGCTCTGCACAAATCATTAGCACATTCCATGATAGACATAAAACTAGATCTGGAAAGCAGATATGTCATAATTAAGTTACGTATTGCGAATGCAGTGTATACAGTGGAAGGGTGGTATGCGCCCAACGTGGGACAGTCAAGGGCAGGGCGAAGATTCCTTCGGGTGCTGACGGAATTCTCGGAAGGGGTGGTAATCTTGGGAGGGGATTTTAACCTTCCTTTGAACCCATCGGTGGATACCTCATCTGGCAGACGATCCTCCTGTCTCACTTAAGGTCATTTAAACAGGAGATGCACCAATCATAACTGGTAGACGTGTGGTGGATATTAAACCCATCTGGAAGGGACTATACCTTCCACTCAAACCCTCACGACTCTTACAGTCGTATTGATTTCTTTCTGATGAGTCAGCATGCTCTCGCTTGGAGCCCAGTCTCCGAGATCGGTAGCGTGGTTTGGTCAGATCACGCGCCCATTTTTCTAACTATTTCTCCCCTTAGCGGCCAGACACGCGAGTGGACATGGAAACTCAATGATAACCTCTTGAAAGATACGGTGTGCGTGAATGACATCAAGGAATCGATTGGGGTTTTCATGGAGGCACATGCGGTGGACCCTACTTCCCTATCCCTCCTGTGGGAAGCATTAAAGTGCGTGATTAGGGGGGTCCTGATAAAACATGGGACACACATTAAGAGAATGAAGATTTCACAGGTCAAGAAATTACAAATAAGAAATAACGTTTGGAACTCCATACATAGAATGGAGTTCCAAACGTTATTTCTTATTTGTTAGTGGTTTTTCGTTTGTGAACCCTCCCCATACACACCTATTGCCAATCCACATCGTATATATAGCCTGGGTCTCAGCTTCCCATACACGGTAAGTTTTTTAACTGCATGAGAGGACACAAACAAGCTAGGGACCCCAACGTAGAGAAATACTTTGGCGTAGTGTTGGGGCTCTATTGCATTGATCAATTCAGTAGCTAAATTTCTCTTTATTCATATATTCATGGCAGTAATGCAGGTTCCATTTTTCACATTTCATTTTTACATATAGCTATTGAATTTTTCATGTCAGTATTCACACAGCAGTTTCTGCTATTACATGTATTCCCCTTACATAGTCACTGGTGTGCATACCTTATCTCCCCATAATAAGGTCAAGAAATTACTTGACACGATACATAGACTGGAAATTACACATAAAAGACACAGATCGGCAGGGGTCCTAGCGGACCTTACTAAATGTAGAGAAGATCTTAGGTCACTTCTCAATGAAAAATACCTCAGATACCGTAATCACTACAAACGCTTTGTATACCAATACTCAGACAAATGCGGCAGGCCCCTATCGCGCCTTCTTTATCCCCGTAGTAATATGTCGTTTATCTCACGCTTACAGCGGCGGGGCGGTTCGGACACGAGTAACCCGGTGGAGATTCTGGAGGAAATGTGGACATTTTATTCAGATCTCTATAATATCAGGGGCCGCTTGGCTGACATGTGACCGAGTAATTTGTCACAGCGAATTGATGAGTATGTTTCAGAAACTGCGTCCAGGCCTCTGGGAAATGAGGAGGCCTCTCAATTAGAAGAGCAGTTTACAGAAGAGGAGATTGGTGTAGTGATCAAAAATAGATAAAAAGATTTGTAATTTTAGGAGTTTTTTCTATAATTTTGCACTAATGCACTTCTAATTGACTGCTTCAACCTTTCAACAAACTTATTTAATGGCAGGATTTTTGTCAGGGCCTGTAAATCGGGAACAATGGGCATTGGATGCAAGGGATGCCTTCTCTGATTGTGTTACTAACTCTGATACCCCAAGATCTTCAAATATAAGGAACATCTTTCAGGAACTCACAGGGTGTTATAAAGATAACCTGAAGTCATGGTGGGAAATACAGTCCCTGGAGAACTATATTAAAAACAGAATCGTTCCCAGGGGCCTAAGAATAAACTTAACTCCATCTAAGCGTTCCAGGTCCCCGGAACTCTTGATAGCTTGGGAAAAGGAACTTACTGAGAGTTCCCTAAGACTGATGGGTGTGCTTCTCAAAGAGGAGAAGAACATTTTTGATTTTACTTCAAAGAGGCTAACCACTCTAACAGAGGAGGCACTTAAATTTAAAACAGATATAGACTTTCCAAGGAAGGAGGCCGCTCTGCAGTTTGCGATAGAGAAATTTCAAAACTGTATCAAGGACCGCAAGCAGAAACAATTTAGTAGGGACTTATTGGAGTTTAAAGAAGGTAGGGTTTACCCCACGCTCCAAGGAGATCCGGTTGAGGGCTCAAGAGATAGCTCTGCATCAGATACGGATATGTCCGACACTGAAAAGTCTGACACGGTCTCTGCAGACATCGAAAGGGGAGCCAGATTAAAGTCTAGCTATCAGACCTCTGGTCCTTCTGGTAAAGGGAAATGGGGAAGATTTACAACAAAAAAGAACAAGGGCCAAAGAATGGACCCCTCCCCTTTGCCTTATACCTCCTCTTCTACTGCCTCGGCCTCAGGGGTGTCCTCCTCTTTTTTAGAACAGAGGACCCATCAGAATTTTTACAACTTAAGAAACAACCCTGTGAGAATGAATTACAGATGAGACATGGAAATGACAATTGCATCATCAATCTGACCCCCCGTATCCTTACCCCCTATAAATGCCAGGTTCTATCCAAAGGACTATCGTTTGTGCCTACAAATTCCTTTGATGAGTTTGGGTGGATAAAGGATATTAACCTTTTTTCGCGCAAACTCAAGTGGAAGCGGTTTTTCAACTGTCATGATAAACAGGAATGCCTAAGGCTGGGGATATCCGAGGAGGACCTCCCGGACTTTAGGAACCTGAGTAGTCTCTTGAGTGAAAATCTCTCAGTTCCGGGACATGGTCCCTTCACGGATTTAAGACCCAAAAGCCAAAAAATGCCACCAAGTACTGAGGTGAATAGCATTGACATTTTTACCAAATTGGTTACAAATGAGCTTGGCCAGCTTAGGAGTAGGGGTTGGAATCCCAAAAGCAATCTAAGGAGGGAAGAAAGGGAAGCACTGGACACCTTAATGAAAGATGATGCAATTGTGATTAAACCATCTGACAAAGGTGGCAACCTGGTGGTCATGACTCATAGTCAGTATAAAGGGATGTGCTCTGACATCCTGGAAAATAGGGACACTTATGGGGTCATCAGGAGGGATCCGACTGTGGGGTTTAACCAAAAACTTCATTCATTACTCGAGGAAGCTCTATCACAGAGACTGATCTCCAAGAATGAAATGGATTTTATGTATTCAAAATTCCCAGTATTACCGGTCTTTTATTCCCTGCCTAAAGTGCATAAGATGGTGGACCCCCTACGCGGACGCCCGATAGTGTCGGGGGTGGACACACAGAACAGCAGCATCTATGTGGACAGGGTGATGAGGAGGTTTGTCACGGCACTTCCCTCATATTTCAGGGATACCTCAGACCTGCTTATGAAGTTGGAGGATATGGTTGTGGAGGACAATGTCTGCTTTGCCTCAATTGATGTGGAGACTCTCTACAGCTGCATCCCACATGATTTGGGCATTATTGCGGTGGAATATTTCCTCAGTACCAGAGGTACACAGTTTACGGCACATAACCAATTTATCATTACCCTCCTTGACTTTATTCTAAAACATAATGTTTTCAGATTCGATGGGAGTTTTTTCCACCAGCGCAGGGGTACAGCAATGGGGAGCCCTTGTGCTCCCACATATGCTAACCTTTACCTGGGCTGGTGGGAGGACACCATCGTCTTTGGTGAGGAGATGTCTTGGTGGAGCCCCCATATAACATTCTGGGGGCACTATATAGACGATGTGCTGGTACTGTGGTCAGGAGGGGAAGGAGAATTTAGGAGATTTGTGGGTGACCTAAATAAGAACGGATTGGGTCTGAGGTTCACTTCGGATTTCAGAAGGGATAAGATTGATTTCTTGGACATATCAATCATAAGGGACACCCAGGGAAGACTCCAAACCAGGACCTTCCGTAAACCCAAGTAATGAGGATTATTGGGGATTTTGATGATCGGTCAGAGGATGTACGTAGGATTATTGTCAAGTACTGGGACATTCTGAGGGCTGACCCGGCCATTGCGGGCTCCATACAATCTTCCCCTTTGATCACATTCAGGCGAGGTAGGACCATTCGGGACAGGTTGGTCCATAGCAATTATTGCTCTCCATCTGGATCAACCTGGCTCGACACCAGGAAAGTGGGTACATTTAGATGTGGGAGATGCATCTTCTGCAAGTATGTAAAACGGGGAGACCGATTCCTCAGTGGAGTGACAGGCAGAACATACTGTAACAGACAATTTGCTAACTGTACCACGGTTGGTGTGATCTACCTCTTTAGATGTGATTGTGGGAAGGAGTACGTAGGAAAAACCAAGCGTGAATTCAAAAGACGGATAGGAGACCACATCGGGGATATTAGGAATGCCTGGGATACCCCCATCTCAAGACATGTTAGGATGGAACATGGGGGTAGCCTGGACTGTTTTTCCTTCAGTGCCATTGAGGTGGTCCCACCACCAGACAGAGGTGGTAACTGGGACAGACTCATTTTACAGAGGGAGGCCCAGTGGATTCACAGGCTATGTACTGTGAATCCATCTGGCCTCAATGAGCAGATACACTTTGGATGTTTCCTTTAAGTCCTCATAATTTGCCCTTTCTTACACTATTTGATTGGTGTCCTTCTGCCCTCTATTTCCATGGTTTTCTGCCCGGTTTTCATAACCTGTTTTCTTGCCATGCCCATTGTTCCGTAAAGGATCTGGCTTTATTTATTTACCTAACCTTGCTTTTTGCATCCCTTTATTATCAATTTCTTTATCTCAGTTATTTCTATTGGGACTCTCAGACTCCTTTGAATTGTATCCTTCCCCCATTATATCATCTCACCCATACTTTTTGACCCCCTCTATCACTGAACACCAATCTATATTTACCATGTTTTGAATACTTTGCCCCTATAGCAATGGTCTTTCCCTACATCTGCATATTATGGCCTCCGTGTGCACTTTTTTCCTCTTCACGTAGGACTGGGAGGGAGATGTCACTGGCAGTATGAGTTGAATCTCTGCCGATGTGTACGCCTCCCTGTTTGCGTGTTAAACTGGGATGCACGCATTGCGCAGGCGCGGGTACTTTCATCGGTGAGCTCGCTCACGTGACCGCAGCCTGCCAGGCTCCATGTAATGCAATGACGTGGGAATGGGCGCTAGTTTGCGCGCATGCGCGGGATCGCGTCATCGGGAATCCCCGATCACGTGACCGCTGCATGCGAGGATGCGGAAGTGGTGCACTCCGATATGCGCACCCCGCTGGAATATGTGTTCCTTTGATCTCCATCTCCTAAGGGGCTGATCTTGTTTAACCACAGGTGAGAACGCTTAGAATACACCTTATAAGTTGGTGAGCTTTCTGTGGGCGTTTCCTTTGCCCCCTAAACCTGCACCCTGTCATTGTGTCTGCATTTGAACTGGAGGGTGATGACCTGAGGAGCTCACTGACTGCTTTGTTGGGGTTATTGGACTAGTTTATTATCCAAGGAGTCCTGTGAGGATCGTCTCTATCGTATGCTTCTTAAGGCTTGAGATAAGTGGCTGATTTTGTGTACCCTAATGAGTGGCTGCTTTTCACCCCTTTGAATCTATTCCCATTATTATATGCATAAATAACCTGCCTAATCACGGTTACCCAGGTGGGTGACAGAGATCTGGGACTGTTTTTTTAGGCCCTCTATCTACTGGATTTAGTTTAGAGATATTGGGATTATACAGATTCAGGGACTACTGGCTTCTTAGTTTTTCATGGGACTACCAGCATTTACTATTGCATATTTGTTGTCTTTTTTGAACTAACCTTTATTCCACTCCTGAAGAACCTCAGATAGATGAGGGGAAACGCGTCGGGTGGTTTCTGATAGGAGCCGCTTATATCCAACTAGGTGGTTTTTTTCTTGGGTCATTGTACCCTATTGTTTCCCAATTGAATTATATTGGGTATAATGTATTGTTAATCTTTATATTGGATTTGTTGGTTCAGCTTTGTAACTATCCTCTAGACTGTCACCTCTTATTTTCTAGGGTCTGGTTAGGGCCTATAGGGACAGCCTACGTTGAGCGGGGGCGCCTATTGCGCAGGTTTTAGGGTGCCAACCTCCGCGGCAAGGAAGGGGTGAGCCTAGGGCACTAGAAGGGCTAGCCCCCCCCCTTGTACCCTTGGATATCTGATTTAATTTTACATTGATATATATGTTGGGTATTCCCCCTTTTAATACTGAATATAAATAAAGATTTGTAATTTTAGGAGTTTTTTCTATAATTTTGATCAAAAATTCTCCAGTCGGTAAGAGCCCTGCCACAGATGGATTCTCCTCAGCATTTTATAAGAAATTTAGAGAATTAATAACGCCATTTCTCACAAAGGTTTTTAACGCAGTTTCTGACACATCTCCATTTGCCGCACAGTCCCTGGAGGCATACATTACAGTACTACCGAAACCGGGGAAGGATCCATCGATGGTTTCTAATTATAGGCCGATTTCTTTATTAAACGTGGACGTGAAGTTGTTCTCCAAAACACTGGCTAATAGATTGCCTCCCCTTCTCCCTGCAATCTTTAATTCAGACCAAGTCGGCTTTGTACAGGGCAGAGAGGCCCGAGATAATGGAAATAAGACGTTATTACTTATGGCAAACGCAATCTCCTCCTCCACATCTATGGGCCTTCTGTCGGTAGACCCCGAGAAGGCTTTTGACCGCGTGCGCTGGGATTTCCTTCGTGCGGCATTGAAAAATATTGACCTGGGCCCCCGCTTTCTTCAAAAAATTTTGGCATTGTATACGTTTTCCTCGGCACGGATCAAGGCCAATGGAGCATTGTCCCAGTCCATTGCTATAAGGAATGGTACAAGACAAGGGTGCCCTCTCTCCCCGTTGTTATACGTGGTAGTGATGGAGCATCTGGCCAATGCCATAAGGAGGAATCCCTGTGTACACGGTCTGCAAGTGGAAGGTAGGATGTATAAAACCTCCCTGTACGCTGACGACTTATTGATTTATATTTCTCAGCCCCACATCACTCTGCCCTCCCTGATGAAGGAGTTTGAGAAATTTGGAGATTTGAGCAACTTTAAAGTAAACTACTCAAAACAGAAGCATTGAATGTTACCATGTGGCCCTCGGAGGTGTCATTAGCTAAACAAAACTTCTCGTTTCGGTGGCAACCCAAAGCAAACACATACTTAGGCATACAGATCCCTGCCGATCTCACACTTCTGTATTCCCTGAACTATCAAACCCTGTTGACACGAACACTTAAAGACCTACTATCATACCACAAAAAAAAACATTTTGTGGTTCTGACGTATTAAATCGTTCAAAATGGATGTGCTACCGTGGTTTTTGTACGTCTTTCAGGCGCTCCCTATCCTGCCACAGGCAAGCTTTTTCCACACACTTAAAACGGCACTAATTAAATTTGTTTGGGGCCACTCTAGGGCAAGAGTAAGATATCAGATCTTAACTAGATCCATTAGTAAGGGAGGGGCCGGATTGACAGATCTTCGTAGATACCATCAGGCCGCCCTGCTGCTGCGTATGTTCGACTGGCACTTTTCGGCTACACATAAAAAATGGGTCGTGTTGGAACAGGGGGCAGCACCTGTGCCCATGAGGTATCTGCCATGGCTGGAGTCACGTGAAGGGGTGAAGTTACCTATAGCTGACTTTCTAATCAAAGCCATGCTTAAAGTGTGGGATCAGGTGAGGCAGAGGGGCTCCTTGACTGGTCCTCCGCTCCTGCTCATCCCGATTTTTTCAACCCGGAATTTTCTCCGGGACTCACACGTCCCTCCTTTCTGCGCTGGACGGTTGAAGATGATTTTAGGGTATATCATGCTTTGAAAGGGAATGATATTATGTCTTTCAAAGATATGCAGGGTATGGACCCCCTCGCTTGCTGTCATGGATGGAGTATAGACAACTATACACCTTTGTTTGTAATCGACTGAGAAATTGGAAACACATACCTGACATTTCCCCGACCCCATTTGAGGGATTGTTTTTGCGAAAATCCCCACCATCTCATTTGATTTCAGTCATCTACAAATTACTGAGTCAGGCGGCCCCGGAGACAGATACAGACCTAAATTTCATATCTAACTGAGAGACAGAATTGGGCACTACTTTCACTGAGGAGGATAAGCAGAAAGCGTATCTATTCGCCCATAAGATGTCTACAGCTGGTTATGCAAAAGAAAAGAACTACAAAATTCTATCCAGATGGTACCAATATCCAGTGAAGTTACATAAGATCTTTACCTCTGTGTCAGAGTTGTGTTGGCGGTGCGGGGGGGGCCCCCGGGACGATGTTACACACGTGGTGGGGGTGTTCGCTGATCAAGCCCTTCTGGTTGGAGGTGTTTCAGACGTACACCAAAATTACTGGAGAATCGGTGACACCATCACCACAGATCTCATTGCTGTCCATGTTGCCTGGCTCTATTAAAACACAAAAGGGAGATCTGCTTAGATTTTGTCTAACAGCAGCCCGCTCGGTGATCCCTAGGCATTGGCGGATGACGATCCTTCCATCATTGCAAGAATGGCAACAGGAATTGGCCTCTATATTTCATATACAGGACCTGTCTGCAAATCTGGAAGCCCTGGATTCTTTTAAAAGACACTGAAGCGTTCCGTTAACTGTTCGGCCCTTGAGCTGATAGCAAAACCACATATGGTTCCTAACTTGGCCTGCCACACCTGGGAGCACCACGGCCTTCCTTCCCCTCAGACCTTTCCTTCCCTTCCCATCCCTTTCCTCCCCCTACCCACCTTTGCCGCTTTTCTGCTACTCATTTCCCTTTCTTTCCTTGGCTATTTATTATTTATACTCTAAGATGCCTTTCATCACTGTAGAAGTATTACTCTTTGGCCCAACATATGGGATATACATTCCAGACTGCTGGAGCGGACTCCTCCTATTCCCCTCACTGGTTTAAAATCTTGCCTCTCATGGAGAGAGTGGGTTAACGTTGATCGCTTAATGGATGAGGGGGGGGGAGGAGTGAGCAATGAAGCTAACGCTACATAAGGCGGGGCTTAACAGTATTATTATTTTTTTTTTGTTAGAAAAATTGTATTCTTATCTGATTCCATTAGTTAAACTCTTTTGGAATAAGACTCTTACTGTAAAAATGGGTCTGTAAGATCTAACCCCTTTTTTCCTTCTTATTTTCCTGTATTATATGTTTATTTGTTTTTATCCTAATAAAGAAAGATTATACATAAACCTCTGGTGTCCTGTAGCTCGGGGACGAGCTACGTTTAACTAAGGGAGAATGTGACGCTCTGGCCTATCAGGTCATCACAGGGTATTGTGCAATCTGCCCTTCTGCACAGTATTCACATCCTCCTTGGTTACGGGTTCCTGGCTTTTCGTATTGCTAAGAACAAGCTAATCAAAATCCTAGAAACACTCTGCATGACACCCACCAGACACACCAATGGGTAGCCTGAAGGGAATAGGGCCGCCCACTTGGGGGGTTGGTTAGGGAGGGTCAGGAGTGTAAGGAACAGGCAGTTGAGGAGTGACTCTCAAGTTGAGAGGTTGGGAGCAGGGCTCCTGGAGATTACTAGGTGGCAGACGTTGGTCTGGGCCTGGTAGGAGCTTGAACCCCAGTCACAGGGGATCGTGACAAGGGGCATGGAACTGCCTAAGAGGGCAACTGGCGGCCTTTTTCCATCTCTGGGCAGGGGCCAGGGCACAACGGGGTACGTGGACCCTAGGCCAGAAAGTAGTTTCAAGCATCCTGGTAATTCACCCGACGAGGACGGAGCCTTCAAGATTCGTTCTCCATCTGCTCCAAAATCGGGGTACTAGCGCAACAGGGGGATAGGACTTTCAAAATACACACTCCAGAAAGTCCCAAGCGTGAACCCTGAGAGCAAGCTCACTCCATTAGCCATACGGGAGAGCGGGATCCGACTAGTTCTACACTACCAGGGCCAAGGCAAAGGTTACAGGCCAACAAGCAACACCAACGGGCACGGGATCCAGGTGTGCTCCCTCCCTGCTGCAGCAGTGCTCAGAACTTTGGTGTACAAGTTGTCGGTGTCAGCGTCATTGGACTGAGTGAGTACGCAGTGACCCTTACCTCCCCAACGATATCCCTTCGCCAGCGTCACCGAGCCCCGGGGCATCCCCCCTACCCAGGGAGGGGTTAAACACCTGGCTGCCATCCCATCACCACCGGGTGCTTCCAACGGCAGCGGTGGTACTCCTCCTTACCAAACACTGTGGGTGTTGTCACGAACTTTAACCACACAACCCCCTGTAAATACCCCCCTTTTATTTTGAGTGGCCGCACGACCCCTCCCGGGTCTGGAGACCCATCGAGCAACTGCGGATCCAGATCCGAGCAGTTCTGGCTGCTGACACGGGGGCGGTACAATACCAATAGGGAATTTAGATTGTGAGCCCCAATGGGGACAGTGATGATGTCTGTGGAGTTATTGGCACTATAAAAGTGAGTAAAATAAACACAGAAACAAAAGAAGGGATGCCCATCCCCAAGAAATTAAATTTTATTATAAAAAAGAGAGAACTATTACAACAGATTAAACATAATTAAAAACACCAAATGTGTATATGATAATGTATCTTAGCACAAGATAATGAGCAAGAATAGACCACATCCTCAAACCAAATAATGGGTGTAGATATGTAGTTGGAACACACAAAGTGAAAAACACAAGACTCCAAATAGTAATAATATAATAAAGTTCAAAAAATAAATTGAAGAATGAGTGTTAAATAAATATGATGTAAAAATGATATCTTTGAAAATGCTTTGTGCGAAACATGCGTTGGGGTCTGTGGGCCTACATTTGCCACTAACAGTATATGGTATGTAGTATGTTTTTACTTTCATCTTGTATTTATTGTTGTATAAGGCTATTTTAGATGCACCTCATTTCTTTTTGTAAAATGTTACTATACCAGCATTTATATATATAATATTACTTGTATCAGCATGTCCTTATCTGGATGTATTGTATGTATGTGTTAACTGTTGTTTGTGTACTCTCACAATTTTTATTTTAATATGAGAATTTACAGTATAGCGATGGAGAATTCAGCAGTTTGCAGTAACACTAAACTTTCATTACAAACCTGGACAACATCTTTAAATATAATATTAAGCACTGTAGCACGCCCAATCCTAGCAGTGTGTAATAAACTTACTGTCAGGATTCAGCTGTGATTGCAGACTCCAGCGAAAATCACATGACCACATGACCACTTATATGTGATTTTCATACTTATGATCATGAGACAATTGACTTCTTTTATTGCTTCTCTCAGTTAAATAAGGGCTGTAGTTTTCACTGTGAATTGAGAACTTTAGGAAAAGCATTTTGATAGCACATGGCTGTAAGTGTGCAAATCGCATATTAGCAGTGTAAACTCACTGTGGAAGAGAGGGTAAGCCAGCAAGCCGAAGTGGACTCACTGGACCACAGGGGGACCCATGCTTACCCTTTATTGTAAGGGGCTAGAATAAGCATCCACCGAGAGGTAGATAATAGGTGCCACTCCCAGGGCAGTGCCTGGGACTATGGCAGCTGACCCCCACGGCAAGGACAGACACAGGTATAGACAGGCAGAGTCTCTAGTGTAGATGGGGGTCACTGGGATGGCTGAGGTAGATAGCATGGCAAGGGTGGACAGGTACAGTCACTAGTATAGACAGGAACCACCTTGACAGCTGAGGAAGACAGCACGGCAAGGACAGACAGGCACAGTCACTAGGATAGACAGGAATCACTGGGACACCTGAGGCAGATAGCATGGGTAGTGTAGACGGGCACCAGGGTACCAACAGGGCAGGAGTACAGGAATGTACACTGGCTATCTGCCTCATCTGTCCGTGTGGTTCCTGTCTATACTAGTGAGGGTGCCTTTCCGTCCTGGCTCTGCTATCTGCCTTAGCTGTGTGGTCCCTGCAGTACTATAGGAGGTTGACACACTCATTTTGAGTAAATATTACACACATAATTGCCAGTTGCGGATGTAACCATATCCCACAATGCACTGTGGCACTGTCAGATTCACAGCCGCAGCTCGTGCCCACATCATAGCCATGGTAACCAGGGACAACAGTGCAGGCAGAACCCAAATTGTGGGCTGAGTAAGCACAATTCTGTTCCCAGTCTAACATTGTGCTACCCATACCCCTTCCAGGTATAATGAGGTGTTGGTGTTTTAAATTACACATTTGCGATGTCACGGAGCAGTAAGGAGGCGTGGCCAGGTTTGTCTGCCCTTGCCTGATATTGCCATGCCTTGAGCATGTTGCGGTAAGCAATGAGACATGGCGGCACTGACGAGACATGACGATACATGGTGGCACTGACAAGAGACAGAGAGAGAAAAAGAAAAATAAATATGTACACATTATGTTTATTTACAATGAAAATACACACAGCCTTTAACACATTTAATTAGCTCCCAAAAAATATCAGTGGATAATCAAGAGCAGGCCGTGATTTGCTACAATCTCTTGAAGAGATTGTCTTTCTGTTGCTGTTATGTAAAAGAAAGAAGCTTTGCCATTATTTTTGACATGTTAATAAATTGTATCCTTTCTGTTTTTTTGTCCACTTTGGGAACGGACAATCACACACATCAAACTGCACAAAACAATGTACCACCTCCAATTATAGTCACAACAGCTTACAAGAGACCATATAGTGTAAACACACACACACACACACACACACACACACACACACACACACACACTGTGCACAGGGGAGACACCACATACTGAACACAGCTCAAGAAACACAACTCCAGATACCAATATACAGCACACAACAAGGAAGAGAAAGCGCACAGGGGTGAAAGAGGTCAAATGATGCAACACACACAATACACAAATGCAGAGAAATGACATACAACAGATATATTGGAAAGCGCAAACAGTGTGACACATGCCACTGCTCCTGTCAGCATCACTAAGCATAGACAGATGTTCAGTTCACCGTACGCCCAATGCGATAGCATCGGGCCTACTTATAGTATATATACCGTCATATGAAAACGTTTGGGCACCCCTATTAATGTTAACCTTTTTTCTTTATAACAATTTGTTTTTTTGCAACAGCTATTTCAGTTTCATATATCTAATAACTGATAGACTGAGTAATATTTCTGGATTGAAATGAAGTTTATTGTACTAACAGAAAATGTGCAATCCGCATTTAAACAAAATTTGACCGGTGCAAAAGTATGGGCACCCTTATCAATTTCTTGATTTGAACACTCCTAACTACTTTTTACTGACTTACTAAAGCAGTAAATTGGTTTTGTAACCTCATTGAGCTTTGAACTTCATAGGCAGGTGTATCCAATCATGAGAAAAGGTATTTAAGGTGGCCACTTGCAAGTTGTTCTCCTATTTGAATCTCCTATGAAGAGTGGCACCATGGGCTCCTCAAAACAACTCTCAAATGATCTGAAAACAAAGATTATTCAACATAGTTGTTCAGGGGAAGGATACAAAAAGTTGTCTCAGAGATTTAAACTGTCAGTTTCCACTGTGAGGAACATAGTAAGGAAATGGAAGAACACAGGTTCAGTTCTTGTTAAGCCCAGAAGTAGCAGGCCAAGAAAAATATCAGAAAGGTAGAGAAGAAAAATGGTGAGAACAGTCAAGGACAATCCACAGACCACCTCCAAAGACCTACAGCTTCATCTTGCTGCAGATGGTATCAATGTGCATCGGTCAACAATACAGCGCACGTTGCACAAGGAGAAGCTGTATGGGAGAGTGATGTGAAAGAAGCCATTTCTGCAAGCACGCCACAAACAGATTCGCCTGAGGTTTGCAAAATCACATTTGGACAAGCCAGTTACATTTTGGAAGAAGGTCCTGTAGACTGATGAAACAAAGATTGAGTTGTTTGGTCATACAAAAAGGCGTTATGCATGGAGGCAAAAAAACACGGCATTCCAAGAAAAGCACTTGCTACCCACAGTAAAATTTGGTGGAGGTTCCATCATGCTTTGGG
The DNA here is from genome assembly GCF_048569485.1 of Anomaloglossus baeobatrachus. Classification (NCBI taxonomy): domain Eukaryota; kingdom Metazoa; phylum Chordata; class Amphibia; order Anura; family Aromobatidae; genus Anomaloglossus; species Anomaloglossus baeobatrachus. The sequence goes on along the minus strand of NC_134354.1, from coordinate 277,895,484 downwards.
GCTGTGTGGCCAATGCTGGCACTGGGAATCTTGTTAAAGTTGAGGGTCGCATGGATTCAACTCAGTATCAGCAGATTCTTGACAAAATTGTGCAAGAATCAGTGACAAAGTTGAAGTTACGCAGTGGATGGATATTTCAGCAAGACAATGATCCAAAACACCGCTCCAAATCTACTCAGGCATTCATGCAGAGGAACAATTACGATGTTCTGGAATGGCCATCCCAGTCCCCAGACCTGAATATCATTGAAAATCTGTGGGATGATTTGAAGCGTGCTGTCCATGCTCGGCGACCATCAAACTTAACTGAACTGGAATTGTTTTGTAAACAGGAATGGTCAAATATACCTTCATCCAGGATCCAGGAACTCATTAAGGCCTGAAACACACATCCGTGAAACACGTGCGTGTTTGGTCCGTTTCCGTGTATACTGGAGACACGGCCAAACGTGCACCAATGTTATTGTATGATAAAAGCTCCACGTGCGTTTTTGATGCATGTCCGTTTGTCCATGTCCGTGATCCGTACCTGTGTGCGTTTTGCACGGCAGCATGTCCGTTTTCTGCACGCAACACGCAGCACAGACCCAATGAAAGTCAATGGGTCTGTGCGCACGTCCGAGTGACATGGACGCATCTCTGTTTGCTCCCTGTATGTTTTGTGCTTTTTTCATGTGATGTCGGTCTTTTTTCTTTTTCTGTTTCATTCTCTCCCTCAGTCCGTCGGTCGGTCTCTATGTCTGTCGGTCGGTCTCTCTGTCTTATCTGTCCCTCTAGCTGTCTGTCGGTCAGTTCCCCCCCCTATCTCATACTTACTGTTCCCCGATCTCCCGCGCGGCGCTGCACGGCTGTTATAAAAACTTCGGCGGCTTTTACTATTTTGAAAAAGCCGGCCGCTCATTAATCAATCTCATATTCCCTGCTTTACCCGCCCACCGGCGCCTGTGATTGGTTGCAGTCACACATGCCCACCACGCTGAGTGACAGCTGTCTCACTGCACCCAATCACAGCAGCCGGTGGGCGTGTCTATACTGTGCAGTAAAATAAATAAATAAATAATTTAAAAAACCAGCGTGCGGCCCCCCCCATTTTAATACCAGCCAGATAAAGCCATACGGCTGAAGGCTGGTATTCTCAGGATGGGGAGCCCCACGTTATGGGGGGCCCCCCAGCCTAACAATATCAGTCAGCAGCCGCCGAGAATCGCCACATACATTAGATGCGACAGTTCTGGGACTGTACCCGGCTCTTCCTGATTTGCCCTGGTGCGTTGGCAAATCGGGGTAATAAGGAGTTATTGGCAGCCCATAGCAGCGCCGGAGATCGGGGAACGGTAAGTATGAGAGACGGCTGCTCAATTCAGTCAGGGGATTAGCGGTCACCGGTGAGTCCCTCACGAGTGACCGCTAATCAGTATGCGGCACACAGACAGAGCCGCAGCATGACAATGAAGTCGGGTGAAGTTGACCTGAGTTCATTCTCATCGCGCAACTCTGTCTGCTGTCTGCCGACATGTATCAACGACATTGTGCATCACACACACACACAGAACATTTTACACGGACAACACACACACATGTCAGTTATTTCACTCATGCACACACGGACATTCCACACGCACATACGGTTAGCATACGGGATACACACGCTGGCCACACATACCATAAAAACGGACCTAAAAAACGGAAAACGGACCCGAAAAAACGGCCCGTATCACACGTGCGTGGTTTTAACGGATGTGTGTTGGAGCTCTAAAAGATACAGGAAGCGACTAGAGGCTGTTATTTTGTGCAAAAGGAGGATCTACAAAATATTAATGTCACTTTTATGTTGAGATGCCCATACTTTTGCACCGGTCAAATTTTGTTTAAATACGGATTGCACATTTTCTGTTAGTACAATAAACCTCATTTCAATCCAAAAATATTACTCAGTCCATCAGTTATTAGATATATGAAACTGAAATAGCTGTTGCAAAAACCCAAATTGTTATAAAGAAAAAAAGGTTAATTAATAGGGGTGCCCAAACTTTTTCATATGACTGTATATGAATATATATATAAAGCGCAATATTTACTCAGTAGGATTAGGATCTGTGTGTTGTGTCTGACTATGTAATGTATTCTGATTCTGATCTGGCTTATATATCCTGAGTCATATTGCAAAGGATTGTTGAAAATCCACTTGTGACTTTTAGGATCGCTACTTCCAATAGGTGGCGCTGTGCTAGAGTTTGTCTCCTTTACTGGAGAGACAATTTGAATATTTCCCAGAGGGGCATTGCAGCTATAAGTCCCCTTACCTGGCAGCCAGACTGGCTTGCAAAGTCTCCTTAAGGAGAATAGTGTTCCCCCGTGGTCCCCACATAGCTTTCTCATGAGCCAGATCAGACACCCCCATACTTTGCACTGACGAGGGGCAAGCACCCCGAAACACCGTGTCTGCAAATTGGGATTCTGATCTGGCTTATATATCCTGAGTCATATTGCAAAGGATTGTTGAAAATCCACTTGTGACTTTTAGGATCACTACTTCCAATAGGTGGCGCTGTGCTAGAGTTTGTCTCCTTTACTGGAGAGACAATATGTAATGTATGTCAAAGCTGCTTGTATTTTGTCATATAGAAGGGTAAAGTGTTTTACATAAGGTCTTTTATTGCAGGGGAGGATTGTATTGTTATCATGCAAAGTATAAGAATGATAAGTAGGATACAGTGCAATGTATGGACCAAGAGTGTAGGAGAAGGTTAAGTGTTAGATAATGTGTTAGCAATAGGAAATGTCATGTGCAGGTGATAGCCTAGGAGACAGAGCACAGTGGGAGGAGCAGAGAGTTGGTTAGGCAGACAGGCCAGAAAGTCAGTTCAGTTCTATATATTGGTGCCTGGGATAACAAGCTCTGTTTCAGGATCCGCCCAGGCCTCAGGAAGTGTACTCCATTGTGTCTCACGGTCACAGCAAGCCGCAAAGGGAAGAGATGGTGAATGCAGAAGTCAGACTCGGCTGCTGGAGAGCTAATACCCAGAGCGAGGCCTAGACAGAAGGTTGCTCCATAGAACAGCAGAATAGTAACGCCGGAGGAAAATGGCATGTCTGTCCTGGAAAGTTTGTTGTAAAGGTATCTCATGAAGATTATATGCTAAATAAAGAAGTTGGAGTTTGAGTTAAAAGGAAATTGTTTCTGTGATGTGTTACCCAACTATGGCTATGACAGTGACCGGCAACCGTGTGGCGGACGAGGCGCTGAAGACGCGAGTAAGTGTCGCATCCCCTGGCCAGGGCAGAACACATGCACAACACCAGATTGAGGAAGGAGAGTGGAGCCCTGCCGGCCATGACCTGGCTCCCCCGTCACTGCAGTTCTGCAGACTGCTGGCACTACAAGCGGTCACATGACGACTACTCAAATAGCTTGAGTGGAAGGGGGAGGTGTTTGACAAACTGAATTCTTGCCCTGGGTTGTAGAAACTTAGATCAACTTCTGTTTTGTTTACACTATTTTTGGCTCATTAACATTTTTGATTACTTTTAAAGCAGCTGTCCAGTTTTGTGGTGAAAGTCTGCAGTCATTCTATGTAACTGCAGACTTCTGAACCCTTAAAGAGTGCATCACATGCTTTCAGAGTTCTACGGTATTGCTGCTGAGAGTCACATGGCTGCAAGTATGAGATTTGCATACATGCAGTCAGGTAGTTACTAGTGTTAAGGTGAACTCTTAATCAGAGATCACTAGTTGCCTACTGCCTGGTCTAAATGGTGTGGATTGAGTGCATGCTTGAAAAATGAGATCAGGCACAGTCAGATATTCATCTTTCCTCGACAGAAGTCAGCCCATGGTCTGCCTTTATTACAACTGAGCTTGCTCTGATATAACCTTGCAAAGGGGCATGTCCGGATGTGTTCATTGGTCAGTGGGTCGAACAATGTGTTAGTCCATGAGCTGATTGGTGGGCGTCATTGTAGGCGGGTCTATGACATCATTGGATGGATCCATGGTGATGGTGATGGGAGGGACATCATCTGGTGGATCCATGCTGATGGTTTGGTCTGTGATGTCATCTGATCTTTGGGTTGGTCTTCTAGCTTGACCAGGGGTCTTCCCTTATATGGTATCTTCTTACATCTGGACATTCCTTGCATTCCAGGCAAGGTGTGGAGAAACAGGCAATGGCAGGCATCTTTATATCTGTGTCATGTATATGATCTGAAACCTGAATTATGTAAGGCAAATCACATATTTCCCACAATCCCTTGTCAAGAAGTTAATTAAGTATTTCATCTTATGGCTCTCCTCAACAGTCCCCCCTAAATATTTTATTAACCTTCTGACCCTACCGTGGTCCTCTAACACATCAGCTCTAATGCTTTAACTGCAACCTTTTTCCGTTTTGCTATCCACTATACAAGTAATGCTAAGCCTTTGCCCCCACTGATACAGACTGCTGATCAGAGAGTTGATCACATCCCGCACCCACAGTTCACAGAGGCACAGGTAACTAGAACAGATTTATTTAATGCTGAAGAGCTTACTCAGAATTTGAGATTAATCGATTAGAAAGAGTAAGGCAATTGTAAGAATAAGCTTCTTACTGTTATGCTGCAGCTTTTAGCATTACTGTTTCTGAAAGGCTGATTCTCAGTCAATATCCGAGTGCTGTCCGTGTTTTCGAGACTTTTCTACCCGAATACACCTGATTGTATCACAACACTAATGGATCTCTTCTTGTCTCGGGTCTATAATCTACCACCAGGAGGCCTTTAACAAGATTTCCCTTACACATGGATCTGATTACCTTCAGTATCATAGAGTAGCTCTTTTACGGCTTCAAATACCAACAAATAAAACAATACCAGTTACCTACAAGTGTATGTTATCCTTAAGTCACTTAAACCCTTAAAATAATTGATTGGTTCAGGTCAGATAATGTTTTTCCCACCATGAGCCCTTATTTGTGTAATGTTCCTGTACCCATTGTTCCCTTATGGTTATTTCCCATGTATCATCCCCAATCTAGAAATTCTCCATAAGGTTCTATGTGAGATAATCCAGCACTATGTGTGTTGTGACCCTCATTCTGCTGGTACGATGGACTCTTTACAGTGGTTGTTGTCTCCAGATGGGTTTTCCCTCAAGCTTCATGGAAGTCGCTGTGGTTGGGAAAACCTGGATCGGCCCATCTGATTCTGACTCATGGCTCATTCTGACTTGTCTTTTTAGGATCACCCAGTCTCCTGGCTGGAGACCACGTGCTCCTGACACTGATTTAGGATCTGGAATTGGAGGATACACATATTTAACACACTATACAGGCAGTTGTATACGGCTCGTACATCACTGGTCAGGATATCACACTGTATCTGCAGTATCTGTGGGAAATATAATCACGTTCTAGGTACTAAACCAAAAATACCTTATGTAAAGATCGAATTATTAAGGAAAATGAACATTTGTTACATGATTTGCCAGCGTCCACCATTATCTTGTGGATCGTTACATGTTTATGTTATAATCATTAAAATTCCAAACAACATACACCCATGTGAGTATAGACACAATTAAATATTCCAATAAAGGAGGGGCAGGGATTGGGGCAATAGCCCTAAACTCTCCCTACCTCACAGCGGAGGTCGGCACCCTATAAGCCGAATTGGCGCCCCCGCTCCCCGACAGCTCGCCCTCCCTATCCCTACACTGCTAAGCTAATACGTGCTGCTAATGTCAGTGAGAGAATATAGAAACCATGAGATACAGGGATAAAGAGGCGTCAATATGCAATTATATATATCCAATTCATTCCCAAAGATTAAATATTCACACTCTGTATTTTACATAGCTGTTTGGTAGCTTAAATCAATATGATACAGCAAAATTGAAGGACCAAACCCTAAAATAAATTAAATATCTCACATGTATAACATGTACCCATTGTATCAATATAATAATAAGGCCAGGTAAAGTCATGAGGAAATCTTGTCCGATCAGAGGCCCTCCACTGTACAATTCACACTCAGGCTAATAAAATAAACACATATTTGTCAGACATTTAGCTTGAAAGAAGCCCAACGCAATTCTCCCTTCTTCACAATGGCAGATGGGTTCATCAGGTACTGATCTCTATAGTGACCTCTGCTATAGAAAATGTTCTTTTACCGCTTTTTAGGAACTCCATCTTTACATACCACCAGCACCATGAGTTTTTCAGCAGTAACGTTTTCCACACTGGATATGTTTTAGAGCAGGCCTGAAAAGAAATTCCCTCAACCCGCCCAAAACTCATATAAACCTACTCATGGTAGATGTATATGACTAATCTGCAATCACCGGAGCAGTAGAGCGGATGAGGGGGGTGTTTCTACGAGGTCTTTACAGTTTTTTCTACCTTAATAGGCACACGTCTTACAAGACTGGATGTGTCTGGTCACCTGGGTACTGAAGCAGTGGTGCCGCCCATATCTTGTCCATCCCAACACCTTTGTCACATGGGTTACCTTGGCCATTATTGAGTAGAACGCTCATGGCAGAGAAAGCTTACCGCCCTTTATCCACAGACCTTCCTCAGTCACTGGCTCCCTGCGTCTCACACTCTGTTCCTTGCTGAATCGCTTGTTCCTGTAAGGATTTAAGAACACAAGGCGTGACCAATGTCACGGACGACGTGACAGGAGCCACCGAAGTACTGGTCTGCATTGGTAAAGGACTCTCAACTCTAGGCCCATTCACTGCTTCATTGTTGTGCAGCTGTGCGAGCATCTCCTCCGACTGCTGCCTATATCCACATTTTGACTATCTTACCCCTTTCCGCTCTACAAACCACAGTGATCGCAAATCTTCAACTCGTTCTCCTATTCCGATGAGAGAGGAGGGAGTGGTTTGATTTTTATTACCTCATGTTGCGTAACCTCAGCATATCCAGTGCAGAATCAACCAGCATCTTGGTATCTGGATCCATCTACGGAAAAACTCAAAATCTGTATTAGCAATGGGCTCATCTGAGACATGTTCAAAACCTGACAATTCTTGTTACATCAGAGCAATCATGAGATATATGTATGTCTGCTGTATGCTCCTTACAGATAAAAATATAAAGAACACTTAATAGAAAAACCCAATCGATGAACAAATTAAAACCTTAAATAATACATGTGACTTTCCACATCATCTTCCCCCCCCTTTTTGAATCTATTATCCAAAACATAATTAGATTCAAAAAATGTGTGGCCCCAGAGCTCTACATTTAGGAATAAAAGTCACATTGTGTAGATTGTACCTAACCGGGAACACCATAAATATTATGTTATGTATCATTTCATAATGGAAATCCATTTCAATGGCTTTTCAACCTTCGCTTGAACCACAGAAATTTGCATTACAATCTTTCTTTCTATAAAAAGAAAACAGATGATTCAATACATTATATATAAAACACAGAATGCCATAAATCATCCACATACCTTAAACCAAATTATTGTAATTATTAATATATTATTAATAAAGATTATTATTATTATTATTATTAATAACAACAATTATAATCTTAATGATACCACAACCTGTGGATATAGAGGCGTTCATATTTGCAAAATTGAGAAAATTATCAGGAAATTTTCAGCATCTCTGTGATAATTCTGTCCATGAATACTATTACTTTTTTATAAATTGCTGCTTTACCATAGAAATCCATCTGATTAAACAGCTTCCTATGGTCTTGTATCTACCAATAAATCTAAACATTTCCACAATTAAGTTTTATTCCTTTAGGATAAAATTAGTAACATAAAAAAACTATTGTCAATTACCTTTTTTCCAATATAATTTGCAATGAATTAAATGTGGAAACCCTTTTTTTTCTCTTTTTTTTTTTTTCCTTCCCTCTATTTGCCTTTTTATGACAAAACAATAGATATGACTAACTCCCCTTGTAACTTGAAACTCTAGTAGTAAACCTGTATTTTTCCTCCTCCCCCTGTAGCCAAAAACAGGTTTTGTTTCTTTTTTTTTTCTTCTGCAAGACAACTTAACATTGCGACCTCTCTTCGCATGGAGATTATTATTATTATTTATTATTATAGCGCCATTTATTCCATGGCGCTTTACAAGTGAGAGAGGGTATAAGTACAACAATCATTAACAGTACAAGACAGACTGGTATAGGAGGAGAGAGGACCCTGCCCGAGAGGGCTCACAGTCTACAGGATATATTTATCTTTTTATATATTTATTTATTTTTAAAACATACAACTCTCAGGATCAATCTATCAGAATGGAATATTTGTTTATTTTCATCAGATCTGTTTTAAGGTACGTTTATTTTAAGGTTTTTCTCTTTTCTTTTATTGCTTACTAATTAATAAGATATTGCTCCTTGTGACTGTCCTGACTCAATCCAACCTGCACACTGGATCTATATTTAGTGTTTTCCACAACTACCCAATCATACAATATTCCATCTTTTAGTGCTATAAACATTTACTAACACTTCATGTTATTCAGTGGCTGCAGCTTTGTCAGCTCCACTGAGGCCTGTAGAAAATGGCCTCACAGCACGTGATTTCCTTCTCTTTGTTGGGATTGCAGCATCATGTGGGGGGAGGGGAAGGTAAACTTTTTTTTTTCTCAACTATTTCCCCCTATATTCTATAGTCTGGATTTTATGCATACACACCACACATACATTTATATATATCATATACACACATTCAGATATCTACAGCCCTGATCCAACTACAGTTAAAAACACTCATGTTTCTGTCTAAGTATATAGTACTCCATCCAATCCATTGCACATCCCCCTACTCACTCTCTGTCTTTGTCTCAGTCATACCTCAGCCATGTGCTTCATCCACCATTTTAAAATCTGTAGGAACATGTGGCAGAGAAAAGGGAAAACTGACCTCACATCTGCTCAAACTCTGTCTCCCCATTTTCTATAGTCTGTATTTATACATATATATTTATACACACACACACATGTCCCAGATCTAAGTCTAATTATAGATAAAAACACTTATTTTTCTGTCTAAGTATATAGTACGCCATCCAATCCATTGTTCAAACATTTACAGAGCACATGGTCTTCTTCACACATCCCCTGACTCACTTCGTTTTCTTTGTCTCAATCATGCCTCAGCCATGTGCTTCGTCCACCATTTTAAAATCTGACCTAAAATGGCTGCTACCAAAAATAGCACATGGCTTATCACAGGATTGCGGCCTAGAGTCCCAACATCCCAACAAAGTCCACTTTCATCCGGATTTTTCCGGCACAACTAGACACAACATCAATTTCTCAATCTTTCTTTCAAGATAAACAACACCAACAAAACCAACAAACAAACAAACACAGGAGTAGATGACTCACAACTGACACACAACTTGAACACTAAGTAAGGTTTTTAAGTCTGCAGTAGGCGCCTCGTCATGGTGTCCCTGCGAGGTTTCTACATGGTCCGTAATTCATAAAGACACCAATGGTGTCACCCTGGCTACAAGGTGCCCGTACCAGCCGATTAATGTCCAGCGCTCTTTCTAGACCCCAAGACACCTCATACCAATTATATCACACAAGCTTGCGCTAAGCCCCAATGGTATCCGTACCAGCCATTTCACGTTCAGCGTTAGGCCCCAAGACTACCACGTACCAGCCACAATGCGCAACTTAAATGCTATGCCCCAATGGTATCCGTACCAGCCATTCCACGCTACACTGCGCTAGGCCCCAAGATTACCACTTACCAGCAGTCCCACGTATTTCCTCACAGAGCCATAAACTGTACCACAGGCGACAACCGTATACTATACCACAGACAATATCCTTCACCATATCAACAAATTTGAGAGCCAAAACACGTGCCTAACCTGACCAATTAAAACCTGCACTTTATCTCTAGGCCTCTTGCCGAGTCATTCACTCTAGGCCTCGAGCCACAACTCTATTTAAATCTCCACTAGAACCGCAAAACATATGACAGGCAACAACCAAAAACCATACCACATGGAGCGTCCTGCACGTTTCCAAACACTGCTCAAAAACCCACTTGCTATCCTAACTACCAGTCAATCTCCCCTCAAGACAAATACACACAACAGGCCGCAGGCAACTGAATATGTGACGGTTCTTCCGCAATTAAATATGGCCAGCAGCGGAGAAACTCTTCTGCCGTCACAGAGATCGCAAACACCGGACACGGTCAGGCAATCAGTGTCACACACCCTGAGACACACAAGTAAGACTTCAGATTATAAAAATCAGCAGACTTACCATGTGTTCTCGTATAAGAGTTGATCAGACTCTTGGCTCAGGGTATCCAGCACGTCCTGCCATTCCAATCGCCGGTCCTCAAGATTGTAGAGTTTCTCCTATACTGGCCCCACGTTGGGCGCCATTAATGTTAAGGTGAACTCTTAATCAGAGATCACTAGTTGCCTACTGCCTGGTCTAAATGGTGTGGATCGAGTGCATGCTTGAAAAATGAGATCAGACACAGTCGGATATTCATCTTTCCTCGACAGAAGTCAGCCCATGCTCTGCCTTTATTACAACTGAGCTTGCTCTGATATAACCTTGCAAAGGGGCATGTCCGGATGTGTTCATTGGTCAGTGGGTCGAACAATGTGTTAGTTCATGAGCTGATTGGTGGGCGTCATTGTAGGCGGGTCTATGAGATCATTGGATGGATCCATGGTGATGGTGATGGGAGGGACGTCATCTGGTGGATCCATGCTGATGGTTTGGTCTGTGATGTCATCTGATCTTTGGGTTGGTCTTCTAGCTTGACCAGGGGTCTTCCCTTATATGGTATCTTCTTACATCTGGACATTCCTTGCATTCCAGGCAAGGTGTGGAGAAACAGGCAATGGCAGGCATCTTTATATCTGTGTCATGTATATGATCTGAAACCTGAATTATGTAAGGCAAATCACATATTTCCCACAATCCCTTGTCAAGAAGTTAATTAAGTATTTCATCTTATGGCTCTCCTCAACACTAGGAGTACCTGGCCTCACTCAACACAAGTGAATTGAGTGACGCTGAGCACGTCCTAATCAGAATTTGAGTGGAAGTCTGCAAATCCCACTTTCATCATACAGTATAAATAATAAGACAGTAAAATTTGGGTCAGCACAATTACACAGCACATTTACCAAAAAAAAACAGATTTACATTTTTTTTATGTTTACTACTTATGTATGCTACAGTCATTTTTCTCAAAGTATGTGTGGGACCCCTGAGGTATCAGTCACCACAGGGTACTTCATCTCACTTAAGGTGCAGTACTTATCCCGGGTAATGAAGAGGTTAATCGCTTGTGTTTAGCACTTATCCAACATTCACATAATCACCCATTTAGTGAGACAGACAGTTACACAACTCAGGAAGTAAGCCAGCTTGGGAAATTCCCGGTTAGCAGGGCAATGGCCTGGGAGGTGGGGAAGCACTGGGGAAATTACAGAACACACAGGAAAATCACTTCAGAATAGTCTGGGACACAGAACAACACGGTTGCTTAAGAGCTTCTTCCCGACTGGAAGAGGCAGGAGATGAGCGGGTGAGCTGCAGAGACAGAGGAGAAACACGGTTGCTGAGGGAAGAGCTTCATTGCTCTCTCGGAACCAGCGCAGAGCAGGGCGCAGAGCCCTAGGGTGGAACATACTCCATGTTGGACTACAAGAATTTGCAGGACAGGGGGATTGTACGTTCTTCTTGCCACCACCAATTCCCGGAGCTCAGTGGCACATAGGGCCCTGGGTCGGGATTACAATCAGGCCCCACAGCGGACCCGCGTCACCTGCATACAGGACGGTAGCTAAGTTACAATAACCGGGGTTCCCAAGTAGCTTCAGTCCACGGAGATCCAACACCAAGCAAAAGGAGGAAGGTCTCTCAGTTCACAGCACTGGAGTTGACCTTGAACTTACCCGGGAGCGGCTGGGGCCCATCACGGCGTAGACGGTACCCTGAGTGCAGCACCAGAACTGTGAGTAAATAGATCTTGACCTTACCTACTGCCTCAGTCTATCATTACTGGCGCCGGTGCTCCGCGCTCCGGTGCCAGCGGCCAACTATCATCCCCATCATCCTCACCGGGCCCTCTCCACCTGTGTGGAGCAGAATCATACTTGCTGCAACACCATCAGCACCGGAGGACATCACCCGCAGCGACGTCTAATCCCTGGCCGCATACCACAGGTGGCGTCACGAGACAAACTTCCATCCCATCCTCCATTCATCCCCTTTTATTGTACGCCTCGGGGCCACGAAGCCGGGCAGGGTCACCCGTGACATCCCATGCCCGACATCACCAGGCCCGGCGACGAGTAACAAGTTTAACCCCTTGCCCATTGGGTGCTAAATATGCTGTTTGTGTTTTTAGATCTTGGATTATTCTATAGTTACTGAAGTACAATTTTAAGCATTTCATATGTTTTTATACTTTTATTGACAACATAAATAAAGTTTATGGAAAGATTTAATATTTACACTGCGGAACATTATTTTTAAAGAGTTTTGCAATTCACTTTGCTATGCTGGATATCAGCTTCTGGACCAAATCCCGACTAATGACAATCCATTCTCGCACAATCAGTGCTTGGAGTTTATCACTATTTCTGTGTATTTTTTTGTCCACCCACTTTTTGAGGCCTCAAAGTACCACTCACCTTTTCTTCTCTAGACAATCAATTTTCCAGATGTCCCAAAAGGTTGAATGGGGCTTCATCAGAGAAAATAACTTTACAGGAAGAACAGGGATTGGGCTGCAGGGAAATGGGGTAAAGTTATTTTCGCTGATGAAGTCTCCTTCAAACTGTTTGAGACAGCTGGAAAATTGATTGTCTAGAGAAGAAAAGGTCAGTGGTACCATGAGTCCTTTGTTATGCTAACAGTAAAGCATCATGTGATAAGACTTTGTATAAACTTGATGTGTTTGTCAAACAAAGTGTAAAAACTTATGAAATGCTTGTAATTGTACTTCAGTAACCATATAAACATCTGATTAAAAGATCTAAAAACACAGAAACCGCAAACAGTGTGAAATCCTAAATATATGTCAATCTCAAAATTTTTAGAAAAAAATTAGTTTTATAAAACATTTTTTTTCAACAGCAACACCCTTTAACGACCACCAATATATATGAAAATGTAGTTCATTAAGGTGCCTTTTAAAACGGCAGTGAAGAATAACTAAATAGCGCCCCCCCGTTGGTGAAGATCCAATAGGTTACAGCTGCACATGATACCTCTAGCCCTGACCGGTTTTGGAACCAATTGAGGCTGATTAAATATCTCTGTCAAATCACAACAACCACATTTAAGTGATTAAAACGAGGTTAACAGACCCTCTTTGACACCGTCAGCCTGCCATGATCGTAATCACTGGTGCCCATGGTTGCCATGGCACTCCCAGGTCATACGATGACCCCAAGTTAGATACTGCTATAACCAAGATCTAACCGCACAACCAGTGAGTCACTAATAGGTCTACGGCACTGCAGAACAGGAGTATTGCAGTGTGTGAGACCAATTATCACATGTAAATGATGTGGTTCAAAATCAGACAAGTACGGTAAATCAAAATATCATCAAGGTAAACCACTACATACCTACCCACCAAATGGCGAAAAATGTCATCGACGAAATGTTGCAAAACAACCATTGGTCAGACCAAATGGCATGACCAGATTTTTATAGTGTCCTTTAGGAGTATTAAGCATGAAGATTCCTATTGATTTTAATTTGTATGTGTCTCCAGTATGTATGAAAATGGACAACACACATACTGGAGACATGGACATGTGAAGGGGCCTTAGACAGCTAGAAGCTGTGGTCGATTAGCATAACGTCGGCTCGGCAGTCTCACCCTGTCAACATTGCAGAGCAGAAAGGAATCACTATGTCAATGGGATGTAACAGAAGCAGATTAATAACTGGCAGGAGCGGTCTGTGACTGCTCTGTGCTGGAGAAAAATGGCCCCTGACACAACAGGCAAGTAGGTACCAACTACATTCCAGTTAGTGCTTCGGGACATTTGTTTTTTTGTTTTTTTTAAAGTCCCAGGTATCCTACTAAATCTCCAGATGTAAAAAATATACATATGTGGAATTACTGTGTTCAGATATGGCCGACCAATCAAAATATTAAATAAACACTAGAATTATGTTTTCTTTGGTCAGCAGAATATCCAAAAAGGAGGGCACTACTGAATAGTGAGGGATCAATCTTGAACATATCAGGACTACACTCCCTCACAGAAGTTCTGTCACTTATCCATGTTATGTAAATAAAAGCTTACAACTTGACTTTAAATTCATCCATTGGTTTTATAAATTACTCTTTTGAAAGCTGAAACCCTCCCAAATTTGGTTTAGGTTATGAAAATAAAGTTGCTGCAAAGCTGAAATATTGATCATTTAATGATCAAAGAAAGGTCAGATTTTGGCAAGACAAAAGTTTTGTTGCCCACAGAAAGTAATGTGAAATTCAAGTAAATAATTAACTTCTAATACAAAGATATGTTGCATAACATTGGTGAATGAACTTGTGGTGCTATTAGAGCCATATTTAATATTTTGTGTGACTGCCATGAGCTTGAAGGACTGCATCCATGCGGTTCAACAATGATTCATACAATTTATTAATGAAGTCATCAGGAATGCAGAAAAAATGCAGTCTTACATGCCTCCCAGAGTTCATCTAGATTCTTTTGTTTTGTCTTCCAAGCTTCCTCTTTCATCCTACCCCAAACATGCTCAATGATGTTCATGTCTGGTATCTGGGTTGGCCTGTCCTTGAGCACCTTGATCTTCTTTGCCAGGAGGAACTTTGTTGTAAAGATGGATGTATGAGATGGAGCACCATCCTGCTGCAGAATTTGACCCCTTTTGTGATTGGGAATGTAATAGGTACCTAATACTTCTTGATATTTTAGGCTATTGATATTGCCTTCCGCCTTGCAAATGTTTTGCACCCCCCATACTGAATGTAACCCCAGACCATGATCTTTCCACCACCAAACTTAACTGTTTTCTGGGTGTATTTTGGATCCTTACGGGCTCCAGTAGGTCTCCTGCAGTATTTGCGGCGGCTGTGGTGTAATTCAACTAAAGATTCATCAGAGAAATCCACCTCCTGCCACTTTTCCAGCATCCATCTGTTTAGCAGGCTGTGGGACTTGGTAAATGCTACACAATTTTTTAATTGCCTTTTCTTTAGTGCTGGCATCTGGGCACTGATTCGACCATGGAGGCCATTTCGAGACAGAATCCTACAAACTGTTCTAGTTGACACAGGGATTTGAGGTGACCAGGACTGTTGGAGCTCTACTTCAGTGAAAGAGGAGCTGGCTTTGGATTTTCTAACCAACAAACGTTTCTCCTGAGCAGTTGTCTTATGGGGTCTGCCAGACCTGGGCTTGTCAAAAACATCTCCAGTCTCTTCAAATCTATTTTAATTATTTGTACTTGACGCTGAGACACATTAAAGATGCCAGCCACCTCTGCAGTGGATTTGGTCTTCAGCCAATTGATAATCAAGGCTTTGGTCACAAGGTGGATTTTTTGCATGTTGTCAGAGGTCAAGTTGCAGTTCAAGTGAAGGTCTGGGATGCTGGGTTTCTTTGTATACACACCCACTAAATAACCGATCATTTAGTGAGCACAGGTGAGGATGTAAACTAGGATTGGGTGCATTATAGGACAAGGCGACAACTTTTGTCTTGCCAAAATCTGACCTTTCTGTGTTCATTAAATGATCAATATTTTAGCTTTGCAGCAACTTCTCATAACCTAAACCAAATTTGGGAAGGTTTCAGCTTTTAAAAGAGTAATTTATAAAACCAATGGATGAATTTAAAGTCCGGCTATAAGCTTTTATTTACATAACATGGATAAGCGACAGAACTTATGTCAGGGAGTGTATTTAGGATAAGAAAAAAGAAAAGAATTGTGCCAAAATCAGATCATCACCAATATACACAAATTTTATTTAATTACAAAAAGTGAATCCAAAAGACACAAGCCATAAAAACAATTAAAAAAGCCCTTTGGCTAACATATAGAAACTGTACAGTGCAGCTAATACAAACAAGTCCAGAGAGGCCAAGCAGGTATACAATACATCTATAATAAAGATAATATAAATACAGATAGAAGCAGCTGTCAATGGAAAATACTCCCCATGAACATGAAGTGAATGAAGGCCAACAGATAACCACTAAAAAATGAAACACAGAAAAACAAGAAGGATTGTCTAGTTAGATTGTGTGAATCAAGAACCAAGGGAGAATCTGGTGAGAGTAACAGAGTTGCAGAAACTGGCAGTTGCAGGAACCTGAAAGGCAAACAAAAGGACAGAGCGGGGAGAGCCACACGTATCTCGCCACCAAAGTGTGTCTTCTTCAGGGACAGTCTATTCTTTAGTAAGGGAGCAAAAAATAAGCCATCACACAGCCCCAGATCTTGAAAAATGAGAAGACTATGACTCTCAGAAAATGGCACCAGAAGCGGTTTGTTTGTTTTTGCCAAATTTCTGATTTTTTTTCCACCACTTAAATAAAAATAAACTATACATGTTTGGTATCTACAAACTCATTCTAACCTGGAAAAACACAATGCCAGGTCAGTTTTAACATCTGATAAATATGCTAAATAAAAATAACCATTGTGGAAATGCACTTTATTTGCAATTTTACCGCACTTGGAATTGTTTTTTCGTTTTCCAGTACAATATGTGGCAGAATGAATGGGGTCCTTCAAATATGCAACCTGTCCCACAAAAAACAAGCCCTTATATGGCTATATTGATTAAAAAATAAAAAAAAGTTATTGCTCTTTAAAGAAGGGGGGAAATTAAACCAAAAAAAGGAAAAATCGCCGAGTAGTGAAGGGGTTAAACGGTGTTGTAAGTAGAAATTTAACTTCTCAATATCCCACTCACGCTGAGCATTGGCTGAATCCCAGTGTGGAAATAACTCACGGCACACCACTGTCCAGGAATCTGCCTTTTTTGACGATCCTTGAAGTTGGCTGCAGCAGAATCCCAAAGTTCGGGCTTTGATTCCACCTTGCAAGTATAAAAAATGCAAGGTATTGGGCTACCAATGCAAGACATATCTGAGACCAACATATTTCAAACTGTATGTCATATGTTGATAAGCGGTTAACTATGTTTGCTGTGTAGAGACACATTAGAAAATACACAATGACAAACCTAAAGGCCCAGTCACACACAACGACTTACCAGCGATCCCGACAACGATTCCACCTGATAAGGATCGCTGGTAAGTCGCTGGGAGGTCGCTGGTGAGATGTCAAACAGTCAGACCTTACCAATGACTCAGTAACGATAAAGATCGCAGTAGCGACCTGTATTATGATCTCGGCAGTCTCTGGGACCCTGTCACACAGCGTCAAACACAGTGATGCGGCCTGCCTAGAGATGAGCGAACCTCTGAAGGCTCAAGTTTGGTTCGGTTCGTCGAATGGAGGGCTGGTTCGGCGAACGTTCGTCGAACCATTCGACGAACCTCTCGAACCCCATTGAAAACAATGGGAGGCAAACACAAACACATAAAAACACATAGAAAACACCTTCAAAGGTGTCCAAAAGGTGACAAACAACTCCCAAGACACCACAAACACAGGGGAAAGTGACAAGGACATATACTCATGCGAAAACAAAACAGCTGGACGAGGAAAAAGAGGAGGAGACAGAGATATATGAGTATCTGCAAGTGAACATCGATGCCATTATTGTGCAACTTGAGCCTTGCTCATTTTAAGCTTCCATTCTGGATAAATTGCCTGAGCTCGCCACTTACGCCTTGGGGATCTTGTCGTGTCCTGCAGCCAGCGTTCTCTCAGAACGTGTCTTCAGTGCTGCTGGCTGTGTGCTGACAGATAAGCGCACACATCTGTCCACTGACAATGTGGACAGACTAACGTTCATCAAGATGAGGAAGTCATGGATCACAGAGGACTTTTTACCCCTGTATCATCAAGGGGAGGCGAAAGTCTGGTGTATTTTTGAGAGTGCTTCATGCAAAGCATCTTTTTAAGATTGCAACTGGGGGACAACTGATGCCAGTGAAGTGGTGTGTGTGTGGCCCAATTTTTGGAAACGAGGGAGACTGTGGTTGGAGTCCCCTTTTTTTAAAAAAATGAACCAAGATAATGAAGTCATGGATCAGAGAGGACTTGTCTACCCCTGTGTCATCCAGGGGAGGCGAAAGTCTGGTGTATTTTTGAGAGTGCTTCATGCAAAGGATCTGTTTAAGATTGCAACTGGGGGACAACTGATGCCAGTGAAGTGGTGTGTGTGTGGCCCAATTTTTGGAAACGAGGGAGACTGTGGTTGGAGTCCCCTTGCTGTGTTTTACATGATTTTAGAAGGGCATGACATGGTTTTGAGGTTGACTTTCAGCATCTGCAAACTGTTGGCTACAGAAATGCTGCCTTTCCAACCTTTTGAACAGAGGATTTTCAAGACCTTATGCACATCGCAGTGCCCCAAGAGCCGATGCCCAGTCACCACTCCTCCAAAAAAGGCGTGCCCGCACTACACCAGCATGTCGCACACAACATCACCGCTTCCTTGAGAAACTCTGTGTGTGACAGGGTGCATTTCACCACAGATACTTGGACCAGTAAGCATGGACAGGGCGTTACATGTCGCTAACTGGGCACTGGGTAACTATGGTGAGAGTCTCTATTGTAAGGCCACCGGCGTTGTAACTGTGCACAAGGAATCCCGCACACCTCCTTACTATGCTGGCAGCAGAGCTTAATGGCATCAGGTAGTCCACGCTTTACTTTGAAATGTCTGGGAAATGTGAGTCACACCGCTGAGGAGTTGTGGACGGTAAGCTCTGGAGAGAGACCGTGTTTCATCTTTGGTTGTCTCCACTCAACCAGCAGCCAGGGAAGGCCGGGTGTGACAATGATGCAAACCTGGGTGCGGCCCTTCGCCGTGACAATGTGACACACGTGCCTTGTATGGCTCATGCATTGAACCTGGTTATCCAGCAATTTTTAAACCACTATCACGGCCTAGATGGCCTTCTGCAGAGGGCACGGTGTAACGCCTGCCTGGATCCACACACTCAGACGGGCTGTAAAGGATAGGCTAGAGGGAAGCCACTCACCAAGCAGGACCCCCAGAACCCTGAAACCCTTTAACCTTTATACAGGGATTTGGAATTACACAGGGCCCAAGATGATCAATACCTGTGGAAGGCTGCAGTCCGAGAGAGTAGTAGTCAGGCAGGGTCAAACCATGAATTGAGGAACATGAACAGAATGGGACGGCCAGGACTTAATCAGAAAACAAGCAGAGTTCAAATGCGGATCAGGCAACGAGGTACATAAACAGCAGGCAGAAGACGTAGTCAGGAAACAAGCAGTAGTCAGGACACAAAATCACAAAACAGAACTGGGTGGAACAGGAATCAAGTTCAAAACTATGTCTGGCAGTGGTCAGCAGACAGGAGGGGCCTAAAAAAGGGTGTGGTGACTTCCCATTGTTTGTAGCTGACTGATGGTACTTCAGCAGTGAGACAACCACCACCTACAGTCAGCCAGTGGTTCTGCATATCTCAAGGTAACCTCGCCCAGTGGCTGAGCGGAACCTGCATCCACCGGCGCCGCTGGCATCGACTCCTCTCCCATCATCAGCACTATCTACTAAAGGAACACGGTGTCACCCGGCGATCGGCGTACAAGTTGCTGGATCAGACTCCAGTGGTGACTTAACAGCTGTGTGAAACAATGATGCAAACCTGGGTGCGGCCCTTCATCAGGGTAATGTGACACACGTGCCTTGTATGGCTCACGTGTTGAACCTGGTTGTCCAGCAATTTTTAAACCACCATCCCGGCCTACATGGCCTTCTGCAGCGGCTACACTCGCTATGTGCTCACATCCACCGTTCACACCCAGCAGCTGAACAACTTGCATCACTCCAGAAGTCTTTCGGTCTGACGGTCCACTGCCTGAAATGCGATGTGCCGACACGCAGGAATTTGAATCTGCACATATTGCAGCGTCTGTGACAGCACCGGCGAGCCCTGCTGCAATACGTTATGACGCATAGCCTGGGCTAAAGCTATCCAGAGGTGGGGAAGATCACGCTGATGGAGCGGTCTCAGATCAAGGACCTATGCACCCTTCTTCAAAGTTTACAAATAGCGACGAAGATATTTAGCGCTGACGTTGCCATTATCGGCATGGCAATTCTGGTCATCTACATGCTGGAGCTCACTCTAAACAGCATTCATAGTCAGGTGGTGGGACAAGAAGACAAGAAGAATGGGTGGTGGGACAAGAAGAATGGGAGGAAGTAAAGGAGGAGTCATATGCTGAAGCAATAACAAGATCAACAAGGTCCACACGTTCAGCAGCACCAAGGCGGCAGGCATGGGATGGTGGGGGAGAGGGATTAACAAGGGCACATAGTATCAGCCTAACTGTTGAGGAAGGTGCAGGAGCCCAGGAAGAAATGGAGGACGAACTGGCGATGGGCATGGAAGACTGAGCAGATGAGGGAGAGCTTGCTCACTTTTCTGTTGTGCGAGGTTGGGGGGAGAGGGCAGAGGAAGGAGGCATGATTCTCACCTCTTCACCACCAACACAGCAAGGACTTGGTCCTCCTGGATGCGCAAGACATATGAGCGCCTTCTTGCTGCACTACCTACAACATGACCCTCGGATTGTATGAATTCAAAGTAATGGTGACTAGTGGGTTGCCACATTGTTAGATCCCCGGTACAAGACAAAATTTGGCGAAATAAATCCTGCCATAGAAAGGGACGCACGTATGCAGGAGTATCAGCAGAAACAGGTACGCAATCTTAGCTCGGCTTTTCCACTAAACACCAGTGCTGCACAGAGTGAATCTCAACTCTTTGTCATGGCTAGGAGGAAATGGTCTTTTACTTGTCCACATCTGAGGGACCGAGGGCTGGCTGCTGTGCTGAGACTAGAGATGAGCGATGTTCGAGGTTCGCCAATTTCATGTTTGAGTGATTTTGGGGGGTGCTCGAGATCGAACTCGAACTCGAGCTTTTTGCTAAAAGCTCGACAGTTCGAGTTACGTTCGAGAACGGTTCGATCACCAAAAGCAGGGCTTTTTACAGCTACAGTGTGCAGGGAGCCATCGCTGGCAGCCTGCGGTAAGCTGGTAACCAATGTAAATATCGGGTATCTAAGCAAAGCGCTTTGCTTGGTAACCCGATATTTACACACTCACACTCACCTGTCCCCAGGCATGCAGTCCCCGGCGCTGACGTCCTCAGCGCCGCATGGCCCCGCTAGGCTCCACCCACTTTGCACTCCGCCGCCTGCACACATGGCCTCGCTAGGCTCCAACCACCTCGCACTCCACACGCATGGCCCTGCTTGGCTCCACCCACCTTGCACTCCGCACACATTACCCCGCTTGGCTCCACCCACCTTGCACTCAGCACATATTACCCCGCTTAGCTCCACCCACCTTGCACTCCGCACACATTACCCCGCTTGGCCCCACCCACCTCGCACTCCGCACACATTACCCCACTTGGCTCCACCCACCTCACACTCCGCTGCCCGTACACATTACCCTGCTTGGCTCCAGCCACCTCGCACTCCGCACACATTACCCCGCTTGGCTCCACCCACCTCGCCTTCCGCACACATTACCATGCTCGGCTTACCTGCGGTGATGAAGTCCCGCCCTCCCGACCTCAGTGCTGTCACATCTCTTCCTCTCGCTGCCGACCTGAGACTGTCACTAGCGGTGACGTCACAGGCTCCCGCGATACTTGGCTGTGAAGGCGGCGGTCATTGAAGTCAGTGACAGCTCTGCTATCAGCAGTGTAGGAGATCGTCACCGCAGGTAATGTACCTCGCTCCTGACAGCAGCACTTGTCATTCCCTGCAGTGACCTGGGCTGACCTATTGATGTTAGCTCAGGTCACTGCGTTGCTCTCCCAGCCAATGGGGAACATTATGTTCTTCATTGACTGGGACAGTGACTATGGTATGGATGGTCATGGGAACCCCTTGAATTACAGCAGACCTTGATTTGTTTTTCTTTCTAATAAATTGGTGAAAGAGGGAATGTTTTGGGGAGTGTTTTTTCAAATAAAAATGTGTTTGTCGTCTATTTTTTTTTTATTACTGACTGGGTTGGTGATGTCGGGTATCTGATAGACGCCTGACCTCACCAACCCCAGGGCTTGATGCCAGGTGACATTACACATCTGGTATTAACCCCATATATCCACCGCACCAGGGCACGGGATGAGCTGGGGCGAAGCACCAGGATTGGCGCATCTAGTGGATGCGCCACTTCTGGTCTGGGGCAGCTGTGGCCTGCTATTTTTAGGCTGGGGAGAGTCCAATAACTATGAACCTCCCTAGTCTGAGAATATCAGACCCCAGCTGTCCGCTTTACCTTGGCTGGTGATCCAATTTTGGGGGGACCCCCACGTGTTTTTTTTTTTTTTTTTAAATTATTTATTTAATTTAAAATAACAGCGTGGGGTGCCCTCAGTTTTGGATTACCAGCCAAGGTGAAGCTGCCAGCTGTGGTCTGCAGGCTGCAGCCGTCTGCTTTACCCTAGCTGGCTATCAAAAATAGGGGGAACCCTACGTCATTTTTTTTAAAATGTATTCATTTTTTTGGCTAAATACAAGGCTAAGCACCCCTTTGTGCCACATGAAAGGCACCAAAGGGTACAAAATTACAAAATGCAGGAGAGTGGGACATGATGTGTCTTTCTGCGATTATAATGACAGAAAAGACTGATATGAAGTGTACAAGCACAGGAAAATCACCAGAGCGCTCTACGCTGTGAAAAGCAGTAGAAAATGGCACTGGAGTGAATATATGACCGCCTCATGTAGGTTGAAGCTTTGAATCCTGGGTAAATTTATGTATTTTCCCTCCTTCAGTTTTTTTGCAGTACGGAAAAAAACCGGAAGGCACACGGATGACAAACAGATGACATACGGACCGTATACGGAACGCAAACGGATGCCACATGGATGCACCCGTGAAAATATGGACCGTTTTTGCGGACCGCAAAAACGGATCGGTCGTGTGACTGTAGCCTTATTCTGATCTGCCGTTTATAAACAGCAGGCAGAAATAAGTGAATAGCGCCCCCCAGCGTCAGAAAATATCCGGGGTTTCAGGGGTAGCTGAGAACCTGGAGATCATGATTCAGGCCGGTTTTTCTGGTCCCCGCTCACGTGATCACCGGTATACACCGTAAACCGATGATCACGTTACAGTAAATGACAGCGCTGGTAAAAAAATATTTATCTCCCATCTGGCATGAACAAACATGTCAGATGGGAGATAAATCTCCTCCCCGGTCCCCCGGTGTCGCCAAAGTGCCCCCCCGACCCCCTCTTGGAAATCCAAGATGGCCGCGTGCACAGCAGCGCGCCAGCCGCATTCACCCTACTCATCTGATTTCTGTCGCATGTGCCATGACACATGTGACAGGAAACTCCTCCCCAGGCCCTGCCAGGTCACCCCCTATAACCCTACCAGTGTTCCCCGGTGTCCCACAGTACCTGTGCAACGTTGATCCCCCGCGGCCCCTTCCTTCACAATAGACGCTGCCGCATGCACAGAGCGGCTGTCAGCTCAGCTTCCTGTGTTCAGACACAGTGAGTGGTGGTAACCATGCATCTGTAAGCTACTGCAATGCCCTGCTCATGAGGTAAGGAACATAGTTAATCAGTAGAGCTATACTACGTTTTCCAATGGATGTATTTGATTTTATAGTTGCCCTGCTGAACGACTACCAAACATGAGAGTCCGTTATACGCCACAAGAAAACATGTCTAAATAGCGAGCTCTGTTGTTTAGTATTCATTCAGCTGGATAACTGTACTTAAAGGGGTATTCCATCTCCAAGATCCTATCCCCAATATATAGTAGGTGGAATAGCAATAATATCAGCAAATACCAATATTTGGAAATGTAGAATATTTCTCCTGATTAGGCATGCCCTTACCTCATGAGCAGGGCATTGCAGCTTTGGTAGCAACAGTTATGATATGGACTCTGCTGTTGTGGACCCGGGGAGAGTGGGTGCAGATTCATTGCACCCACACTCCTCACATGGAGGGTCTGCACTTCTAGAAAATGGGGGATACGTTCCCTGAGCATGTCCCCCCATATTCTAGACGGTCCAGAGTCATCGTGGGACCCCCTTATTTTTTTTCCTTACAATAAATTGCTGAAAGAAGGAATGTTTTGGGGAGTGTTTTTTCAAATACATTTTTTTTTGTCTATTTTTTGTGTTAGTTTGACAGTTTGTGATGTTGGGTATCTGATAGACTGCATGACATCACAAACTGCTGGGCTTGATGTCAAGTGACCTTACAGCTAGTATCAACCCCATTTATTACCCTGTTTGCCACGCATCAGGGCACGGGAAGAGCTGGGGTGAAGCGCCAGGATTGGCGTATCTAGTGGATGTACCACTTCCGGGGCACCTGCGGCCTGCTATTTTTAGGCTGTGAAGGGCCAATAACTATGGACCTTCCCACCCTTAGAATACCAGACCACAGCTGTCCGCTTTACCTTGGCTGGTGATCCAATTTGGGGGGGACCCTACTTTTTTTTGTAATTATTGATATTTATAAAATAATTATAAAAAAAGAGCCTGGGGTGACCTCCACATTGGATCCCCAACCACGGTAAAGCTGCCAGTTGTGGTTTTGAGGCTACAGCCTTCTGCTTTACTCTAGCTGGCTATCAAAAATGGGGGGACCCAACGTCATTTTTTTTAACTATTTTTTTAAATAAAAATAATTAATGGGCTTCCCTGTATTTTGATTGCCAGCCAAGGTAACGCCAGGCAGATGGGGGTGGCAACCCGTAGCTGTCTGCATTATCTGCGCTGAGAATCAAAAATACCGCGGAGCGCTACGTCATTTTTTTTAAAGATTTATTTTTACAGCACTGTGATGTCAGGCAATCAAAATACAGGGAAGCCCTTTTTGTTTTTAGTTATTTAAATAAATAATTAAAAAAAATATATATGGGCTCCCGCTGCATTTTTTTGTATTGCTAGCTAAGGGTAATCCAAGCAGCTACTGGCTGCTAACCCCAACTGCTTGGTGTTACCTTCACTGGCAATGGAAAATCCAGGGAAGCATTTTTCATTTTTTTTGCCAAAAAACTACAAAAAAAATGACGTGAGCTTCGCCATATTTTTGCATGCTAGCCAGGTACAACAGGCAGGTATGGCTGCCCCCAACCCCTAGCTGCCTATTTGTACCCAGCTGGAAACTAAAAATATAGGGAAGCCCTTTTTTTAATTATTTCATGAATTTGCCACGTCATCAGTGGCATAACCAGCAGCTTATTCGGAACCGCCAATTCAATGATGACCTCATGGCAGCCAGGACCCAAACACCTCACCAGTCATCGTCTGACGAACAATAACGAGGTGACAAGTCATAGGGGCTGGCCTCTGCGAGCCAGTCCGGAGTGGCATGGCCACATCATCAGGACACCTGATTCCCTGTGGCCTATCTGGGCCTGCCATGTCATGGACAGGGCCAAAGAGTTCATTACCGGACCTAGCCTCTGATGCAGTAAGTGGCTGAGCATGCTCAGTAGCCTGAAAAACAGTCTCAGAAAAAAGACTATCAGCTTCAGCATGCTCTCTAGACACAACACAGGACTTAGACACGGCACGGAGTCCAAGTACCTGTGCAAAGAGGCTTTTCGCACTAAGTGTGGGAGCATGCACTGTAGCCCGAACTGAGGACTTAGCCTCAGGAATGGCACAGTCAGGCTGAGCATACTCACTAGGCGAGACACTGGATTTAGGCTGTGGCTGGGGTAAATCGGCACACGAATGCGCAATAGCCGCCTCTCCACACTTAGACGTGGAGGAGAAAGCAGCCAGCTGGACGACCCGAGGCACGGCCAAAAATGGCAGCTGACGCCTGGGTGCAACTGGAACCGCAGCAGGCTGCAAGCGTCTACGGCGGCACCAATTCGTAACACCAACTACCAGCCAAAATAAGAGATGTACTTCTGCCCGTCGATAATCTGATATGATCCCTTTTTTCACGGACACGACCATCGCTACCAAATGTAGATGAGGCACCAAAACAGCAGGTGCATCAATGGATCTCAAGTGCTCCATAAAGTGGCCTTTCCTCCACCTCAAGTTCAATATCCCAAATACTCCATTCCTCTGTGGTGTCAACCCAATCGCACTTGCTTCCTAACAGCTCTCAAGTTTCCACCAGCCCTGCTGAGTATGGGGTAACGAAGATGGTTGAGTCTGCAGAGCTGTTCAGTCACACTATAGCCTGGCAATCAGACGTCTGCTCCAAAGCTGCAGTGAGTCCAGCTAAGGAAATGATCTGCCCAGAAGCTTTGTGAGTCGGATCCAGGCCCCCAAGAAGAAGGTGCTGAGCATAATGTACACCTTCATTCCCAAACTGTAAATCCTCCTGGTGGAGACAATGGGGAACATGCTGATGAGACTCAGATACCTGATTGGAACGACAACTTTACTATTCGGTCAGGGCAGGAAGAGGTTGGCTCGGAGGAGTCAGGATGAGGGGAGTGAAAACACACAGGGTGATGATGAGGTTGGAGACCCCACTTACTGTCAAACCAAAGTCACCCAGTCGATGAGGTCAGCAGAGGAGGTGGAGGAGGATGCTACTGACGACGAGGTTACATTGGGTCTTCCTGGACAGAGACAAAGTACTGGACGCACGTCAACAACTGAATCCACAGCCACAACTCTGCCTCTGAGCAGAAGTCGTGGTGGCTCTGCAGGTCGCATGGACTGTAAGCCTTGTTTAGCCTGAGGCTTTTTTGACATCTCAAAGGATCACCCAAGTCATGTCATCTGTAAGATTTGTCACCAATCTCTAAGTAGAGGCCAAAAGCTCACTATTTAGAGTACTTCGTCCATGAAGTGTCACATGTGTCACAAGTGTCACATGAATTGATAGCGTGAAGTAGTATTGATCAGCTTTATCCACTGTCAATTCAACATGCTTATTTGCCATTCAATGCATGCATTGTTGCAGACTACACACAAGGGGCAGCTGTTTTTTTGCATCTGCCTTTGTCTGTTTGGTCACTATAGCAATAGCAAAACAGTCTTCAGCTGTGGACTTGAAGAGCGGAGGAGATGCTGTCTATGAACAGACGGAAAAGCTAAAGGTGTGTGTTACAGCAAGGAGCCACAGTGGAAACACTTCGGTCAATTGTGAGGGAAGTCATGTTGGAGTTTGGTGAGGAGGACCGTAACGCCTGTGAGTAGCATCCTGTGCCACAGACCGACATTCTTCCGGTGCTGTCTATACTGTTTACCTTGAGAGGAGTGTAAAGTCTGTATTTATGGCAACTGGACACCACAGTACCCGGTACGGTAGGCTGGGCCCAGATAGTAATGCGTGCACGCAACACTTTGTTTTCTTAGCAAAACACATATCTGTTCTGGTTAGGCCAACTATATAGACAATAAGACTTGCTGCCTCTGCACTGTCAAATTGTCACTTACAGTTAAAATCATAGAGGGACAGCGACACATGTTTGCATTGACTGTTGCTTTACAAGATTACCAGGACTGTATTGCTGAGCTGTGTGGTTTGCATTCACACTGTTATCATCTGCCTTATCGGTGAGGCTTCAGCTAACAAGGGTATTCAGGGGGGTAATGGGTTTTGTCTATGTTTAGGTAGATAAGTTGTAAGCTCTTGTGATGCGCCACACACACACACACACACAATTACTCCTGCTACGCAGAGGGATTACCAGGTAGTAGGCAACTATTTAGACAGTCCCTTGGTTAGGCAAACGTTGGTGAGCAGGGGGTATAAATCGCCATTACGAGTGTCGCAGCATAGGGGTGTAGGCTTTTGGAATTGTGAATAGATTGTTCTATTCTTTTAGGTTATTTTTTAAACCAAATTTTTTATTTCTTTTCTTGTAATGGTAAAATAGGGTACAGAATGAAGGAAATAAGGGTCAACAAATCAAAATATCAAATAACATAGTCTCTACAATTTATCGATCAAATATTTGTCACAGTCATCAAATTTGCTCCTTCCCCTTCTTCGTCAATGTATATTTCCATTATTCAGTCTCCGCTAACCCCCTTCAGCATTCCTTGATAACTTGTTACAAACATTACTTGTAAACACTATCCCTCCCATTCCCCCCTCCCCTCTCCATGCGACACAACCCAGAATTTGGCCAACTATGCTTTCAGCTCGCACAGGGACCCTGACAGGTCTTCCTTCATGTGCCATTCCGTAGACACAAATGTGGACATTATTTGTATTGTTTCTTCTCTAGAACATATAACGCTTATGAACTTTCTCCATTTACTGAAAAATTTTGCTGTCATCCTTTCTTTACACCTCTCCACCATCACCTTCTCCAACATGAGCGTTTTTTTCAATTGATTAACAAGTTCTTCTTTTGTTGGTGTTTCCTTCACCAGCCACTTCTGAAGAATAGACCTTTTACTTATCATTGCTATATCATGGAAAAGATTCGGTAACTTGTCTCCCCCTTTCTCTCCCTCCTCTCGATGCTGATAGTGAAATAACCAGACCATTGGATCTAACTCTACATTTCTATTCCAGATTTTCCTCACTACCCCTTGGACTTGTTTCCAAAATCTTTCAATCCTTTCGCACTGCCATATCCCATGATATAGATCTGTTTTTTCCGTCCCACAATTTGGACAACTCATCATCTTATCTGGATGTCTTGCATTCAGTATATTAAATCCATAGATAGCTCTATGTATGATCCTGAATTGGGTATCTCTTAAGTTCTCATTCACAATCTTCTTTCTCATCACCATCCAACCATTCATAATCTTCTCCTCCACTTCTTGATCTCCCAACTGCTTTGCCCACCCTTCCAACATTCTTCCTGATATGTTAGGGACTAACACTTCTCTCATATTTCCATAAAGACTTGATATATTTGTGGCATGGATATCCCTTAATATGATCGCATCCATCTGATTTGCCTCATATTCGTTATTTATGTTGTATAGTTTCTTCATTATCCCTTGTTTCACCTGTTCAAACTGGAGAGTCTGGAATGGGCGCAAGTCATACTTTGCCCTCTTCCCAGAAGAGTCAACGGCAAATTTGCCCAACCTTGCAGTTCACGTTCAATTTTCTCGATCAAAGGGGAATAATTTAATGAATATATGGTCTTAGTATCCCTCCCAACCTGTACTCCCAAGTATTTAATTGTATTTCTAGCTATTGGAATGTCACATAATGCACCCCTCTCCCCCTCCGCTCTCTTTCCGTCCAAGAAGAGAATTTCACATTTGTTTTTGTTAAGTCTAAACCCTGCTAACCTCCCAAACTCCTCAATTTGTTCTATGACTCTACTCAATTGCGTTTTAGGTTTGCTCATGAACAGGATTATATCATCAGCAAATAAGGCTGAGTGCAATGACTTCCTCCCTACCTTGATCCCTTCAAACCACCCCCCCTCATTCAAACGTCTAGCCAGTGGTTCAATAGCCAAGTTAAACAATAGTGGTGACATCGGGCATCCTTGCCTGGTTCCCTTCATCAAAGGAAATGTTTTTGACAGAAATCCCGGGGTACTCACTCTTGCCTGAGGATTTGCATAAAGGACCCTCACAAAATTCCTAAAAGCTCCGTGTAAGCCCAGGTGATCTAGCACCTGTTCCAGTCATGACCACCTCACATTGTCAAAGGCTTTCTCCGCGTCCAAGGTGATCAAGGCTGGATTCCCCTCCCAGCCGTCTCTCGTCTGCTTTACTACATCAATTGCTAGCATTACAAAGTCGCTGTGCAGCCGGTAGTCAGCGGTGAATGTGTAGTCAGCGGGTAGTCATTCACCGCTGACTACCGGCTGCACAGCGACTTTGTCACTTTATCACTGCCCCACTGGGAGATAGCAGTCATTTCTTTTTTTCCCCTAATTGAGATATTTCTTTCACTCACACAATAAAATTGAATATCTTCATATATGGAGCCATACAGTACTGTGAGCTCCCATTAGATATACTGTACAAAAGTACGCTTGAGGTTCTTCCTAATATAGATCTGTTTCATCTATTAGTTTATGAAGAAGGCATTAGCCGAAACGTTAATTTAATGGATATGCAATAAAGAACAATCAATTCTTTTCACCACAAATACATGTCCTTGCTTGTCTGGCAAAAATCCACTTTGCTGTGTGTGTGTCTGTGATTTGCTGACAGCCTGGCCGCCCCACTGTACGCACGGTTAGAAAAAAAAAAAATGGCGATCGGCATTCTTTCAGCACTCAGCAGCAGCAATGATCCAAACCCCGTCCCCCCCGCACACTATATGCTGAATTTTGATAATATCGTGATTCACAGTGACTCACACTATTACAGTGAAAAGCCAGCTAGTAACTAGCTACGCTTTTTGTTGATCGAACCGTTCTCGAACGTAACTCGAACTACCGAACTTTTAGCAAATCGTTCGAGTTCGTCGAACGACTCGAACATGAAATTGGCAAACCTTGAACCTCGAACATCGCTCATCTCTAATGTCAAGTTTGCAACTAGGGGACAACTGATGCCACTTAAGTGGTGTGTGTGGCCCAATTTTTGGAAAAGAGGGAGACTGTGGTTGGAGTCCCCTTTTTTTTTTAAAAAATGAACCAAGATGAAGAAGTCATGGATCAACAAGGACCTTTCTACCCCTGTGTCATCCTGGGGAGACTAAAGGCTGGTGGATTTTTGAATGTGCTTCATGCAAATCAATATGTCAAGTTTGCAACTGGGGGACAACTGATGCCAGTGAAGTGGTGTGTGTGGCCCAATTTTTGGAAAAGAGGGAGACTGTGGTTGGAGTCCCCTTGCTGTGTTTTACATGATTTTAGAAGGGCATGACATGCCTAAGAGGTTGACTTTCAGCATCTGCAAGCTGTTGGCTACAGAAATGCTGCCTTTCCACAATTTTGACACAGAGGATTTTTGAGACCTTATGCCCATCGCAGTGCCCCAAGAGCCGATGCCCAGTCACCACTCCTCCAAAAAAGGCGTGCCGGCACTACACCAGCATGTCGCACACAACATCACCACAGATACTTGGACCAGTAAGCACTGACAGGGCGTTACATGTCGCTGACTGGGCACTGGGTAACTATGGTGAGAGATGGAGAAGGGTCTGCTGTACAAATCTTTCCGTCCCCACGAGTTGTGTGTCAATCCTTCCTCTGTATGTAGAAGTTCCTCCCCCTCCTTCCTCCTCACTGTGGGTGCCATGTTATCTGCACTCACCCCCTCCTCCCTCTGCTCTGCTCTGGGCTTGAATGGTGTTCCACCACTTCTGAGGAGATAACGATCCATGCACTGACAGCTGGTAATTCAGTGCAGTCTCTCTATGTTGGTCTAGGGTGCTGTTTGCTTCTGTTAGTCGCTGTATATTGCAGGGGCTGTATGGAGCTGCTTCTTCCCCCTCCTCACATCTCAGCGCAGGAACAGGAAGTCCCTATTCTTTTAGTTTTATGCATGGTTCTTATTGTTTATTTTGGGAAAGTTAAACAATCATTTATCAACCCAACTGCCTAGAGTCCTTTTCCTAGTGTGTGGTTTTGCTGTATACTGGGGAGCCCACCCTATACACTACTTTAAATGAAGCATAAGTTGCAGTGGAAAGGTCACTATGCTACAATGCGGCCTAGCAGGGTGGTGCACCATCTGCCCCATCAATGGCATCTGCGTGCTCTTCATCCTCTGTGACTGTGGGGACAGCAGTCACACATGCTTTTTCAAGCTGACCTTCCACCCCTGTACCCGCAACAGGGAGTGGGATTGTCATGTCGTCAGTTGTTTTGGAAGTGGAAACAGCTGGTGGTGTTGAGCTCTCTCAGACATCGAGAACCACCTTTGGATGAAGGAAACATTAGATCAACGCCTGCACCTTCGTCACAGATTGGCTGGACTACCTGCAGTTAATAATTGCATAGCATAAATGGAGAGGAGTGTAGAATGCACATGTGGTGTACCTTGCTTGGCAGCAAAGGAACACAAAGGAAGTATCCCAGACAATTGTAGTATGCCCCTTAAAATGTCAGCACTTTTGGACATTAAGAATACATAGCAGAAATGGAGAGGCGTGTAGAATGCACATGTGGTGTAACTTGCTTGGCAGCAAAAGAACACTAATTTAGTATTCCAGACACTTTTAGGATGCCACAAAAAGTGTCAGCTCTTTGGGGAAATAAAATTGCGTGGCAAAAATGGGCAGGTGGGTAGAATGCACAGGTGCTTTGGGTCAGTGGACAGCAAAGGAACACTAACTTAGTATGCCAAACACTTTTCGGATCAAATAAAATATGTCAGCTCTTTGGGGAAATAAAATAGCATGGCAAAAATTGGCAGGTGGGTAGAATGCACGGGTGCTGTGGGTCAGTGGACAGCAAAGGAACACTAACTTAGTATTCCAGACACTTTTAGGATGCCCCAAAAAGTGTCAGCTCTTTGGGGAAATAAAATTGCGTGGCAAAAATGGGCAGGTGGGTAGAATGCATGGGTGCTGTGGGTCAGTGCACAGCAAAGGAACACTAACTTAGTTAGGAGCGGTGACTGTCACACACACGCAGCAGAGAGATAATAGTGGCGACGGGGAAAATGGCCGTGTCTTATAAAGCAAGAACATGTGACATGCACAGCCTATGAAACATGCCCTTGCTTGTCTGGCAAAAATCCACTTAACTGTGTGTGTGTGTGTGTCTGTGATTGGCTGACAGCCTGGCCGCCCCACTGTACGCGCGGTTAGGGAAAAAAAAATGGCGATCGGCATTCTCTCAGCACTCAGCAGCAGCAATGATACAAACCCCGCCCCCCCCGCACACTATACGCTGAATTTTGATAACAGCGTGATTCACAGTGACTCACACTATTACAGTGAAAAGCCAGCTAGTAACTAGCTAGGCTTTTTGTTGATCAAACGTTACTCGAACTGTTGAACTTTTAGCAAAAGGCTCAAGTTCGTCGAACGACTCGAATAGCCCCCAAAATCACTCGAACATGAAATATGGCGAACCTCGAACATCGCTCATCTCTAATCCTGCCCAGCAGGACATCGCCTTTGAAAAATATGGTCTGGACTATTCAGCAATGACTAGCGATCTTACAGCAGGGGCCTGATCTCTGGTAGGTGTCACACATAATGAGATCGCTAACGGGATCGTTACTGCATCACAGAAACTGTGACTCAGCAATGATCTCGTTAGCGATCTCGTTGTGTGTGACAGGAGGGGGGGGGAGGTTGAGTTGTTTAGGTATTGTTTAACATATAACTAACTTAATTAACAACATTAACAATGCAAGCACGGGGGAGAAACAAAGGATTGCTTTAATAAACAACAATTACCTGCAATTAATTAGGTGCAATTGCTTTACAAGTAAAAAAAATACTTACAAGCATGATTAGATGCGCAATATCTTTACTGATAGGCTGACATTAGGTTGGTAAAACACTCCACAATCTCCTTCCTGTACCTCACACAAAGTTCTCTGCCTACTTCCTTTTCCTGTGAGGTCACTTCCTGCTGTTCTTGAGGTTTATGCAACATAACCGGATACCTGCATTTTTGCTGAATTTTTACATTTCCTCATTGACTTCTTTCGGTGAAAAAATGCTGCAAAACTGATGAAAGGATTGAAATGCTGCTTCTTTCACAAACAGAGCAAAAATGCAGCAGTTTTCCATTTCACTCAGTAAAAAAGCAGTTGTGTGTGTGTGTCTGTGCGTGCATGTGGTTTCTGAAATCTCACAGGTTTTGAAGGAACAGCAGCTTTTTATTTGCATAAAACTCATGAAAAGAAAAAACATACAAAAACGCAACATGTGAACATTAGTGTTGAGCCATCCCCCTAGTGTTCGAGTTCGGTTCGTCGAATGGCAGGCATGTTCGGCGAACGTTCGACGAATGTTAGACGAACCCATTCAAACCCCATTGAAAATAATGGCAGGCAAGCACAAACACATACAAACACATACAAAACACCTTCTAAGGTGTCCAAAAGGTGACAAACAACTCACGAGACACCACAAACACATGGAAAGGTCACAAGTACATATACTCATGCGAAAACAAAACAGCTGGATGAGTAAAAGAAGGAGGAGACACAGATATAGGAGTATCTGCAAGTAGTTGCACTTGAAGGGGCAAACGGTGATTGGCCCGCTCCGCTAGGCCGCATTGTAGCACATTGGAGCTTCCCACTGGGACTTATGCTTGTTATTCATGTGACGATTCATGGAAGAAGTTGTCAAACTAGTGAGGTTTTGGCCTCTACTTATAGATTGGCGACAAACCTTACAGATAATATGATTTGGGAGATCCTTTGCGATGTCAAAAAAGGACCAGGCTAGGCAAGGCTTAGAGCCCATGCAACCTGCAGAGCCACCACGACTTGTGCTCAGAGGCAGAGTTGTGGCTGAGGATGCAGTTGTTGACGTGCTTCCAGTACTCTGATTCTGTCCAGGAAGGCACAAGGTAACCTTGTCGTCAGTTGCATCCTCCTCCACCGCTGCTGCTGACCTCCTCGAGTGCCTGACTGTGGGTTGACAGTAAGTGGGATCTAGAACTTCATCATCAACCGTTGTGTTTGCACTCCCCTCGCCCTCAGACCTAACCTCTTCCTGCCCTGACTGAATAGTTAACTTGTCATTCCAATCAGGTATCTGCGTCTCATCATCATCAGTATGTTCCCCATTGTCTCCACCAAGAGGTGTTACAGTTTGGGAATGTGGGTCTACATTATGCTCAGAAACTTGGTCATCAGGGCCTGAATCTGACTCACAAAGCTTCTGGGCATCACTGCAGACCGTTTCATGGTCTGTACTCACTGTAGCTTGGGAGCAGACCTCTGATTCCCAGGCTATAGTGTGACTGAACAGCTCTGCAGACTCACCCATCTCTGTTACAACATACTCTGCAGGGCGGATAGAGACTTGAGAGCTGGGTGAAAGCAAGTGCGATTGGGGTGACAACTCAGAGGACTGGTGTTTTTTGGATGTTGAAGTTGAGATGGAGGAGAGGCCACTTGTTGGAGCACTTGAGATCCATTCAAGCATGTTCTTTTTTTGTGCATCATCTACCTTTGTTACAGTTGTCCGGGTCCGTACAAAAGGGAGCACATCAGATTGTCCATGGAAAGTAATAGACATCTTACTTTTGCTGGAAGATGGCCTTTCTTCAGCAGATGTTACTGTAGCTTTCCCACCTACCCCAAGGACACAAACTTTTTTTCCTTTTCCAATACGCCTGTTCCCCTTTCCACCAGCATCTGTCCTTTTGCCACTCAATTTTGTTTGTGACCAGATTGGACACTTAAAATGTCATAGTAAAAATGGAGAGGAGGTGTACAATGCAGAGGTGGTCTAGCTTTATTGACAGCTGAAGAACCAACACTGACTATCCCTGACAATGAAACTATGCCACTAAAAGTCTCAGTACTGTTTGCAATTACAATTGCGTGGGAAAAATGGGCAGGTGTGTAGAATGCACAGGTGCTGTAGGTAACTTTACAGCAAAGGAACACTAACTTAGTATTCTAGACACTTTTAGTATGCCCCTAAAAGTGTCAGCATTGTGTGCAATTAAAATTGCGTGGGAAAAATGGGCAGGTGGGTAGAATGCACAGGTGCTGTAGGTAACTGGACAGCAAAGGAACACTAACTCAGTATTCCAGACACTTTTAGTATGCCACTAAAAGTGTCAGCACTGTGTGCAATTAAAATTGCGTGGCAAAGATGGGCAGGTGTGTGGAATGCACAGGTGCTGTAGGTAACTGGACAGCAAAGGAACACTAACTTTGTATTCCAGACACTTTTAGTATGCCACGAAAAGTGTCAGCACTGTGTGCAATTAAAATTGCGTGGCAAAAATGGGCAGGTGGGTAGAATGCACTAGTGCTGTAGGTAGTAGGACAGCAAAGGAACACTAACTTAGTATTCTATTAGGTTCTTCCTAATATAGATCTGTTTCATCTATTAGTTTATGAAGAAGGCATTAGCCGAAACGTTAATTTAATGGATATGCAATAAAGAACAATCAATTCTTTTCACCACAAATGAGTGCCGAAGTTTTTTGATTATCTATTCATAGTGTTCTCCTGAGCACCGCCTAAACAGTGAGCCAGACCATCACGGTTTTTCAAGCAAGGACATGTGTCATAGGCTGTGCATGTCACATGTCCTTGCTTTATAAGACCCGGCCATTTTCCCCGTCGCCGCCATTATTCTAAGTTAGTGTGTAGTCATTCACCGCTGACTACCGGCTGCACAGCGACTTTGTCACTTTATCACTGCCCCACTGGGAGATAGCAGTCATTTCTTTTTTTCCCCTAATTGAGATATTTCTTTCACTCACACAATAAAATTGAATATCTTCATATATGGAGCCATACATTACTGTGAGCTCCCATTAGATATACTGTACAAAAGTACGCTTGAGGTTCTTCCTAATATAGATCTGTTTCATCTATTAGTTTATGAAGAAGGCATTAGCCGAAACGTTAATTTAATGGATATGCAATAAAGAACAATCAATTCTTTTCACCACAAATACATGTCCTTGCTTGTCTGGCAAAAATCCACTTTGCTGTGTGTGTGTCTGTGATTTGCTGACAGCCTGGCCGCCCCACTGTACGCACGGTTAGAAAAAAAAAAAATGGCGATCGGCATTCTTTCAGCACTCAGCAGCAGCAATGATCCAAACCCCGTCCCCCCTGCACACTATACGCTGAATTTTGATAATATCGTGATTCACAGTGACTCACACTATTACAGTGAAAAGCCAGCTAGTAACTAGCTACGCTTTTAGTTGATCGAACCGTTCTCGAACGTAACTCGAACTACCGAACTTTTAGCAAATCGTTCGAGTTCGTCGAACGACTCGAACATGAAATTGGCGAACCTTGAACCTCAAACATCGCTCATCTCTAATGTCAAGTTTGCAACTAGGGGACAACTGATGCCACTTAAGTGGTGTGTGTGGCCCAATTTTTGGAAAAGAGGGAGACTGTGGTTGGAGTCCCCTTTTTTTAAAAAAATGAACCAAGATGAAGAAGTCATGGATCAACAAGGACCTTTTTACCCCTGTGTCATCCTGGGGAGACTAAAGGCTGGTGGATTTTTGAATGTGCTTCATGCAAATCAATATGTCAAGTTTGCAACTGGGGGACAATTGATGCCAGTGAAGTGGTGTGTGTGGCCCAATTTTTGGAAAAGAGGGAGACTGTGGTTGGAGTCCCCTTGCTGTGTTTTACATGATTTTAGAAGGGCATGACATGCCTAAGAGGTTGACTTTCAGCATCTGCAAGCTGTTGCTATAGAAATGCTGCCTTTCCACAATTTTGACACAGAGGATTTTTGAGACCTTATGCCCATCGCAGTGCCCCAAGAGCCGATGCCCAGTCACCACTCCTCCAAAAAAGGCGTGCCCGCACTACACCAGCATGTCGCACACAACATCACCGCTTCCTTGAGAAACTCTGTGTGTGACAGGGTGCATTTCACCACAGATACTTGGACCAGTAAGCATGGACAGGGCGTTACATGTCGCTGACTGGGCACTGGGTAACTATGGTGAGAGATGGAGAAGGGTCTGCTGTACAAGTCTTTCCGTCCCCACGAGTTGTGTGTCAATCCTTCCTCTGTATGTAGAAGTTCCTCCACTGCTTCTGCCTCCTCAACCTCGTCTGGGTCCTGAACCTCTATTGTAAGGCCATCGGCGTTGTAACTGTGCACAAGGAATCCCGCACACCTCCTTACTATGCTGGCAGCAGAGCCTAACGGCATCAGGTAGTCGACTCTTTACTTTGAAATGTCTGGGAAATATGAGTCACACCGCTGAGGAGTTGTGGACGGTAAGCTCTGGAGAGTGAGACCGCGAAGTTCCTCCACTGCTTCTGCCTTCTCAACCTCATCTAGGTCCTCAACCTCCGCTCAAAACCTGTCTGGCAAGGCCACCCGCGTTGTAACTGTGCACAAGGAATCCCGCACACCTCCTTACTATGCTGGCAGCAGAGCTCAACTCCATCAGGCGGTCAAATCTTTACTTTGAAATGTATGGGAAATGTGAGTCATACCGCTGAGGAGTTGTGGACGGTTAGCTCTGGAGACCGAGTTTCATTAATGGTTGTCTCCACTCAACCAGCAGCCAGGGAAGGCCGTGTGTGACAATGATGCAAACCTGGGTGCGGCCCTTCGCCAGGGCAATGTGACACACGTGCCTTGTATGGCTCTCGTGTTGAACCTGGTTGTCCAGCAATTTTTAAACTACTATCCCGGCCTACATGGCCTTCTGCAGAGGGCACGCTCGCTATGTGCTCACTTCCACCGTTCACACCCCGCAGCTGAACAACTTGCATCGCTCCAGAAGTCTTTTGGTCTGCCTGCTCACTGCCTGAAATGCGATGTGCCGACACGCAGGAATTTGAATCTGCACATGTAGCAGCGTCTGTTGCAGCACCGGCGAGCCCTGCTGCAATACGTTATGACGTATAGCCCGGGCTAACAAGATCCAGAGGTGGGGAAGATCACGCTGCTGGAGTGGTCTGAAATCAAGGACCTATGCACCCTTCTTCACAGTTTACAAATGGAGACAAAGATGTTTAGCAATGACGATGTCATTATCAGTATGACAATTCCGGTCATCTACATGCTGGAGCACACTCTAAACATTATTCAGAGTCAGGTGGTGGGACAAGAGGAAGGGGAGGAAGTACAGGAGGAGTCATATGCGGAAGGGATAACAAGATCTACAAGGTCCACACGTTCTGCAGCACCAAGGCGGCAGGCATGGGACGGTGGGGGAGAGGGATTAACAAGGGCGCATAGTATCAGCCAAACTGTTGAGGAAGGTGCAGGAGCCCAGGAAGAAATAGAGGACGAACTGGCGATGGGCATGGAAGACTCAGTAGATGAGGGAGAGCTTGATCACATTTCTGTTGTGCGAGGTTGGGGGGAGAGGGCAGAGGAAGGAGGCATGATTTTCACCTCTCCGCCACTAACACAGCAAGGACTTGGTCCTCCTGGATGCGCAAGACACATGAGCGCCTTCTTGCTGCACTACCTACAACATGACCCTCGGATTGTCCGAATTCGAAGTAATGCTGACTACTGGTTGCCGCACTGTTAGATCCCCGGTACAAGACAAAATTTGTCGAAATAAGTCCTGCCATAGAAAGGGACGCACGTATGCAGGAGTATCAGCAGAATCTGGTACGCAATCTTAGATCGGCTTTTCCACTAAACACCAGTGCTGCACAGAGTGAATCTCAATGCTTGTCATGGCTAGGAGGAAATGGTCTTTTACTTGTCCACATCTGAGGGACCGAGGGCTGGCTGCTGTGCTGAGGCGGCATTGAGTAGGGTGTCCCTGCAAAGTTGCAAATTTGGTCATATACAAAATGAGTGGAAAATGACCATATGCTGGTGGAAAGGGGAACAAGTGTGTTTGAAAGGGAAAAAAGTTTGTGTCCATGGGTTTGGTGGTTAAGCAACAGTTACATCTGCTGAAGAAACACCATCTATTACGGGGGGACTGGCAGATTTGGATAAGGTGGTATATATCCCAATCGCCAGTCGGGGTCCACCGTGCTCCCAGATGGAAAAGGAGATGCTGGCAACCCGAAGGTTAGGCGGAGGATACAGAGCTGGGTGGCTCTGAAACAAATAGTAGCCTGAACCGAGTTAGA
This sequence comes from Anomaloglossus baeobatrachus, assembly GCF_048569485.1. Lineage (NCBI taxonomy): Eukaryota > Metazoa > Chordata > Amphibia > Anura > Aromobatidae > Anomaloglossus > Anomaloglossus baeobatrachus. Next base: position 277,855,757 of record NC_134354.1, on the reverse strand, counting down.
CGACACTCAGATTTGGAGACTGGGAACCCTGTTAGCGTCACAGGGTCCACACTAGAGTTGAGCGCGGTTCGTGGTTCGTGGTTCTCCAGTTCGCGGCTCGAGTGATTTTGGGGCATGTTCTAGATCGAACTAGAACTCGAGCTTTTTGCAAAAGCTCGATAGTTCTACAAACGTTCGAGAACGGTTCTAGCAGCCAAAAAACAGCTAAATCCTAGCTTGGTTTCTGCTGTAATAGTGTAAGTCACTCTGTGAATCAAACTATTATCACATTTCAGTGTATAGTGTGCGTGAACAGCGCCTTCAGATCACTGCTGTTTCTATAATGGCGATCGCCATTTTTTTTTTTTTTTTTCTTGTCTTCCTTCCCTAAGCGCGCGCGTCTTGTGGGGCGGGCCAGCATGTCAGCCAATCACAGACACACACACACCTAAGTGGACTTTGAGCCAGAGAAGCAACGGCATGTGTGATAGGATCTGCATGTCACATGTCCCTGCATTATAAAACCGGACATTTTCTTCACGAACGCCATTATCTGCCTTCTGCGTCTTTGGTGTCAGACATCAGTGTCGCAGCTCCGTCCTCCTGAGTCCTATAGCCGATACAGCTGTATGCGCTGCATACACAGCGTTAGACAGCTTAGGGAGAGCACATTCTAGCAGTCCTTTTAAGGGCTCAAAGCGGCAGGGTCAGAGAGCCATAAGTGACAGGTCCTGCAAACAGCAACAGCGTCTGTGTAGCCCAGGTCAGGGATTTCCTCCCTGCATTTCACCATTAGGAGGGAATAGAAAGGCAGGCTTCCATTCCTCTACCCAGAGCACCACAATCCTGCCACTGTACCCTCTTGTCCTCTGCACACTCCAACTCATTCTAAGTAAGCCATTATACTAGCAAACATTCAGTGTACCTAGTGGCATCCTATACGTGGCTATTGGACTTTGCTATAGTCCCACTAGTGCAAAGACATTTGCAGAGCACGTCTGCCTGCATTGCACACTACAACTTTTTTAAACTAAGCAATTTTACTAGCAAACACTCAGTGTACCTAGTGGCATCCTATACGTGGCTATTGGACTTTGCTATAGTCCCACTAGTGCCAAGACATTTGCAGAGCGCATCTGCCTGCGTTGCACACTCCAACGAATTATAACTAAGCCATTATACTAGCACACACTCAGTGTACCTAGTGGCATCCTATACGTGGCTATTGGACTTTGCTATAGTCCCACTAGTGCAAAGACATTAGCAGAGCACATCTGCCTGCATTGCACACTCCAAGTTTTTTAAACTAAGCAATTTTACTAGCAAACACTCAGTGTACCTAGTGGCATCCTATACGTGGCTATTGGACTTTGCTATAGTCCCACTAGTGCAAAGACATTTGCAGAGCACGTCTGCCTGCATTGCACACTACAACTTTTTTAAACTAAGCAATTTTACTAGCAAACACTCAGTGTACCTAGTGGCATCCTATACGTGGCTATTGGACTTTGCTATAGTCCCACTAGTGCCAAGACATTTGCAGCACGTCTGCCTGCGTTGCACACTCCAACTAATTATAACTAAGCCATTATACTAGCACACACTCAGTGTACCTAGTGGCATCCTATACGTGGCTATTGGACTTTGCTATAGTCCCACTAGTGCCAAGACATTTGCAGCACGTCTGCCTGCGTTGCACACTCCAACTAATTATAACTAAGCCATTATACTAGCACACACTCAGTGTACCTAGTGGCCTCCTATACGTGGCTATTGGACTTTGCTATAGTCCCACTAGTGCCAAGACATTTGCAGCACGTCTGCCTGCGTTGCACACTCCAACTAATTATAACTAAGCCATTATACTAGCACACACTCAGTGTACCTAGTGGCATCCTATATGTGGCTATTGGACTTTGCTATAGTCCCACTAGTGCCAAGACATTTGCAGCACGTCTGCCTGCGTTGCACACTCCAACTAATTATAACTAAGCCATTATACTAGCACACACTCAGTGTACCTAGTGGCATCCTATACGTGGCTATTGGACTTTGCTATAGTCCCACTAGTGCCAAGACATTTGCAGCACGTCTGCCTGCGTTGCACACTCCAACTAATTATAACTAAGCCATTATACTAGCACACACTCAGTGTACCTAGTGGCATCCTATACGTGGCTATTGGACTTTGCTATAGTCCCACTAGTGCCAAGACATTTGCAGCACGTCTGCCTGCGTTGCACACTCCAACTAATTATAACTAAGCCATTATACTAGCACACACTCAGTGTACCTAGTGGCATCCTATACGTGGCTATTGGACTTTGCTATAGTCCCACTAGTGCCAAGACATTTGCAGCACGTCTGCCTGCGTTGCACACTCCAACTAATTATAACTAAGCCATTATACTAGCACACACTCAGTGTACCTAGTGGCATCCTATACGTGGCTATTGGACTTTGCTATAGTCCCACTAGTGCCAAGACATTTGCAGCACGTCTGCCTGCGTTGCACACTCCAACTAATTATAACTAAGCCATTATACTAGCACACACTCAGTGTACCTAGTGGCATCCTATACGTGGCTATTGGACTTTGCTATAGTCCCACTAGTGCCAAGACATTTGCAGCACGTCTGCCTGCGTTGCACACTCCAACTAATTATAACTAAGCCATTATACTAGCACACACTCAGTGTACCTAGTGGCATCCTATACGTGGCTATTGGACTTTGCTATAGTCCCACTAGTGCCAAGACATTTGCAGCACGTCTGCCTGCGTTGCACACTCCAACTAATTATAACTAAGCCATTATACTAGCACACACTCAGTGTACCTAGTGGCATCCTATACGTGGCTATTGGACTTTGCTATAGTCCCACTAGTGCCAAGACATTTGCAGCACGTCTGCCTGCGTTGCACACTCCAACTAATTATAACTAAGCCATTATACTAGCACACACTCAGTGTACCTAGTGGCATCCTATACGTGGCTATTGGACTTTGCTATAGTCCCACTAGTGCCAAGACATTTGCAGCACGTCTGCCTGCGTTGCACACTCCAACTAATTATAACTAAGCCATTATACTAGCACACACTCAGTGTACCTAGTGGCATCCTATACGTGGCTATTGGACTTTGCTATAGTCCCACTAGTGCCAAGACATTTGCAGCACGTCTGCCTGCGTTGCACACTCCAACTAATTATAACTAAGCCATTATACTAGCACACACTCAGTGTACCTAGTGGCATCCTATACGTGGCTATTGGACTTTGCTATAGTCCCACTAGTGCCAAGACATTTGCAGCACGTCTGCCTGCGTTGCACACTCCAACTAATTATAACTAAGCCATTATACTAGCACACACTCAGTGTACCTAGTGGCATCCTATACGTGGCTATTGGACTTTGCTATAGTCCCACTAGTGCCAAGACATTTGCAGCACGTCTGCCTGCGTTGCACACTCCAACTAATTATAACTAAGCCATTATACTAGCACACACTCAGTGTACCTAGTGGCATCCTATACGTGGCTATTGGACTTTGCTATAGTCCCACTAGTGCCAAGACATTTGCAGCACGTCTGCCTGCGTTGCACACTCCAACTAATTATAACTAAGCCATTATACTAGCACACACTCAGTGTACCTAGTGGCATCCTATACGTGGCTATTGGACTTTGCTATAGTCCCACTAGTGCCAAGACATTTGCAGCACGTCTGCCTGCGTTGCACACTCCAACTAATTATAACTAAGCCATTATACTAGCACACACTCAGTGTACCTAGTGGCATCCTATACGTGGCTATTGGACTTTGCTATAGTCCCACTAGTGCCAAGACATTTGCAGCACGTCTGCCTGCGTTGCACACTCCAACTAATTATAACTAAGCCATTATACTAGCACACACTCAGTGTACCTAGTGGCATCCTATACGTGGCTATTGGACTTTGCTATAGTCCCACTAGTGCCAAGACATTTGCAGCACGTCTGCCTGCGTTGCACACTCCAACTAATTATAACTAAGCCATTATACTAGCACACACTCAGTGTACCTAGTGGCATCCTATACGTGGCTATTGGACTTTGCTATAGTCCCACTAGTGCCAAGACATTTGCAGCACGTCTGCCTGCGTTGCACACTCCAACTAATTATAACTAAGCCATTATACTAGCACACACTCAGTGTACCTAGTGGCATCCTATACGTGGCTATTGGACTTTGCTATAGTCCCACTAGTGCCAAGACATTTGCAGCACGTCTGCCTGCGTTGCACACTCCAACTAATTATAACTAAGCCATTATACTAGCACACACTCAGTGTACCTAGTGGCATCCTATACGTGGCTATTGGACTTTGCTATAGTCCCACTAGTGCCAAGACATTTGCAGCACGTCTGCCTGCGTTGCACACTCCAACTAATTATAACTAAGCCATTATACTAGCACACACTCAGTGTACCTAGTGGCATCCTATACGTGGCTATTGGACTTTGCTATAGTCCCACTAGTGCCAAGACATTTGCAGCACGTCTGCCTGCGTTGCACACTCCAACTAATTATAACTAAGCCATTATACTAGCACACACTCAGTGTACCTAGTGGCATCCTATACGTGGCTATTGGACTTTGCTATAGTCCCACTAGTGCCAAGACATTTGCAGCACGTCTGCCTGCGTTGCACACTCCAACTAATTATAACTAAGCCATTATACTAGCACACACTCAGTGTACCTAGTGGCATCCTATACGTGGCTATTGGACTTTGCTATAGTCCCACTAGTGCCAAGACATTTGCAGCACGTCTGCCTGCGTTGCACACTCCAACTAATTATAACTAAGCCATTATACTAGCACACACTCAGTGTACCTAGTGGCATCCTATACGTGGCTATTGGACTTTGCTATAGTCCCACTAGTGCCAAGACATTTGCAGCACGTCTGCCTGCGTTGCACACTCCAACTAATTATAACTAAGCCATTATACTAGCACACACTCAGTGTACCTAGTGGCATCCTATACGTGGCTATTGGACTTTGCTATAGTCCCACTAGTGCCAAGACATTTGCAGCACGTCTGCCTGCGTTGCACACTCCAACTAATTATAACTAAGCCATTATACTAGCACACACTCAGTGTACCTAGTGGCATCCTATACGTGGCTATTGGACTTTGCTATAGTCCCACTAGTGCCAAGACATTTGCAGCACGTCTGCCTGCGTTGCACACTCCAACTAATTATAACTAAGCCATTATACTAGCACACACTCAGTGTACCTAGTGGCATCCTATACGTGGCTATTGGACTTTGCTATAGTCCCACTAGTGCCAAGACATTTGCAGCACGTCTGCCTGCGTTGCACACTCCAACTAATTATAACTAAGCCATTATACTAGCACACACTCAGTGTACCTAGTGGCATCCTATACGTGGCTATTGGACTTTGCTATAGTCCCACTAGTGCCAAGACATTTGCAGCACGTCTGCCTGCGTTGCACACTCCAACTAATTATAACTAAGCCATTATACTAGCACACACTCAGTGTACCTAGTGGCATCCTATACGTGGCTATTGGACTTTGCTATAGTCCTACTAGTGCCAAGACATTTGCAGAGCGCATCTGCCTGCGTTGCACACTCCAACTAATTATAACTAAGCCATTATACTAGCACACACTCAGTGAACCTAGTGGCATCCTATACGTGGCTATTGGACTTTGCTATAGTCCCACTAGTGCCAAGACATTTGCAGCACGTCTGCCTGCGTTGCACACTCCAACGAATTATAACTAAGTTACATTGTCAGGGATATTTATTCTTTATTATTCTGCTGTTAATAAAGCTAGACCACCACTGCAATCTTCACCACCTCTCAATTTTTACTACCACATTTTCAGTCCACAATCTTGTCGCAATCAACATGAGTGGCAAAATGACAGATGCTGGTGGAAAGGGGAAGAGGCGTGGTGGAAAAGGCAAAAAAGGTTTTGTCAGTGGGGAAGGTGCCAAAGCTCCATTATCATCTGCTGAAGATAGACCATCTACTAGCAAAAGTAAGATGTCTACTACTTATTGTGGACAATCCGATGTGCTCCCTTTTTTACGGACACGAACAAGAGGAACAAAGGTAGATGATGGGCAAAAAAGGAAAATGTTTGAATGGATCTCAAGTGGTCCAACAAGTGCCCTCTCAGCCACTTCAAGTACCGCATCCAAAAAACACCATTCCTCTGAGTTGTCATCCCAATCACACTTGATTTCTCCCAGCTCTGAAGTCTCCATCAGCCCTGCACAGTATGGTGGAACTGAGATGGCTGAGTCTGCAGAGCTGTTCAGTCACACTATAGCCTGGGAATCAGAGGTCTGCTCCCAAGCTACAGTGAGTACAGAACAGGAAATGGTCTGCAGTGATGCCCAGAACCTTTGCGACTCAGATTCAGGCCGTGAGGACCAAGTTTCTGAGCATAATGTTGACCCTTTGTCACAAACTGTAACACCTGTGGTTATAGACAATGAGGAACATACTGATGAAGATGAGACGCAGATACCCGATTGGGATGACAACTTAAATATTCGGTCAGGGCAAGAAGAGGCTCGGTCTGAGGGGGAGGGGAGTGCGAACACAACAATTGATGATGACGTTCTAGATCCCACCTACTGTCAACCCCCAGTCAGGCACTCGAGGAGGTCAACAGAGGCGGTGGAGGAGGATGCAACCGACGACGAAGTTACCTTGCGCCTTCCTGGACAGAGTCGGAGCACTGGTAGCACGTCTACAACTGCATCCTCAGCCACCACTCTGCCTATGAGCATTATTCGGGGTGGATCAACAGGTCGCATGGCCTCTAAGCCTTGCCTAGCCTGGGCCTTTTTTCACATCGAAAAAGATCGCCCAACTCATGTGATATGTAACATTTGTCATGATTCTGTTAGTAGGGGTCAAAACCTCAGCAGTTTGACAACTTCTTCCATGAATCGTCACATGAATAAATATCATAAGTCCCGGTGGGAAGCTCACCGTGCTGCAATGCCGGCTAGCGGAGCGAACCATCCACCGCCCGCCCCTTCCAGTGCATCCGCGCGCTCTTCATCTTCTAGGACTGTGGGGACAGCTGTCACACCTGTTTTTCCACGCAAAACTTCCACCACTGTAACCGCAACAGGCAGTTTGCTTGTAAGGTCGTCAGTTGGTTTGGAAGGGGAAACAAGTGAGTGTGTACAGCTCTCTCAGACATCGATAGCACCAACGTTGGATGAAGGCAACATCATGTCTCCGCCTGCACTTTCCTCACAAACCTGCATTTTTCCAGGGACACCCTACTCAACACCGTCTACACACAGCAGCCAGATCTCTGTCCCTCAGATGTGGTCAAATAAAAGGCCACTTCCTCCGACCCATGACAAAGCTAAGAGGTTGACTCTATCCCTCTGTAAGCTGTTGGCTACCGAAATGCTGCCTTTCCGCCTAGTGGACACACAGGATTTTAGAGACCTTATGTCTGTCGCTGTGCCCCAGTACCAGATGCCTAGTCGCCACTACTTCTCTAAGAAAGGTGTGCCCGCGCTACACCAGCATGTCGCACACAACATCACCGCTTCCTTGAGAAACTCTGTGTGTGAACGGGTGCATTTCACCACCGATACTTGGACCAGTAAGCATGGACAGGGACGTTACATGTCGCTGACTGGGCACTGGGTAACTATGGTGATAGATGGTGAAGGGTCTGCTGCACAAGTCTTGCCGTCCCCACGACTTGTGTGTCAATCCTCTGTCTGTCCAAGTTCCGCCACAGCTTCTGCATCCTCCACCTCATCTGGGTCCTCCACCTCCGCCCCAAGCCTGCCTGGTCAGGCCACCAGCGTTCTCACTGCGCAGAAGGAATCACGCACGCCTCATTACTATGCTGGCAGCCGAGCGCAACGGCATCAGGCGGTCTTTAGCTTGACATGTCTTGGTAATAAGAGTCACACAGCTGAGGAGTTGTGGTCAGCTCTGCGGTCCGAGTTTAATAAATGGTTGTCTCCACTCAACCTGCAGCCTGGTAAGGCCGTGTGCGACAATGCTGCAAACCTGGGTGCGGCCCTTCGCCTGGGCAAGGTGACACACGTACCTTGTATGGCTCACGTGTTGAACCTTGTCGTGCAGCAATTTTTAACACACTATCCCGGCCTAGATGGCCTTCTGAACAGGGCACGAAAACTGTCTGCTCACTTCCGGCGTTCAAGCGCCGCAGCTGAGCGACTTGCATCGCTACAGAAGTCTTTCGGCCTGCCGGTTCATCGCCTGAAATGCGATGTGGCGACACGCTGGAATTCAACTCTCCACATGTTACAGCGACTGTGGCAGCACCGCAGAGCCCTGGTGCAATACGTCATGACGTATAGCCTGGGCCAACGAGATGCAGAGGTGGGGCAGATCACCCTGATGGAGTGGTCTCAGATCAAGGACCTATGCACCCTTCTGCACAGTTTCGACATGGCGACGAATATGTTTAGCTCTGACAATGCCATTATCAGCATGACGATTCCAGTCATTTACATGCAGGAGCACACGCTAAACACTATTCGGAGTCAGGGGGTGGGACAACATGAAGGGGAGGAACTACAGGAGGATTCATATGTGCAAGGGACAACAACATCACCAAGGTCCAGACGTTCATCATCACCAACGCAGCAGGCATGGGACCATGGGGAACAGGGATCGACAAGGGCGCATAGTAGCAGGCGAAATGTTGAGCAAGGTGCAGGAGAACATGAAGAAATGGAGGATGAACTGTCCATGGACATGGAAGACTCAGCGGATGAGGGAGACCTTGGTCAAATTTCAGTTGAAAGAGGTTGGGGGGAGATGTCAGAGGAAGAAAGAACGGGTAGCACCTCTATGCCACAAACACAGCGTGGACTTGGTCCGCATGGCTGCGCAAGACACATGAGTGCCTTTTTGTTGCACTACCTCCAACATGACAGTCGTATTGTCAAAATTAGAAGTGATGATGACTACTGGATTGCCACACTATTAGATCCCCGGTACAAGTCCAAATTTTGTGACATAATTCCAGCCATAGAAAGGGACGCACGTATGCAGGAGTATCAGCAGAAGCTGTTACTCGATCTTAGCTCGGCTTTTCCACCAAACAACCGTGCAGGTGCAGGGAGGGAATCTCCCAGTTGTAACTTGACAAACATGGGACGGTCTCGTCATCTTCACCAGTCTACCCGTACCAGTAGGACCGTATCTGGTGCCGGTAACAGCAATTTTATGGAATCTTTTCATAATTTTTTTAGACCCTCTTTTGCAAGGCCACCAGAGACAACAAGTCTGACACATACTCAACGGCTGGAGAGGATGATACAGGAGTATCTCCAAATGAACATCGATGCCATGACTGTGCAACTGGAGCCTTGCTCCTTTTGGGCTTCAAACATAGAAAAATGGCCAGAGCTCTCCAGTTACGCCTTGGAGATTTTGTCGTGTCCAGCTGCCAGCGTTGTCTCTGAACGTGTATTCAGTGCTGCTGGGTGTGTGCTGACAGATAAGCGCACGCGTCTGTCCAGTGACAATGTGGACAGACTGACGTTCATCAAAATGAACAAGTCATGGATCCAGAAGGAATTTACTACCCCTGTGTCATCCTGGGGAGAGTAAATGCTTGTGGATTTGGAATGTGCTTGATGCAAATCAAAACATCCTGTTTGCAACTAGGGCCCAAGTGCTGCCACTGATGGGGTGGGTGTCTGTGTGGCCCAATTTTTGGAAAAAAGGGAGACTCCGCTTGGAGTAACCCTTGCTTACATTGTTTTTAAAAGAAGCCAAGATGAACAAGTCATGGGTCAGCAAAGACTTTGCTACCTACCCCGGTGTCATCCTGGGGACGGTTAATTATGGGGTATTTTTGAATGTGATTGATGCAAATGTAGCTGTGAAGTGTACAACTAGGGCCCAAGTGCTGCCACTGATGGGGTGGGTGTCTGTGTGGCCCAATTTTTGGAAAAAAAGGGAGACTCCGCTTGGAGTAACCCTTGCTTGATGTGTTTTTAAAAGAAGCCAAGATGAACAGAGCTGGGATCAGCAAAGACTTTGCTACCTACCCCGGTGTCATCCTGGGGACGGATAAGAATGGCGTATTTTTGAATGTGCTTGATGCAAATCAAAACATCCTGTTTGCAACTAGGGCCCAAGTGCTGCCACTGATGGGGTGGGTGTCTGTGTGGCCCAATTTTTGGAAAAAAAGGGAGACTCCGCTTGGAGTAACCCTTGCTTGATGTGTTTTTAAAAGAAGCCAAGATGAACAGAGCTGGGATCAGCAAAGACTTTGCTACCTACCCCGGTGTCATCCTGGGGACGGATAAGAATGGCGTATTTTTGAATGTGCTTGATGCAAATCAAAACATCCTGTTTGCAACTAGGGCCCAAGTGCTGCCACTGATGGGGTGGGTGTCTGTGTGGCCCAATTTTTGGAAAAAAGGGAGACTCCGCTTGGAGTAACCCTTGCTTGATGTGTTTTTAAAAGAAGCCAAGATGAACAGAGCTGGGATCAGGAAATACTTTGCTACCTACCCCGGTGTCATCCTGGGGACGGATAAGAATGGCGTATTTTTGAATGTGCTTGATGCAAATCAAAACATCCTGTTTGCAACTAGGGCCCAAGTGCTGCCACTGATGGGGTGGGTGTCTGTGTGGCCCAATTTTTGGAAAAAAAGGGAGACTCCGCTTGGAGTAACCCTTGCTTGATGTGTTTTTAAAAGAAGCCAAGATGAACAGAGCTGGGATCAGGAAAGACTTTGCTACCTACCCCGGTGTCATCCTGGGGACGGATAAGAATGGCGTATTTTTGAATGTGCTTGATGCAAATCAAAACATCCTGTTTGCAACTAGGGCCCAAGTGCTGCCACTGATGGGGTGGGTGTCTGTGTGGCCCAATTTTTGGAAAAAAAGGGAGACTCCGCTTGGAGTAACCCTTGCTTGATGTGTTTTTAAAAGAAGCCAAGATGAACAGAGCTGGGATCAGCAAAGACTTTGCTACCTACCCCGGTGTCATCCTGGGGACGGATAAGAATGGCGTATTTTTGAATGTGCTTGATGCAAATCAAAACATCCTGTTTGCAACTAGGGCCCAAGTGCTGCCACTGATGGGGTGGGTGTCTGTGTGGCCCAATTTTTGGAAAAAAGGGAGACTCCGCTTGGAGTAACCCTTGCTTGATGTGTTTTTAAAAGAAGCCAAGATGAACAGAGCTGGGATCAGGAAATACTTTGCTACCTACCCCGGTGTCATCCTGGGGACGGATAAGAATGGCGTATTTTTGAATGTGCTTGATGCAAATCAAAACATCCTGTTTGCAACTAGGGCCCAAGTGCTGCCACTGATGGGGTGGGTGTCTGTGTGGCCCAATTTTTGGAAAAAAAGGGAGACTCCGCTTGGAGTAACCCTTGCTTGATGTGTTTTTAAAAGAAGCCAAGATGAACAGAGCTGGGATCAGCAAAGACTTTGCTACCTACCCCGGTGTCATCCTGGGGACGGATAAGAATGGCGTATTTTTGAATGTGCTTGATGCAAATCAAAACATCCTGTTTGCAACTAGGGCCCAAGTGCTGCCACTGATGGGGTGGGTGTCTGTGTGGCCCAATTTTTGGAAAAAAGGGAGACTCCGCTTGGAGTAACCCTTGCTTGATGTGTTTTTAAAAGAAGCCAAGATGAACAGAGCTGGGATCAGCAAAGACTTTGCTACCTACCCCGGTGTCATCCTGGGGACGGATAAGCATGGCGTATTTTTGAATGTGCTTGATGCAAATCAAAACATCCTGTTTGCAACTAGGGCCCAAGTGCTGCCACTGATGGGGTGGGTGTCTGTGTGGCCCAATTTTTGGAAAAAAGGGAGACTCCGCTTGGAGTAACCCTTGCTTGATGTGTTTTTAAAAGAAGCCAAGATGAACAGAGCTGGGATCAGGAAATACTTTGCTACCTACCCCGGTGTCATCCTGGGGACGGATAAGAATGGCGTATTTTTGAATGTGCTTGATGCAAATCAAAACATCCTGTTTGCAACTAGGGCCCAAGTGCTGCCACTGATGGGGTGGGTGTCTGTGTGGCCCAATTTTTGGAAAAAAAGGGAGACTCCGCTTGGAGTAACCCTTGCTTGATGTGTTTTTAAAAGAAGCCAAGATGAACAGAGCTGGGATCAGCAAAGACTTTGCTACCTACCCCGGTGTCATCCTGGGGACGGATAAGAATGGCGTATTTTTGAATGTGCTTGATGCAAATCAAAACATCCTGTTTGCAACTAGGGCCCAAGTGCTGCCACTGATGGGGTGGGTGTCTGTGTGGCCCAATTTTTGGAAAAAAAGGGAGACTCCGCTTGGAGTAACCCTTGCTTGATGTGTTTTTAAAAGAAGCCAAGATGAACAGAGCTGGGATCAGCAAAGACTTTGCTACCTACCCCGGTGTCATCCTGGGGACGGATAAGAATGGCGTATTTTTGAATGTGCTTGATGCAAATCAAAACATCCTGTTTGCAACTAGGGCCCAAGTGCTGCCACTGATGGGGTGGGTGTCTGTGTGGCCCAATTTTTGGAAAAAAGGGAGACTCCGCTTGGAGTAACCCTTGCTTGATGTGTTTTTAAAAGAAGCCAAGATGAACAGAGCTGGGATCAGGAAATACTTTGCTACCTACCCCGGTATCATCCTGGGGACGGATAAGAATGGCGTATTTTTGAATGTGCTTGATGCAAATCAAAACATCCTGTTTGCAACTAGGGCCCAAGTGCTGCCACTGATGGGGTGGGTGTCTGTGTGGCCCAATTTTTGGAAAAAAAGGGAGACTCCGCTTGGAGTAACCCTTGCTTGATGTGTTTTTAAAAGAAGCCAAGATGAACAGAGCTGGGATCAGGAAAGACTTTGCTACCTACCCCGGTGTCATCCTGGGGACGGATAAGAATGGCGTATTTTTGAATGTGCTTGATGCAAATCAAAACATCCTGTTTGCAACTAGGGCCCAAGTGCTGCCACTGATGGGGTGGGTGTCTGTGTGGCCCAATTTTTGGAAAAAAGGGAGACTCCGCTTGGAGTAACCCTTGCTTACATTGTTTTTAAAAGAAGCCAAGATGAACAAGTCATGTGTCAGCAAAGACTTTGCTACCTACCCCGGTGTCATCCTGGGGATGGATAAGAATGGCGTATTTTTGAATGTGCTTGATGCAAATGTAGCTGTGAAGTGTACAACTGGGGCACAACTGCTGCCACTGAAGGGGTGGGTGTGTGTGTGGCCCAATTTTTGGAAAAAATGGAGACTCCGCTTGGAGTCACCTTGCGGTGTTTTACATGATTTTAGAAGGGCGTGCCATGCCTATATCTGTGTGTCCTCCTCTTTTTCCTTGTCCAGCTGTTTTGTTTTCGCATGAGTATATGTCCTTGTCACTTTCCAATGTGTTTGAGTTGTTTGTCACCTTTAGGACACCTTTGAGGGTGTTTTCTAGGTGTTTTTCTGTGTTTGTGATTGCCTGCCATTGTTTCCTATGCAGTTCGAGTTCGGTTCGTCGAACGTTCGACGAACCGAACTCGAACGGGAGGTCCGTTCGGCGAACCAACCTCGAGCCGAACCGCGACCGGTTCGCTCATCTCTAGTCCACACATCCAGCCCAGTAACTCCCTGTTAACAACACAGGGTCCATTGGGTACGCTGTCCGTGTGCGTAGGACACACCTCTGAACAGCAGGTGCAGCCGTAGTAGCAGCAGCCCAGTTAATGCCACTGTGCTGCACTAGCAGGACTGGTAGAACAGCAGCTGGTCATAACCATTCTGCGTTACCAAGTGTGGTGGCGTCCTGCACCGACGCCCTATCTCTGCCTACCTCTAGCCTAAAGCCACAATGGGTTCAACACATGGAGGTGTGCTCTGTCTGAGCATAATGGAAGACTGCGCACCTCCTTGTTGTCTTCAGCCCCTTTTATAACATGTGTCCGCCCTAACCCAGGGTGGACCACAATGCACCTCCAGGAGCCAAAACCAGAGTGCCACGTCATCAGTGACATAACCAGCGACCTATCCGGAACCGCCACTTCAATGATGACCTCATGGCAGCCATGCCACAAACACCTCACCAGTCATCGTCTGACGAACAATGACGAGGTGCCAAATCATAGGGGCTGGCCTCTGCGAGCCAGTCCGGAGTGGCCACATCATCAGGACACCTGATGCCTTCTGGACTATCATGGACTGCCACCTCATGGACATGGCCAGTGAGTTCCTTAATGGACCTAGTCTCTGATGCACTAAGTTCCTGAGCATGTTCATTAGCCTGAAAAACAGTCTCAAAAAATCAGCTTCTGCATGCTCTGTAGGCCCAACACAAGACTTAAGGGGGCTTTACACGCTACGATATCGTTAATGTTTTATCGTCTGGGTCACGTTGTTAGTGACGCACATCTGGCGTCATTAACGATATCGCAGTGTGTGACACTGACCAGCGACCTTAAGCGACCTCAAAAATGGTGAAAATCGTTCACCATGGAGAGGTCGTCCCAAACTCAAAAATCGGTAAGGGTTGTTTATCCATGTTGTTCATCGCTCATGCGGCAGCACACATCGCTATGTGTGACATCGCAGGAGCGAGGAACGTCTCCTTACCTGCCGCCGGCCCCAATGCGGAAGGAAGGAGGTGGGCGGGGTGTTACGTCCTGCTCATCTCCGCCCCTCCGCTTTGATTGGCCGGCCGCTTAGTGATGTTGCGGTGACGTCGCTGTGATGCCGAACGTCCCTCCCCCTTGAAGGAGGTATTGTTCGGCAGTCATAGCGACGCCGCCGACCAAGTGTGACGCTGCAGTAGCGATAATGTTCGCTACGGCAGCGATCACAAACAATCGCATGCGCGACGGGGGGCGGGTACTTACATGCTCGATATCGCTAGAAATTGCTAACGATATCGCTACCGTGTAAAGCTCCGTTAGGCCTCCGACACACATCCGTGCCGCCGGTACGTGTTTGGTACGTTTTTGTACGTACCGGCGGCACAGAGACACGTACAACAATGTTACCCTATGGTAACAGGCACACACACATAAAACCACACGGAGCGTGTGTCCGTGTCGTTTGTACATGTGTGCGTTTTCCAACACGCTCGACATGTCCATTTTTTACTGGCATCACGCAGGCACGGACCTGCTAAAGTCAATGGGTCCATGCCTGCACAGACGGCACACGTAGCATGTCCGTGTGCTACACGTACCGTCCGTGTGCGTTTTTTAGTGAGCGATGTCGGTCAATCTTTTTTTTCTGTGGTTGCTAGTCATTCTCCCTTTGTAGGTCGGTCAGTCTCTCCCCCTCTCCCATACTTACCGATCCCCGATCACCAGCGCGGCGCAGCACAGCTGTAAAAAAGCTACGGCGGCTTAAAACTATTTTGAAAATGCCGACCGCTCATTATTCAATCTAGTATTCACTGCTTTCCCCGCCCACCGCCGCCTATGATTGGTTGCAGTCAGACATGCCTCCACGCTGAGTGACAGCTGTCTCACTGCAACCAATCACAGCCGCCGGTGGGCGGGTCTATATCGTGCAGTAAAATAAATAATTAAATAATTTAAAAAAACGGCGTGCGGTCCCCCCAATTTTGATACCAGCCATGGTAAAGTCACACGGCTGAAGGCTGGTATTCTCAGGATGGGGAGCTCCATATTATGGGGAGCCCAAAAGCCTAACAATATCAGCCAGCAGCCGCCCAGAATTGCCGCATCCATTAGATGCGACAGTCCTGGGACTCTACCAGACTCTTCCCGAATTGCCCTGGTGCGGTGGCAATTGGGGTAAAAGGAGTTAATGGCAGCAGCCTATAGCTGCCACTAAGTCCTAGGTTAATCATGGCAGCCGTCTCCCCAAGATAACTTCCATGATTAACCTATTATTCAAAGTGCATAAACACACACATTCAAATAAACCTTTATTTAAAATAATAAGCACAAAGAAACTCCCTCATTCACCACTTTAATAAGACCAAAAAACCCATCCTTGTCCACCATAATCCATTAATATCCCACAACGCTCTCAGCTCTGCTACATGAAGGTGACAGGAGCGGCCACACACAATGACCGCTCTCTATAACCTCCAAGCAGCAACTGAAGTGAGCCGAGCGAGCACCGATGACGTTACTCAGGTTACTCGCGGCCACCGCTGGATCCTCCAACTGTGACAGCAAGTCGCCCAAGTGACAGAAGTGAGCTGCGCGATCTGCAATGAAGTCATAGGTGAGTTGCCGTCTTGGGTGGCTGATCCCAGCTAGCTGCGAGTAACCTGAGTGACGGCAGCGAAAATCACGTCGCTCACTTCAGTGACTCTGGGGATTAGTGGTCACCGGTGAGTCCTTCACGGGTGACCGCTAATCAGGACGCCACACACAGACAGAGCCGTGGTATGACAATGAAGTCGGGTGAGGTTCACCCGAGTTCAATCTCATCGCGCGAATTGGTCTGTGTCGGCTGTCAGCGGGTATGTAACGACACTTTACATACACATTGATCAACACATACGGACACCACACGGACATTACACGTATGCATACACGGACATTCCACACGCACACACGGCAAGCATACGCCATCACATGGATGTCACACGTACCGGAGAAACGCCCAAAAAAACCGCAACACGGACCCGAAAAACGGAACGTGAGACACGTCCGAATTTTTTGCAGGAGTGTGGCAGAGGCCTTAGACACGGCACAAAGTCCAAGTACCTGTGCAAAGAGGCTTTTCTCACTAAGTGTAGGAGCATGATCAGTAGCACGAACTGAGGACTTAGCCTCAGGAATGGCACAGTCATGCTGAGCATGCTCAGTAGGCGAAACACTGGACTAAGGGGTACTTTGCACGCTGCGACATCGCTACTGCGATATCGTCGTTGTCAAATCGAAAGTGACGCACATCCAGCGCCGGTAATGACGTCGCAACATGTAAAGCCTAGATGCGCCGATAATCGATCGCAAAAGCGTTGAAAATCGGTGATCTGTGTAGTGTCAGGCATTTTCATAATGTCGCACCAATAGGAGATTCGATGTTGTTCCTCGTTCCTGCGGCAGCACACATCGTGTGTGAAGCCGCAAGAGCGAGGAACATCTCCTTACCTGCGTCCCGACGGCAATGCGGAAGGAAGGAGGTGGGCGGGATGTTTGCGTCCCACTCATCCCTGCCCCTCCGCTTCTATTGGCCGCCTGCCGTGTGACATCGCTGTGACGCCATACAAACCGCCCCCTTAGGAAGGAGGCGGGTCGCCGGCCAGAGCGACGTCACAGGGAAGGTAAGTGCGTGTGAAGCTGCCGTAGCGATAATGTTTGCTAAGGCAGCTATCACAAGATATCGCATGTGCGACGGGGGCGGGTATTATCGCGCTCGGCATCGCTATTACCGGCTACCGATGTCGCAGCGTGCAAAGTACCCCTTAGGCTGTGTCTGGGGTAAATTGGCACACGAATGCGCACTAGCCGTCTTTCAACACATAAACGTGGAGGAGGAAGCAGCCAGCTGGACGACCCAAGGCACGGCCAAAAATGGCAGCTGACACCTGGGCGCAACTGGAACCACAGCAGGCTGCTTGCATCTACGGCGACACCGATTCGTAACACCAACTACCAGCCAAAATAAGAGGTGTACTTCTTCCCGTCGATAATCTGATATGATCCCTTTTTTCACGGACATCACCATCGCTACCAAATGTAGATGAGGCACCAAAAGAGATGGTGTTTCAATGGATCTCAAGTGCTCCATCAAGTGGCCTCTCCTCCACCTCAACTTCAATATCCAAAATACTCCATTCCTCTGTGGTGTCAACCCAATCACACTTGCTTCCTAACAGCTCAAAAGTTTCCACCAGCTCTGCTGAGTATGGTGTAACAGAGATGGTTGAGTCTGCAGAGCTGTTCAGTCACACTATAGCCTGGGAATCAGAGGTCTGCTCCAAAGCTGCAGTGAGTCCAGACAAGGAAATGATCTGCACTGATGCCCAGAAGCTTTGTGAGTTGGATCCAGGCCCCCAAGAAGAAGGTGCTGAGCATAATGTACACCCTCATTCCCAAACTGTAAATCCTCCTGGTGGAGACAATGGGGAACATGCTGATGAGACTCAGATATCTGATTGGAACGACAACTTTACTATTCAGTCAGGGCAGGAAGAGGTTGGCTCGGAGGAGTCAGGATGAGGGGAGTGAAAACACACAGGGTGATGATGAGGTTGGAGACCCCACTTACTGTCAAACCAGTCAATGAGGTCAGCAGAGGAGGTGGAGGAGGATGCTACTGATGACGAGGTTAGGTTGCGTCTTACTGGACAGAGACAAAGTACTGGAAGCACATCAACAACTGAATCCTCAGCCACAACTCTGCCTCTGTGCCGAAGTCGTGGTGGCTCTGCAGGTCGCATGGGCTGTAAGCCATACCTAACAAACACCACTTGGTATCGGAATGACCGACCAAGAAGAAGTGAATCGACACCAAAATTATTTACAAATCTTAAATATTTTATTTCTTATTTTTGGTGAATTTATTTAATAATTATACAAACAAGAGAGCCACCTGGGGGGCACATGATTCCAGATTTATCTACATATAATGTCCCATCCACTGTTCAACATCATAAAAAGTGACTATGTTTCATATCCATTTTTTGTTTTTAATAAAAAAATTTTTTTACAGCAACAAGGAACAGCTATGGGGGCCTCATGTGCCCCCTCGTATGTTAATTTATTTTTAGGGTTTTGGGAAAGAAATTTATTTTTGGGTGATAATTTACCAGCAGTGTCGATGGTTCAGGAGTGGATGCGTTACATTGATGACGTGTGGTTTTTGTGGATGGGTACAAGTCAGGAGTTGGAAAGATTCATGGCGGATCTTAATACCAACGAGCAAAACATCAAATTAACCTATAAAAGTGGCAAACAGTTGGAATTTCTTGTCATTATGATAAGTATTGGAGATGATGGGGAAATTGCGACAGAAATGTACCGCAAGCCAACGGCTACAAACTCCCTATTACATGCCTCGTCATCTCATTTGTCTTCAACTATACAAGGTATACCAGGAGGTCAATTCCTGAGGGCCCGCAGGCTATGCTCCACTATGGAGAATTTCAAGGAGCAAGCGGGAGATATAGCACGGAGGTTTGCGGAGCGTGGCTATAGTCGCAAAAACATCAAAAGCGGATACAGTAAAGCCGTTAAAAGTAATAGAGATGATCTTTTGTATGGTACCCATGCTAAACAGAATAAGGTTAATGATGGAACAACACGTATCATTACCACATACAACTCGAGATGGAACGAGTTAAGATCTATCATTGACAAACATTGGAGGGTGTTAACCCCTTCACGACCATGGACGGATCTTTCCGTCATGGATCGTGTCCCGGTAAGCCCCCGCCCCCTGCCGCAGGCAGGCGGCGTGGATCGGCACACATATCAGCTGTTTTCAACAGCTGACATGTGTGCCTACATGGTCTGAGTGGAATCGCATTCCACCCGGAACATTAACCCCTTAGATCTCGCTGCCAAAGTCTGGCAGCGAGATCTATATGTGCGCGGCCATGTTTTTTGCTTACCGTCGCCCCCTCCGGACGTCACGTGAGTGATCACGTGACGTTCGGTGGTTGCCATCGTAGCACAGGGTCATGTGATGACGCCTGCTGCTAAGAAGTTTCACTTTCCTTTTTCCTCGGCACGGAGCAGAGGAAAAAAGAAAGTCACTATTTCTGCTGTTTACAGCGGTATAGCTGTGATCAGCAGATAGCGATCAGCAATCGGATTGCTGATCGCTATAGCCCCCTAGGGGGACTAGTAAAATAAAATAAAAAAAGTAAAAAAAAGTTTTAAAAAATTAAAAAAAAACCCAAAAAACCTAAAAGTTCAAATCACCCCCCTTTCCCCCCACTGAAAATTAAAGGGTTAAAAAAATAAATATACACATATTTGGTATCGCCGCGTTCAGAAATGCCCGATCTATCAAAATATAAAATCAATTAATCTGATTGGTAAACGGCGTAGTGGCGAAAAAATTCCAAACGCCAAAATTTTGTTTTTTGGTCGCCGCAAGTTTTACGCAAAATGCAATAATAGGCGATCAAAACGTAGCATCTGCGCAAAAATGCTACCATTAGAAACATCAGCTCGAGACGCAAAAATTAAGCCATCACTGAGCCATAGATCCCAAAAAATGAGAACTCTACGGGTTTCGGAAAATGGCGCAAAACGTACGCCACTTTTATTGGACAAGCTTGTGAATTTTTTTTAACCCCTTAGATACAAGTAAACCTATACATGTTTGGTGTCTACAAACTCGCACCGACCTCAGGCATCATACCCACACATCAGTTTTACCATATAGTGAACACCGTGAATAAAACATCCCAAAACTATTGTGCCATCACACTTTTTTGCAATTTTTCCACACTTGGAATTTTTTTGCTGCTTTCCAGTACACCATATGGTAAAACTTATGGTTTCATTTAAAAGTACAACTTGTCCCGCAAAAAACAAGCCCTCATATGGCAAGATTGACGGAAAAATAAAAAAGGTACGGCTCTCGGAAGAAGGGGAGCAAAAAACAAAAATGCAAAAATGGAAAGTGCCCCGGGGCTGAAGGGGTTAATGACGAACCCTATTTTGAAAAAGGAACTACCACAGGTACCAGCGATGGTGGCAAGAAGGTCGCAAAATTTACGCGACATCCTTGTTCATAGCCACTACGAGTCAGACATCAAAAAAATCTGTGATTAATGACCCTCTTAATGGCTTTTATCCATGTGGCCTGTGTAAGGCATGTGGAAACTGCATCAAGACTAAGGTGTTTAAAAATTTTGACGGCTCTAGGATATACAATATAAGAAAGATTTTAAATTGTTCTTCTAGTGGAATTATATACCAGGCGGAATGCCCATGTGCAAAAATCTACATTGGCTTGACCACACGAGAATTTAAGGTCCGAGCCTTAGAACATCTTAAGGACATCCGTAATGCACAAACAGCTAAGGATATTTCCAGTTTAAAAACAATACCGTGCCACTTCTATCTGGTGCATGGATGTAATCCTAGAGGGTTAAAATTTCGAGTCATTGACCAGGTCAGTTTGGGCCCAAGAGGAGGCGATTTAGGCCTGGCCTTGGCGAGGCTTGAATGTAAATGGATATACCGTCTTGGCTCCATGGCACCTCAAGGGCTCACTGAGAGCAGTGGTTTTGGTTCCTTTTTATGATTAAAATTAAGTAATGGAGTTATGAGATGATATGGTTCTCTATATCAAATGATTGACTTACGTCATTTCCCAGCCCCCCCCCAATGTTATGTCAAGTTAATGGGTGATAAGTGGTTGAGGATTTCCACCTATTAGTAACACAGAACAAATAAAATATCTAGGGGACTTTAGAGTAGCCCAATTTAGTATTAGAATTAGGTCGGCATACTCCTGTTGTCAGTGGTTATTTTTATGGGAGGGATATGTTTTTAAAGTGTTGTTTTTACTAATTTCGTTCTTGTTTGATTTACTCCAGCCATAGGACCGTTGATATTGACTGCATGTTATACAGTGCCTACAAGTAGTATTCAACCCCCTGCAGATTTAGCAGGTTTACACATTCGGAATTAACTTGGCATTGTGAAATTTGGACTGTAGATCAGCCTGGAAGTGTGAAATGCACTGCAGCAAAAAAGAATGTTATTTCTTTTTTTTTTTTTTTTTTAAATTGTGAAAAGTTTATTCAGAGGGTCATTTATTATTCAACCCCTCAAACCACCAGAATTCTGTTTGGTTTCCCTAAAGTATTAAGAAGTATTTCAGGCACAAAGAACAATGAGCTTCACATGTTTGGATTAATTATCTCTTTTTCCAGCCTTTTCTGACTAATTAAGACCCTTCCCAAACTTGTGAACAGCACTCATACTTGGTTAACATGGGAAAGACAAAGGAGCATTCCAAGGCCTTCAGAGACAAGATCATGGAGGGTCACAAGGCTGGCAAGGGGTACAAAACCCTTTCCAAGGAGTTGGGCCTACCTGTCTCCACTGTTGGGAGCATCATCCGGAAGTGGAAGGCTTATGGAACTACTGTTAGCCTTCCACGGCCTGGACAGCCTTTGAAAGTTTCCACCCGTGCCGAGGCCAGGCTTGTCCGAAGAGTCAAGGCTAACCCAAGGACAACAAGGAAGGAGCTCCAGGAAGATCTCATGGCAGTGGGGACATTGGTTTCAGTCAATACCATAAGTAACGTACTCCACCGCAATGGTCTCCGTTCCAGACGAGCCCGTAAGGTACCTTTACTTTCAAAGCGTCATGTCAAGGCTTGTCTACAGTTTGCTCATGATCACTTGTAGGACTCTGAGACAGACTGGTTCAAGGTTCTCTGGTCTGATGAGACCAAGATCGAGATCTTTGGTGCCAACCACACACGTGACGTTTGGAGACTGTATGGCACTGCATACGACCCCAAGAATACCATCACTACAGTCAAGCATGGTGGTGGCAGCATCATGCTGTGGGGCTGTTTCTCAGCCAAGGGGCCTGGCCATCTGGTCCGCATCCATGGGAAGATAGATAGCACGGCCTATCTGGAGATTTTGGCCAAGAACCTCCACTCCTCCATCAAGGATCTTAAGATGGGTTGTCATTTCATCTTCCAACAAGACAACGACCCAAAGCACACAGCCAAGAAAACCAAGGCCTGGTTCAAGAGGGAAAAAATCAAGGTGTTGCAGTGGCCTAGTCAGTCTCCTGACCTTAACCCAATTGAAAACTTGTGGAAGGAGCTCAAGATTAAAGTCCACATGAGACACCCAAAGAACCTAGATAACTTGGAGAAGATCTGCATGGAGGAGTGGGCCAAGATAACTCCAGAGACCTGTGCCGGCCTGATCAGGTCTTATAAAAGACGATTATTAGCTGTAATTGCAAACAAGGGTTATTCCACAAAATATTAAACCTAGGGGTTGAATAATAATTGACCCACACTTTTATGTTGAAAATTTATTAAAATTTAACTGAGCAACATAACTTGTTGGTTTGTAAGATTTATGCATCTGTTAATAAATCCTGCTCTTGTTTGAAGTTTGCAGGCTCTAACTTATTTGCATCTTATCAAACCTGCTAAATCTGCAAGGGGTTGAATACAAGATCCGAAACACTTGAATAAGCCAATATTGAAATCGTAGTGTAAAGAAGGAAAACAAAGGAACAAGCATGAAATAAGTGTCTTATGAATAAATATGCTGTATAGCTCTAATGGGCAAAGATGCGCCAGTGTATGAATTCATATATACATATATTTGTGAAAGTTATATAGCAATTTATCGTTCTTAACACTATTTGTACTGTCCATAATGCTTTAAGCTTCTGGATACATGTATATTTCAAGTGTTTATGTGTTATCTACGTGTTGTTTATTAACATGTGAGACAGATCTCTAATGCCACGTATATATTATATGGTTCAGGCATGAAGATATTATATGTTTATGGCTGATTGTGTCACCAAAATTACGGCATAATTTATTTGTTTATATATGGTGTTTCCACCGGTTGTGCGCATGTCTTGCTGTCCGCTCCTCGGACTTCCGGGTCTGCGCGCATCACATGACCAAGAGCATATGATGCTTGCGGGTCAGCGCGCGCAGCTCGGAAGTCCCTTTACAAGAGGGAGGCGGCGGTATTAACATGCGCCGACGTTATACCGGAAGTGAGGTCTTCTCACGTAGTGATGGATGCACGCAAGCGGTTTTCTATTGGCCGGTGAATAATACTTAAACACGGATGTTCCCTCACCTTGACACGCCCCCTTTTGATAAAGCGAGTGGCGAAACGTACGTCAGGGGTGGCGGGACGCATGGCCAGGAAACTCATCTAACAATGTAAGTAATCCCGTCCTTGTGAGATATGCAAATCACTGTATTGTTGTATTTTAAGTGACTGTGTTCTTATAGCTGGGCGGACCCAGTACCAACCTATGACTCATTGTTTGTCATGTGGTGATATAGGGACGCTCTTAGATACATAGTCCAGGACAATGGCAATTATTATGTACTTATCTGTATCTATTAGTGGAGCTAGGAAATGAAATGGGAAACATTTGGAAATCAATCCCTTAGAATATTAATTATATGTCATTACTTTATCCCAGCAGACATCGCGGTTTGAGGATTAAGTGCTGGAGCAGTGGCAGTGGTTTACCATTGATTATATACATGATAAATATGCATATTCTGCAGTTAAATGCTATTACTATATGTATTATATGATATGATAGGTTGATTAATGATAATGGTGATCCATGCCACGCTCCGGTATCTATAGTCCCTTTACGTTATGTCGGTGGGAGATTCTATTGATATGTGATATGTAGTATTTTGTCCTTGGATATGAAACATAGTCACTTTTTATGATGTTGAACAGTGGATGGGACATTATATGTAGATAAATCTGGAATCATGTGCCCCCCAGGTGGCTCTCTTGTTTGTATAATTATTAAATAAATTCACCAAAAATAAGAAATAAAATATTTAAGATTTGTAAGTAATTTTGGTGTCGATTCACTTCTTGGTCGGTCATTCCGATACCAAGTGGTGTTTAAGTTAGGCGAAGTGTATATAATACTGGACATTGGTGATTAATTGTAAGCCATACCTAGCCTGGGGCTTTTTTTTACATCGCAAAAGATCACCCAAGTCATGTCATCTCTAAGATTTGTCACCAATCTCTAAGTAGAGGCCAAAAACTCACTACTTTGAGTACTTCGTCCATGAAGTGTCACATGGATAAGAAGTGATAGTGTGCCGTACCCGTCCCAGCAGCCGGCGCAGATGTACAGGCTAGGCCGTAATAAGTTTGTGACGCCACCCACGGTGTGTGGTGAGGTGGGACACCACCGCTGCTGTTATGGGGCACCCGAGGGAGATGTTATGCAGCAAGTTGTTAACCCCTCCATGGGCAGGGATGGTGGCCCCGGGACCCGTCGGCTCGGTGCAGGGGATAGCGACCGCAGGGGGTGCTGGTGTTGGCGCTGGTGACGGTTAGTAAATACACAAGTCTCTGGTAAACCAAGGTGGTGGTGGCATTCAGGGTCCCCCACCCAGCTGGTGGTCTCGATCTCTTTGCCTGCACCTCTTTGTGTAAGGTGGACTTTCCTGGCGTGAAACACAGAAGTCCGCTCCCGGCTGGATGTGGCCTAAGGAGCTGTGCCCGCAGATGCTGGCCCATGGGATCTTTGGGCCCTGGCGGTGACCTCTTATCCCTAATCAGTTGGCTGTTGTCTTCTATGAGGGACTTTGGGTGGGACATATCCTCTAGTCCTGGCCTCAATCGGTTAATTAACCAACTCCAGTAGATTCTCGCTTCTGGCTTCAGGGTCCGAGTACCCCCCTTTGTGCTACAGTTTCCGGGTCGGTTCCCCGTGTCGGTACTGGTGGGCTACAACCCTGGCCCGGTCCACCTCAGTTCCACCGAGCCGTCTTCCCATCCCCTGCTGACGGAGACCACCGTCTGCCTCCTAGCCAGTGGCACCAGGGCTCCTACCCTGGTACCGTTCAATTTGGACTTTACTGTTGGAGCTACCTCTAGTTCCAGCCCACACTCCTCTCCAACTTGAACTACAGAGCTTAACTGCCTGTTTTTCCTGCCCCGGGCTATTTAGACCCCAAAGGGGGGTGACTAGGGTTTAATGGTTGGCTGTGTGTTTCCTAGTGAGGGAACGGTGTTATGCAGGGGCCTATCTGTGACTACCTGGTTTTGCCAGGGCGTCACACTCCCCCTTGGTTAAACATACACCGTCCGCGGGCTGTCCGACCACCACCGGTTTATTTTTACTGCAAGAAAAGATAAAAGGATAAAACATTTTACAAGGACAATAACATATTTACATTGTAAGAATATTTTGGTTTCTTCCCTTACGGAAGGCAGGTTGCTTAAACGTTGCATAACATAACAGGGACGGGACGGGACCGGGTCCTTCTCGACTTTACCACCCAAACAAACCTAACCCTGGTGCCACCACTAAGCACTGGTGCGCACCCCTTGCCCAAGTCCAGGTTAAGTCCGGGTGTTGCCCAAACGGGCCGGGTAAAAAGTTCCTTACCCGGCAGTCCTTTACAAGGACCCCACGTCCAGGGGCCCCTGTCCCGGAGGATAGTCACCAGTCCCAATGGTGACTGGGCCTCGGCCTACTCTACCGCGGGCCCATCCGCCAATCAGCCTCTCCGGAGACTGCTGCAAAGGTGTAGAAGGAAGGTCCAGGATTATTTACAAGGCCCAATAGTTTATGGGTTGGCCTGCAAGTTATCAGCCATTGTCTTTGGTTTTAACTTTTGAAACAGGAAACATCAAAAGGCACACTGTCCCAACGGGGAACTGAACTGTGGGTAGCCGGGAACCGCTACCCAAACATCTTAATCTGGTGACAGCCTCGGTTGATTAGTATTCATTCACACTCATATTTACACAATGCACAGACACCACTCACTATATTGCGGTCTCTCTGTACCTAAGTGGTGGCTGGCCCAAGTTAGGGCATGTGGACCTCCTAGGCCCACTAGGTTCGCAGGGGATTGGTGGAGGAGAGGGAGTGTCAAGTCCCTCTCCCCTAATGTTGGGTATGACCGGTAGAGACCTACGGGGTCGGGGTGTAGGTGCATCCCTGGGCGCTGGTGTGGGTATGCTACTGGCAGGCTCTTCTGGCTCGCTCTCTTCCACAGATTGTGGGAACATGATAACGGGAATAATCACCGCTCCATTCTGCATAGGCCAGTCGGCTGGAAAATCATCTATCATGGTGTGGATCACCTCTTTCTTTTGCTCCATGTTCGGCGTAGGAGGGAGGACCTCTTCCATCCCCCTTAGGGGTTCTGGGCACTTCTTCAGGTGGTCCCTGGAAACAGTGGCCATAGTTCTTCCCTGATCTCGACTGACAAGGTATGTTTTCTGCTCTTCCCATCCAGTGGGTTGGATAACGTAAGGGGTTCTTTCCCACTGGTCGTCCAGCTTGTGCGTCCTTCTCTTCCTCTTCAGTACCACATCTCCAGGTCCAAAGGAAGCAGCCCGAGCCCGCTTGTTAAAACGCTGCTCTTGCCGCTCTCTGTTCTGGTGCAGGTTCTTCTCTACATATTCCTGAATCTGCCGATACTGCTTCTGGCGCTTGATGTCCCAATTGGCAGTGGGGGAGATGGTCTCAGGTGCTTCAACGTTCAGCTCTAGGTCCACTGGCAGCTTCCAAGGCCGGGCTCTCATCAGATATGCAGGCGTACATTTTGTGGAACTGAAAGGGATATTATTGTACATGTCCACTAGATGAGGCAGTTTCTCGGGCCACAAGTTCCTCTCCTCCAGGGGCAAGGTTTTAAGGAGATTGAGAACCAAATGATTCATTTTCTCACACATTCCGTTAGTCTAGGCATGGTAAGCTGTGGTCCTGATTTTCTTGCACCCATATAAGTTGCAGAACTCTTGGAAAACCTCTGCCTCAAAGGCCGGGCCCCGATCCGTAAGCACCTTCTCCGGATACCCGTGCGATCGGCAGAAGTACGCCTGGAAGACTCTTGCTGCCGTGCGACCTGTTCAATCCTTGACAGGGACTAGCACCATAAACCTGGAGTAGTGGTCTACGATGGTCAAGGCGTACGTGCATCCACTTCGGCTAGGCGTGAGCTTCACATGGTCCAAGGCAACAAACTCCATTGACTGGCGAGTAACAATTGGCTGCAGCGGAGCTTTTTGACTGGTTTCGTCCCATCTTCTCAGCGCACAGGGACCACATTCTCTACACCAGGCCTCTATGGACTCTCTCATCCCGCTCCAGTAGAAGCGCTCCCTCAGCAGCATCTCCAGCTTCTTCCAGCCGAAATGTCCGGCCCCATCATGATAAGCCTTCAGAACCATAGGTACGTATGCTTGTGGCACCACCAGCTGGCGGACTTTATCGTGCGTCTTCGGGTTGATCAATCCCCGGTATAGCTTGCCGTGTTGCAGGTAGAGGCGGTCTCTCTCTTTCCATAACCACTGCGCTTTGGAGGGGGAAGTAGGCTCTAGCCTGGAAGCATCTTGAGAAATCAGTGTTTTGACTAACCGGACTGCGGGTTTCTGATCTTGTGCTTCTTGCCACTCATGGTGGGGTAACGGGTCAAAGCTCGCCTGCTGCTGGCCAGCACAAGGCCTTTCATCCCTTGGTTGATGGAATGCGGGCAACTCGATTTCTTCCAACCCATCTTCATCCACCCCTTCATCAGGTAGGTGCGGCATCCGGGACAAGGCATCCGCGTTGGTGTTCTTGCGGCCGGCTCGGTACTTAATGGTGAAGTCGTAGTTAGCTAGCCGGGCTACCCAGCTCTGTTCCAGGGCCCCCAGTTTCACTGTGTCCAGATGTGTCAGAGCATTGTTGCCTGTATAGGCGGTGACTTTTGCCGACGCCAGGTAGTGTTTGAATCTCTCAGTTATCGCCCAGACGAGTGCCAGGAACTCCAACTTGAAAGAGCTGTAGTTCTCGGGATTTCTCTCTGTCGGCCGGAGCTTCCTGTTTGCATAGGCAATCACCTTTTCCCTGCCATCTTGCCTCTGAGACAGGACAGCACCCAAGCCCACGTTGCTGGCGTCCTTGTAGAGAATGAACGGGAGGCCATAGTCGGGATAGGCCAGGATTTCTTCTCCAGTTAGGGCCATCTTCAGTTGCTGGAAGGCTTCCTCGTGCTTCTCGCCCCAGGCAAACGGGATTCCGGGGATTTTGCCATTCTTAGTCTGTCCCACAAGGAGGTCCTGCATGGGAGCAGCCATCTTGGTGTATCCCTTAATGAAGCGACGGTAGTAGCCCACCAGGCCCAGGAACTGTCGCACCTCCTTATCCGTGGTGGGCTGCGGCTAACTCTGGATGGCAGTGATCTTCTCAGGGTCTGGGTCCACACCTTCGGCACTCACCACATGACAGAGGTACTGCACTCTGGGCTTCAACAGGTGGCACTTAGAGGGTTTCAATTTCATCCCGTACGTGGAGAGGGCTTCAAACACTTCCACGAGGTGTTCTAAATGGGCTTCGTACGATTTGGAGTAGACGATAACGTCATCCAGGTACAACAAGACCGTCTCGAAGTTGCGATGTCCCAAGCAGCACTCCATGAGCCTCTGAAAGGTTCCCGGGGCATTACACAGCCCAAAAAGGCATTCTGTTGAACTCGCATAGTCCCATCGGGGTAGCGAACGCAGTCTTTTCGCGGTCTTCCTCCGCAACCGCTACCTGCCAGTAGCCACTAGTGAGGTCAAGAGTAGAGAAATAATTAGCTGCCTTCAACGTGGCCAACGACTCTTCAATGCAGGGGAGAGGGTATGCATCGTTATGCGTTATCTGATTAATTTTTCGGTAATCCACACACATCCTCATAGTGCTATCCTTCTTCTTTACCAGGACCAACGGAGCTGCCCAGGGACTACAACTATCACGGATGACCCCTGCCTCCTTCATGTTCCTCAACATATCTTTGGCGCACTGGTAATGTACAGGTGGGATTGGCCTGTACCTTTCCTTAATAGGTGGGTGTGTGCCGGTGGGAATATGATGCTGAACCCCCTTAATCCTCCCAAAATCTAACGGGTGTTTGCTAAATACCTGCTCATACTCTTGCACTACCCTGTACACCCCTTCTTTGTGATGCGTGGGTGTGGATTCGGTGCCTATGTGACGCTCTGAACTAGCCAGGTAGTCACAGGTAGGCCCTTGTGTGGCGCCCCTGACCTGGTCAGGCACCACTGAGTACTGCACCCATGCTGGGGGCAGTACAATACAGGTAATCCAGAAGGCTGACCGAGGTGTGACTACACAGGCGCATAGTAATCAGGTCTCACACATGTACTTTTGGGATGACTCCTGAGAACTTCCAGGAGGGGGCGTGGCCTCCATGTCCACTCAAGGGGTGTGGTAGAGAGCCTGCTTGCTAGGTTACGTTGGCAGGCATGGTGGGGAAAGAGGAAGAGAAGGAGGAACAAGGGTCTGGAGCAGAGTGTTGAGGAGAGAGGAGTCTGGAAGTGGAGCTCAGACAGAGCAGACGTGCAGAACCCACAAGTGAGCCAGTTAGTGAGTGGAGCTCAGGGAGAGCAGACGCATGCAGCAAACCCTGGAGTCTGTCACAAGCTGACAGCGTACGCGCAGTGACTACTGACGGGGGAGATCGGTCACCTGGTAGTGCCACCCGAAATCCACCCAAGGCTAGAGAAAGCAAAGGGGTGGCAGAGTAAGGGGACTGCCAGGGAGGTACCAGGCCCGCAGGGTAACAGGTCCCAGTGCAGAGATAGATTCACCTTTCTTCTGCCAAACCTGCCGGTGTGGGGCCCTTAAAGCCCACACCATACCACCACAGAGTCCGCAGCCACGTAGCAAAGAGAGGGCCCATAGTTCACAGGAGGCAAGCAGCCGGAGTGAGCTGGTCCAGGCTACAAGCAAACGGGCCGAAACGAGGGGAGCAGCAACTTCCAACCCCCGTAGGGACTGCAAGTCGGGGTCATCACAAACAACAGAAGGGCTAGAGAAGGCGAGTCAGTAGCCACCCTCACCAGTCAGCCTGAAGGACGCCTGGTTCCAGCCTGGTTCATCCCAGCTATGCCCGGGTTACTCACCCTGCCACCTAATGTGAGTAAAATCCCTGAAAGACTGTTTGGACTGTGCCTGAGTCATTCTGCGCCTTGTGGTTCCACACACCTAAACAGGGTCCTGGGGCTTGCCTCACTCTCGGGAGGCCACTACAACTGACTGCACCCACCATCAGCCCCAGGCACCCCTCAATCTGCAGTGGCGGTCCCCACTGACCGCAATACCGAGAGTGGCGTCACGACAATCCTAGAAGAAGATTTCCTACCTGTGACCAGACTGTC
Source organism: Anomaloglossus baeobatrachus (assembly GCF_048569485.1). Taxonomy (NCBI): domain Eukaryota; kingdom Metazoa; phylum Chordata; class Amphibia; order Anura; family Aromobatidae; genus Anomaloglossus; species Anomaloglossus baeobatrachus. Next base: position 277,824,913 of record NC_134354.1, on the reverse strand, counting down.
CCGCCACGTGGAGTCCCTGAAGGTAATGCACCGACACAACACCTGTGGGGCTTCGCATCTGGCGTCACGACCAGGATAAGGACTAGACCTCTTAAGACAGGTGACCATGTGCCTGGGCGGTCCGCTTAAAAAGTTTGAAGCGCCGCCATATTGCCACCATGAAAAGCGCGCTGAAAAACAACAGAAGCCCGCGCTAGAAGAAGTTACCACCCACGAAGAGGTGTGGCTACCCAGAGAACCCCTGCAGAGTCCTGACCCCGCAAGTTATGAAAGCGGAGGTGTGCAGAGACGGCGGGAAGGAAAGGAAACCACAAGCCTACTGCTGGGAGAAGAGTTACAGGAAGTGACAAGCCTGCTACAGAGAGAAGATCTGGAGAGCAGCGACGACGCAGAGAAAATGGCGTTCACGCGCAGCGATCCAGAGATGGGCTCCGCTGCCTGGTGGGGCTGGGAGCTGGACCAGTGGTGTGAGAGGCTGAAAGCGAAGGTGCTGCAGCAGATCTGGGAGGCACGCGGTGTGAGTGTGAGATGGCTGGAATCGCTCGGGCCCATGAGAAGTGGACGGCGAGGCAAGCGACGCGCGGAGCAGCGACCGCCCGAACACCAGAAATGCTGCTGAAGGGTGAGTCATCTAATGCCCCTGCCAGCGCAAGTGCCCCGATCCCCGCTGCCATGCCCGCGGTCCCTGGAGAGTCGCCCAGCGCAGCGACGCTGAACCAGGCCACAGCCACTTCAGGTGCGGCCCGCCAAGCTCAGGCCACAGCCACGCCAGGCTCGGCCCGCCAAGATCCCGCCACAGCCGCAATGTCCCTGAAACGAGGTCCAGAAGCCACTGGACTTAGTTAATTCACTGATTGAGGTCTGGACTTTAGGTCCTTTCCCACCCAAGTCCCGACTGAAGATGACAGCCCACCAAGGGGGATAGAAAGCCACCGCACAGGCAGAGAGATCCCACGGGCCAGCGTCTACGAGCAAACGGGCTTTACCACACATACACACTACATGGTGCAGGAGAAAGGCAAAGACCACCAAACCGGGTGGGGGACCAGACGCAGCCGGCTGCGGGCACCGACGACCATCATCTTGGTTTTACAGAGACTCTTGTGCATCAATCAGTGAGTACATCTGTGCCCTCGGGCCGCGCACCGTCCTGCACCGCCAAGCACCGACATACTATCCCAATCGGGTCCTGGGGCCATCACCACTGCTCACGGAGGGGTTAACATCTTTGCTGCGCAACATCTTCCCTGGGTGCCTAGTAAACAGCAGCTGTGATGTCCACATTCACCACAGCCCGTGGGTGGCATCATGAACGTAACTAAAAACCACGGCCCCGGCCATAAACCTAACCCCCCTATGTAGTGCCAGCATCCTTTCAGAGCGAAGTGACCCTGGGTCCGGAGGCGCTCGAGCCACCCACCAACAAGCCCGGATCCGAGCGGCTCGGCTGCAGCCGAGCGCGGGGCGGTACACATCCATGTAACTCCCGGGACCACTCTTCTAGCTGTCTGGATGGGGTATCACTGCCTGGCTGGGGTGCGGTCATAGGGGAGGTTGCTGTGTGAATGGAATCTGCATCTACAGTGAATAGCTTAGCAATGGTGGTGTAACGGGGTAGCCTAACCTCTTCCTCACCACAGTTCATCACTCTCATGGGCACTCGTCCTTTCTTGACATCAATCACCCCTCTTGCTGCCATCACTGTGGGCCAATGCTCGGAAGGCAGGGGTTCCACCACTGCCGGGTAATCCTGTCCACGGGGTCCCACTGCCACTCTACACCAGATTATCATCTCGCTCCCCGGAGGCACCACTAGAGGCGCCACATCCATCACTCGCACACCACCAATCTTTCCACCTGACATATTCACTTGCTGCCGCTACAGTAGGGCCCGGATGTCACGTTGTAAGGCCCTCTGCTGCCCTCCTCCTGCTGTGACGGACAGTTGTTGCAATAGGTGCAGCACTTTTCCCATGCAGTTCTCAATCACGTTGGTCCCTAGGACCATTTTTAGGGTACGGTCACTAGGGTCATTTTGCACCACAATTAGCCCTTGTTGCTTTAGCTCTACCAGCCCCACCTTCAAGGTTACCTCCTTAAACCCCACCTGGGTCATAGGAAGTCCATTAGCTGCAATGATGGTCAAACTGGGATCTGGAGGGGTGAGCTCACTATCGGACCAGTATTGCTTGTACAGTATACAGTTAGGTCCAGAAATATTTGGACAGTGACACAAGTTTTGTTATTTTAGCTGTTTACAAAAACATGTTCAGAAATACAATTATATATATAATATGGGCTGAAAGTGCACACTCCCAGCTGCAATATGAGAGTTTTCACATCCAAATCAGAGAAAGGGTTTAGGAATCATAGCTCTGTAATGCATAGCCACCTCTTTTTCAAGGGACCAAAAGTAATTGGACAACAGACTCTAAGGGCTGCAATTAACTCTGAAGGCATCTCCCTCGTTAACCTGTAATCAATGAAGTAGTTAAAAGGTCTGGGGTTGATTACAGGTGTGTGGTTTTGCATTTGGAAGTTGTTGCTGTGACCAGACAACATGCGGTCTAAGGAACTCTCAATTGAGGTGAAGCAGAACATCCTGAGGCTGAAAAAAAAGAAAAAATCCATCAGAGAGATAGCAGACATGCTTGGAGTAGCAAAATCAACAGTCGGGTACATTCTGAGAAAAAAGGAATTGACTGGTGAGCTTGGGAACTCAAAAAGGCCTGGGCGTCCACGGATGACAACAGTGGTGGATGATCGCCGCATACTTTCTTTGGTGAAGAAGAACCCGTTCACAACATCAACTGAAGTCCAGAACACTCTCAGTGAAGTAGGTGTATCTGTCTCTAAGTCAACAGTAAAGAGAAGACTCCATGAAAGTAAATACAAAGGGTTCACATCTAGATGCAAACCATTCATCAATTCCAAAAATAGACAGGCCAGAGTTAAATTTGCTGAAAAACACCTCATGAAGCCAGCTCAGTTCTGGAAAAGTATTCTATGGACAGATGAGACAAAGATCAACCTGTACCAGAATGATGGGAAGAAAAAAGTTTGGAGAAGAAAGGGAACAGCACATGATCAAAGGCACACCACATCCTCTGTAAAACATGATGGAGGCAACGTGATGGCATGGGCATGCATGGCTTTCAATGGCACTGGGTCACTTGTGTTTATTGATGACATTACAGCAGACAAGAGTAGCCGGATGAATTCTGAAGTGTACTGGGATATACTTTCAGCCCAGATTCAGCCAAATGCCGCAAAGTTGATCGGACAGCGCTTCATAGTACAGATGGACAATGACCCCAAGCATACAGCCAAAGCTACCCAGGAGTTCATGAGTGCAAAAAAGTGGAACATTCTGCAATGGCCAAGTCAATCACCAGATCTTAACCCAATTGAGCATGCATTTCACTTGCTCAAATCCAGACTTAAGACGGAAAGACCCACAAACAAGCAAGACCTGAAGGCTGTGGCTGTAAAGGCCTGGCAAAGCATTAAGAAGGAGGAAACCCAGCGTTTGGTGATGTCCATGGGTTCCAGACTTAAGGCAGTGATTGCCTCCAAAGGATTCGCAACAAAATATTGAAAAAAAAAATATTTTGTTTGGGTTTGGTTTATTTGTCCAATTACTTTTGACCTCCTAAAATGTAGAGTGTTTGTAAAGAAATGTGTACAATTCCTACAATTTCTATCAGATATTTTTGTTCAAACCTTCAAATTAAACGTTACAATCTGCACTTGAATTCTGTTGTAGAGATTTCATTTCAAATCCAATGTGGTGGCATGCAGAGCCCAACTCGCGAAAATTGTGTCACTGTCCAAATATTTCTGGACCTAACTGTATAAGGCATAGTTGTTACCTGCGAACTGGTGTCGAGAGGGGCGTAGGTCGGGATACCGTCCACAGCAAGGGAGATGATGGGGCGGCCTCCAACGTATCGATCATGCCAGTCGGCTGGGCATTAAGGGTCTATTCTTGAGGATTGGTCCCTGGCCTCAGGGATTGCTCGTTTAAAGGGCACCGGCGAGAGTAGTGACCAGTCTTGTTACACTTGTAGCAAACGGGTGGTCCACACCGGCTGTCATTGTTCCTCCTCCGCTGCATCCACGGGACGTCCTCTGGGCTCTCGCTGAGCTGTATCTTCTCCGCTGGCTTGGCTTTCGGTGGTAGCTGTAGCTGTAAGGCGGCAAGGTTCCTGGCGACGTCATCACTCAGGCGCTGTACTTGCAACGACAGGTCCTTCGGGGTCCCGGCTGCTGCTGCAGGAGCTGGCAGGGCCAACAAGGGGGGCGCCACCGAGACGGGAGCGGTATCAGCCAGCCAGGGTGGTGGGTCAGCGGTACCAGCATTGACCGTCTGCAGCGCTTTAATGGCTCTTTCTTTCAGAACCGCAAAGCTCAAGTCCGCGTGTTCCAGAGACCACAGCCATAGTTGTTTATGATCTTCGGCGGACCCCAGCCCCAGCAGGAACTATTCCACCAGCATATTGTTGCTCTCAGCCTAGTTAATAGTGTCCACCTGCTTCAGGGTGCGTAGGGCCGTCTGCAGCATCAGGGCATAGTCTCGGATGCTGTTCTGCGGGCGCTGTCGGCAATTATAAAACTGCATCCGCAACTCCGCTTCAGTACGGGTCTCAAAAGCGACTTACAGTTTGTCGAAAATGGCGGTTACCGAGACCCAATCGGCGTCGGCCCAGGTCTCCACCTCCTGCTTAGCGGCGCAGGTCAGCTGCCCGAGTACCACAGATGCAGCTGCTTGCTGGTCATGACATACAAATCAAGGATAGTACAAATTTTCTTCCCGAATATCTGCAGGGCATCGGGCCTCCTGTCATACTGGGGTAGCCAAGCAGCACCGGGCACATATAGCAAGGAGATTGGCATTACCTGGGTGACCGCCGGGGCCACGGTTCACCCCGCTCCGGCGACCGGAGCGAGATCCGCCACATTTCTGTCATCTGCCCCATCCGCGGGTGCCGTTGCTCCAGCGGCCGGCGCCACTCTGACATCGGGGTTAGGCGGAGACATCTTCCCGCTCCCCCTTGGTCTTTTTCTGGCACTCCTCTTTCAGGTCTGTAAGTTTCATTTTGCGACTTCCGGCCTTGCTTTCCGGCCGCGATCCCAGGGGGAGGGGCTTCGGCTTTTGCTCCCTTTTCACGGGAAAGAAGACGCTGAGCTGTAGTTTTTCGCGCCAAAATGGCGACCAAAATGGCGACTTCTGAAAATTTGTCAACGGATCACCGCTGACTGTCCAATACAAGGCGCACTTCCACAAGGTAAGTGGATGGGTAAGGATCCTGTTCGTGACGCCAAGTTTCAGTGTGTGCCGCCCCCGTACCAGCAGCCGGCGCTGCTCGAGCCTTCTGGGGTGGTGGCTCGAGGGTCTCCGGACCCGGGGGTCTCGCGGACACGCCAAATAAATAGGGTGATGTAGATGTACGGGCTAGGCCGTAATAAGTTCGTGACGCCACCCACGGTGTGTGGTGAGGTGGGACACCACCGCTGCTGTTATGGGGCACCTGGGGGAGATGTTATGCAGCAAGTTGTTAACTCCTCCGTGGGCAGGGATGGTGGCCCCAGGACCCGTCGGCTCGGTGTAGGGGATAGCGACCGCAGGGGGTGCTGGTGTACTCACGGTTAGTAAACACACAAGTCTCTGGTAAACCAAGGTGGTGGTGGCCGGTGCCGCGGCCGGTTGCATTCAGGGTTCCCCACCCGGCTGTTGGTCTCTATTTCTTTTCCTGCACCTCTTTGTGTAAGGTGGACTTTCCTGGCGTGAAACACAGGAGTCCGCTCCCGGCTGGATGTGGCCCCTAAGGAGCCGTGCCCACAGACGCTGGCCCGTGGGATCTATGGGCCCTGGCGGTGACCTCTTATCCCTAATCGGTGGGCTGTTGTCTAATATGAGGGACTTTGGGTGGGACAGAACCTCTAGTCCTGGCCTCAATCGGTTAACTAACCAGCTCCAGTCGATTCTGGCTTCTGGCTTCAGGGTTCGAGTACCCCCCTTTGTGCTATGGTTTCTGGGTCGGTTCCCCGTGTCGGTACCGGCAGGCTACAACCCTGGCCCGGTCCACCTCGGTTCCACCGAGACGTCTTCCTGTCTCCTTCTGATGGAGACCACGTCTGCCTCCTAGCCAGTGGCACCAGGGCTCCTACCCTGGTCCCGTTCAATTTGGACTTTACTGCTGGAGCTACCCCTATCTCCAGCCCACACTCCTATCCAACTTGAACTACAGAGCTTAACTGCCTGTTTTTCCCGCCCCGGGCTGTCTAGACCCCTGGGTGGGCGTGCACCAACCGCCTGGCCAAACCCACTGATGTGTCTATGTGTCCCTAAGGGGGGTGACTAGGGGTTTAATGGTTGGCTGTGTGTTTCCTAGTGAGGGAACGGTGTTATGCAGGAGCCTATCTATGACTTCCTGGTTTTGCCAGGGCGTCACAGTAGCGTGAGGGTATGTTCATGAGCTTTATCTACTGTGAATGCAACATGCTTATTTGCCGTTAGTTGTATGCATTGTTGCAGACTACCCACAAGTGGCTGCTGTATTTTTGCATCTGCCTTTGACTGTTTGGTCACTATAGCAATAGCAAAACGGTCTTCAGCTGTGGACTTGGAGAGCGGAGGAGATGCTGTCTGTGAAGTGAAGGAAAAGCTAAAGGTGTGCGTTACAGCAAGGAGCCACCGTGGAAACACTTTGGTGGATTGTGAGGAGACTCGTATTGGAGTTTGGTGAAGAGGACCGTAACGCCTGTGAGCAGCATCCTGTGCTGGAGACCGACATTCTTCTGGTGCTGTCTATACTGTTTACCTTGAGAGGATCGTAAACTCTGTATTTATGGCAACTGGACACCACAGTACCCGGGTACTGTAGGCTGGGCCCAGACAGTAATGCGTGCACGCAACACTTTGTTTTGTTAACAAAACACATATCTGTTCTGCTTAGGCCGACTATATAGACAACAAGACTTGCTGCTTCTGCTCTATCAATTTGTCAGTTAGGGGTGCTTCACACACAGCGAGCTCACTGCCGAGATCGCTGCTGAGTCACGCTTTTTGTGACGCAGCAGTGACCTCATTAGCGATCTCGCTGTGTGTGACAATGAGCAGCGATCTGGCCCCTGCTGCGAGATCGCTGCTCGTTACACACAGCCCTGGTTCGTTTTCTTCAAAGGCGCTCTCCCGCTGTGACACACAGATCGCTGTGTGTGACAGCGAGAGAGCGACAAATGAAGCGAGCAGGGAGCAGGAGCCGGCGTCTGACAGCTGAGGTAAGCTTGTAACCAAGATAAACATCGGGTAACCAAGGTGGTTACCCGATATTTACCTTAGTTACCAGCCTCTGCAGCTCTCACGCTGCCTGTGCTGCCGGCTCCGGCTCTCTGCACATGTAGCTGCTGTACACATCGGGTTAATTAACCCGATGTGTACAGCAGCTAGGAGAGCAAGGAGCCAGCGCTCAGTGTGCGCGGCTCCCTGCTCCCTGCACACACAGCTAAGCGGTGTGCGCTGGTAACTAATGTAAACATCGGGTAACCATACCCGATGTTTACCTTAGTTACCAGTCTCCGCAGCTTCCAGACGGCAGCTCCGTGCAAGCGCAGCGTCGCTTGCACGTCGCTGCTGGCTGGGGGCTATTCACTGGTCGCTGGTGAGATCTGCCTGTTTGACAGCTCACCAGCGACCATGTAGCGATGCAGCAGCGATCCTGACCAGGTCAGATCGCTGGTCGGATCGCTGCTGCATCGCTAAGTGTGAAGGTACCCTTACAGTTAAAATCATAGAGGGACAGCAACACATGTTTGCATTGACTGTTGCTTTACAAGATTTCCAGGACTGTGTTGCTGAGCTGTGTGGTTTGACTTACCACTGTTATCATCTTCCTTATCTGTGAGGCTTCAGCTAACAAGGGTATTCAGGGGGGGTAATGGGTTTTGTCTATGTTTAGGTAGATAAGTTGTAAGCTCTTGTGATGCGCCACTGGTAAGTCGTGTTCGCACACACACACACAATTACTCCTGCTACGCAGAGGGATTACCGGGTAGTAGTTGTCGCGGGCGGCGGGGCGCTGCGCTCGCTAACGCTCGGGTCCGGCGCTGCGGCTGCTGCTCGGTGGCTCGAGCGGTGGGCCGGATCCGGGGACTCGAGCGGCGCTCCTCGCCCGTGAGTGAAAAGGGGATTTTTTGTTTGGGGATTTAGTCCGTGACGCCACCCACGGGTTATGGTGAAGATGGGCACCACCACTGCTGGTGACAGAGATCCCGGGAGCGATGGTAGGGAGCAGCTGGGATGTTGTTTTCCCCCTCCGTAGGTAGGGGTTGGTGGTCCTGGGGCCCGGTGGTGTGACGGGGAGGCAGGGTTGGTGAGGTGCAGGGTTGCAGGGACAGCGCGGCGCGGTGCTGGATGGCACGGGTGTACTCACTCAGCAATAGAGGCACAAAGTCTCTGGTGAACCAAACGGCTGGATGGACGGGTCCTGCAGCCGGCTGCAGTGTCTCTCCCCGGACAGGTCATGATGGCTGTCTCTCCCTGCACCTTTGTGTACTGAGTTGACTCCAATGGCTATCCAACGGTAGTCCGCTCCCCGGTGTATAGATACCGGAGGAGCCCGTTCTGCCCGCAGGCGCTGGCCCTCGGATTTCTAGCTGGTGGTAGTGGCTGTATATCCTCACAGTGTGAGCAGTTGCCTTCAATCGGGACTTAGTTGTTAGGGAACCCCGGGGGTTCCTGTCACATTCGGATTTGACTATTGATGGCGGCTCGAAGCCTGGTCGGGGTCCGATGGCCCTGCCTGTGTGCTTAGCTTCACTCCGTTCCCCGGTCCGGTACCGGTGGGCCCAGCCCCGGTCCTTACTGCTCTGCAGAGTTCAACCAACTCCTGCAGATGGCCACCACCATCTGCCAACCTTGCTGTCAGTGCCTGGGCTCCGACCCAGACATCTCAAGTGTTTACTCCTCTCACTTTCACCTCCAAGACTAAACTAAACTTTTCCCGCCTCCAGGCCTGTGAACTCCTCGGTGGTTGGGGCCAACTGCCTGGCTCCGCCCCACCTGGTGTGGACATCAGACCCTGGAGGGAGGCAACAAGGGTTTTGTGTCTGACTAATGTAACTGTCCGGGGGTGGGGGTGTGTGTGTGTTTTGTCTGTGGCTACCTGGCTAGTCCAGGGCGCCACATAGGCAACTGTTTATACAGCCCCTTGATTCGGCAAAAGTTGGTGAGAAGTTGGTATAAATCGCCATTACGAGTGTCGCAGCATAGGGGTGTAGGCTTTTGGACTTGTGAATAGATTGTTCTATTCTTTTAGTTTTATACATGGTTCTTATTGTTTTGGTAAAGTTGAACAATCATTTATCCACCCAATTGCCTAGAGTCCTTTTCCTGTTGCGGGGTTTTGCTGTCTATTGGGGAGCCCACCCTGCACACAACTTTAAAGGAAACATAAGTCTCTGTGGAAAGGTCACTATTAGAGATGAGCGAACCGGTCGCGGTTCGGCTCGAGCTTGGTTCGCCGAACGGAGGTCGCATTCGAGTTCGGTTCGGCGAACCGGTTCGGAGAACCACTCGAACCCCATAGGAAACAATGGGAGGCAATCACAAACAAATAAAAACACCTAGAAAACACCCTCAAATGTGTCCAAAGGGTGACAAACAACTCACAACACAACACAAACACATGGGAAAGGGACAGGAACAAATTCTCATGCGAAAACAAAACAGCGTTACGAGGAAAAAGAGGACGAGACACAGATATAGGCATGGCATGCCCTTCTAAAATCATGTAAAACACCGCAAGGTGACTCCAAGCGGAGTCTCCCTTTTTTCAAAAAATTGGGCCACACAGACACCCCTTCAGTGGCTGCACTTGTGCCCCAGTCGTACACTTCACAGGTAGATTTGCATCAAGCACATTCAAAAATACGCCGTCCTTAACTGTCCCCAGGATGACACCGGGGAAGGTAGCTAAGTCTTTGCTGAACCATGACTTGTTCATCTTGGCTCCTTTTTAAAAACACAGCAAGGGTTACTCCAAGCAGAGTCTTTCTTTTTTTTCCAAAAATTGGGCCACACAGACACCCCTTCAGTTGCAGCACTTGTGCCCCAGTCGTACACTTCACAGGTAGATTTTCATCAAGCACATTCAAAAATATACCATCCTTAACCATCCCCAGGATGGCACTGGGGTAGGTAGCAAAGTCTTTGCTGATCCCAGATCTGTTCATCTTGGATCATGTTTAGAAACACTGCAAGCAAGGGTTACTCCAAGCGGAGTCTCACTTTTTAAAAAAAATTGGGCCACAGAGACACCCCTTCAGTGGCAGCACTTGTGCCCTAGTCGTACACTTCACAGGTAGATTTGCATCAAGCACATTCAAAAATATGTCATCTTATCCTTAACCGTCCCCAGGATGACACCGGGGTAGGTTGCAAAGTCTTTGCTGGTCCCAGATCTGTTCATCTTGGATCATTTTTAAAAACACTGCAATCAAGGGTTACTCCAAGCGGAGTCTCCCTTTTTTTCCCAAAATTGGGCCCCATAGACACCACTTCAGTGGCATCACTTGTGCCCCAGTTGCAAACAGGATGTTTTGATTTGCATCAAGCACATTCAAAAATACGCCAGCCTTAATTGTCCCCAGGATGACACCGGGGAAGGTAGCAAAGTCTTTGCTAAACCATGACGTGTTCATCTTGGCTCCTTTTTAAAAACACAGCAAGGGTTACTCCAAGCAGAGTTTTTCTTTTTTTTCCAAAAATTGGGCCACACAGACACCCCTTCAGTGGCAGCACGTATACCCCAGTCGTACACTTCACAGGTAGATTTGCATCAAGCACATTCAAAAATTCGCCATCCTTAACCGTCCCCAGGATGGCACCGGGGTAGGTAGCAAAGTCTTTGCTGATCCCAGATCTGTTCATCTTGGATCATGTTTAGAAACACTGCAAGCAAGGGATACTCCAAGCGGAGTCTCCCTTTTTTCAAAAAATTGGGCAACACAGACACCCCTTCAGTGGCAGCACTTGTGCCCCAGTTGTACACTTCACAGGTAGATTTGCATCAAGCACATTTCAAATCCACAAGCATTTACTCTCCCCAGGATGATACAGGGGTAGTAAATTCCTTGCGGATCAATGACTTGTTCATTTTGATGAACGTTAGTCTGTCCACATTGTCACTGGACAGACGCATGCGATTATCTGTCAGCACACACCCAGCAGCACTGAAGACACGTTCAGAGACAACGCTGGCAGCTGGACACGACAAGATCTCCAAGGCGTAAGTGGAGAGCTCTGGCCATTTTTCAAGATTTGAAGCCCAAAATGAGAAAGGCTCCATTTGCAAAGTCATGGCATTGATGTTCATTTGGAGATACTCCTGGGAGATTCACTCCGTGCACCACGGTTGTTTGGTGGAAAAGCCGAGCTAAGATTGAGTAACAGCTTCTGCTGATACTCCTGCATACGTGCGTCCCTTTCTATGGCTGGAATTATGTCACAAAATTTGGACTTATACTGGGGATCTAATAGTGTGGCAAGCCAGTAGTCATCATTACTTCTAATTTTGACAATACGAGGGTCATGTTGGAGGTAGTGCAGCCAGAAGGCGCTCATGTGTCTTGCGCAGCCATGCGGACCAAGTCCACGCTGTGTTTATGGCATAGAGGTGCTAACCGTTCTTTATTCCTCTGACATCTCCCCCCAACCTCTTTCAACTTAAATTTGACCAAGGCCTCCCTCATCCGCTGAGTCTTCAATTTCCATGGACAGTTCGTCCTCCATTTCTTCATGTTCTCCTGCACCTTCCTCAACATTTCGCCTGCTACCATGCACCCTTGTTGATCCCTGTCCCCCATGGTCCCATGCCTGCCGCCTTGGTGATGATGAAAGTCTGGACCTTGGTAATGTTGTTGTCACTTGCGCATATGAATCCTCCTGTAGTTCCTCCCCTTCCTGTTGTCCCACCCCCTTAGTCCGAATAGTGTTTAGCGTGTGCTCCAGCATGTAAATGACTGGAATTGTCATGCTGATAATGGCATTGTCAGCGCTAAACATATTCGTCGCCATGTCGAAACTGTGCAGAAGGGTGCATAGGTCCTTGATCTGAGACCACTCCATCAGGGTGATCTGCCCCACCTCAGCATCTCGTTGGCCCAGGCTATACGTCATGACATATTGCACCAGTGCTCGGCGGTGCTGCCACAGTTGCTGTAACATGTGGAGAGTCGAATTCCAGCGTGTCGACACATCGCATTTCAGGCGATGAACCGGCAGGCCGAAAGACTTCTGGAGCAATGCAAGTCGCTCAGCTGCGGCAAATGAACGGCGGAAGTGAGCAGACAGTTTTCGTGCCCTGTTCAGAAGGCCATCTAGGCCGGGATAGTGTGTTAAAAATTGCTGGACAACAAGGTTCAACACGTGAGCCATACAAGGCACGTGTGTCACCTTGCCCAGGCGAAGGGCCGCACCCAGGTTTGCAGCATTGTCGCACATGGCCTTACCAGGCTGCAGGTTGAGTGGAGACAACCATTTACCAAACTCAGTCTCCAGAGCTGCCCACAACTCAGCCGCTGTGTGACTCTTATTTCCAAGACATTTCAAGATAAAGACCGCCTGATGCCGTTGCACTCTGCTGCCAGCATAATAATGAGGGGTGCGTGATTCCTTCTGCGCAGTAACAACGCTGGTGGCCTGACCAGGCAGGCTTGGGGCGGAGGTGGAGGACCCAGACGAGGTGAAGGAAGCAGAAGCAGTGGAGGAACTTGTACAGACAGAAGATTGACACACAAGTCGTGGGGACGGGAAGACTTGTTCAGCAGACCCTTCTCCATCTATCACCATAGCTACCCAGTGCCCAGTCAGCAACATGTAACGTCCCTGTCCATGCTTACTGGTCCAAGTATCAGTGGTGAAATGCACCCGTTCACACACAGAGTTTCTCAAGGAAGCGGTGATGTTGTGTGTGACATGCTGGTGTAGCGCAGGCACACCTTTCTTAGAGAAGTAGTGGCGACTGGGCATCTGGTACTGGGGCACAGCGACAGACATAAGGTCTCGAAAATCCTGTGTGTCCACCAGGCGGAAAGGCAGCATTTTGGTAGCCAAGAGCTTACAGAGGGATAAATTCAACCTCTTAGCTTTGCCATGAGTCGCAGGAAATGGCGTTTTATTTGTCCCCATCTGAAGGACAGAGATCTGGCTGCTGTGTGTAGATGGTGGTGAGTAGGGTGTCCCTGGAAAAATGCCGGTTTGTGAGGAAAGTGCAGGCGTAGACCTGATGTTGCCTTCATCCAACGTTGGTGCCATTGATGTCTAAGAGGGCTGTACACACGAACTTGTTTCCCCTTTCAAACCAACTGACGACCTACCAAGTAAACTGCCTGTTGCGGTTACAGTGGTGGAAGGTGTGCATGGAAAACCAGGTGTGACAGCTGTCCCCACAGTCCTAGAAGATGAAGAGCACGCGGATGCACTGGAAGGGGCAGGCGGTGAATGGTCCGCTCCACTAGGCCGCATTGCAGCACGGTGAGCTTCCCACTGGGACATATGATATTTATTCATGTGACGATTCATGGAAGAAGTTGTCAAACTGCTGAGGTTTTTGCCTCTACTAACAGATTCCCGACAAATTTTACAGATCACATGATTTGGGCGATCCTTTGCAAGGTCAAAAAAGGACCAGGCTAGGCAAGGCTTAGAGGACATGTGACCTGCTGAGCCACCCTGACTAGTGCTCAGAGGCAGAGTGGTGGCTGAGGATGCAGTTGTAGACGTACTACCAGTACTCCGACTCTGTCCAGGAAGGTGCAAGGTAACTTCGTCGTCAGTTGCATCCTCCTCCACCGCCTCTGTTGACCTCCTTGAGTGCCTGACTGTGGGTTGACAGTAGGTGGGATCTAGAACTTCCTCATCAAGCGTTGTGTTTGCACTCCCCTCACCCTCAGACCCAACCTCTTCCTGCCCTGACCGAATATTTAAGTTGCCATCCCAATCTGGTATCTGCGTCTCATCGTCATCAGTATGTTCCTCATTATCTCTAACAACAGGTGTTACAGTTTGTGAATAAGGGTCAACATTATGCTCAGAAACTTGGTCATCATGGCCTGAATCTGAGTCACAAAGGTTCTGGGCATCACTGCAGACCATTTCCTGGTTTGTACTCAATGTAGCTTGGGAGCATACCTCTGATTCCAAGTCTATAGTGTGACTGAACAGCTCGGCAGACTCAGCCATCTCTGTTCCACCATACTGTGCAGGGTGGATGGAGACTTGAGAGCTGGGAGAAAGCAAGTGTGATTGGGATGACAACTCAGAGGACTATTTTTTATTGGATGCGTAGTTGAGGTGGAGGAGAGGGCACTTGTTGGAGCACTTGAGATCAATTCAAACATGTTCTTTTTTTGTGAATCATCTACCTTTCTTACAGTTGTTTGGGTCCGTACAAAAGAGAGCACATCAGATTGTCCACGGAAAGTAGTAGACATCTTACTTTTGCTGTAAGATGGCCTATCTTCAGCAGATGTTAATGTAGCTTTGCCACCTTCCCCACAGTCAAAAACTTTTTTTCCTTTTCCAACACGCCTGTTTCCCTTTCCACCAGCATCTGTCATTTTGCCACTCATTTTGATAGCGACAAGAGTGTCCACTTAAAATATGGTAAAAAAATTGAGAGGTGGTGTAGATTGCAGAGGTGGTCTAGCTTTATTGACAGCAGAAGAAACAACACTGACTATCCCTGACAATGCAACTATGGCCCTTAAACTGGCAGCACAATTTGCTATTATAATAGCTTAGTAAAAATGAGCAGGAGGGTGTTATGCAGAGGTGCTGGAAATTGCTTGGCACCAGTGGGACACTAATGGAGTCCAACAACCACTTTTTGGATGCCACTAAGTTTCCTCAGTATTTGCTATTGTAATAGCTTAGTAAAAATGAGCAGGAGGGTGGAATGCAGAGGTGCTGGAAATTGCTTGGCACCAGTGGGACACTAATGGAGTCCAACAGCCACTTTTTGGATGCCACTAAGCTTCCTCAGTGTTTGCTATTATAATAGCTTAGTAAAAATGAGCAGCAGGGTGTAATGTAGAGGTGCTGGAAATTGCTTGGCACCAGTGGGACACTAATGGAGTCCAACAGCCACTTTTTGGATGCCACTAAGTTTCCTCAGTGTTTGCTATTATAATAGCTTAGTAAAATAAGCAGGAGGGTTTAATGCAGAGTGCATCCTACACCATGTAATGTGTAATGCAGAGTGCATCCTAAGTGTAATGCACTTAGTGGCATCCTAAAAGTGGCTGTTGGACTCCATTAGTGTCCTACTGGTGATAAGCAATTTCAAGCACCTCTGCATTACACCCTCAAGCTCATTTTTAGTAAGCTATTATATTAGCAAACACTGAGGAAACTTAGTGGCATCCAAAAAGTGTCTGTTGGACTCCATTAGTGTCCGAATGGAGCCAAGCAATTTCCAGCACCTCTGCATTGCACTCTCAAGCTCATTTTTACTAAGCTATTATATTAGCAAACACTGAGGAAACTTAGTGGCATCCAAAAAGTGTCTGTTGGACTCCATTAGTGTCCTACTGGTGCCAAGCAATTTCCAGCACCTCTGCATTGCACCCTCAAGCTCACTTTTAATAAGCTATTATATTAGCAAACACTGAGGAAACTTAGTGGCATCCAAAAAGTGTCTGTTGGACTCCATTAGTGTCCCACTGGTGCCAAGCAATTTCCTGCACCTCTGCATTGCACACTCAAGCTCATTTTTACTAAGCTATTATAATAGAAAACACTGAGGAAACTTAGTGGCATCCTAAAATTGGCTGTTTGACGCCATTAGTGTCCCACTGGTGCCAAGCAATTTCCAGCACCTCTGCATTTCACCCTCAAGCTCATTTTTTCTAAGCTATTATATTAGCAAACACTGAGCAGACTTAGTGGCATCCTAAAAGTGGCTGTTGGACTCCATTAGTGTCCCACTGGTGCCAAGCAATTTCCTGCACCTCTGCATTGCACACTCAAGCTCATTTTTACTAAGCTATTATATTAGCAAACACTGAGCAGACTTAGTTGCATCCTAAAAGTGGCTGTTGGACTCCATTAGTGTCCCACTGGTGCCAAGCACTTTCCAACACCTCTGCATTGCACCCTCAAGCTCATTTTTACTAAGCTATTATATTAGCAAACACTGAGCAGACTTAGTGGCATCCTAAAAGTGGCTGTTGGACTCCATTAGTGTCCCACTGGTGCCAAGCAATTTCCAGCACCTCTGCATTGCACCCTGAGGGTATGTGTGCACGTTGCTTTTTACCTGCTTTTTACCTGCTTTTTTGCTGCTTTTTCTTCTGCGCTGTTTAATGCCAAAATGGATGTGTTCTTCTATTCAAGCAAAGTCTATGGGAATTTGGGTTTCTTGTTCACACTATGTTGTTCAAAATGCTGCCTTTTTGTGGCAGAACTTTGGTCAAAAACTCAGCTTTTCAAAGAAGCAACATGTCAATTGTTTTTGCCATTTGGGTTTTGCACTGCAAAGCTGAGTTTTTGACCAAAGTTCTGCCACAAAAAGGCAGCATTTTGAACAACATAGTGTGAACAAGAAACCCAAATTCCCATAGACTTTGCTTGAATAGAAGAACACATCCATTTTGGCATTAAACAGCGCAGAAGAAAAAGCAGCAAAAAAGCAGGTAAAAAGCAGGTAAAAAGCAACGTGCGCACATACCCTCAAGATGGGCAATGAGCCCCATAGGGGTGAATGAGCCCCATGACTATCGGGAGGGTATAGGGTAGGAAGGGGTTAATGTGGAGGGAATAGGGCTGTGTAAGGGATTAAGGGATTGGTGGTTTGGTGAGCGGCGAGGATTGGGCCAGAGGGCATAAGGGGTGGGGAGAGAAAGGGGGGGTTTATAAGGGGCAGTCGTTGGCAGTACCTCCTCTTTGCCGTGGGTGCCATTTCGTGTGTGGTCAGCATCGCCGGTTCCAGAATGGCTGACCTCGCCGCGCTGTTGGA
Source organism: Anomaloglossus baeobatrachus (assembly GCF_048569485.1). Taxonomy (NCBI): domain Eukaryota; kingdom Metazoa; phylum Chordata; class Amphibia; order Anura; family Aromobatidae; genus Anomaloglossus; species Anomaloglossus baeobatrachus. The sequence goes on along the minus strand of NC_134354.1, from coordinate 277,807,892 downwards.
GTGGGTCCGTGGAGCCTCCGAAGTCCTGGGGGTGGATGTGGTGCGGGAGCAGCTGCGTGCGGCCTGTGGGGACGGAGCGATGGTGCCTTCAGCTGTGGCTGCAGCTGCAGCACCTGGACCTGTGCTGCGTGCTCGGCGGTCGCGGCCGCCGGAGCGTTACTCCCCCAGCGGGAGGGGAGCGAGATCTAGGAGCCCCTTGCGGGACCCTCCGGGACAGGGGAGCCCTCACCAGCATGCAGGAGCTTCGCCGGCCTCCGGGAGGAATCCTCATCGGAGATCCCGCGGGCCGGAGGTGGGCGGAGCTTATGTGCGGCCTACTTCCGGTCCGCGGGCGGCAAGGCCCCGGACCAGATATACAGCAGCCCCCGGTGATGTGCCGGCCGGGGGCAGTGCTCAGCTGATGAATATGCCGTTGGGGACTCCCTGCAGACGGCAGGGGAGGCGCACGGATAGTGCAGCACAGGAGCTGCAGATCGCCAGCCAAAGGGCTGGGGAGGAGGGGTCCGGAATCGGCGGGGCGACAGCGGGCGATCAGTGGTGACGGTCCCCCCCAGCGAGGATCGTGCTGGGGGGAGGACTCAGCGGCTATCAGAGAGCGGACGGTCGCCCTGCAGTCGGCAGGGTGGGAGACCAGTGGGGACGGCACGTGGAGCCGCAGTGCAGCAGTCGGCCTCGGGATCGTCGTGGGTGGACGGCGGCAGGATGCCGCGTCGGGCGACACGCAAAAGGTCCAGCAGGAGGCGAGTGGAGGAGCAGGGTGCGGTGACCGTGGGGGTTGACGGCCGCCAATTGCAGGCTGTCCCCTTGCTGGTCCCCCCTGAGGTCCTCAGCGGCGATTCGGACTCTGGTGACGAGGATGGAAGCGACAACGCAGCAAGACGGATGGAGCGTCCGGAGAATCATGATACGGCTGTTCTGGATCCGATTCAGAGGCAGCCTGGTGAGAGAACGACGAGTATGCTTAATGTTGCGGGTAGTGTGGGGGGAGGGTCTTCTGTGTCTGTGAGTGCGCAGGGCTCTGGGGTTCGGGAGCCGGCGGCGTTACCGGGGGCAGATTTTTGGGGGCAGTTATTGGGGGTGCTGCAGGGGCTGTCGGCTGAGCGAGCAGGTACTAGTGGGTCTGGTTCGCCGGCGGGGGCTTGGGTGGGTCCCTCGGGTGGCGTGCCGCCGGGGGTGGCGGCGCAGAGTATTGCTACGCAGGGAGCTGCAGTGTCGTCAGAAGCAGGGCAGGGGGCAGGGGTTGCGGCCGGGTCGGACGCGGTAAAGGATGGGGATAAAGAGAAGGAGAAAGAGGATGAGGTGGTGCGGCTAGATGATAGGGCGCGGAGCGAGGTATACGTTTGCTTCGAGAGTCCGTTGGGGGTGCATTTGAAAAAGGAGGTGAGGGAGAAGATCTGGAAAGGGGAGTATGTGGAAATTTTTTCCCTGCTTCCCCTTGAGAAGTTTAACTTGGATAAGGTGAAGCCAAGCGATTCAAAAAAGGAGAAGGAGGATGAGGAAAAGAGGAGGTATAGGCTTATTCCCAGGACATTTACCAACTGGTTACAGGCCTTTGCGATCCTAGCCAGTGTCATTGGGGAAAAGGAGCCGGAACATTGTTCCGCACTTTTCGGGTATATGGATTCAATTGGGGAGGCGTATAGAGTGTATGGCGGGTTAGGGTGGTTGAGGTACGATGAACAGTTTCGGCAGCGCAAGGCTCTGCGGGCCGGACTTAAATGGGACCACAAGGACATCTCCTTGTGGATGAGGTTAATGACAGCCCCGGCACAGCCCTTTCGGGGGGCTGCCGGGGGTTCGGGTACAAGCAACGGGTCCTCGGCGGGTCAGAGAAAGGGAGCCTGCTGGCAATTCAATGAGGGACAGTGTAAATTCGGGGCCTCGTGCCATTTCAAGCACGAGTGTTCCGGATGTGGAGGTTCCCATCCGTTGTCCCGGTGCTTTAAGAAAGGAAAAAGTAAGCCTGGGGAGGGGGCTGGAAAAAGGGAGGACGCCGGTGAGGGTAGAGGCGATGCTTCCCTATTTAAGTAGGTATCCGGATGTGCGGGCGGCCGAGTTATTGAGGAAGGGTTTTACTGAGGGTTTTCGGATTCCGTTTGAATCTGGGGCCCCAGTGTTTCGCCCAGGTAACTTGAGGTCCGCACGGGAACACCCAGAGGTTGTGAAAGAGAAGCTGGACAAGGAGGTTGAATTAGGGAGGATGGCGGGACCATTTCAGGACCCACCATTTCGACATTGGGGGTGGTTCCCAAAAAAGAGCCGAGAAAATTTCGGCTCATACATCATTTATCCTACCCGGCCGGGTTGTCGGTGAATGATGGGATATCTCCGGAGCTGTCAGCGGTTTGTTATGTTTCTTTTGACAGAGCTTTGGATTTGGTGCGGGCGGCCGGGCGTGGGGCCCTGATGGCGAAAGCGGATGTGGAGGCAGCTTTTCGCTTGCTCCCAGTGCATCCAGACAGTCAGCATCTGTTGGGATGTATGTGGGAGGGGGAGTATTATGTGGACCGTTGCATGCCCATGGGATGTTCTATTTCTTGTTCCTATTTCGAGGCATTTAGTTCTTTCGTGGAATGGGTGGTCCGGGACATGGCGGGGGTTCACTCCGTCATTCATTACTTGGACGATTTCCTTTGTGTCGGGCCGGCAAGGTCTTCGGTTTGTTCATTGTTGTTGTTTACGTTACAGCGGATAGCGCAGAGTTTGGGTATTCCTTTGGCGAAGGAAAAAACGGAAGGGCCAGTGACGGCTTTATGCTTTTTGGGCATAGAAATTGACACGATGGCGATGGAATGCCGCTTGCCGGAAGGGAAGTTGGTGGATTTGAAAGCGTCAGTGCGGTCATTATACCAGGCTAAAAAGGTGAAGCTGAGGGAGTTGCAGTCAGTCTTGGGAAAATTGAATTTCGCCTGTCGCATCATGCCGATGGGGCGCATATTTAATAGGAGATTGGCGAGCGCGACTGCTGGAGTGACAGCGCCGAATCATTTTGTCAGAGTGACGAGGGTGATGAAAGGGGATCTGCTGGTTTGGGATTCCTTTTTAGACAGGTATAATGGTAGGACACTGTGGATGAGCAAGGCAATGTCCAATAGTCAGATTGAGCTGTTTACGGATGCGGCAGGGGCGACGGGTTTTGGAGCGATTTTTCAGACTCATTGGTGCGTGGCACAGTGGCCACAAGCGTGGAAGGAGAAGGGGTTGGTAAAGAATTTGGCTTTGCTTGAATTGTTCCCGATCATAGTGGCGCTCGAGCTGTGGGGCTCTGAATTTTCGGGAAAAAAGGTTTGCATGCATTGTGATAATATGGCGGTGGTTCATTCGATCAATTCGTTGTCAGCAAAATCTCCCCCGGTGGTGGGGTATCTGAGGCATCTGGTGCTCCGTTGCTTGGCACTGAACATTTGTGTTGTGGCGAGGCATGTGCCGGGGGTTCAGAACGAGGTGGCTGATGCGCTGTCTCGGTTTCAGTTTCGCAGGTTCAGAAGGCTGGTGCCAGGAGCAGACGACGATGGAGCACTATGTCCGGAATGGTTGTGGGATCTAGCATTGGTGTAGCTTTGGAGGGCATTAGGAGATCGGTGTCTGAGGCTACTTGGTGCCGATACCAGGCAGTGTGGAATGAGTGGGAAGAGTTAGGCAGGTCGGAGGGCATGGAGCCGGGTTATCATGGCCGAGTGGTGGGGGTTTTGGCGGTGATTAGTGGCGATTTTTCAGCGGGACGGTCCGTATCGGTAATGAGTTACAGGTTGTCAGCTTTGGCCTTTTTATTCAAGTTGCAAGGGGTGCGGGATGCCACGAAGGATTTTCTAGTACGGCAGGCCATGAAGGGTTTTCGAAGAGGGGCGCGGTCGCGGGACTCTAGGCGGCCGATATCGCTTCCATTGTTAGTGCGTTTAGTGGGGTGCTTGGGGGACGTGTGTGCATCCCCTTACGAACAGAGGTTGTTTGCAGTGGCATTTGTGTTGGCCTTTTTCGGGGCCTTTCGGATTGGCGAGTTGGTTAGCCCGGCGAAGCAGGTGGTAGGAGGGTTGTTATTGGGAGACGTAACGCTTGGGGTGGATCGAGTGGAATGTCGATTACATTTTTCCAAAACGGATCAGGTGGGGGCGGGCGCCTGGTGGTTTTGTATGGGATTCCGGGACACCCATTGTTCCCGGTTGGGCAGGTAACAGTTTTTGAAGATAAGGGGAGGTTATCCTGGGGTTTTCTTGAGACACATGGATGGATCTGCATTGTCCAGATTCCAGTTTATTGCGGTTTTCAAAACTGTGTTGGCACGAGTGGGGGAGGTGCCGGGTGACTATGGGTCACACTCTTTTCGGATTGGGGCAGCGACAGAGGCGGCCAGGTGGGGTTTGAGCGATGATTGTATCCGGCGTATTGGGAGATGGGAGTCGTCCAGGTTCCGTTTGTACGTGAGGCCTCACCTGCTGAGGGGTGACGGGGAGTGATTCGGCTGGTTTGGAATTAGGGGGGTCAATAGCTGTTTATTGTGAGACATGGTTTTTTCGTTCAGTTGCTGTTTATTCTTGGTTTTATATTTTTTAGGTGTGTGCCTGGTGTGGATTCTCGGGCATTCCTTTGTTCACTGGGGAGCGTTGCGGGCGGATGTGCGTTCCGACGGTCGGCAACTTGGAGTGGCGAGCACGGGTCAAATGGATCGGGATTCGGGGCATGACCTGGGGGAGAGTTCGGCCAGAGGTGGCGTACTATAGCAGGATCGACCAGGATCCTAATGTTCTCATTTTGCATGTGGGTGGAAATGATCTAGGGGTGAGGACAGCGAGGGAATTAAAAAGGGACATTAAGTTGGATCTTCTGCACCTGTGGAGAGCGTTCCCGGGTATTATTATAGTATGGTCGGATATTGTGGCTAGGGAGAACTGGCGTTTTGGGAGGTCGGCTGACCGGATTAATAGGGCACGTATTAAGTTGAATAGGGCGATTGGCCGGTTTGTGACGCGGAATGGGGGCTTGGTGGTGCGACATAAGGAATTGGAGGAGTCGTCAGGGCAATATTTGCGGAGAGATGGGGTGCATCTCACAGATATTGGCTTGGACTTGTGGATGCTTGGTTTGCGGGATGGTCTGGAGCAAGCCCTGGGGGTGTGGGGGGCCCGGGCCACGTAAGGGGTCACGTGGCCGGTCTGTGGCGGGGGGATAGGTCCGTTCCTAGAGGCTGGGAGCACCGATAGTCGGTGGGGAGTATGAAGTCACTCAGGGGTAGTGGCTTCAGACAGGATTGGGAACTTGTGGGCGTAGGTCCTGCAGGTTCTGGGGAGGGGTATTTTAACGATGGAACGTTATTACCCCACACCTTGGGTTGGTTGGTCACAGCCGAGGTGGTCCTCTGGGCCAGTGGTATGTTACGGCCAGGGGATAAGGATGATTATTGGCTTCTTGGACGGACCTATCGGTTGTTTGTCAGTTGGGAGGGTATACATGTATCGGTTTATGTTAAAAGAGGGTGGCATGTCGCGCCACAAGTTGTGATACATGTATACCGTTTAAATAAAAGCTGTGGCCATTCGCCCATAAGAAGTTGTTATGTCTTCATTTCAAGTAGAGTGGGTAAGAGGGGTTTTGTACATGGGAGACCCAATTATCCCTTTTAGATACGTCAAGATGGGCAATGAGCCCCATAGGGGTGAATGAGCCCCATGACTATCGGGAGGGTATAGGGTAGGAAGGGGTTAATGTGGAGGGAATAGGGCTGTGTAAGGGATTAAGGGATTGGTGGTTTGGTGAGCGGCGAGGATTGGGCCAGAGGGCATAAGGGGTGGGGAGAGAAAGGGGGGGTTTATAAGGGGCAGTCGTTGGCAGTACCTCCTCTTTGCCGTGGGTGCCATTTCGTGTGTGGCCCGCCCAGCCGCCCTTAATGTAAAAAAAAAAAAAAAAAAGTTTAAAAAAAAAAACAAAAAAAAAAACAAAACAAAACAATAACATCAAAGGGTTTATATGTTGGTTTCTGTGTTTGTCGCAGCGGGGGGATAGGTCCGTTCCTAGAGGCTGGGAGCACCGATAGTCGGTGGGGAGTATGAAGTCACTCAGGGGTAGTGGCTTCAGACAGGATTGGGAACTTGTGGGCGTAGGTCCTGCAGGTTCTGGGGAGGGGTATTTTAACGATGGAACGTTATTACCCCACACCTTGGGTTGGTTGGTCACAGCCGAGGTGGTCCTCTGGGCCAGTGGTATGTTACGGCCAGGGGATAAGGATGATTATTGGCTTCTTGGACGGACCTATCGGTTGTTTGTCAGTTGGGAGGGTATACATGTATCGGTTTATGTTAAAAGAGGGTGGCATGTCGAGCCACAAGTTGTGATACATGTATACCGTTTAAATAAAAGCTGTGGCCATTCGCCCATAAGAAGTTGTTATGTCTTCATTTCAAGTAGAGTGGGTAAGAGGGGTTTTGTACATGGGAGACCCAATTATCCCTTTTAGATACGTCAAGCTCATTTTAACTAAGCTATTATAATAGCAAACACTGAGGAAACTTAGTGGCATCCTAAAAGTGGCTGTTGGACTCCATTAGTGTCCCACTGGTGCCAAGCAATTTCCAGCACCTCTGCATTGCACCCTCAAGCTCATTTTTACTAAGCTATTATAATAGCAAACACTGAGGAAACTTAGTGGCATCCAAAAAGTGTCTGTTGGACTCCATTAGTATCCCACTGGTGCCAAGCAATTTGCAGCACCTCTGGATTGCACCCTCAAGCTCAGTTTTACTAAGCTATTATATTAGCAAACTCTGAGGAAACTTAGTGCCATCCAAAAAGTGTCTGTTGGACTCCATTAGTGTCCCACTGGTGCCAAGCAATTTCCAGCACCTTTGCATTGCACACTCAAGCTCATTTTTACTAAGCTATTATAATAGCAAACACTGAGGAAACTTAGTGGCATCCTAAAAGTGGCTGTTGGACTCCATTAGTGTCCCACTGGTGCCAAGCAATTTACAGCACCTCTGCATTGCACCCTCAAGCTCATTTTTACTAAGCTATTATATTAGCAAACACTGAGCAGACTTAGTGGCATCCTAAAAGTGGCTGTTGGACTCCATTAGTGTCCCACTGGTGCCAAGCAATTTCCAGCACCTCTGCATTGCACCCTCAAGCTCATTTTTACTAAGCCATTATAATAGCAAACACTGAGGAAACTTAGTGGCATCCTAAAAGTGGCTGTTGGACTCCATTAGTGTCCCACTGGTGCCAAGCAATTTCCAGCACCTCTGCTTTGCACCCTCAAGCTCATTTTTAGTAAGCTATTATATTAGCAAACACTGAGGAAACTTAGTGGCATCCAAAAAGTGTCTGTTGGACTCCATTAGTATCCCACTGGTGCCAAGCAATTTGCAGCACCTCTGGATTGCACCCTCAAGCTCAGTTTTACTAAGCTATTATATTAGCAAACTCTGAGGAAACTTAGTGCCATCCAAAAAGTGTCTGTTGGACTCCATTAGTGTCCCACTGGTGCCAAGCAATTTCCAGCACCTTTGCATTGCACACTCAAGCTCATTTTTACTAAGCTATTATAATAGCAAACACTGAGGAAACTTAGTGGCATCCTAAAAGTGGCTGTTGGACTCCATTAGTGTCCCACTGGTGCCAAGCAATTTCCTGCACCTCTGCATTGCACACTCAAGCTCATTTTTTCTAAGCTATTATAATAGCAAACACTGAGGAAACTTAGTGGCATCCAAAAAGTGTCTGTTGGACTCCATTAGTGTCCCACTGGTGCCAAGCAGTTTCCAGCACCTCGGCATTGCACGCTCAAGCTCGTTTTTACTAAGCTTTTATATTAGCAAACACTGCTGAAACTTTAAGGGCCATAGTTGCATTGTCAGGGATAGTCAGTGTTGTTTCTTCAGCTGTCAATAAAGCTAGACCACCTCTGCAATCTACGCCACCTCTCAATTTTTACTAATACATTTTAAGTGGACAATCTTGTCGCTATCAAAATGTGTGGCAAAATGACAGATGCTGGTGGAAAGGGGAACAGGCGTGTTGGATAAGGAAAAAAAGTTTTTGACTGTGGGGAAGGTGGCAAAGCTTCATTAACATCTGCTGAAGATCTTCCAGCAAAAGTAAGATGTCTACTACTTTCCGTGGACAATCCGATGTGCTCCCTTTTTTACGGACCCGAACAACTGGAACAAAGGTAGATGATGCACAAAAAAGAACATGCTTGAATGGATCTCAAGTGCTCCAACAAGTGCCCTCTCCTCCACCTCAACTACTGCATCCAAAAAAAAACCAGTCCTCTGAGTTGTCATCCCTATCACACTTGCTTTCTCCCAGCTCTCAAGTCTCCATCCGCCCTGCACAGTATGGTGGAACAGAGATGGCTGAGTCTGCAGAGCTGTTCAGTCACAGAGGTCTGTTCCCAAGTTACAGTGAGTACAGACCAGGAAATGGTCTGCAGTGATGCCCAGAACCTTTGTGACTCAGATTCAGGCCGTGATGACCAAGTTTCTGAGCATAATGTTGACCCTTATTCACAAACTGTAACACCTGTTGTTATAGACAATGAGGAACATACTGATGACGATGAGACGCAGATACCAGATTGGGATGACAACTTAAATATTCGGTCAGGGCAGGAAGAGGCTCGGTCTGAGGGTAAGGGGAGTGCAAACACATTGCTTGATGAGGAAGTTCTAGATCCCACCTACTGTCAACCCACAGTCAGGCACTCAAGGAGGTCAACAGAGGCGGTGGAGGAAGATGCAACTGACGACGAAGTTACCTTGCGCCTTCCTGGACAGAGTCGGAGTACTGGTAGCACGTCTACAACTGCATCCTCAGCCACCACTCTGCCTCTGAGCACTAGTCGGGGTGGCTCAGCAGGTCACATGTCCTCTAAGCCTTGCCTAGCCTGGTCCTTTTTTGACCTTGCAAAGGATCACCCAAATCATGTGATCTGTAAAATTTGTCGAGAATCTGTTAGTAGAGGCAAAAACCTCAGCAGTTTGACAACTTCTTCCATGAATCGTCGCATGAATAAATATCATATGTCCCAGTGGGAAGCTCACCGTGCTGCAATGCGGCCTAGCGGAGCGGACCATCCACCGCCTGCCCCTTCCAGTGCATCCGTGCGCTCTTCATCTTCTAGGACTGTGGGGACAGCTGTCACACCTGGTTTTCCACGCACACCTTCCACCACTGTAACCGCAACAGGCAGTTTGCTTGGTAGGTCGTCAGTTGGTTTGGAAGGGGAAATAAGTGTGTATGTACAGCTCTCTCAGACATCGATAGCACCAACGTTGGATGAAGGCAACATCATGTCTACGCCTGCACTTTCCTCCCAAACCTGCATTTTTCCAGGGACACCCTACTCACCACCGTCTACACACAGCAGCCAGATCTCTGTCCCTCAGATGTGGACAAATAAAAGGCCATTTCCTGTGACCCATGACAAAGGTAAGAGGTTGACTTTATCCCTCTGTAAGCTCTTGGCTACCGAAATGGTGCCTTTCCGCCTGGTGGACATACAGGATTTTCGAGACCTTATGTCTGTCGCTGTGCCCCAGTACCAGATGCCCAGTCGCTACTATTTCTCTAAGAAAGGCGTGCTTGCGCTACACCAGCATGTCGCACACAACATCACCGCTTTCTTGAGAAACTCTGTGTGTGAACGGGTGCATTTCACCACTGATACTTGGACCAGTAAGCATGGACAGGGACGTTACATGTTGCTGACTGGGCACTGGGTAACTATGTTGATAGATGGAGAAGGGTCTGCTGCACAAGTCTTGCCGTCCCCACGACTTGTGCATCAGTCCTCTGTCTGTACAAGTTTCTCCACTGCTTCTGCCTCCTCAACCTCGTCTGGGTCCTCCACCTCCTCCCCAAGCCTGCCTGGTCAGGCCACCAGCGTTGTTACTGCGCAGAAGGAATCACGCACCCCTCATTACTATGCTGGCAGCAGAGCGCAACGGCATCAGGCGGTTTTTATCTTGAAATGTCTTGGAAATAAGAGTCACACAGCGGCTGAGTTGTGGGCAGCTCTGGAGACTGAGTTTGGTAAATGGTTGTCTCCACTCAACCTGCAGCCTGGGAAGGCCGAGTGCGACAATGCTGCAAACCTGGGTGCGGCCCTTCACCTGGGCAAGGTGACACACGTGCCTTGTATGGCTCACGTGTTGAACCTTGTTGACCAGCAATTTTTAACATACTATCCCGGCCTAGATGGCCTTCTGAACATGGCACGAAAACTGTCTGCTCACTTCCGCCATTCAACCGCCGTAGCTGAGCGATTTGCATCACTCCAGAAGTCTTTCGGCCTCCCGGTTCATTGCCTGAAATGCGATGTGCCGACACGCTGGAATTCTACTCTCCACATGTTACAGCGACTGTGGCAGCACCGCTGAGCCCTGGTGCAATACGTCATGACGTATAGCCTGGACCAACGAGATGCAGAGGTGGGGTACATCACCCTGATGGAGTGGTCTCAGATCAAGGACCTATGCACCCTTCTGCACAGTTTCGACATGGCGACGAATATGTTTAGTGCTGACAATGCCATTATCAGCATGACAATTCCAGTCATTTACATGCTGGAGCACACGCTAAACACTATTCTGAGTCATGGGGTAAGACAACAGGAAGGGGAGGAACTACAGGAGGATTCATATGCGCAAGGGACAACAACATCACCAAGGTACAGACGTTCATCATCACCAAGGCGGCAGGCATGGGACCATGGGGGACAGGGATCAACAAGGGTGCATGGTAGCAGGCGAAATGTTGAGGAAGGTGCAGGAGAACATGAAGAAATGGAGGACGAACTGTCCATGGACATTGAAGACTCAGCGGATGAGGGAGACCTTGGTCAAATTTCAGTTGAAAGAGGTTGGGGGGAGATGTCAGAGGAAGAAAGAACGGTTAGCACCTCTATGCCACAAACACAGCATGGACTTGGTCCGCATGGCTGCGCAAGACACATGAGCGCCTTCTTGCTGCACTACCTCCAACATGACCCTCATATTGTCAAAATTAGAAGTGATGATGACTACTGGCTTGCCACACTATTAGATCCCCGGTACAAGTCCAAGTTTTGTGACATAATTCCAGCCATAGAAAGGGACGCACGTATGCAGGAGTATCAGCAGAAGCTGTTACTCGATCTTAGCTCGGCTTTTCCACCAAACAACTGTGGTGCACGGAGTGAATCTCCCAGGAGTATCTCCAAATGACATCGATACCATGACTTTGCAAATGGAGCCTTGCTCATTTTGGGCTTCAAATCTTTAAAAATGGCCAGAGCTCTCCACTTATGCCCTGGAGATCTTGTCGTGTCCAGCTGCCAGCGTTGTCTCAGAACGTGTCTTCAGTGCTGCTGGGTGTGTGCTGATAGATAAGAGCACACGTCTGTCCAGTGACAATGTGGATAGACTAACGTTCATCAAAATGAACAAGTCATGGATCCACAAGGAATTTACTACCCATGTGCCATCCTGGGGAGAGTAAATGCTTGTGGATTTGAAATGTGCTTGATGCAAATCTACCTGTGAAGTGTACAACTGGGGCACAAGTGCTGCCACTGAAGGGGTGTCTGTGTGGCCCAATTTTTGGAAAAAAGGGAGACTCCGCTTGGAGTAACCCTTGCTGTGTTTTTAAAAAGGAGCCAAGCTAAACAAGTCATGGTTCAGCAAAGACTTAGCTACTTACCCCGGTGTCATCCTGGGGACGGTTAAGGTTGGCGCATTTTTGAATGTGCTTGATGCAAATCTACCTGTGAAGTGTACAACTGGGGCACAAGTGCTGCCACTGAAGGGGTGTCTGTGTGGCCAGTTTTTGGAAAAAAAGGGAGACTCCGCTTGGAGTCACCTTGCGGTGTTTTACGTGATTTTAGAAGGGCATGCCATGCCTATATCTGTGTCTCGTCCTCTTTTTCCTCGTAACGCTGTTTTGTTTTCGCATGAGAATTTGTTCTTGTCACTTTCCCATGTGCTTGTGTTGTGTTGTGAGTTGTTTGTCACCTTTTGGACACCTTTGAGGGTGTTTTCTAGGTACTTTTATGGGTTTGTGATTGCCTCCCATTGTTTCGTATGGGTTCGAGTGGTTCGCTGAACCGGTTCGCCAAACCGAACTCGAATGCGACCTCTGTTCGGCGAACCAAGCTCGAGCCGAACCGCGACCAGTTCGCTCATCTCTAATTATAATAGCTTAGTAAAAATGAGCAGGAGGGTGTAATGCACAGGTGCTGGAAATTGCTTGGCACCAGTGGGACACTAATGGAGTCCAACAGCCACTTTTTGGATGCCACTAAGTTTCCTCTGTGTTTGCTATTATAATAGCTTAGTAAAAATGAGCAGGAGGGTGAAATGCAGAGGTGCTGGAAATTGCTTGGCACCAGTGGGACACTAATGGAGTCCAACAGCCACTTTTTGGATGCCACTAAGTTTCCTCAGTGTTTGCTATTATAATAGCTTAGTAAAAATGAGCTTGAGGGTGTAATGCAGAGGTGCTGGAAATTGCTTGGCACCAGTGGGACACTAATGGAGTCCAACAGCCACTTTTTGGATGCCACTAAGTTTCCTCAGTGTTTGCTATTATAATAGCTTAGTAAAAATGAGCAGGAGGGTGCAATGCAGAGGTGCTGGAAATTTCTTGGCACCAGTGGGACACTAATGGAGTCCAACAGCCACTTTTTGGATGCCACTACGTTTCCTCAGTGTTTGCTATTATATAATAGCTTAGTAAAAATGAGCTTGAGGGTGTAATGCAGAGGTGCTGGAAATTGCTTGGCACCAGTGGGACACTAATGGAGTCCAACAGCCACTTTTTGGATGCCACTAAGTTTCCTCAGTGTTTGCTATTATAATAGCTTAGTAAAAATGAGCAGGAGGGTGCAATGCAGAGGTGCTGGAAATTTCTTGGCACCAGTGGGACACTAATGGAGTCCAACAGCCACTTTTTGGATGCCACTAACTGGCAGCACTCTTCTCAATTAAAATGGCTTTGCAAAAATGTGCAGGAGGGGAGAATGCAGAGGGGGTGGGACTTGCTTGGCACAAGTGGCACAATAATGGAGTCCAACAGCCACTTTATGGATGCCAGTAACTGGCAGCACTCTTTTAAATTAAAATGGCTTTGCAAAAATGTGCAGGAGGGGAGAATGCAGAGGTGGTCGGACTTGCTTGGCCCAAGTAGCACAATAATGGAGTACAGCAGCCACTCTTTGGATGGCACTAACAGGCAGCACTCTGCAATTAAAATGGCTTTGCAAAAAAGGGCAGGAGGGTACAGTGGCCGGGTTGTGGGTCAGTGTAGAAGAAAGAAAGCCTCACTTTCTATCCCTCCTAATAGTGAAATGCAGCAAGGAATTCCCTGAGCTTAGCTACACAGACACTGTTATCTGAAGCTGCATACAGCGTTTCAACGGACCTGACTGTCACCTATGGCTCTGAGCCAGCTGTAATTAGCCCTTAAAAGGGCTGAAATAAACTTCTGTCCCTAATGAGTAGAGCGCTGTGTGTATAGCGTACACAGCAGGACCGGCGACAGGAGCTGCGTGAGTGGTGACTGACACCCAGATGCAGAATTCAGATAATGGCGTCCTGAGGGAAAATGTCCGTTTTTATAATGCAAGGACATGTGACATGGACAGCCTATGACACATGTCCTTGCTTGTCTGGCAAAAAGTACACTTAGCTGTGTGTGTCTGGGATTGGCTGACATGCTGGCCTGCCCCACTACACGCACGCTTAGAAAAAAAAAATATGGCGATCGCCATTATCCCAGCAGCAGAGATATAAACGCGCAGACCCCGCACACTATACGCTGAAATTTGATTATAGTGTGAATCACAGAGTGACTCACACTATTACAGTGAAAAGCCAGCTAGTAATTAGCTAGGCTTTTTGGTGATAGAACCGTAACTCGAGCTAATGAACTTTTAGCAAAAAGCTCGAGTTCTAGTTCGATCTAGAACACCCCGCAAAATCACTCGAACCGCGAACTGGAGAACCACGAACCGCGCTCAACTCTAGTCACTATGCTACAATGCGGCCTAGCATGGCGGTACAACCACCGTCTGCCCCATCAATGGCATTTGCGTGATTATAGCCGGCTTTATCTATGTGCGAGTTGTGCGGTCGTAAAGGGCGCCGGTAGGCTGACAGCATAGGGGGCGCCGCAGGGAGCAGCTGTTTACTTTCACTTTACTTCTCCTAATGCACAGGCTCCAGCAGGGAGCACTCCCCTCCCCTCCCCTCCGCTCCGCTCTGCTCTCCCCTGCTCTGAGTACTGTCAGCTCCCTGCACAGCTTCCAGCAGGGAGCGGCCCCCCTCCGCTCCGCTCTGCGTACTGTCACCTCCCTGCACAGCCGCCTCCTCCGCTCTGCGTACTGTCGGCTCCCTGCACAGCCGCCCCCTCCCCTCTGCACTGTCGGCTCCCTGCACAGGCTCCAGCAGGGAGCGCCCTCACCTACTCTCGGCTCTGCACTGTCGGCTCCCTGCACAGGCTCCAGCAGGGGGTGCCCTTACCTGCTCTCGGCTCTGCACTGTCGGCTCCCTGCACAGGCTCCAGCAGGGGGCGCCCTCACCTGACCTCGGCTCTGCACTGTCGGCTCCCTGCACAGGCTCCAGCAGGGGGCGCCCTCACCTGCTCTCGGCTCTGCACTGTCGGCTCCCTGCACAGGCTCCAGCAAGGGGCACCCTCACCTGCTCTCGGCTCTGCACTGTCGGCTCTATGCACAGGCTCCAGCAGGGGGCGCCCTCACCTGCTCCCAGCTCTGCACTGTCGGCTCCCTGCCCAGGCTCCAGCAGGGGGCGCCCTCACCTACTCTCAGCTCTGCACTGTCGGCTTCCTGTACAGGCTCCAGCAGGGGGAGCCCTCACCTGACCTCGGCTCTGTGTCCTCTCTCCTATCTTTACCTTAGAGAGGGGGAGGGGCAGCAGCACTGCCGGAGATGCTGCTACAACAGCCACACTGAAATCCTGCAGCCCAGGAAGTGACTGTATGTGAGCAGGGCCGCCATCAGGGCATTACTACTGTGCCTGGTGTAGGGGGCCCGGTGAAGAGAGGGGGACCGGACAGGCCCGGGGTAATTACTTAGCTTTATTAAGCTTTGGGCATGCCAGGCATCCCCTCTTCACCGGGCCCCTGTCACAGCCGCAGCAGAGGGGCCCGGCGGTGTCGTTTCAGCCACTGCACACAGACACACGGCTAAATTGCAGGTGAAGCCCTTCTAGGGCATCACATGCAAATTAGCCATGTGTCCGGAAGCGAGGCAGTGGAGCTGAGCAGAGAAGGGAGGCGGCGCGTCATTACACAGCACTGTGATGAGGTCATCACTCTGCGCCTCGTCACAGTGCTGCTGCGGGCAATGTGGAGGTGGCGAGGAAGCGGCATCCTGCGGGGAAAGGTAGGCACTCGGTGAGCTGAACATTGCCGTGGGTGGTGGGGGGCGCCCCTGCCTTGTTTTAGCTCAGGGGTTGGAACCACAGGCGTGCAATGAGGTTTTCTGCGGCTCGCGGGCAGATTTCCAGGGGCCGCAGTGCTCAGGTGTAGAGATGAGCGAACCAGTCCCGGTTCGGCTCGAGGTCGGTTCGCCGAACGGAGGTCCCGTTCGAACGTTCGACGAACCGAACTCGAACTGCATAGGAAACAATGGCAGGCAATCACAAACACAGAAAAACACCTAGAAAACACCCTCAAAGGTGTCCAAAAGGTGACAAACAACTCACAACACATGGGAAAGTGACAAGGACATATACTCATGCGAAAACAAAAGAGCTGGACAAGGAAAAAGAGGAGGACACACAGATATATGAGTATATGCAAGGAAACATCGATTCCATTAATGTGCAACTTGAGCCCTGCTCATTTTAGGCTTCCAATCTGGATAAATTGCCTGAGCTCGCCACGTACGCCTTGGGGATCTTGTCGTGTCCTGCAGCCAGCGTTCTCTCGGAACCTTTCTTCAGTGCTGCTGGGGGTCTGCTGGCAGATAAGCACACGTGTCTGTCCACTGACAATGTGGACATGGCTCTCAGAGGACTTTTCTTCCCCTGGGTCAGCCAGGGGACGGGAAAGGCACGCGTATTTTTGAGAGTGCTTCATGCAAAACATATTTTTCTTTTTCAAAAGGGGGCTCAACCGATGCCAGTCAAGTGGGGTGTGTGTGGCCCAATTAGTGGCAACGAGGGAGACTGTGGTTGGAGTCCCCTCGCTGTGTTTCTAAAAGAACCAAGATGAACAAGTCATGGCTCTCAGAGGACGTTTCTTTGCCTGGGTCAGCCAGGGGACGGGAAAGGCATGCGTATTTTTGAGAGTGCTTCATGCAAAGCATCTTTTTCATCTTGAAAATTGGGTCAACTGATGCCAGTCAAGTGGGGTGTGTGTGGCCCATTTAGTGGCAACGAGGGAGACTGTGGTTGGAGTCCCCTCGCTGTGTTTCTAAAAGAACCAAAATGAACAAATCATGGCTCTCAGAGGACTTTTCTTCCCCTGGGTCAGCCAGGGGACGGGAAAGGCACGCGTATTTTTGAGAGTGCTTCATGCAAAGCATCTTTTTCATCTTGAAAATTGGGTCAACTGATGCCAGTCAAGTGGGGTGTGTGTGGCCCAGTTAGTGGAAACGAGGGAGACTGTGGTTGGAGTCCCCTCGCTGTGTTTCTAAAAGAACCAAGATGAACAAGTCATGGCTCTCAGAGGACTTTTCTTCCCCTGGGTCAGCCAGGGGACGGGAAAGGCACGCGTATTTTTGAGAGTGCTTCATGCAAAGCATATTTTTCATTTTGAAAATTGGGTCAACTGATGCCAGTCAAGTGGGGTGTGTGTGGCCCATTTAGTGGAAATGAGGGAGACTGTGGTTGGAGTCCCCTCGCTGTGTTTCTAAAAGAACCAAGATGAACAAGTCATGGCTCTCAGAGGACTTTTCTTCCCCTGGGTCAGCCAGGGGACGGGAAAGGCACGCGTATTTTTGAGAGTGCTTCATGCAAAGCATCTTTTTCATCTTGAAAATTGGGTCAACTGATGCCAGTCAAGTGGGGTGTGTGTGGCACATTTAGTGGAAACGAGGGAGACTGTGGTTGGAGTCCCCTCGCTGTGTTTCTAAAAGAACTTAAATGAACAAATCATGGCTCTCAGAGGACTTTTCTTCCCCTGGGTCAGCCAGGGGACGGGAAAGGCACGCGTATTTTTGAGAGTGCTTCATGCAAAGCATCTTTTTCATCTTGAAAATTGGGTCAACTGATGCCAGTCAAGTGGGGTGTGTGTGGCCCATTTAGTGGCAACGAGGGAGACTGTGGTTGGAGTCCCCTCGCTGTGTTTCTAAAAGAACCAAAATGAACAAATCATGGCTCTCAGAGGACTTTTCTTCCCCTGGGTCAGCCAGGGGACGGGAAAGGCACGCGTATTTTTGAGAGTGCTTCATGCAAAGCATATTTTTCATCTTGAAAATTGGGTCAACTGATGCCAGTCAAGTGGGGTGTGTGTGGCCCATTTAGTGGAAACGAGGGAGACTGTGGTTGGAGTCCCCTCGCTGTGTTTCTAAAAGAACCAAAATGAACAAATCATGGCTCTCAGAGGACTTTTCTTCCCCTGGGTCAGCCAGGGGACGGGAAAGGCACGCGTATTGTTGAGAGTGCTTCATGCAAAGCATCTTTTTCATCTTGAAAATTGGGTCAACTGATGCCAGTCAAGTGGGGTGTGTGTGGCCCATTTAGTGGAAACGAGGGAGACTGTGGTTGGAGTCCCCTCGCTGTGTTTCTAAAAGAACCAAAATGAACAAATCATGGCTCTCAGAGGACTTTTCTTCCCCTGGGTCAGCCAGGGGACGGGAAAGGCACGCGTATTTTTGAGAGTGCTTCATGCAAAGCATATTTTTCATTTTGAAAATTGGGTCAACTGATGCCAGTCAAGTGGGGTGTGTGTGGCCCATTTAGTGGAAATGAGGGAGACTGTGGTTGGAGTCCCCTCGCTGTGTTTCTAAAAGAACCAAGATGAACAAGTCATGGCTCTCAGAGGACTTTTCTTCCCCTGGGTCAGCCAGGGGACGGGAAAGGCACGCGTATTTTTGAGAGTGCTTCATGCAAAGCATCTTTTTCATCTTGAAAATTGGGTCAACTGATGCCAGTCAAGTGGGGTGTGTGTGGCACATTTAGTGGAAACGAGGGAGACTGTGGTTGGAGTCCCCTCGCTGTGTTTCTAAAAGAACTTAAATGAACAAATCATGGCTCTCAGAGGACTTTTCTTCCCCTGGGTCAGCCAGGGGACGGGAAAGGCACGCATATTTTTGAGAGTGCTTCATGCAAAGCATCTTTTTCATCTTGAAAATTGGGTCAACTGATGCCAGTCAAGTGGGGTGTGTGTGGCCCATTTAGTGGCAACGAGGGAGACTGTGGTTGGAGTCCCCTCGCTGTGTTTCTAAAAGAACCAAAATGAACAAATCATGGCTCTCAGAGGACTTTTCTTCCCCTGGGTCAGCCAGGGGACGGGAAAGGCACGCGTATTTTTGAGAGTGCTTCATGCAAAGCATCTTTTTCATCTTGAAAATTGGGTCAACTGATGCCAGTCAAGTGGGGTGTGTGTGGCCCAGTTAGTGGAAACAAGGGAGACTGTGGTTGGAGTCCCCTCGCTGTGTTTCTAAAAGAACCAAGATGAACAAGTCATGGCTCTCAGAGGACTTTTCTTCCCCTGGGTCAGCCAGGGGACGGGAAAGGCACGCGTATTTTTGAGAGTGCTTCATGCAAAGCATATTTTTCATCTTGAAAATTGGGTCAACTGATGCCAGTCAAGTGGGGTGTGTGTGGCCCATTTAGTGGAAACGAGGGAGACTGTGGTTGGAGTCCCCTCGCTGTGTTTCTAAAAGAACCAAAATAAACAAATCATGGCTCTCAGAGGACTTTTCTTCCCCTGGGTCAGCCAGGGGACGGGAAAGGCACGCGTATTTTTGAGAGTGCTTCATGCAAAGCATCTTTTTCATCTTGAAAATTGGGTCAACTGATGCCAGTCAAGTGGGGGGGGTGTGGCCCAGTTAGTGGAAACGAGGGAGACTGTGGTTGGAGTTCCCTCGCTGTGTTTCTAAAAGAACCAAGATGAACAAGTCATGGCTCTCAGAGGACTTTTCTTCCCCTGGGTCAGCCAGGGGACGGGAAAAGCACGCGTATTTTTGAGAGTGCTTCATGCAAAGCATATTTTTCATCTTGAAAATTGGGTCAACTGATGCCAGTCAAGTGGGGTGTGTGTGGCCCAGTTAGTGGAAACGAGGGAGACTGTGGTTGGAGTCCCCTCGCTGTGTTTCTAAAAGAACCAAAATGAACAAATCATGGCTCTCAGAGGACTTTTCTTCCCCTGGGTCAGCCAGGGGACGGGAAAGGCACGCGTATTTTTGAGAGTGCTTCATGCAAAGCATCTTTTTCATCTTGAAAATTGGGTCAACTGATGCCAGTCAAGTGGGGTGTGTGTGGCCCATTTAGTGGAAACGAGGGAGACTGTGGTTGGAGTCCCCTCGCTGTGTTTCTAAAAGAACCAAGATGAACAAGTCATGGCTCTCAGAGTACTTATCTTCCCCTGGGTCAGCCAAGGGACGGGAAAGGCACGCGCATTTTTGAGAGTGCTTCATGCAAAGCATCTTTTTCTTTTTCAAAAGGGGGCTCAACCGATCCCAGGCAAGTGGGGTGTGTGTGGCCCAGTTAGTGGAAACGAGGGAGACTGTGGTTGGAGTCCCCTCGCTGTGTTTTACATGCTTTTAGAAGGGCATGACATGGCTTGGAGGTTGACTTTCAGCATCTGCAAACTGTTGGCTACCAAAATGCTGCCTTTCCAACACCTGTGGTTATAGACAATGAGGAACATACTGATGAAGATGAGACGCAGATACCCGATTGGGATGACAACTTAAATATTCGGTCAGGGCAAGAAGAGGCTCGATCTGAGGGGGAGGGGAGTGCAAACACAACAATTGATGATGAAGTTCTAGATCCCACCTACTGTCAACCCACAGTCAGACACTCGAGGAGGTCAACAGAGGCGGTGGAGGAGGATGCAACCGACGACGAAGTTACCTTGCGCCTTCCTGGACACAGTCGGAGCACTGGTAGCACGTCTACAACTGCATCCTCAGCCACCACTCTGCCTCTGAGCATTATTCGGGGTGGATCAACAGGTCGCATGGCCTCTAAGCCTTGCCTAGCCTGGTCCTTTTTTGACATAGAAAAAGATCGCCCAAATTATGTGATCTGTAAAATTTGTCATGGTTCTCTTAGTAGAGGTCAAAACCTCAGCAGTTTGACAACTTCTTCCATGAATCGTCACATGAATAAATATCATATGGCCTGGTGGGAAGCTCACCGTGCTGCAATGCGGCCTAGCGGAGCGAACCATCCACCGCCTGCCCCTTCCAGTGCATCCGCGCGCTCGTCATCTTCTAGGACTGTGGGGACAGCTGTCACACCTGTTTTTCCACCCACAACTTCCACCACTGTAACCGCAACAGGCAGTTTGCTTGGTAGGTCGTCAGTTGGTTTGGAAGGGGAAACAAGTGAGTGTGTACAGCTCTCTCAAACATCGATAGCACCAACGTTGGATGAAGGCAACATCATGTCTCCGCCTGCACTTTCCTCACAAACCTGCATTTTTCCAGGGACACCCTACTCAACACCGTCTACACACAGCAGCCAGATCTCTGTCCCTCAGATGTGGTCAAGTAAAAGGCCACTTCCTGCGACCCATGACAAAGCTAAGAGGTTGACTCTATCCCTCTGTAAGCTGTTGGCTACCGAAATGCTGCCTTTCCGCCTAGTGGACACACAGGATTTTAGAGACCTTATGTCTGTCGCTGTGCCCCAGTACCAGATGCCCAATCACCACTGCTTCTCCAAGAAAAGCATGCCCGCGCTACACCAGCATGTCGCACACAACATCACCACTTCCTTGAGAAACTCTGTGTGCGACAGGGTGCATTTCAACACAGATACTTGGACCAGTAAGCATAGACAGGGTCATTACATGTCACTGACTGGGCACTGGCAAACTATGGTGAGAGATGGAGAAGGGTCAGCTGTACAAGTCTTGCCGTCCCCACGAGTTGTTTCAATCCTTCTTCTGTATGTAGAAGTTAATACACTGCTTCTGCCTCTTCAACCTCGTGTGGGTCCTCCACCTTGGCGCAAACCCTGTGTGGTCAGGCCACCCTTCCTTGTAACTGCGCACAAGGACTACCACACACCTCCTTACTATGCTGGCAGCAGAGCTCAATGCCATCAGGCGGTCAAAGTTTTACTTTGAAATGTATGGGAAATGTGAGTCACACCGCTGAGAAGTTGTGGACGGTTAGCTCTGGATACCGAGTTTCATCAATGGTTGTCTCCACTCAACCAGCAGCCAGGGAAGGCCGGGTGCGACAATGATGCAAACATGGGTGCGGCCCTTCGCTGTGACAATGTGACACACATGCCTTGTGTGGTTCACGTGTTGAACCTGGTTGTCCAGCAATTTTTAAAGCACTATCCTGGCCCACATGGCCTTCTGCAGAGAGCACGGTGTAACGCCTTCCTTGATCCACACACTCAGATGGGCTGTTAATGATAGGCTAGAGGGAAGCCACTCACCAAGCAGGACCCCTAGAACCCTGAAACCCTTTAACCCCTATACAGGGATTAGGAATTGCACAGGGCCCAAGGTGATTAATACCTGTGGAAGGCTGCAGTTCCACAGAATAGTAGTCAGGCAGGGTCAAAACATTAATTGAGGAACAGGAACAGAATGGGACGGCCAGGACTTAATCAGAAAACAAGCAGAGGTGAAATGCGGATCGGCCAACAAGGTACATAAACAGCAAGCAGGAAAAGTAGTCAGGTAACAAGCACACAAAATCATAAAACTGAACTGGGGGTAAAAGTAACCAGAGGTCATAGCTATGTCTGGCAGTGGTCTGCAGACAGGATGGGCATAAAAAAGGGTGTGGTGTCTTCCCATTGGTTGTAGCTGAATGATGGTATTTCATCTGTGAGATACCCACCAGCTACATTCAGCCAGAGATTCTGCATCTGTCAAGGTAATGCAGCCCAGTGGGTGAGCATAACCTGCGTCCACCTGCGCCGCTGGCATCGACTCCTCTCCCATCATCAGCACTATTCATGAAAGGAACACGTTGTCACCTGGCGACCGGAGTACAAATTGACGGAGCGGACTCTGTTGGTGACTTAATAGCCGTGTGCGGCAATGATGCAAACCTGGCTGCGGGCCATCGTCAGGGCAATGTGACACACGTGCCTTGTATGGCTCACGTGTTGAACCTAATTCTCCAGCAATTTTTAAAACACCATCACGGCCTACATGGCCTTGTGCAGCGTGCACGCTCGCTATGTGCTCACTTCCATCGTGCGCACACAGCAGCTCAACAACTTTCGTCGCTACAGAAGTCTTTAGGTCTGGTGGTTAAACGCCTGAAATGCGATGTGCCCACACGCAGGAATTTGAATCTGCACATGTTGCAGCGTTTGTGGCAGCACCGCCGAACCCTGCTGCAATACGTTATGACATATAGCCTGGGATAACTTGATCCAGAGGTGGTGCAGATCACGCTGCTGGAGTGGTGTCAGATCAAGGACCTATGCACCCTGCTACACAGTTTACAAATGTCGACGAAGATGTTTAGCACTGGCAATGTCATTCTCAGCGTGACAATTCTGGTCATCTACATGATGGAGCACACTGTAATTATTATTCGGAGTCAGGTGTTGGGACAAGAGGAAGGGGAGGAAGTACAGGAGGAGTCATATGCGGAAGGGATAACAAGATCTACGAGGTCCAGATGGTCAGCGGCACCTATGCGGCAGTCATGGTGAGGGAGAGGGATTAACAAGGGCGCATAGTATCAGCAAAAAGTGTTGAGGAAGGTGCAGGAGCCCATGAAGAAATGGAGGACGAACTGGCGATGGGCATGGAAGACTCAGCAGATGAGTGAGAGCTTGCTCACATTTCGGTTGTGCGAGGTTGTGGGGAGAGGGCAGAGGAAGGAGGCACGATTCTCACCTCTCTGCCACCAACACACCAAGGACTTGGTCCTCCTGGATGCACAAGACACATGAGCGGCTTCTTGCTGCACTACCTACAACATGACCCTCGGATTGTACGAATTCAAAGTAATCCAGAATACTGGGTTGCCACACTGTTACATCCCCGGTACAAGACAAAATTTGGCAAAATAATTCCTGCCATAGAAATGGACGCACGTATACAGGAGTATCTGCAGAATGTGGTACGCAATCTTAGATCTACTTTTCCACTAAACACCAGTGCTGCACAGAGTGAATCTCAACGCTTTGTCATGGATAGGAGGAAATGGTCTTTTACTTGTCCACATCTGAGGGACCGAGGGCTGGCTGCTGTGCTGAGATGGCGTTGAGTACGGTGTCCCTGCACAGTTGCACTTTTGGTCATATACCAAAATGAGTTGAAAAAGGACAGATGCTGGTGGAAAGGGGAACAGGTGTGTTGGAAAGGGGAAAAAAGTTTTGGTCCGTGGATTTGGTGGTTAAGCAACAGTAACATTTGCTGAAGAAACACCATCTGTTACAGTGGGACTGGCAGATTTGGATAAAGTGGTATATACTATGTTACCACTATATAACGAAAATTAATAAGAAAAGAAAGAGAAAGGTATATATCCCCATCAGCAGTCAGTGTCCACCGTGCTCCCAGTTGGAAAAGGAGAGGTTGGCAACTGGAAGGTTTGGTGGAGGATACAGAGCTGTGTGGCTATGAAACTAATAGTAGCCTGAACCGAGTTAGACGCCATTCGGATCTGGAGACTGTGAGCCCTGTTAGCGTCACAGGGTCCACATGCCCACCAAGCCCAGGAACTCCCTGTTAACAACACAGGGGCCATTGAGTACGCTGACCGTGTGCGTAGGGGCACACCTGTGGACAGCAGGCGCATCAGCAGCAGCAGGCCTGTTAATGCCACTGGGCTGCACAAGCAGGACTGGTAGGACAGGAGCTGGTCTTAACCGTTCTGCGTTACCAACTGTGGTGGTGGCCTGCATCGACACCCTATCCTTGCCTACCTCTGGCCTAAAGCCGCAATGGGTTCAACACATGGAGGTGTGCTCTTTCGGAGCATAATAGAAGACTGCGCACCTCCTTGTTGGCTCCAGCCCCTTTTATAACCTGGGTCCGCCCCAAACCAGGGTGAACCACAATGCACCTCCTGGAGACAAAAGTAGAGGGACACGTCATGAGTGGCATAACTAGCGTCCTATTTGGAACCGCAACTTCAATGATGACCTCATGGCTGCCATGACCCAAACACCTCACCAGTCATCGTCTGATTATCAATAATGCGGTGACAAGTCATAGGGGTGGCCCTCTGCAAGCCATTTCGGAGGACACCTGATGCCCTGTGGTCTATATGTGCCCCCCCACATCAGGGGCAGGGCCAAAGAGTTTATTACCGGACCTAGTCTCTGATGCAGGAAGTGCCTGAGCATGCTCAGTAGCATGAAATACAGTCTCTGAAAAAAGACTATCAGCTTTAGCATGGTGTCTAGGCACAAAACAGGACTTAGACCCGGCACGGAATGCAAGCACCTGTGCAAAGAGGGTTTTCACACTTAGTGTGGGAGCATGCGCTGTATCCCGAAATGAAGACTTAGCGTCAGGAATAGCACAGTCAGGCTGAGCATACTCACTAGGCGAAACACTGTAATTAGGCTGCAGCTGGGGTAAATCGGCACACGCATGCGCACTAGCTGCCTCTCCACACTTAGACGTGGAGGGGAAATTGCTCTTGGAGATGCTGTCTATGAACAGAAGGAAAAGCTAAAGGAAGCCTGACTTCCTATCCCTCCGAATTATCAAATGCAGCAATGAATTCCATGAGTTTGCTATAACATTAGCGTAGCAAAATGTGCATGAGGGTGTCATGTAGAGGTGCTAGAAATAGCTTGGCACCAGTGGGGCACTAATGGAATACAACAGCCAGTTCTATGATGCCACTAAATGGCAGTATTTTTTGCTATCATTATAGCTTATTAAAAACAGAGCAGGAGGGTGTCATGCAGAGGTGCTAGAAATAGCTTGGCACCAGTGGGGCACTAATGGAATACAACAGCCAGTTCTATGATGCCACTAAATGGCAGTATTTTTTGCTATCATTATAGCTTATTAAAAACAGAGCAGGAGGGTGTCATGCAGAGGTGCTAGAAATAGCTTGGCACCAGTGGGGCACTAATGGAATACAACAGCCAGTTCTATGATGCCACTAAATGGCAGTATTTTTTGCTATCATTATAGCTTATTAAAAACAGAGCAGAAGGGTGTCATGCAGAGATGCTGCACATAGATTTGCACTAGTGTGACTAGACAAAAGTCCAATAGCCACGTTTAGGATGCCACTAGGTACACTGACTGTTTGCTAGTATAATGGCTTAGTTAAAAAGAGTTGGAGTGTGCAATGCAGGCAGACGTGCTGCAAATATCTTTCCACTAGTGTGACTACACAAAAGCACAATAGCCACGTTTAGGATGCCACTAGGTACACTGACTGCTAGTATAATGGCTTAGTTAAAAAGAGTTTGAGTGTGCAATGCAGGCAGAGGTGCTGCAAATATCTTTCCACTAGTTTGACTACACAAAAGTACAATAGCCACGTTTAGGATGCCACTAGGTACACTGACTGTTTGCTAGTATAATGGCTTAGTTAAAAAGAGTTGGAGTGTGCAATGCAGGCAGACGTGCTGCAAATATCTTTACAATTGTGTGAATAGACGAAAGTACAATAGCCACGTTTTGGATGCCACTAGGTACACTGACTGTTTGCTAGCATAATGGCTTAGTTAAAAAGAGTTGGAGTGTGCAATGCAGGCAGACGTGCTGCAAATATCTTTACAATAGTGTGAATACACAAAAGTATAATAGCCACGTTTAGGATGCCACTAGGTACACTGACTGTTTGCTAGCATAATGGCTTAGTTAAAAAGAGTTGGAGTGTGCAATGCAGGCAGACGTGCTGCAAATATCTTTACAATAGTGTGAATACACAAAAGTACAATAGCCACGTTTAGGATGCCACTAGGTACACTGACTGTTTGCTAGTATA
The DNA here is from genome assembly GCF_048569485.1 of Anomaloglossus baeobatrachus. NCBI lineage: Eukaryota > Metazoa > Chordata > Amphibia > Anura > Aromobatidae > Anomaloglossus > Anomaloglossus baeobatrachus. Next base: position 277,781,836 of record NC_134354.1, on the reverse strand, counting down.
ATGGCTTAGTTAAAAAGAGTTGGAGTGTGCAATGCAGGCAGACGTGCTGCAAATATATTTACAATAGTGTGAATAGACAAAAGTACAATAGCCACGTTTAGGATGCCACTAGGTACACTGACTGTTTGCTAGCATAATGGCTTAGTTAAAAAGAGTTGGAGTGTGCAATGCAGGCAGACGTGCTGCAAATATCTTTACAATAGTGTGAATACACAAAAGTATAATAGCCACGTTTAGGATGCCACTAGGTACACTGACTGTTTGCTAGCATAATGGCTTAGTTAAAAAGAGTTGGAGTGTGCAATGCAGGCAGACGTGCTGCAAATATCTTTACAATAGTGTGAATACACAAAAGTACAATAGCCACGTTTAGGATGCCACTAGGTACACTGACTGTTTGCTAGTATAATGGCTTAGTTAAAAAGAGTTGGAGTGTGCAATGCAGGCAGACGTGCTGCAAATATCTTTACAATAGTGTGAATAGACAAAAGTACAATAGCCACGTTTAGGATGCCACTAGGTACACTGACTGTTTGCTAGCATAATGGCTTAGTTAAAAAGAGTTGGAGTGTGCAATGCAGGCAGACGTGCTGCAAATATCTTTACAATAGTGTGAATACACAAAAGTACAATAGCCACGTTTAGGATGCCACTAGGTACACTGACTGTTTGCTAGTATAATGGCTTAGTTAAAAAGAGTTGGAGTGTGCAATGCAGGCAGACGTGCTGCAAATATCTTTACAATAGTGTGAATAGACAAAAGTACAATAGCCACGTTTAGGATGCCACTAGGTACACTGACTGTTTGCTAGTATAATGGCTTAGTTAAAAAGAGTTGGAGTGTGCAATGCAGGCAGACGTGCTGCAAATATCTTTACAATAGTGTGAATACACAAAAGTACAATAGCCACGTTTAGGATGCCACTAGGTACACTGACTGTTTGCTAGCATAATGGCTTAGTTAAAAAGAGTTGGAGTGTGCAATGCAGGCAGACGTGCTGCAAATATCTTTACAATAGTGTGAATACACAAAAGTACAATAGCCACGTTTAGGATGCCACTAGGTACACTGACTGTTTGCTAGTATAATGGCTTAGTTAAAAAGAGTTAGAGTGTGCAATGCAGGCAGACGTGCTGCAAATATCTTTACAATAGTGTGAATAGACAAAAGTACAATAGCCACGTTTAGGATGCCACTAGGTACACTGACTGTTTTCTAGTATAATGGCTTAGTTAAAAAGAGTTGGAGTGTGCAATGCAGGCAGACGTGCTGCAAATATCTTTACAATAGTGTGAATAGACAAAAGTACAATAGCCACGTTTAGGATGCCACTAGGTACACTGCCTGTTTGCTAGTATAATGGCTTAGTTAAAAAGAGTTGGAGTGTGCAATGCAGGCAGACGTGCTGCAAATATCTTTACAATAGTGTGAATAGACAAAAGTACAATAGCCACGTTTAGGATGCCACTAGGTACACTGACTGTTTGCTAGCATAATGGCTTAGTTAAAAAGAGTTGGAGTGTGCAATGCAGGCAGACGTGCTGCAAATATCTTTACAATAGTGTGAATAGACAAAAGTACAATAGCCACGTTTAGGATGCCACTAGGTACACTGACTGTTTGCTAGTATAATGGCTTAGTTAAAAAGAGTTGGAGTGTGCAATGCAGGCAGACGTGCTGCAAATATCTTTACAATAGTGTGAATACACAAAAGTACAATAGCCACGTTTAGGATGCCACTAGGTACACTGACTGTTTGCTAGTATAATGGCTTAGTTAAAAAGAGTTGGAGTGTGCAATGCAGGCAGACGTGCTGCAAATATCTTTACAATAGTGTGAATAGACAAAAGTACAATAGCCACGTTTAGGATGCCACTAGGTACACTGACTGTTTGCTAGTATAATGGCTTAGTTAAAAAGAGTTGGAGTGTGCAATGCAGGCAGACGTGCTGCAAATATCTTTACAATAGTGTGAATACACAAAAGTACAATAGCCACGTTTAGGATGCCACTAGGTACACTGACTGTTTGCTAGTATAATGGCTTAGTTAAAAAGAGTTGGAGTGTGCAATGCAGGCAGACGTGCTGCAAATATCTTTACAATAGTGTGAATACACAAAAGTACAATAGCCACGTTTAGGATGTCACTAGGTACACTGACTGTTTGCTAGTATAATGGCTTAGTTAAAAAGAGTTGGAGTGTGCAATGCAGGCAGACGTGCGGCAAATATCTTTACAATAGTGTGAATAGACAAAAGTACAATAGCCACGTTTAGGATGCCACTAGGTACACTGACTGTTTGCTAGTATAATGGCTTAGTTAAAAAGAGTTGGAGTGTGCAATGCAGGCAGACGTGCTGCAAATATCTTTGCACTACTGTGACTACACAAAAGTCCAATAGCCACGTTTTGGATGCCACTAGGTACACTGACTGTTTGCTAGCATAATGGCTTAGTTAAAAAGAGTTGGAGTGTGCAATGCAGGCAGACGTGCTGCAAATATCTTTACAATAGTGTGAATAGACAAAAGTACAATAGCCACGTTTAGGATGCCACTAGGTACACTGACTGTTTGCTAGTATAATGGCTTAGTTAAAAAGAGTTGGAGTGTGCAATGCAGGCAGACGTGCTGCAAATATCTTTACAATAGTGTGAATACACAAAAGTACAATAGCCACGTTTAGGATGCCACTAGGTACACTGACTGTTTGCTAGTATAATGGCTTAGTTAAAAAGAGTTGGAGTGTGCAATGCAGGCAGACGTGCTGCAAATATCTTTGCACTACTGTGACTACACAAAAGTCCAATAGCCATGTTTAGGATGCCACTAGGTACACTGACTGTTTGCTAGCATAATGACTTAGTTAAAAAGAGTTGGAGTGTGCAATGCAGGCAGACGTGATGCAAATATCTTTGCAATAGTGTGACTAGACAAAAGTACAATAGCCACGTTTAGGATGCCACTAGGTACACTGACTGTTTGCTAGTATAATGGCTTAGTTAAAAAGAGTTGGAGAGTGCAATGCAGGCAGACGTGCTGCAAATATTTTTGCACTACTGTGACTACACAAAAGTCCAATAGCCACGTTTAGGATGCCACTAGGTACACTGACTGTTTGCTAGCATAATGGCTTAGTTAAAAAGAGTTGGAGTGTGCAGAGGACAGGAGGGTACAGTGCCAGGATTGTGGGGCTCTGGGTAGAGGAATGGAAGCCTGCCTTTCTATTCCCTCCTAATGGGGAAATGCAGCGACGAAATCCCTGACCTTGGCTACACAGACGCTGTCTCTGTTTTCAGGACCTGTCACCTATGGCTCTGACCCTACCGGTTTCAGCCCTTAAAAGGACTGATAGAAAGTGCTATCCCTATGCTGTCTAACGCTGTGTATGGAGCGCATACAGCTGTATCGGCGATAGGACTCAGGAGGACGGAGCTGCGACAGTGATGTCTGACACCAAAGACGCAGAAGAGATAATGGCGTCCTGGAGGAAAATGTCCGGTTTTATAATGCAGGGACATGTGACATGGACATCCTATCACACATGCCGTTGCTTCTCTGGCTAAAAGTCCACTTAGCTGTGTGTGTGTCTGGGATTGGCTGACATGCTGGCCCGCCCCACTACACACGCGCGCTTAGGGAAGTAAGACAAGGGAAAAAAAAAAAATGGCGATCGCCATTATAGAAACAGCAGTGATCTGAAGGCGCTGTTCACGCACACTATACACTGAAATGTCATAATAGTGTGATTCACAGAGTGACTTACACTATTACAGCGGAAACCAAGCTAGGAATTAGCTGTTTTTTTGATGCTAGAACCGTTCTCGAACGTTTCTAGAACTATCGAGCTTTTGCAAAAAGCTCAAGTTCTAGTTCGATCTAGAACAGGCCCCAAAATCACTCGAGCCTAGAACTGGAGAACCTCGAACCACGAACCGCGCTCAACTCTACTCAGGTGCTTACATTTTACAAATGTGGTCAGGACCTGCTGCATGCCTGGAGTCCACCCTCCGGTGTCGTCTGCTCGCTCCCCACTGCGGTCTAGTCCCCCACAGTGCTGTGTGCAGCCCCCCCACAGTGCTGTGTGCAGCCCCGCACACCGACAGTGCTCTGTGCAGCCCCCTACAGTGCTCTGTGCAGCCTCCCCTACAGTGCTGTGTGCAGCCCCCCCTACAGTGCTGTGTGCAGCCCCCCCTACAATGCTGTGTGCAGCCCCCTACAGTGCTATGTGCATCCCCCCCACAGTGCTGTGTGTAGCCCCCACCACCCCCACAGTGTTAGTACTGTGTGCAGTCCTCTCCAGTACTGTGTGCAGCCCCTCCAGTGCTGTGTGCAGCCCCCTCCAGTGCTGTGTGCAACCCCCTCCAGTGCTGTGTGCAGCACCCTCCAGTGCTGTTAATCTCCCCAGTGTTGTGTTCCCTTTAATGCTGTGTACCACCCCCAGTGATGTTTGCCCTCCTAGTGATGTCTGTGCTCCGCAATTGCTGTCTGTGCCACCCAGTGCTGTCCGTGCCTCCCTAGTGATGTCTGTGCGCCCCCCCCTAGTGATGTCTGTAATGTAATTTTTTGAGGGAAATACTTCATCTGGAACAACTGCAAGGGTGCTAACAATTTTGGCAGTGTGTTTGTGTATATATATATATATATATATATATATACTAGCTGTAGTACCCAGTGTTGCCTGGGTTAGTAACCGTCTCTCTATCTCTCTCCCACTGTCCCTCTCTCCCAGCCTCTATCTGTCTGTCTCTTTCCCTGTCTATCTCTTCCCTTTGTGTCTCTCTCTGTGTGTGTGTCTGTCTGTCTCTGTGTGTCTGTCTCTTTTTCTGTTTGTCCCTGTCTGTTTCTTTCCCTGTGTGTCTCTCTGTGTCTGTCTCTGTGTTTGTTTCTGCCTCTTTCCCTGTCTGCCTCTTTCCCTGTCTGCCTCTTTCCCTGTCCACCTCTTTCCCTGTCCACCTCTTTCCCTGTCCGCCTCTTTCCTTGTCCGCCTCTTTCCCTGTCCGCCTCTTTCCCTGTCCGCCTCTTTCCCTGTCCGCCTCTTTCCCTGTATGCCTCTTTGTGTTTGTCTCTTTTCCTGGCTCTCTGTCTCTGTCTCTTTCCCTGTCTTTCTCTGTCTGTCTCTTTTCCTATCTGTCTGTCTCTTTTCCTGTCTGTCTGTCTCTCTCTCTCTGTCTGTCTCTGTCTCTCTGTCTGTCTGTCTCTTTCCCTGTCTGCCTCTTTCTCTCTCTCTCTGTCCCTCCACCAATATCATATTACCTCACACATAAGCTTATTATACTAAGAATATCCTTCATTGCCTATAGCAACCAATCAGAGCTCTTATTACTAACCTGTAGCTCCCAGCTCCATTGACTTTAATGGAGGCAGGTTTTTGGAGAGTAACTGTAAACTGCAGGGTTACATTTTCCACTCAAAATAATAGTTTATGACGTTCCCTGAGTCATATGAGGCGTCTTTGCAAAATGTTGTGATTGTAAATGTCCCTGACTGCCTCTTTCCCTGACTACCTCTCTCCCTGACTGCCTCTTTCCCTGTCTGTCTCTTTTCCTGTCTTTCTCTGTCTCTCTTTCCCTGTCTTTCTCTGTCTCTCTTTCCCTGTCTGTCTGTCTCTCTGTCTGTCTCTCTCTCTGTCTCTTTCTGTCTCTCTCTGTCTCTCTACCGACATCATATTACCTCACACATAAGCTTCCTATACTAAGAATATCCTTCATTGCCTATTAATAACCTGTAGCTTCCAGCTCCATTGACTTTAATGGAAGCAGTTTTTTTGGAGAGTAACTGTAAAGCGCGAGGTTAAATTTCCTTGTCAAAACAATAGTCTATGACATTCTCTGAGTCACATGAGGTGTCTGTGCAAAATTTTGTGATTGTAAATGTGACGGTGCGGATTTCTTTAGCGGACACACACACACACACACACACATACACACATACTGTACATACATAAATACACTCAGCTTTATATATACGGTATATATATATATATATATATATATATATGTATATATATATTTATATATACAGTCATATGAAAAAGTTTGGGCACCCCTATTAATGTTAACCTTTTTTCTTTATACCAATTTGGGTTTTTGCAACAGCTATTTCAGTTTCATAAATCTAATAACTGATGGACTGAGTAATATTTCTGGATTGAAATGAGGTTTATTGTACTAACAGAAAATGTGTAATCCGCATTTAAACAAAATTTGACCGGTGCAAAAGTATGGGCACCTCAACATAAAAGTGACATTAATATTTTGTAGATCCTCCTTTTGCAAAAATAACAGCCTCTAGTCACTTCCTGTAGCTTTTAATGAGTTCCTGGATCCTGGATGAAGGTATATTTGACCATTCCTGTTTACAAAACAATTCCAGTTCAGTTAAGTTTGATAGTCGCCGAGCATGGACATCACGCCTCAAATCATCCCACAGATGTTCAATGATATTCAGGTCTGGGGACTGGGATGGTCATTCCAGAACATTGCAATTGTTCCTCTGCATGAATGCCTGAGTAGATTTGGAGCGGTGTTTTGGATCATTGTCTTGCTGAAATATCCATCCCCTGCGTAACTTCAACTTCGTCACTGATTCTTGCACATTATCGTCAAGAATCTGCTGATGCTGAGTTGAATCCATGCGACCCTCAACTTTAACAAGATTCCCGGTGCCTGCATTGGCCACACAGCCCCAAAGCATGATGGAACCTCCACCAAATTTTACTGTGGGTAGCAAGTGCTTTTCTTGGAATGCCGTGTTTTTTTGCCTCCATGCATAACGCCTTTTTGTATGACCAAACAACTCAATCTTTGTTTCATCAGTCCACAGGACCTTCTTACAAAATGTAACTGGCTTGTCCAAATGTGCTTTTGCATACTTCAGGCAACTCTGTTTGTGGCGTGCTTGCAGAAACGGCCTCTGTCGCATCACTCTCCCATACAGCTTCTCCGTGTGCAACGTGCGCTGTATTGTTGACCGATGCACATTGACACCATCTGCAGCAAGATGATGCTGCAGGCCTTTGGAGGTGGTTTGTGGATTGTCCTTGACTGTTCTCACCATTCTTCTTCTCTGCCTTTCTGATATTTTTCTTGGCCTGCCACTTCTGGGCTTAACAAGAACTGTACCTGTGTTCTTCCATTTCCTTACTATGTTCCTCACAGTGGAAACTGACAGTTTAAATCTCTGAGACACCTTTTTGTATCCTTCCCCTGAACAACTATGTTGAATAATCTTTGTTTTCAGATCATTTGAGAGTTGTTTTGAGGAGCCCATGATGCCACTCTTCATAGGAGATTCAAATAGGAGAATAACTTGCAAGTGGCCACCTTAAATACCTTTTCTCATGATTGGATACACCTGTATATAAGTTCAAAGCTAAATGAGGTTACAGAACCAATTTAGAGCTTTAGTAAGTCAGTAAAAAGTAGTTAGGAGTGTTCAAATCACGAAATTGATAAGGGTGCCCATACTTTTGCACCGGTCAAATTTTGTTTAAATGCGGATTGCACATTTTCTGTTAGTACAATAAACCTCATTTCAATCCAGAATTATTACTCAGTCTATCAGTTATTAGATATATGAAACTGAAATAGCTGTTGCAAAAACCCAAATTGTTATAAAGAAAAAAGGTTAACATTAATAGAGGTGCCCAAACTTTTTCATATGACTGTATATATACATATATATATTACACGTCTTTCCAAGCATGGCGTTAAGAGTGTGGAAGGTTTGAGGGGTGGAGCCTGGGCGGGGTCTCAAGGGGGCCCGAAAATGTTGCCAGTATGGGGCCCTGAAATTCCTATTGGCGGCCCTGTATGTGAGTATAACATGCTGTGTGTCATATCTGTAATGTATTATGTGCTGTCTGTATGTGTTATGTATAACATGTGTGTGTCCTGTATACTGTGCATTGCAATGTCTGTCTATCTATTATCTGTCTGTCTGCCTATCTATTATATATCTATCTATCTCCCTATCTATCTATCTATCTATCATCTATCCCTCTATCTATCATATATCTATCTATCCCTCTATATATCTATCTAGCTATCATATTTCTATCTATTTATCTATCTCCCTATCTATCTATCTATCCCTCTATCTATCTATGTATCCCTCTATCTCTCTTTCTATCTATCATCTATCTATCTATGTATCCCTCTATCTGTCTATCTATCTAGCTATCATATTTCTATCTATGTATCTATCCCTCTATATATCTATGCATCCCTCGATCCCGCTATCTATCTATCTATCTATCTATCTATCTATCTATCATCTATCTATCTATGTATCCCTCTATCTATCTATCATATATCTATCTATCTATCCATCCATTTATCATATACCTATCTATCTATCTATCATATATCTATCTATCATATATCTATCTATCTATCATATATCTATCTATCTATCTATCATATATCTATCTATCTATCTATCTATCTATCTATCTGATATCTATTTGTCTATCATCTATCCAGCGTTGGTCTGGCACACAGACACCAGTCAATGCCCCAGAGGGCTCTCCAACTGGACATAGAGGGGACCCGTCAGCAGAGGCACCACCGGCATCAAAGATCCGGAGCTCCAGCCCAGAACTTCTTGGCCGGAGCCCCGAATCTTCTGCAACCACCGCACTGAACTATGTCGGCGTCACTGCGATACAGTTCAATCCTGTGACAGAGCACAGAGCTCCATGCTCTATCATCACTGCCTGTCTCCTAAGCCACAGACTGCTGAAGGCCTGTGTCTTAGGAGACCGTATATCCACGAGGGCAGTGCAGTGACATCATTGCATAGCGTTGCCTCTGCAGGCCACCATATAAGAGAAGACGGAGGCTGCGGTGCTGGGAATCAGGATTAGGTGAGTATAATTTTTTTTATGTCTATATGGGATCTGTGGGGGCTCCTGTTGTATATAAGAGGCTATGTGGGGGCTCCTACTGTGTGCAGGAGGCTGTGTGGGGGTTCCTACTGTGTGCAGGAGGCTGTGTGGGGGCTCCTGCTGTGTGTAGGAGGCTGTGTGGGGGTTCCTGCTGTGTGCAGGAGGCTGTGTGGGGGCTCCTGCTGTGTGTAAGAGGCTGTGTGAGGGCTCCTGCTGTGTGTAGGAGGCTGTATGAGGGCTCCTGCTGTGTGTAGGAGGCTGTGTGGGGGTTCCTGCTGTGTGCAGGAGGCTGTGTGGGGGCTCCTGCTGTGTGTAAGAGGCTGTGTGAGGGCTCCTGCTGTGTGTAGGAGGCTATATGAGGGCTCCTGCTGTGTGTAGGAGGCTGTGTGAGGGCTCCTGCTGTGTGCAGGAGGCTGTGTGGGGGCTCCTGCTGTGTGCAGGAGGCTGTGTGGGGGCTCCTGCTGTGTGCAGGAGGCTGTGTGGGGGCTCCTGCTGTGTGTAGGAGGCTGTGTGAGGGCTCCTGTTGTGTATAGGAGGCTGTGTGAGGGCTCCTGCTGTGTGTAGGAGGCTGTGTGAGGGCTCCTGCTGTGTGCAGGAGGCTGTGTGGGGGCTCCTGCTGTGTGCAGGAGGCTATGTGGGGGCTCCTGCTGTGCGTAGGAGACTGTTTGGGGGCTCCTGCTGTGCGTAGGAGACTGTTTGGGGGCTCCTGCTGTGCATGGGAGGCTGTGTGGGAGCTCCTGCTGTGCATAGGAGGCTGTGTGGGGGCTCCTGCAGCTATTTGCATATAGTTGTTGTGTGGCCTCTAGAGTTAACTCCTCCTATGGACCCGAGACACCCCAGTCCAACCCATCTATCTTTTCTATAGTATCTATGCGTGTGTCATGTGTATGGTGTAATTTATGCAGTGGCAAAATGACTTGGCCTGTCGGTGATGGGGGCCATTGCTATTTTCTCGGATGCATGGTTGAAAACCATTCAGGATCAGTTGGCCACTGGCTCTCTGTTTCGCCCTTGCTCTGCACTGCTGTGGGCCCTGGATAAGTGTAATGACATCAGAGGGAGACTGACGTGATTCCAGTGGGCCCAGCAGCTGCGGCCAGAGTGGGTGCAGAGCATGTGTAGGGGGTAATATATATATGTATCTATTTACTAGCTGTAGTACCTGGCGGTGCCTGGGATAGTAATTGTCTCTCTCCCTCTCCCTCTCTCCCACCCTCTGTGTCCCTCTCTGTCTGTCTGTCTCCCTCTCTCTGTCTGTGTGTTTCTGTCTCTGTGTGTCTGTGCTTGTGTTTGTGTGTATCTCTGTGTCTCTGTCTCTGTGTATCTCTATCTATGTGTGTCTCTGTGTCTATATCTGTGTTTCTTTGTGTCTCTTTGTGTCTCTGTCTCTGCGTGTCTCTGCGTGGCTCTGTCTTTGTGGGTCTCTGTGTGTGTCTATCTCTGTGTATCTCTGTCTATGTGCCTGTCTCTGCCTCTGTATCTGTCTGTCTCTGTGTCTCTGTGTGTCTCTGTGTGTGAATGTGTCTTTGTGTGTGTCCGTGTCTCTGTATGTGTGTCTCTGTCTCTGCGTGTCTGTGTGTCTCTGTCTGTGTGTCTCTGTCTTTGTGGGTCTCTTGTCTGGTCTTTGTTTGTCTGTGTATCTCTGTCTGTGTCTCTGTGTGTCTCCGTCTCTTTCTCTTTGCCTCTGTGTCTCTGTATCAGTTATCAGTCTTTGTGTGTCTATGTCTCTGTGTGTCTCTGTATCAGTCTCTATATTAGTCTGTCTCTGTATCTGTATTTGTGTGTCTTTGTATCAGTCTTTGTGTCTATGTCTCTGTGTGTGTCTCTGTATCAGTCTATGTGTGTCTCTGTGTCTCTCTTTGTCTCTATATCAGTCTCTGTGATTCTCTGTCTGTCTCTGTATCTCTATCTCTGTGTCTCTGTCTCTGTGTCTCTCTGTCTCCTCTGTCTCTGTCTCTGTGTGTCTCTATGTCAGTCTATGTGTGTGTCTCTGCATCAGTCTCTGTGTGTGTGTTTCTCTTTGTGTCTCTGTGTTTCTGTGTGTCTGTCTCTGTATCAGACTCTGTGTCCCTGTGTGTCTCTGTATCAGTCTGTGTGTCTCTGTGTGTATCTGTCTCTATATTAGTCTCTCTGGGTGTGTGTCTCTGTCTCTGTTTGTCTCCATCAACATTATATTATCTGACACATTACCTGTCTTATACTAACAATGCCCTTTGTTACCTATAGCAACCAATTACAGCTCCTATTAATGACCTGTAGCTCCCAGCTCTATTGATTTTAATGTAAGCAGGTTTTTCAGCAAATAACTGTAAAGTGCGGGGTTAAATTTTCCCCTCAAAACATAGTCTATGACGTTCCTTGAGTCACATGGGGCGTCTGTGGAAAATTTTGTGATTGTAAATGCGACGGTGCGGATTCCTTTAACAGACATACACATATACATACACCCAACTTTATATATTAGATTATACACCCTACATATGCCCTGTACCTGTCACGTATAGTGTGTAATGTAATGTAATTCTGAATATTGACCGGCCATATCCTCTAGGTGTGTAATGTGCACTCTGTTAGGATTTCACTTGCCGAGTAGTTGTCACCTGATCGCTCACTTGTGATTTGCAATGTGTGGTCATCTGCAGAATGACGTCTCCTCCTTTTTTCTCTCAAATTGAAAATTATAACAATGAGAAAATGATAACAATGAGAGACGCAGGAGGAGACGTCATTCTGCAGATGACCCTCAGTCTGCAAATCACTGGTGAGCGATCACACGACCACTCAAATTGGCAAATTAAATCCTAACAGTGTATATTACACATTTTGGGGGTTCGACCAGTCAATGTGCAGAATGTCAGACACAGGGGAGATACCGGTCAGTCCGGGCCAGCAGAGCAGGGAGAAGCCGTTGGGCAGCAGCCTCCCGGGCACCTCATCCTGACTGCATCGTCCTCGGCAGAGATTAAATGTGTTTTATCTGAAATGTGGAGACAAGAAGAGAAGAGTACCGCACATGATGGGGAGCACAACAACAATAAATGGTAAAAACAACCTTTATTTGTAGCAAAAGTTAAAAACCATTAAAATACAAAACACACACCTAATGGCACGGCATGCGCCCACCGCCCAGCTCCAAAGCAATATTGTGCGTATTACAAATCATGAAATACAAGCATTAATGACACGTGGCAAAATTTGAGATGACAATAAACAGCATGTATACAGCCGTAACAAAACCCAGAGGGAGAATATAAGCATATACCCTCATAAAGCCACAGGGCAAGAAGAGGCCCAACAATACCAGGACATAGTCAGAGGTATAAAGTTTGCAATTACTGACTATAATCAAATAACCTGATGTAGCAATATACCTATGCTCGTATACAGACCATAAGTCCCTCTAAGGGAGAGGATGGTAAGGAATGTGGAGGCAGGGACGGGGGTAGGCATGGAATACCGTGAGCAAGGCCCACGCGTATCGCCACAAGAAAAACGGCTTCCTCAGGGTATGCTCGTATACAGACCATAAGTCCCTCTAAGGGAGAGGATGGTAAGGAATGTGGAGGCAGGGACGGGGGTAGGCATGGAATCCCGTGAGCAAGGCCCACGCGTATCGCCACAAGAAAAACGGCTTCCTCAGGGTACCCTGAGGAAAACGTTTTTCTTGTGGCGATACGCGTGGGCCTTGCTCACGGGATTCCATGCCTACCCCCCGTCCCTGCCTCCACATTCCTTACCATCCTCTCCCTTAGAGGGACTTATGGTCTGTATACGAGCATAGGTATATTGCTACATCAGGTTATTTGATTATAGTCAGTAATTGCAAACTTTATACCTCTGACTATGTCCTGGTATTGTTGGGCCTCTTCTTGCCCTGTGGCTTTATGAGGGTATATGCTTATATTCTCCCTCTGGGTTTTGTTACGGCTGTATACCTGCTGTTTATTGTCATCTCAAATTTTGCCACGTGTCATTAATGCTTGTATTTCATGATTTGTAATACGCACAATATTGCTTTGGAGCTGGGCGGTGGGCGCATGCCGTGCCATTAGGTGTGTGTTTTGTATTTTAATGGTTTTTAACTTTTGCTACAAATAAAGGTTGTTTTTACCATTTATTGTTGTTGTGCTCCCCATCATGTGCGGTACTCTTCTCTTCTTGTCTCCATAGTCCCCTTGCCACACGGGTGAGCACTTGTCTCAACACATTACATTATTTTTGGCGGTGCACCCCCTCCCTGGTTGTTATCTGAAATGTGGAAGCATCAGAGGAAAATATACACGACTGCAATAATGGAGCCGGTGTCTGATTCCTTCCACGCGGGGGTCGTGCAGGAGGAATCAGCTGTCAGATTCCTTACCTGGTAGCAAAAAACCATTGGAGTCTCCTATGTTACATGGCATCACTGCCGTCTGCACATCACATGTAATGGTTCACACGGGGCATCTTTTTTACCACAAATATGCAGCGTTTTTGTCCCAAGAATGCACCAAAAATGCACCCTGGCAAAAACACATAAAAAAAACACAATGTGTTTTTGACGCGTTTTACCGGTTTTTAAGTCTAATCTATTGACTGTAAGGGTTCAAAAACGAAAACGCAAAAATAATTGACCTGCTGCATATTGAAAAACGCAGCCAAGATGCAGCCAACAAAAGATGCCCAGTGTGGACAGCAAAAGAGAAATCCCATAGACTTTGCTGGGAGGAGGGAGTGCATGCATTTGCAGCATCTTTGTGACCTCAAAAATGCAACAGAAAATGCACTGTGTGAACTTAGCCTTAGTGTCGTTATGAAGGCCATTCTATGAGTGTAATGCACCTTCAGCAGCTGAGGTGTATTATGAGGTTCTGCAGCAGCTGAGGTGTATTATGAGGTTCTGCAGCAGCTGAGGTTTATTATGAGGTTCTGCAGCAGCTGAGGTGTATTATGAGCTTCTGCAGCAGCTGAGGTGTATTATGGGATTCTGCAGCAGCTGAGGTGTATTAAGAGGTTCTGCAGCAGCGGAGGTGTATTATGAGATTCTGCAGCAGCTGAGGTGTATTATGAGATTCTGCAGCAGCTGAGGTTTGTATGATGAGGTTCTGCGGCAGCTGAGGTGTGTATTATGGGGTCATGCAGCAGCTGAGATGTGTATTATGGGGTTCTGCAGCAGCTGAGGTGTGAATGATGTGGTTCTGTAGCATCTGAGGTGTGTATGATGAGGTTCTGCAGCAGCTGAGGTGTGCATTATGAAGTTCTGCAGAATATTACATTATTCGGCATGGATTTATCTTACAAATTTTCCAACAAAAATATTTGCAGCATTTCCAAATGGGGTGAGCCCAGACTGGTTAATAAAGGGATTACAGTATATATGCCATAGTTCTTCCATACACCATGCCCCTCCCTCATGGTGGGTATGTGGTGCTGCACCTCAGTCTGCTCAGGGTAGTGGAGCTGAGAGGCAGCGACACATACACAGCGCCCCCCATCCTCATGGTGTGTATGTGGTGCTGCACCTCAGTCTGTTCAGGTCATTTTAGCTGAGAGGCAGCGACACATACACAGTGCCCCCCATCCTTATGGTGGGTATGTGGTGCTGCACCTCAGTCTGCTCAGGGTAGTGGAGCTGAGAGGCAGCGACATATACACAGCGCCCCCCATCCATATGGTGTGTACGTGGTGCTGCACCTCAGTGTGTTCAGGTCAGTGGAGCTGAGAGGCAGTGACACATATAACCTGAGGACTCTTTATCTAATATATAAAGCTGAATGTGTGTGTGTATGTGTGTGTGTGTATGTGTGTGTGTGTGTGTGTATGTCCGGGATTGGCATCCGCACCGTCGCAGCTACAGCCACAAAATTTTGCACACTCACACTTCTGGACCCCGAGAGCGTCATAGGCTATGTTTCGAGGGGAAATTTTAACCCTGCTCTTTACAGTTATTCACCAAAAAACCTGCCTCCATTAAAGCGAATGGAGCTGGGAGAAACAGTGCAGCCAGAACTTCAGAAGAATGCGCAGCCACGCCCTTATATGGAATGTTGGCGTGTCACAATGCAGCCAGGGAAAGAGGCAGACACAGACAGGGAAAGAGACAGACAAAGGGAAACAGACAGACAGGGAAAGAGAGGGAAAGAGACAGACAGGGAAAGAGACAGACAGGGAAAGTGACAGAGATAGACAGACAAGGAAAGAGATAGATAGACAGACAGACAGACAGGGAAAGAGATTGAAACAGACGGAGAAAGAGATAGAGACAGTCAGAGACAGACAGGGAAAGAGACAGACAAAGACAGGTAAAGAGACAGACAAAGAGACAGACACAGGGAAAGAGACAGAGGGAAAGAGACATACAGGGAAAGAGAGGTAAAGAGACAGACAGGGAAAGAGAGGGAAAAAGAGGGAAAGAGACAGACAGGGAAAGAGACAGACAGGGAAAGTGACAGAGATAGATAGACAGACAGGGAAAGAGATTGAGACAGACAGAGAAAGAGACAGTCAGATACAGACAGGGAAAGAGATAGAGAGAGAGACAGAGAGATATATACAGCGGGGGAGACAGACAGAATGGGAGAGAAACAGAGAGACAGTTACTATCCCGGGCAGCGCCGGGTGCTATGTTGTGAGGCGAAATTTTAACCCCGCGCGTTCCAATTTACCAATCAATTTTGCCCCTATCTACATAATGGGGAAAAAGGGAAACGAAAAGTGTTGGGGGCAAATTGACAGCTGCCAGTATATACCGTACAGTTGCTAATGTGGGGCCCCGACATGGGATACTCACCACACTCAGGGATATGAACACACACATAAAATGCGCCACACACTACCACATACTTGAACACATATACCACCCTCAGCACACATTTCACCACACATACACCAACCTCGCCACATAATCGCCCTAAAACACACCTATTTGTTTTGTGGTTTTTGTGTGCAGAATACATTTTTGTTAATACAGTCTATTTTGTTAACAGCAGTTATTAACCCGGGCGAAGCCGGGTAGTACAGCTAGTTATGTATAAAGCAGAGCTTTTTTCTAATTTCTCACATTCCCCTTTAACATCTGTATTTTGGACTATTTGGTCCAGAGTACACGCAGCATCGCCCGCCTGCTCTATGGTGCCTTGTCTGGTATCATCTGGTACATTTATCCTCAGGATACCACCAATGGGACCACGACCTGCGCCACTCTAAGTGTATAGGAATTTATAACATCTCTCCATGAAGAGTGGCAGTGCCTCATTGTGCAGATACATGTGCGCCCCATTAAGGGGATCCATATGTACCATCCATAATGTAATATCCAAGCATACAACATGTACAAGATGTGGTGGAATTAATTGGGATTTGAGAAGCAGATTCTCCAGCACAAATCTGGAGGACTTTATTGTACATTTGAAGAAATCAATTTTCTTAGGATATAAAAAAAATTGGCCTCTGGTCCTCATTTGTTTCCTGGAAACTGGGTAAAAAATCAGTAGGGGGGGCACCAAAGGGCAGTTTTGCACAGGGCACCGTTCAGGCTAAGGCCGGCCCTGTGCGTGATCTTCATCCTCTGTGACTGTGGGGACAGCAGTTACACATGCTTTTTGACGCAGACCTTACACCCCTTTACCCGCAACAGCCAGTGTGATTGTCATGTCGTCAGTTGTTTTGGAAGTGGAAAAGCTGCTGGTGTTGAACTCTCTCAGACATCGAGAGAACCACCTTTGGATGAAGGCAACATTATATCTACGCCTGCACCTTCCTCACAGATTGGCTGGACTACCTACAGTTAAAAATTGCGTAGCAGAAATGGAGAGGTGGTGTACAATGCAGAGTTGGTCTAGCTTTATTGACAGCTGAATAACCAACACTGAATATGTCAGGCAATGAAAATATTCCCCTAAAATTGCTTGCACTTTTTGCAGGTAAAATTGCGTAGCAAAAATGGACAGGTGGTGTACTATGCACAGGTGGTGTATCTTGCTTGACAGCAAAGAAACCCTAAGTTAGTATCTCAGACAATTTTAGTATGCCCCTAAAAGTGTCAGCACTTTTGGAAATTAAATTTGCATAGCAAAAATAGAGAGGAGGGTAGAATGCACATGTGGTGTACCTTGCTTGACAGCAGAGGAACCCTAAGGTAGTATCCCAGACAATTTTAGTATGCCCCTAAAAGTGTCAGCACTTTTTGCAATTAAAATTGCAAAGCAAAAGTGGAGAGATGTGTAGAATGCACAGGTGCGGTAGCTTGCTTGTCAGCAGAGGAAGCCTAACTTTCTATCTCTGGCAATAAAACAATGCCCCAAGGAATTGCCTGAGCTGATTTAGCCAGACACTGTTATATAAACCCCTGCACGGCACTGGCACAGACCTGCCTAGCAAAAATGGCTATGAACTGCTGTAATGCAGCCCTGAAAAGGGCTGAAATTACAAGTAGTCCCTAATCCCTAAAGCGATGTGTAGATTGCACTGTATGTCTATAGCACACACAGCAGCAGCAGCAGCGGGAGCGGTGACTGTCACCCACCCACAGCAGAGAGATAATGGCGGCGATGGGGAAAATGGCCGGGTCTTATAAGGCAAGGACATGTGACATGCACATCCAATGACACATGTCCTTGCTTGTCTGGCAAAAATCCACTTTGCTGAGTGTGTGTCTATGATTGCCTGACAGCCTGGCCTGCCCGACTGTATGCGCGGATAGGAAAAGAAAAAAAAAATGGCGATCGCCATTCTTTCAGCACTCAGCAGCAGCACTGATCTAAACCCCGTCCCCCCCCCCGGAGACAATACGCTGAATTTTGATAATATCATGATTCACAGTGACTCACACTATTACAGTGAAAAGCCAGCTAGTAACTAGCTACGCTTTTGGTGATCGAGCCCTTATCGAACGTAACTTGAACTGACGAACTTGAAGCAAATCGTTCGAGTTCGTCGAACGACTCGAACACTCCCCAAAATTACCCGAGTTTAAAATTGGTGAATCGTTCGACTCGAACATCGCTCAACTCTAGTGAACATAGCCTAAAGGGGTGGAGGAGGCGAGGGGTTTTATTTCTCTTTTTTTTAAGTTGCCTTATATACAAGTCATTACACAGGAAAGAATTTTTCCTAACATTTTTTCCAGGAAAATCCATTTTAGCTTCTGTTTTGTATTTTTTATTGTCAGTCCGTAAAAGTGGAGTAATACTCTGATAACAATGTTTTCAGCAGTGACCTGGCAGTCAGAGATGCACCCAGGCGTCTTCCCCATGCTGCTGCCATTCAATTTCATATCTGTTTCTAACCATTTCAGTGATTTAACTGCCCCCTAGACCTACTAAGAGAGTCTGCTGGAAAAATGTTTGAGTTTCCCATTGACTTCCATTACACTCGTTTCTCAAGTCAAGCACCCGAGCAGTCTTTCCTCGATTCAAGTACCAAGCACCCAAGAATTTTACTGCTCGCTCATCACTATTAATGTGCTATCTGTAACATTGTCAATTTAAACAAGGCCTTAGAAAAGTAATTACTTTGACGAAACAATAGTGAAAGAGGAGATTTACAAAAAGCCTTGGATAAAATAGAAGCGGGACTGATTATGCTGAAGTTCAGTTTCCATGAGGCAGGGCGAGGTCCTGTGACACAGCAGGGCTGGGTTGGTTTGTCTGTGAGAATCTTTGTAACTCACAAGAATGGGCATGTTCCTCAGAGGGATAAAAGCTGCTGACTCTTTATAAATATATTATAATAAGAGTTAAATTTGTTGGTTTTAATATTTCAATTAATTGGACCTAGGTTATCAAAACAAGCATATTTTCAAGTCTTTGGTTAATACCTTAGCAGAATCATAACGCACACCATTATTTCAAGAACGTACTTTATATACCTACCTGTGAAAAATCATGGACCTGTAACCAATGTAAACAGCTCTATTCCCTATAATATACATGACTGCTATCCAAAAAGAACATGGATAATTCTCGTACAAGAAAAACTGAAGTCTGAATGAGCCCTTATAAAGAGGAGAGTAGAACATTGATAGTGGTCCCATTGTCAACTCTAAAAATGTCAGCATTGTGCGATCAAACAGGGGCCTCTGCTGAATAAATTATTGATGCCAAGTATAATGCTTGTTTATTTCTCTGTATCCTTTTTTTATATGGTTTGTATATTTTGTGTATGCTTGATTTTGTTTAGTATACATTTCTTAAAGATATCCTTTCAAATCTTATATAGTTATTAATATTTTGTATTGTTTTGATAATTTGTCTATGCTTTTTTTCTTTAATGAGAGTCTGGCTGTATGACTGCAGCCATGTATACTCTTCTCTCAAATGCTTCAGTGTTTCAGAGAAAATATAGTTTGAAAGTCCAACCAGGGACTATTGGCAGAAACGTGACTTCCCCCAAGCCATATTTTCAAACAATATTATCTCTAAAATGCAACAATGTACCGCCCCCGTGCCAGCGGCCGAGCTGCTCGGATCCGGAGCCGCGGTGGCTTGAGGGGTCTCCGGACCCAGGGGGGGTTCAAGCGGACACTCAAATGTCAAAAGAGAGGGAAAATATGTACAGTGGATTAAAAGTTTGTGACGTCACCCACGGTGGGTGGTAATGTGAGACACCACCGCTGCTGTTGGGGAGCCCGGTGACGATGTTAAAGCAGCAGGATGTTTAACCCCTCCATGGGTAGGGGGTTTGGTGTCCCGGGGCCCGTTGAATGGTTGGCGCTTGGGGTGCCGTTGGGGATAGGAGAAGGGTTTTCAGTGTACTCACTCAGTTCAGAAATAACCACACCAACAGCTTGTAAACAAGAGTTCTGAGCACCACTGCAGCTTGGAGGGAGCACTCTTGGGTCCGTGTGCTTGGTTTCTGCGGTTAGTCTTTGGCCCTTTCCTTGGCACCTGTGTTTCTCTTTGGACCCTCAAGTCTGAACCTTTTTGGGTCCCGCTCACCCGTATTGCTAATGGAGTGTGCTTGCTCTCAGGGTTCACGCGTAGGATTTCTTTGGACTGTATTGGGAAAGTCCTATGCCATCGGTGCGCTAGTACCCCGCTTTTGGAGTGGGTTGGGGATGAATCTTGAAGAAGTCTTCACCCCCGTCGAGTAAATTACCGGGACGCGTGAAGCTACTTCCCGGCCTAGGGTCCACGTACCCCGTCGTGCCCTGGCCCCTGCCCGATGATAGCTCAAGGCCGCCGGCTGCCCTCAAGGGGCAGTCCGTGCCCCTTGACAGAATCCCCTGTGACCGGGGTTCCAGCTCCTACCAGGCCCAGACCAACATCTGCCACCTAGTAACTACAGGAGCCCTGCTCCCCGACCTCTCCTGACGAGGGTCACCACTCCATAACCACTCCTTTCACTCTCCTTTTCTCGACTCCACTCTACTGTCACTTTCTCACTTTCCCCTTACCAACCCCCCAAGTGGGTGGCCCTATTCCCTTAAGGCCCCCCAATGGTGTGTATGGTGGGTACAGTGTAAAGTGTTCCTAGGGTTTTGATTGGCTCAGCAGTTAGCAACACCAAAGGACCAGGACCCGTAACCAAGGAGGAGCGGATATTGTGCAGAAGGGCAGATTGCACAATACCCTGTGATGACCTGATAGGCCAGGGCGTCACAACAACAATTCAGAGAAAAAGATAAACTATAAAACCATGCAAGATATTAATAGATATATAAGATATGACAGGACATCATCAAAAAAATATATAGAAGACAAAATTAAACAAACGATAAATACAAAATATACAAATACTGTAGTCCGAGGAAAATGTTCCAGCACTCTGATGACTTCCAATGCAATCAATCTTGTTTACTAAAAAAAAAAATTAAAAATGCACATCAATGGAAAGTACAATCAGGGTAACAAGATGCATAGGAAGGGTGGAACTGTTATGTGTTTCAAACCTGATACTCCCTGATTCTTAATCGTTTGTGTCTAAACTATGGTAAAGGTTCCCCTTATGAAAACCATTAATTGGAAAAAGCAGGGGCGTAACGACTATAGTCGCAGAGGTTGCCATTGTGACCAGGCCTGCAGGGTTAGGGGCTCGCCCTGCAGATCAGCAGCTGGCTCCTTAATGTGAGAGACAGGCTGCGCTGTTCTGTGGCAGACCATGCGGCCGCTATATGGCCCATGAATCAGGGGGGCCCGGTGTCAGCGGTGGAGACACTGGGCCCCCCTTGCCCATCATCGCACACAGCAACAATGAAGCATCGAGCGGAGCTCTCCGCTACATGCTTAATTATTCTCACCCTGTGCCTGCTCTTGACGTCACAGTGCAGCCGAGCGTTGTGATGTCACCACTGTGCAAGTGCTGTGCTGACTGCAGTGCGCAGAACAGGGATGCTCTGACCGGAGGAACGAGGAGAGGTGAGGACTTGTTGTTTGTTTGGGGTATTTTTTAATCATTGAGTACACAGTGGCCAGAGGCCTATAGGGGTGCATTATACATGGAGGTCTATGGGGCTGCATTATATATGGAGGTCTATGGGGTGCATTATATATGAAGGTCTATGGGGTGCATTATACATGGAGGTCTATGGGGCTGCATTATACATGGAGGTCTATGGGGCTGCATTATACGTGGAGATCTATGGGGCTGCAATATACATGGAGGTCTATGGGACTGCATTATACATGGAGGTCTATTGGGCTGCATTATACATGGAGGTCTATGGGGTTGCATAATACAACATGAAGGACACCATATACATGGACTTTAGGGGTGCATTATACATAGAGGACTATGGGGCTGTATAATACAATATGAAAGACACCTTATACATGGACTATAGGGGTATATTATACATGGAAGAGTAAATGGAGGACTAGGGGGGCTAACTTATACATGGACTACTGGGGGTGCATTATAAAACATGGAGGACTATGGGGTGCATTATAATATATGGATGACTATGTGGTGCAGTATAATATATGGAGTACTATGGGGTGCATTATAATATATGGAAAACTTTGGGGAGAATTATACTACATGGAGGACTATGAGAGTTGCATTATAATAATTTGAAGGCTATGAGGGCTACTTTATACGTGGAGCATTGGAAATGCATTATAATACATGGAGGACTATGGGAATGCATTCTAATATATAAAGGGTTATGTGAGACCCTTTATACTATATGGAAGGCTATGTGAGGGCTATTTTTGTATTTGGAGAATTATATATAAGGGATGGCAAAGATACAAGCATGGGATGGGAAAGTTTTGTGCTGAGGGAAACAGGCTTCCCTCAGCACCCAGCTTTCCCATACTCTAGTATACATCGTCTCTCAGCACCCAGCTTTCCCATGCTCTGATATGGGAAAGCTGAGTGCTAAGGGAAAGATGTATAGCAGAGCAAGGGGAATCTGAGTGCCGAGGACATGATAGATATCAGAACATAGGAATGCTGGGTGCTGATAGAAAAAGGGATTTCAGATCATGGAAATCCTGGATGCTGAGGGAAAGAGCCAAGTGTCAGGGTTGTTATCCCATACCCCAAGTGTCGGCATCATTATCCTGTGCCCCAAGTGTCGGTAGAGGGGGGTCCCATGTCCAAACTTTGCACCAGGGGCCCATCAAACTCTACTTACGCAACTGGGAAAAAGAGATGTAGATTAACTCTTAAGTGCCATATGTCAATAGTCTTTGTTTAGATGGTCTGTCAGACGCCAAAATATAGGCATAAAGCTGGATGCCTTCTACACTTATGTCTATCATGATGTGACTGCAGGATAGAAAGTGACAGGGGGCATCTATACTATCCCTCAGGCTAGGAGGACCTAGGCTATCCCTGACCTGTGGATTACCCCTTTTGGTGCAGATACCAGCGTTTGATGCCTTACTCCTTAGTAAAGCAAATCTGTTCCTCCCTCCCCTCAGGGAAGGATGGGCAGTAGTGTGATGGCAACACAGATTAAGACAGGTAGGGAAAACCTAAAACTCTGACGCACTGCAAACTCACAGAAACAAGCAATAAGAAACTAAGGAGAAAAGCAAGACAAGTAAGGCAGCAACAAAAGGACAACAAGGGTTAACACCACATCCCCTGCAGTTGTCAATCAAAGAGAGCCATACCAGAATTCCAGAATACGGTGTAAGTCTTCACCCTGGCAGCATGATGAGTAGCTATTTTCAAATAAAATAATTTTACATTTTAAACACTGTAAACAAGGGACCTTCTTACTTAGTGCTGTTTGTTTATGACACTAATAAATAAATAGCGATCCCACAGGTTATGATTGGTTTTTACACAGACCAAGGGCATTTAACCCTAAATGGTGCTGTCAAAAGCAATAGTGGCATAATGACCAAGGTCGCAGAGATCCTGACTGCAAGTGAGCCCGGCAGGGTTAGGGGCCCGGCGCCCACCCTGCAGAGAAGCAGCCGTCTCCTCTCAGTGAGAGAGGAGCTGCGTTGTAGCAGCAGACCACGTGGCCACTATGGGGCCTGTGAGACGGGAGGCCTGATGCCAGTGGCAACACTGAGCCCACTAGCCCTCGCCCGTCACTCCACACAGCAATGATGAAGGATGAAATGGAGCGCTCCACTCCATCGTTCATCATTGTTTCCTGTGCCTCCACTCAACGTCTCAGTGCAGCAGAGCACAGTGATGTCATTATTGCGCATTGGCTGTGCTGAGATTGCAGAGCGTGGGACACTGACAGGGAACAAGGAGAGGTAAGGTGTTGTTTATTTTTTTAAATCAGTGAGTATATAGTGGCCAGAGGCCTATGGGGATGCATTAAACAGTATGTTGGTTGCATAACACAATATGGACTATGGGGCTGCATAATACAGTATGGACTATGGGGCTCCATAATACAATATGGACTATGGGGCTGCATAATGTAATATGGATTATGGGGCTGCATAATACAGTATGGACTATGGGGCTGCATAATACAGTATGGACTATGGGGCTGCATAAAACATGCAGGACTAAGGGGGTTGCATTATATTATATGGAGGACTATTGGGGTTACCTTATACATGGAATATGTTGGTGCATTACAATATATGGAAAACTATGGGGTGCAGTATAATATATGGAGGACTATGTGGTGAATTATAATGCTTGGATGATTATGGGAGGTACATCATAATATTTGGAGGGCTATGAGGGTTACCTTATACATGGAGGGCTATGGGAAATGCATTATAAGGAGCTTTAAGGGGGTGCATTCTAATATATGAAGGGTTATGTGTGATCCATTATACTCTCTGGAAGTCTATGTGGTCACCATTATAGTATTTGGAGAGCTATATATGAGGGGGGGAAAAGATACAAGAAGGGGAAAGTTTTGTGCTGAGGGAAAGAGGCTCTTTCCCTCAGTATCCAGCTTTCCCATGCTCTGCTATACATCTTCCCTCAGCACCAAACTTTCCCATGCTCTGATATCATGGAAAAGCTGGGTGCTGAGGGAAAGATGTGTATCGGAGCACAGGAAAACTGTGTGCTGATGGAAAGATGTATATCAGAGCATGGGGAAGCTGGATGCTGAGGACAAGATGTATATCAGAACACAGGAAAGCTGGGTCCTGATAGAAAGAGGGATTTCAGAATATGGGAAATCTGGTTACTGAGTAAAAAAGACTAACATGTAATCTCAACCCTATTTTAAAATGTGCAATTTTTATTAATATCATTAAAATGTACCCACAAACAGACACACAAACATAAATGAGAATGGATCACGATATCCTTGTAAATAACCAAGGAATTTTATATACACACTCACTTTAGGAAAGGGAAGGGAAACTAATATAGCCCTATAAGGGTAGTGCATCCCTACCTAACAACGGAGGGTATGACACCATAAGTTACCGGGCTCCCCCGTTCCACGTCGGCTCTCCCTCTCCCTGACCCTGATATAGGGATGGGATGGAAAGCCCTATAGTGGTGCTTGCACAGTACAATATATATGAGTTCCCAAATGGTAATACTCCTCCCTGTATTGTTTTCCTTAGATCAAGAAGGTATCAATTTACTGATCTATAACCAGGAATTCCTATTCATGATACTAGCACTGTACAAGATGTATAGACTTCTATTCCTAATACATTATCTTTATGCAAGGTAGTGATCCATAAGAGTTATTTACAACCACATATGTTACAGGGTGGTATACCCCACAAGTATAGTACAGTCACCTAGAGTCATATCACAAGGGGCTCAGATAATCTCCCCATTATACCCCAGGAGCTGAACGAAAAATGGGATACAGACACCCCTGCAAATTACTGCAAAATAGAAAAGGTTGCTCCAATCATATTCTATATAATAAAGTATAACAGGGAGAAAAGATGAATTACTTCCCTGAGAAGCAGGAATCCAGGCCTGCCAGGCCTCAACGCGTTTCTCCTCTCCCTTTAGAGGGTCATCAGGAGGCTAAGGGGAGACGGCAGCGGGTCCTGTTCAATAACAATCCATGGCTGTAAGCCGAGTGTCAGCGTCATTATCCTATACCCCGAGTGTCACCGTCATTATCCTGTACCCCGAGTGTTGGTGTACATTGAGGGGGGCCCAGGTCCAAACTTTGCACCAGGGCCCATCAAACTCCACTGAATAGTGGCATTTACTTAACAGAGGACTCCTTTTTTAAACCTATCAGCACCCTGCAATCATGATCATAAGTCCCAGCAGTTGCCAATCCAAGAAATGGTCTGGAGAATGCTGGCTTATTAGGCCTGCAGCCTGCTGATAAGCAGATTCTAATAGGCTGTATTAGTGAGAGCTCAGGTAGACAAGTGTATGAATCAGTCATCTGCTATCTGATTTTTGATCGAATAAGAAACAAATGGACAGCATAAGTGTAAACAGGTGCCAGGAATGCAAGGAGACAAGAAAGGTGACTCAATGGTAACTCACAACAAATATTTATTTTGCATCCCAGGGAGTT
Source organism: Anomaloglossus baeobatrachus (assembly GCF_048569485.1). Classification (NCBI taxonomy): domain Eukaryota; kingdom Metazoa; phylum Chordata; class Amphibia; order Anura; family Aromobatidae; genus Anomaloglossus; species Anomaloglossus baeobatrachus. The sequence goes on along the minus strand of NC_134354.1, from coordinate 277,756,080 downwards.
AGGGAATATTCAATCAATAAGTGGTACAAATCTTTATGGGAAGTCAAAGCAATTCAGAGCTGGCAATATGCAAGATAACAATCAAATGACCTATTACAAACAACTACTAATAATTCTAGTTAACAGATTTCACTAGCGCCAACCCAATCTCAGTCCTTCTGTCAGTGGAGCGTCAGTGTCACTCTACTTCTAGTCACACAGTATATGATTACACAGGAAAGCTCAAGTTCTATATATAGTATCTATCTTAATGGAATATTAGCCCTAGCAGAGTTGCATTACAATAAACTGCGTCAACAGTCTAAATTTGGTAATTAGTTGTTCGGGGTCCATGCCGGATACCTAGTGTCAAATGCTGAACCCCAACTTGCCTGAGGTGAACTCATTGAACTCAATGACCTCACCTCAGATGAAGTCATTGAACTCCATGCTGGATTACCGGATTAGGCAATGTGTGTACATTGAGTATTTGGGTGCTGACATCTCTGCCCCAAATCTACATCTCCTGACAAAATAACAAACTAAAACTGCATCAAAATGCATGCGATTTTGATGCTTTTTTTGTCAGGAGATGCAATTTGATGCAGAAATGTGTGCACCCAATTACTGAATGTCCACAGATTGTTTATTCTGGTAATTCAGCATGGAGTTCAATGAGTACACCTGAGCTGAGGTCACTGAGTTTAATAAGTTCACCTCTGGTCAGTTTACCTCTGGTCACACCTGGGGTACCATGGGAACCCGAGCTGCGACCTCAGGTATTGCCATTTAACTCAATGTGTGCCGGGGAAGCAGTGAATATGCATGAAAGCTAATGAGCAGACTCAGAAACAGTGTGACAGCTGTACTGGAGACTCAGTAAGCATAATTCTCCTGCTTTGCAGCCCTCTAGTCCTTAATAGTACCATTTTACAGCATACATTTTTGGATCATCATAGATTTATATGGGGTACATTGTTCGGGTGTCAATATGGCTGCCGAACCCAATTTTTTGGGGATCCGTTATGGTTTGGCAAACCTGAATATCCACGGGTTTGCTCATCACTAGTAATTAGTTATGTTTTCTTAGTATCGGGCTTCAAGGTGGGAAGTAATAGCCTGGCTTACTTGAAACTGCACTGGAGTGAATGTTCGCTTCCCAGTCCCTGGTATTTTATCTTCGGTGCATGACCACAAAGTCTGGCCTTCCTCTGGAGATGATGCTTTGTATTCGGTCTTTGGGTTCCTCAGGAGAGGAATTCGGTTTTTGGGTTCTCTGGAGACAATATTCAGAATTAAAATTTTCGGTTCCTGTGAAGACAGTATTCGGAATTCGGTCTTTGGGTTCCCCTGAAGATGGTAGAACTCAGGCCTTCTTTGCACTCGGTTCGCTCGTAGGTACTTCTGCTACACTCGATACGGGCCTGCTCCACTGTGCACATGCCTGCTGTCTTGCTAGATGTGGCGCCAACTCCACTTCCTTGCTGACAGCCTGGCCTTTCATATTTTGTAACTGTGCCATAGTTGTCACCTGACTCAGCATTCCCTCCAAACTTTTACCTTAAGGCTGGACACACATCTATGCGAGTAAAATCGGTCCGACTGGGCTGAAAAAAACTCGGCTGATTTTAGTTCACGTTAGGTCCGAGTGCAACGCAAGTGCGATGCTTTTTCTGAATAAATTAATGATTTTACTAGCGTGTGTAATGCGTGTGTAATGTGTGTAATGCGTATTTTTTACTATGTCATCTGCCATTCAGCTCTGCTACATGGCCGCTGACAGCAGACACAGACAGCCATGTAGCAGAGCTGAATGGCAGATGACAGCAGACACAGACAGAGCCGCACGATCAGAATGAACTCGGGAGAACTTCACCCGACTTCATTGTCATGCTGCGGCTCTGTCTGTGCCGCGTCCTGATTAGCGGTCACCTATGAAGGGCTCACCGGTGACCGCTAAACTCCTGAGTGACTGAAGTTAGCAACCCTCTCTCATACTCACTGATCCCCGATCCCCGGCGCGGCGCTGCACGGCGTTCACACTGCTCTGGCGGCTTTTACTATTTTGAAAAAGCCGGCCACTCATTAAACAATCTCGTATTCCCTGCTTTCCCTGCCCACCGGCGCCTATGATTGGTTGCAGTGAGACACGCCCCCATGCTGTGTGACAGGTGTCTCACTGCACCCAATCACAGCAGCCGGTGGGCATGTCTATACTGTGCAGTGAAATAAATAATTAAATAATTTAAAAAAACGGCGTGCGGTCCCCCAAATTTTAATACAAGCCAGATAAAGCCATACGGCTGAAGGCTGGTATTCTCAGGATGACAGCCGCGCGATCAGCTGAGCTGTCACTGAGGTTACCCGCGGCCACCGGGTAACCTCAGTGACAGCTCAGCTGATCGCGCTAGTCAACTCAGTTGCTGCGTGGAGCTGACAGGAGCGGCGGTGTCTTCTGCAGCTCAGGTCACCTTCATGCAGCAGAGCTGGAAGCGACGCTGGACCATCCTGGATTACGCCGGCATGGAGGGCTTTTTGGGGCTTATTAAAGTGGTGAACCAGGGAATTTGTTAGTGTTTTTTATTTCTAATAAATGATTTTTTCGGGTGTGTGTGTTTATTTATTGTCACTTACAGATTAATCATGGAAGGTATCTCGCGGAGACGCCTGACATGATTAATCTAGGATTTAGTGGCAGCTATGGGCTGCCATTAACTCCTTATTACCCCGATTTGCCAATGCACCAGGGCAAATCGGGAAGAGCCGGGTACAGTCCCAGAACTGTCGCATCTAATGTATGCGGCAATTCTGGGCGGCTTCTGACTGATAATGTTAGGCTGGAGGGCTCCCATAACGTGGAGCTCCCCATCCTGAGAATACCAGCCTTCAGCCATATGGCTTTATCTGGCTGGTATTAAAATTGGGGGGACCGCACGCCGTTTTTTTTAATTATTTCATTATTTATTTCACTGCACAGTATAGACACACCCACCGGCTGCTGTGATTGTTTGCAGTGAGACACCTGTCACTCAATGTGGGGGCGTGTCTCACTGCAACCAATCATAGGCGCCTGTGGGCGGGGAAAACAGGGAATACGAGATTGTTTAATGAGCGGCCGGCTTTTTCAAAAGAGGAGAAGCCGCCGGAGCAGTGTGAACGCCGTGCAGCACCGCGCCGGGGATCGGGGAACAGTTAGTATGAGAGAGGAGGGGAAAATGACCGACAGACTGTGAGAGAGGGACAGAGATAGTGACGGACCGACAGAGAGAGAATAGAGACCGAGAGGGAGAGACCGACTGACAGAGAATAGTGATTGACAGACATTGTGAGACATCACTCGTTTCCAGTGTTTTAGGAAACATGCGAAAAATGTATTTAGAAAATCGCATGTCACTAAGATGGTGTGAGTGCCGTCCCGTGACATCCGATTTTTTACACGCTCCCATAGACTTGCATTGGAGAGACTCGCAGTAGAAACTCGCAAAAAAGCAGCATGCTGCGATTTTTTTTTCTCAGTCCGATTTGGACTGAGAAAAAAATCGCAAATGCGAGCTGAATCATTGACTAACATGTGTCCGATTCCAATGCAAGTTTTTCTCGCATTGCTCTACTACGAGAAACTCGCAAGTGAGAAACAGCCCTAAGTAAACAAACTCCTTTGGATTCAGTTGCTGTCAATTCTGTCCCCCCAGCAGATGGCTACATTTGCTTACTAGTGCTGTGGGAGTGTGGGACATTGGGTACGAGCATTGTCTGCTTGCTAACCCCTTACATAAGAAACACATTCAATAGCTCAGATGAACGATTTTTCTTTCAATTTGACTGACCTTCAGAAAAAAAATAATAGCATGCACTAATTTCTTATGTATATTGGTTGAGACTCGCTCATCCAAATCATTGCATAAGTCACCTCAAATACGGCAGCTCCCTGTGCATTGGGTCTCCGTCCCTATATTTAAAACTGAGAGTGCTTCCTTACTGTGAGCTGGGCACGCCCACTGGGGTGTGCAGATCACAGCTCTGGGAGGAGACCGCCGTCATCTTTGTGGAGCCCACAGCATATTCTGTGTGCTGCACTTTCACACTGTCACCCGCTCGGAATGGGGTGAGTACCGGTGCTGGGCAGCAGTGATTGCACCCTAACTGATCTTGGAGTGCTGCCCCCCCTGATCCGCCCCCCCCCACTCTGCTGCTCACCTTCCCTTGCCCGCCACTCACTCCCCCCTCCCTCGCGTGTGGTCACCTCGAGCCTCTGCTCCTAGAAGCTCCTCACTGCTCTGTGCTGTGATTGCTGACAGGAGGAACAGACACCAGGCTGACAGGAGGGGCTGAGGTGAGTGCATGCGGCCGGGAGCGGTGTTCACGGTGTGACATCTGTAGTGCAGTGCGGGCTCTGTTTGCAGATCACACCTCCTAGCAGCATGTTACCTACTACCGCTGATCCCAGCCATCGGCTACTTTTGCCTGGTGTCTCGTCAGTTCCTCCTCTCAGCGCTCAGAGCACAGTATATTGGGGCAGAGTAAATGGGGCACTGTATACAGTAGGGCACAGGAATATGGGGGCACAGAAATATCAGGGCACAGTATGTAAGGACACAGGAATATGGGGGCAGAGTATATGGGGCATAGTATACAGTGGGGCACTATGCCAGCTGTAGTTGGTGACACTTTTACACATATTAGAATCACTTTGCAGTGACCAACAAAATGGGTCCACACTGTGTCCCTAAACTTCATCTTCCCTTGTCCTGTTGGGAACATCCAGATTGGGAGGAGGAGCTGTGACATTACACACATGAGAGCAGATTCCACCCACTTTTACTGCAGTTGTAATGTGAGCTAGTTCTACAGTAGGTTTTCAGCAGCTGCTCCCTCTAGTGTTTAAGAGTGGGAAATATCACACAGTATGATTTTTCATACTGTTGCCTGTAGCCAAGCTAAAGTTTTGGGGTCTCATGTCCTTAGACAAGCTAAAAAGTAAAAAATATAGGCACATAGGACTAAGGAAAATGTAAAAAAAAGAAAAGTTCAATAAAATTGAAGAAAAGCAAAAAGAAATGTAAAAAGCAGCAAAACAAGAAAACAACTTAATACGGAGCTTTTACATAGATACAAAAATAAACAATAAACTTACACACTATTGGAATTGCTGCATCCAGAATTATTCAAAGTATAGAATTGTCATATTACTTATTCTTAATAGTGCATACTGTGTCAGAAGTTGAAAGAATTGGATCACTGAAAATGTCAACTCATTCTGCAAAAAATAAGCCCTCACCTATATGTATGCACAAAAATAAAAAAGACAAAAAGCCAGCTCACCGCATTGAAAAAACCCCAAGAATCAACCACAGAATCCGCAAGGAAAATGCTCTGGCCAGGGCTGCAAAGCTCCACAAAATGAAAAGAAGAAATCCAGCGGAAGTCACAGACAGAGATGATTAAAATCCATCTTTATTGAAAAACTTTAAAATAAAGCCGCATGGATACTGGCACCAACAGACCCCTAAGGGACTATCATAATCCAACACCTTTCGACATAAAACATGTCTTAATCATGGGTTAATTAATTTTTTATTTGACTAATTTTACCATTTTTTTTATTGATCATACACATTAAAATAAACATTCACATCACAATTGACGATGCACATGTTTTTGCCATATTACATACTTTTTAGCTGTGTTTTTTTGAGGTTTGTCCATAATTGATTTACATGTTTATTTTCACTTAGCTACAGGTCACGTACCAGTTTGTTCATATGCGTTATTGCATTCAGGATACGCTGACCAGTTTTTCTGTTACTGGACTCAACTTTAGGCTGGACTCACACGAGCGTATGGCATCCGATGCGAGAGCATCGGATGCGATATGTTAATGTCCCCCGGCTCAGGCTCTGCTGCGAGCGTGAGCCGAGTGTCATGCGACTGTAACCCGATCTTGCGATCGGGTCACAGCTGTGAAGCTGAGTGCGGGCGCTGCGGAGGAGAGGGAGGGGTTAATCCTCCCATCTCCTCCACTGTCAGCCTGTGCGTATATCGTACTGCACTGGGATAACATCCAAGTGCAGTGCGATGTATCTCTCGCATCCATCACTTGAATGGGTGCGAGAGATACGGCGGTAGCGGCAAAACGCAGCATGCTGCCGCTTTTCTCGCATCCAGAATCTGGATGCGAGAAAAGCTGACCAATAGCTCGCACTCATAGAATAACATTGGTTCGAGTGTAATGCGAGAATTTCTCGCATTGCTCTCGTCCGTATTTGTTGCTCGTGTGAGCGTACCCTTAAAGTGAACCTGTCAGGTGCAATACGCACCCAGAACCACGAGCAGCTCTGGATTATATTGCTAATCCCTGCCTAACCGTCCCTGTATCTAGTAGCATAGATAAAGAGATCTTTAGAAAAAGTATTTCTAATAATATGATATGATAATATAATATTTCTATAATATGCTAATGAGGCCAGAGACTAGTCGTGAGGGCGTTACTTAGCCACCTTCTTAGCATGTTAGCACGCCCACAGGGCGTGTTATTCAATGCAGCGTTACCAGTGGTGATGCGCGTAACTGTGTCCACAGTGAATACTGAACTGAATGCCCAGCACTTCCGGTTATGCGCAGTATGAAGTCGGGTGTACCCCTTGTGGGTGTACTAACATGCTAAGAGGCGTCCATCCAAAGATAAGATAAGCACACTGCGGTGTAAGTAGACTTTAATTTTGCATCATGCTGACAGGTGAGACAATGGCAACAGGGGGAGGGAGAAGGGAGGGAGCATGTAGGATGACGGTACTGTTTCACACCTCTAGGGGTGCTTTTGTTGCGGACGGCAGACGGGCCGCTGCAGGGGCTGCTTGGATCTGGGTTCGTGGCTGCAGCTCGAGTGGTAGCCGGACCCGGGCGTGCACGGCCGTCTGCCCTCACAACCGTAGGAATGGGGGTACTTACAGGGGATGGTTTTGTCAGTGACGCCACCCATGGGTTGCGGTGAGAGTGGGTAGCACCGCCGCTGCCTGGTGATGGGACGCCCAGGGCTGATGGAGCGGGGCAGCAGGATGGAATCCCCTACACGGGTAGGGGAGGTGTAGTCCCGGGGCCCAGGTGTACGGGAGCAATGGCTGCTGAAGGTGACGTGCAGGGTTGGACAGGGGGTGAATGGTGTACTCACAGTTCCAAGGAATTACACACAAAGTCCAGTGGTAAACCAAGTTGCCAGTGACCGGTCACCTCCGGCGGGTGTATTTGTGGCGCTCCTGACCTGGTCAGGCACCACTGAGTACTGCACCCACGTCTGGGTGGGTACAAACAGGTAATCCCAAAGGCTGACTAGGGTGGAAACACACACAAACACGTAGTACCCAGGACACACCGACAGCTTAGAGGGGACCCCTGGGCAGACCCAGGTGGGGGTGGAGCCCCCGCGTCTCAGCTAGTGGTGGGTACTGGGGCTGGAAGCTAGAGAGTGTGCAGTGGCAGTCAGAGGAGTAGGAGTGGAGCAGCCGAGTCTGGAGTGCAGACGCCAGAAAGCGGACACAAGTCAGACCCTGCACCTGTAGTGGCTGCTTGTGGGGGAGAACGGCTACCTAGTGGTGCCGCCTGAAAACCACCTAGTGAAGAGGTGGCTGAGTAAGGGGACCACTGGTAGGCCAGGCCTGCTTGGGGAAACAGGTCCCCAGAGCAGGAACTCATCTACTCGGCCTGCTAAACCTGCTGGTGAGGGTGCTGGATACACCTCACCGAACAACACAGAGCCCGCAGCATCAACAGCAACAAGGGGGCCTATAAGTAAGGAAAGGCAAGCAGCCAGCATTACTTGATCCACGCTGTCAGCAAACGGGCCAGAAAGGGGAGAAGGGAGAAGAGGCAGTTGCAACTTCCCTGGGTGATCCCGGAGCACTCCAAGTCGGGGTCACCTCAAAAACTAGAAGGGCTAGGAAGGTGAGCCAGCAGTCACCCCTACATCAGCCTGAAGATACCTGGTTCCCCTCCTTGTTCATCATAGCATCGCCTGGGTTGCCTCACTCTACTACCAGAAAGTGAGTAAAAACCCTGAAAGACATTGCTGCCTGTGTGTGAGTTACTCTGCGACCTACGGCACTACATGCTTACACCTGAGCCTTGGGGCCAGCCTCACTCTCGGGAGGCCACAAAACCAGACTGCATTTACCATCAGCCTCAGTCGCTCCCCAAATTGCAGTGGCGGTCACCCACTGACTGCAAAACCGAGAGTGGCGTCACAAGTCCTATAGAAGTCAACCTGACCTACCTGTTGCAGGAAGATTCCCAGCTCGTGAAGTCCCTGAAGACCCTGAGGCGACCTGAAGGTAACGGGGCTTCACATATTCGGGTCCAACACCCGGGTGTAGCAAACAGATGTCTCTTCCTCCTGCACTCAGTGTTTGTGTCTTCAATGGGACAACTCCGCTTGGAACGGGGAAGTCCACTCCCAGTACTGTGTATGTTGGGAGCTGTGGCCCGCACAATCTGACCCTTGGGATCGCTGTGTGTTCTGACAGACACCCTATCCCCCGCGTTGGGCTTCTGTTTTGCTCTCTGGGCTTCTGTGGAAAAAGGCCTGAAACCTCGTCCCCGGCTGGTCAATTGACAAGGGGCTTGCAACCTTCCTCGCCCTTGGGACAAGGTACCCAGTCTGTGCACGACCTCCGGACCGGATTCCTGCTGTCGGCACCGGCGGGCTACAACTCTGGCCCGGTCCATGTGACGCCCTGGACCAGTCAGGTCGTCCCAGGTAGTCCCATGCACACACTCCCCCCTCCCTAAAAAAGTGACAGCAGCCAAACTTCAATACCCTTGTCACCACCCTCCAGTTTTGATGTCCCCACCAGGGGGGGTGGAGCCAGGTGGTTGGCTCCATCCATCGAGGAGTCCACAGGCCTGGAGGCGTGAAACCAGTAGTTGTAGAGAGTAGCTCCAAGAGAGAAGTCGAGGTCAAGAGCAGACCTGTGACCAAGCCTGCCAATAGTCTACTCAGGTGGCTGGGTTGGAGCCCAGTCACCTCTGGCAAGGAGGCAGACAGTGGTGGCCGCCTGCCGGAGCTGGGATTATGGCCGGTGGAACCGTAGGGACCAGGGTCGGGCGGTGGCCTGCCGGTACTGAACCGGAGCACCAAGAGGGGTACTCAGACCCAGCACGAAGCCCAGAAACCACAGGGCTGAGTCAAATCAACTGATTGAGGACTGGACTTAAGGACCTTTCCCACACAAGACCCGACTGAAGACAACAGCCCAACCATTAGGGTAAAGCCACCGCCAAGGCATAGAGACCCAAAGGGCCAGCGTCTGCGAGCAAACAGGGCTCTCCCGACACCCAGCAAGCCGGGGAGCAGACTACCGTTGCTTAGGCATAGGAGTCATAACATTCACATTAAGGAGGTGCAGGAGAACGGCGGAAACCACCAACCTATTAAAGGAGAAGCTGCAGCCGGTTTCGAGCCCCGTTCATCACCCCGTTTGGTTTACCAGAGACTCCAGTGTGTTGTGTCATAGTGAGTACACCAGTGCCTTCGGGCCGCGCACCGCGCTGCACCGCACCGACACCCCAGCGCGCATCCAATCCCCCGCCTTGGCACGTCCCTCGGGCCCCCGGCACCATCACTCCCCTACCCACGGAGGGGTCAACACCAAGCTGCGTAACACTGTCCCCGGGAGGCCTAGTCAACTTATCGGTGGTGTCCATCCATTCACCACCATCCGTGGGTGGTGTCACGAACTTAAATCTCCTACAAACCACCGTGGCTTTGGCCGTGGGACTCCCCACCGAAGTCCCCGCGTGTAGCGCCAACCACCCCCCCTTACGGAGCGACGTGACCCCCCGGGTCCGTGAAGACCTCGAGCCACCCACCGTATGAGCACGGATCCGCATGGCGGTACATACACTTTAGGACTCCCGCGACCGGATCTCCGTCGCTTGTGGTCCTGCTTGCCGTCTGCCACTTAGTTCGGTAGTCCAGGGGCCCCAACCCCTGACTCCGCTGCCCTTCACACTCCTCCACTGTCAACTGTCAGCACTGTTCTCTTTGCTGTCCTCACTTCAACTACTTTCTTCTCATCCCTAACACCTCAGGACCTAGGGGTCCCATCCGCCTGGTCCTGCCCACTGGTGTGTCCCTATTGTCATGAGGGGGTGACTAGGCTTTACTGGCAGGTATTGTGCACCTGGGTGTGGGTTTTTGTGTTGGTGAGCCAAGGAGGGTGGACTTTTCTACCTGAGAGATATTTGTACAACCTCTGTGACTACCTGGTTTTGCCAGGGCGTCACACTTTCACGGGTCCACATAGAGATGTGAGTGTTAGCCTCTTATATACGGCATATTAGACTACACGTGTTACAGATAAAAACAATTAAAAACATTCACAGAATAACAGCATATTTCACTGGCATTAACTCAGGTTTGTCATATCTATTGCTATAGATTTATTTTCTAGCAGAAAAGGAAACGCTTTTAAACTATCACAGTAACTATTAGCTTATTGCATAATATCTATATGAAAATTCTGAAGAATTAACGCTATTCTTATCCCTCAATGGGTACAAACTGAATTATCTCATCAGGACTCTAAATATTTTAGTGACTGTGATAGTCATCTTTCTATGATTACATTTAGGACAAAGTCATTTTTGTCATTAAAGCCAATCGGCCCCAGGGCTTTTGTATCCAAAATCCAATGTGCCTCTCTTCTTAGTAGAGGTTTATGTGTATAGCCTCCTGCTGGGGATGGGGTAATTTTTTCTAAACCCCCAAATTGTAATAATTTTTGATTCCCATTATGGACCTCGTGCATATGTGAAATAAGGCGTGTAGCTCCTATGCCTGAGCTTATAGAATGGAGATGTTCTCTGAATCTTATAAAGAGGGGTCTGATGGTTTTCCCTATATAGAAGAAACCACATTAGCAGAATATAATATATACCACCCACTTTGTACGGCAAGTTATTAAATCTATAACTGTGTGCCATCTGTCTCCATTTTTAGGGTTTTACCCGTTATATGTTGGCTACAGTAAGAACAGTTGCCACATTTGTAATTTCCCGTAGGGGCTGCTTTCTCAAGCCATGTTTTCTCTGGAACAAATCTTCTTTTTATCAGCATATCCCCCTGGTTTTTAGACCTCCTGTATGTAATTTGGGGTTTATTTGCTGCTATTATTTGCAAATCTCTGTCATTTTCAATGATATGCTAATGCCTATTAATTACTGATCTTATTACTCTATCCATGGGTCCATATTTAAAATTAAACCTGAACCTCTTCACCTTATGGGTTTTTTGATTGTTATTTTTATTCACTACCTGGTTTAATGTATTATGTTTAGATCTTTCTTTTTTTTTTTTTAAACATATTTTATTTGATGTCAGCAAGCACATATCATCAACAAGAGAACATGTTGTTACACTCCATAAAATGTCTCCGGATCGTACAATGCTTCTGTTACATCATTTTCTTTTTCATTGTCACAACAATTTCATCTCCATAGAATTATCTTAACAATAATTTACTCTAACTTAAAAACCTAACCTATTTGTTCCCTTCAGTTGGTCCTTTGGATGCTCCCCATCTTCAGTGTCCCTCGTGTCCCTGTAATGTCTTCCACACAATACCAACACGTGTGTTCAAATGCTTTAATTAACTGGGTGATTTCCGTCTGTGTGAAGCTTTGCTCAATAAATGTTCTCCACTTTTTGAAGAATCTTTTAGTGGACTTCTCCTTATGTTTCTCCGAATCCAGTTTGTCGTACATCATTATTGTTTTTAGGGTATCAACTATTTCTGTATTTCTCGGAGTCTGTCTTATCAGCCAATTCCTAAGTAGGTATTTCTTGACTACAAGCAATACTATGTGTATTACACCTGGAATGTGAGCACTTGCTCTGTCAGTTTCCGTAGGGGCTTCTATACAGTGAAACAAACAGGCCTGAGGGGTGACGGGTATAACTACTTTCCAAATCCTCAATATGTACGCCGCCGCTTCCTCCCATACCCCCCTCACCTGTGGGCATTCCCATATGCAGTGAAACAGTTTTGCTTTATGGAGTCCACATTTAGGGCAATGGTCCAAGAAATGCACTGGTGACCTGCTATGTGGTATATTAAAGGCGTATGTTGCGTTGTGTACTAGCTTAAATTGCATCTCCCTCCATTGTTCATTTATCATTACTTTCTTAACAGATTCCAACCCCCTTAGAATTTTATCATAGATGTCCGGATCGCCCAGAGCCGTCTCCCAGGTTTTAAATATTTGCTCTTTCCAGGGGCCCTGTACTTGATCTCTCAATCGTTGGTATATGATCGAAAGGGATTCATGTTCCGCTCCCTGACCAATCAAAACTCCCCTTCTTCTCAGCCTTCCCAACCTCTTTTACCACTGATGTGTAATGTGTTGTTATTTGTAAATATTGTAGGTAATGGTGATTTTCCATGTTAAACTTTTCCGATACCTCCGTCCATCTCAGAACTCTTCCCTCCTCTGTTTTCAGTAAATCACCCAACCTCCGTATCCCCCTCTGCTTCCATCCTTGAAATAATTTGTTTTGAGACCCGTTTAGATCTTTCTAATGCCTTAGATATTAAATCTTGTGGGTACCCTCTATTCAGCAGTCGTTTATTCAGAAGTTCGGCTTGTTCTAAAAAGCCTTCCCTACTACTATTAAGTCTTTTAATTCTCAAAAATTGAGAATATGGCACCGATATTTTTGATGTGGTCTGAATGCGCACTATCGTGCCGTAGCAATGTATTGACTGATGTGGGTTTTCTATACATTTCGGTTATTAAAGAGTTGTCATGTAGTGATATTTTGATGTCTAGGAATTCCAAAGAATTTCCCCCAATCACACTAGTAAATAACATATTATAATTAATCACTCATGAGTTCATGAAAGTAACAAACGTATCGAATTGTTCTTGTGTACCATCCCACACTATTAAGATATCATCTACATAACAAAAAAGGGTTTAATATGGTGCAAGAAGCTAGTAGTGTGACTATATATTACTTCTTCTTCGAACCTCACCAGAAGCAAATTAGCTAAGGTACATGCTATGGGGTGCCCATAGCCACGTCCCCATGCTGTAAATACCACGAGTCTCCAAATTTGAAGACATTATTTTTAGGACCAACGTCAATGCTTCACATACAAAATTAATGAACGGTATGGATTCTCCCATTTGCTCCAAAAAGTATATTACTGCCTCTACACCCAGATCTTGTGGGATTTGGGTGTAGAGGCTCTCAACATCTATTGAGACTAGATTGTAGCCGGTTGCCATTGAACCCCTCTCCCCCTTCACACTGGTTGTGGAACCCACTCCTGAAGGAAATTCCATCCTATGTATGTGATTCAGAAGACTGCCTGGCAGCCCTGAGAGGAGTTCAATGGCAACCTGCTACAATCTAGTCTCAATAGATGTTGAGAGCCTCTACACCTAAATCCCACAAGATCTGGGTGTAGAGGCAGTAAGATACTTTTTGGAGCAAATGGGAGAATCTATACCGTTAATTAATTTTGTATGTGAGGCATTGACGTTGGTCCTAAAAAATAATGTCTTCAAATTTGGAGACTCGTGGTATTCACAGCATGGGGGTGTGGCTATAGGCACCCCCATAGCATGTACCTTAGCTAATTTGTTTCTGGCGAGGTTCGAAGAAGAAGTAATCTATAGTCACACAAACAGCTTTTTGCGTCATATTAAACACTTTTTTCATTATGTAGACGATATCTTAATAGTGGGGGTTGGTACACAAGAACAATTCGATACGTTTGTTACTTTCATGAACTCAGTGAATAATTATAACATTTACTAGCGTGTTCGGGGGAAATTCTTTGGAATTCCTAGACATCAAAATATCAATACATGACAACTCTTTAATAATCGAAATGTATAGAAAACCCACATCAGTCAATACATTGTTATGGCACGATAGTGCACATCCAGACCACATCAAAAAATCGGTGCCATATTCTCAATTTTTGAGAATTAAAAGACTTAATAGTAGTAGGGAAGGCTTTTTACAACAAGCCAAACTTCTGAATAAACGACTGCTGAAGAGAGGGTACCCACAAGATTTAATATCTAAGGTGGGCTTTGCACACTACGACATCACAAGTGCGATGTCGGTGGGGTCAAATTGAAAGTGACGCACATCTGGCATCGCATGCGACATCGTAGTGTGTAAAGCCTAGATGATACGATTAACGAGCGCAAAAGCGTCGTAATCGTATCATCGGTGCAGCGTCGGCGTAATCCATAATTACGCTGACGCGACGGTCCGATGTTGTTCCTCGCTCCTGCGGCAGCACACATCGCTGTGTGTGAAGTCGCAGGAGCGAGGAATATCTCCTACCGGTGTCACCACGGCTTCCGTAGGATATGCGGAAGGAAGGAGGTGGGCGGAATGTTTACATCCTGCTCATCTCCGCCCCTCCACCGCTATTGGCCGCCTGCCGTGTGACGTCGCTATGACGCCGCATGACCCGCCCCCTTAGGAAGGAGGCGGGTCGCCGGCCAGAGCGACGGTCGCAGGGCAGGTGAGTGCATGTGAAGCTGGCGTAGTGATAATTTTCGCTACGCCAGCTATCACACGATATCGTACCTGCGACGGGGGCGGGGACTATCGCGTGCGACATCGCAGCATTGGCTTGCGATGTCGCAACATGCAAAGCCGCCCTAAGGCATTAGAAAGATCTAAACATAATACATTAAACCAGGTAGTCAATAAAAATAACAATAAAAAAAAACCATAAGGTGGAGAGGTTCAGGTTTAATTTTAAATATGGACCCATGGATAGAGTAATAAGATCAGTAATTAATAGGCATTGGCATATCATTGAAAATGACAGAGATTTACAAATAATAGCAGCAAATAAATCCCAAATTACATACAGGAGGTCTAAAAACCTGGGGGATATGCTGATAAAAAGAAGATTTGTTCTAGAGAAAACATGGCTGGAAAAAGCAGCCCCTACGGGAAATTACAAATGTGGCAACTGTTCTTATTGTAGCCAACATATAACGGGTAAAACCCTAAAAATTGGAGACAGATGGCACACAGTTATAGATTTAATAACTTGCCGTACAAAGTGGGTGGTATATATTATATTCTGCTAATGTGGTTTCTTCTATATAGGGAAAACCATCAGACCCCTCTTTATAAGGGTACTTTCACACTTGCGTTATTTTCCTTCCGTTACAATCCGCCCTTTTGGGAAACAGCGGAATCCGTTAACGGATTCCGCTGTTTCCCATAGACTTGTATGGTTGACGGATTGTACCAAAAGGAGCTGCGTTGCTTCCGCTGGGCGACGCTCCGTTGCTTCCGCCCAGCGGGAGGAACGCAGCATGTAACGTTATTTTGAGCAGCGGAATCCTCTGGATTTCACTGCGCATGCTCTTTTTTTTTTTTTTTTTTTTTTTTTTTTAAATCAAACTTTATTTTGGCTCGCGGTGGCCGAACGTTCAGCTGAGCGCCCGGCCGTCGGCAAGCGACAGCGCTCAGCTGAATGACCGGCCACCAGCATGCCCGGCCGCCGGCAAGTCACAGCGCTCAGCTGAGCGCCCGCCCGCCGGCATGCCCGGGCGCCGGCAAGTGACAGCGATCAGCTGATCACCCGGCGGCCGGCATGCCCGGGCGCCGGCAAGTGACAGCGATCAGCTGATCACCTGGCGGCCGGCTGCAGGGAGCGATCAGCTGATCACCCGGCGGCCGGGAGCGATCAGCTGATCACCCGGCAGCCGGCTGCAGGGAGCGATCAGCTGATCACCCGGCGGCCGGCTGCAGGGAGCGATCAGCTGATCACCCGGCGGCCGGCTGCAGGGAGCGATCAGCTGATCACCCGGCGGCCGGCTGCAGGGAGCGATCAGCTGATCACCCGGCGGCCGGGAGCGATCAGCTGATCACCCGGCGGCCGGGAGCGATCAGCTGATCACCCGGCGGCCGGGAGCGATCAGCTGATCACCCGGCAGCCGGCTGCAGGGAGCGATCAGCTGATCACCCGGCAGCCGGGAGCGATCAGCTGATCACCCGGCGGGCGGGAGCGATCAGCTGATCACCCGGCGGCCGGCTACTGGGAGCAATCAGCTGATCACCCAGCGGCCGGCTGCAGGGAACGATCAGCTGATCGTTCACTATAGTCTGCCGCTGGTAAAACCGGGAAAAAAAAAAAAAAAATCAAAACGAATTGCGTTGTTTTGCAGCATCCGTTGCATCCGTTGTGTCACTATATGCAACACATCCGTTGCATCCGTTACACAAAGCAATGCAACGGATACCGTTCAACGCAAGTGTGAAAGTAGCCTTAGATTCAGAGAAAATCTCCATTCTATAAACTCAGGCATAGGAGCCACACGCCTTATTTCACATATGCATGAGGTCCATAATGGGAATCAAAGATTATTACAATTTACGGGTTTAGAAAAAATTACCCCATCCCCAGCAGGAGGCTATACACATAAACCTCTACTAAGAAGAGAGGCACATTGGATTTTGGATACAAAAACCCTGGAGCCGATCGGCTTTAATGACAAAAATTACTTAAGGTGGCTTTACACGCTACGAGATCCCTAAAGCGATCTCGTTGGGGTCACAGAATTTGTGACGCACATCCGGCCGATATCGTTGCGTGTGACACCTATTTGTGATTTGGAATCATTGCAAAAACGTTCAAAATCGCTAATCAGTGCCATGCCCCCCTCTTCCCAATTGTTGTTGCTGCTGCAGTAACAATGTTGTTCGTCGTTTCTGCGGCAGCACACATTGCTACGTGTGACACCGCAGGAACGAGGAACCTCTCCTTACTTGCGGCCGCCGGCAATGAGGAAGGAAGGAGGTGGGAGGGATGTTCGTCCCACTCATCTCCGCCCCTACGCTTTGATTGGGCGGCCGCTTAGTGACGTCGCTGTGACGTCGCGGTGGCGCCGAACGCACCTCCCCCTTGAGGGAGGGATTGTTCGGCAGTCACAGCGACGTCACAGAGCAGGTATGTGCATGTGATGCTGCCGTAACGATAATGTTCGCTACGGCAGCGATCACCAAATGTCGTTACAACGACGGGGGTGGGTGCTATCACGCTCGACATCGCTAGCAATTGCTAGCGATGTCGTAGTGTGTAAAGTTGCCCTTAGTCATCTTTCTATGATTACATTTAGGACAATCACAGTCACCAAAATATTTAGAGTCCTGATGAGATAATTCAGTTTGTACCCAATGAGGGATAAGAATAGCGTTAATTCTTCAGAATTTTCATATAGAAATTAAGCTATAAGCTAATAATTACTGTGATAGTATAAAACCGTTTCCTTTTCTGCTAGAAAATAAATCTATAGCAATACTGTAGATATCACAAAACTGATTTAATGCCAGTGAAATATGCTGTTATTCTGTGAATGATTTTAATTGTTTTTATCTGTAACACGTGTAGTCAAATATGCCCTATATAAGAGGCTTAAGGCTGCTTTACACGCAGCGACATCACTAGTGATAGCACCCACCCCCATCATTTGTGTGTCACAGGCAAATCGCTGCCTGTGGCGAACAATATCGCCGGTACGCGTCACACCAACTTACCTTCCTAACGACGTCGCTGTGGCCGCCGAACAAACTCTTTTTTAAGTGGGCGGTTCATGCGGCGTCACAGCAACGTTACACAGCGGGCCACCAATAGAAGCGGAGGGGCGGAGAGCAGCCGCATGAACGTCACTCCCACCTCGTTGCCGGAGAATGCAGTAACACTGTTGTTAGTTGTTCGCAGGGTGTCACACGTAGCGATGTGTGCTGCCTCAGGAACGACGAACAACCTGCGTACCAAACGAGCAACGATTATTGGGAAACGAACGACGTGTCAACAACCAATGATTTTGGGCACTTTTCAGATCGTTAGCGGTCGCTGGTAACTGTCACACGCAACGACGTCGCTAACAAGGCCAGATGTGCATCACGAATTCTGTGACCCCAGCGATATCTCGTTAGCGATGTCGCTGCGTATAACGGGGCCTTAACATTCACGTCTCTATGTGGACCTGTGAAAGCACCCCTAGAGGTGCAAAACGGTACCGTCATCCTACGTGCTCCCTCCCCTCCCTCTCCCCGTGTTGCCGTTGTTTCACCTGTCAGCATGATGCAAAATTAAAGTCTACTTACACCGCAGTGTGCATCCGATCTTATCTTTGGATGGAAGTTTCTTTACTTTGGCAATAGCACCTCGGGTTCTGCCAGTTTTCCTCTAGCCGGGCTAGTAAGGTGAAGACTCAGAAGGTGCTTAAGATCACATTGCAGGACTGCAAAAGTTCACATGGCTCCCCCATATGGGACGGATTAGACTTAGAAGACACCGCAGATACATTCTGATGGTATGGTAAGCAGTGCCCAGCAATTTATTCCTTCTTTTATCATTACTAACATGCTAAAGGTCCAGTCACACTAAGCAACTTACCAGCGATCCCAACAACGATAGGGATCGCTGGTAAGTTGCTAGGAGGTTGCTGGTGAGCTGTCACACTGCGACGCTCCAGCGATCCCACCAGCAACCTGACCTGGCAGGGATCGCTGGAGCGTGGCTACACGAGTTGCTGGTGAGCTCACCAGCAACCAGTGACCAGCCCCCAGTCTCCTAGTTACAGCACACATCAGGTTAATTAACCCGATGTGTGCTGCAGCTAAATGTGCACAGAGCAGGGAGCAGCGCACACTGAGAGCTGGCTCCTTGCTCTCCTAGTTACAGCACACATCGGGTTAATTGCCTGATGTGTGCTGCAGCTAAATGTGCACAGAGCAGGGAGCAGCGCACACTGCTTAGTGCTGGCTCCTTGCTCTCCTAGTTACAGCACACATCGGGTTAATTACCTGATGTGTGCTGCAGCTACATGTGCACAGAGCAGGAGCCGGCACTGACAGTGAGAGCGGCGGAGGCTGGTATCAAAGGTAAATATCGGGTAACCAAGGACAGGGCTTCTTGGTTACCCGATGTTTACATTAGTTACCAGCCTCAGCAGAAGCTGGCTCCCTGCTCACTGCACATTAGTTGTTGCTGTCTCGCTGTCACACACAGCGATCTGTGCTTCACAGCAGGACAGCAACAACTAAATAATGGCCCAGGACATTCAGCAACAACCAACGACCTCACAGCAGGGGCCAGGTTGTTGCTGGATGTCACACACAGCAACATCGCTAGCAACGTCACAAAAGTTGTTCGTTACCAGCGATGTTGCTAGCGATGTTGCTTAGTGTGACGGGGCCTTAAGAGGCCGGCTAATCGGGGGAAGTAACACACTCACAACTAGTCCCTGGCATAATTGCATCATTAGCATATCAAAGTATCCTTAGAAATACTTTTTCTAAAGATCTCCTTATGTTTGCTTCTAGATACAGAGACAGTTAGGCAGTGATTAGCAATATGCACCCAGGACTGCTAGTGGTTCTGGGTGCATATTGCACTTGACAGGTTCCCTTTAAAGTTATCTTCAGCTGTTGCCAAAAGTTTTGAGAAGCTTCACTGGCGGAGCTGTAAAGATCAATTCTGGTGGGAGCTACACAGCCAGCGAACCTTTACATGTTCTGATAAAACAATTCTTTGTCAAAATTCTAAACCTCAAACACACAAAAATGAATTCTAAAGGCCACTTTACACACAGAGATAAATCTGTGGCAGATCTGTGGCAGATCTGTGGCAGATCTGTGGCAGATCTGTGGCAGATCTGTGGCAGATCTGTGGCAGATCTGTGGCAGATCTGTGGTTGCAGTGAAATTGTGGACAATCAGTGCCAGGTTTGTGGCTGTGTACAAATGGAACAATATGTCCATGATTTCACTGCAACCACAGATCTGCCAAAGATTTATCTGTGTGTGTGACAGGGCCTTAACACTGATGTAAAGTAGATAGTAAATATTACTTGTTTATAATTGTGTGATATAACTATCTGGTTTAAGGGCATACAAATGGAAAGTTCTAAAATGGCAACATTTTCAAATTTTTTGTAAAATTTTCAATATTTTCATAAATAATCAAAAATCATATCGACCAAAATGTACTACTAACATGACATACAATGTGTCATTAAAAAAAATCTCTGAATCCGTGATATATATTAAAGCGTTCCAGAGTTATTACCAATTACTGATTAAAGTGACACTGGTCAGAATTGTAAAATTTGTCCTGGACAGGAAGGTGAAAACAGGCTAGGGGGTGAAGGGGTTACTAGTGTTTTGGGACATGACAAGTTTTCTGTTGATCCATCTTAGCCAACTTTTTTAAATAAGATTTGTCAAGTATGTAGTTAGCAAGAGGATCATATCCACGATTATATCCACTACAGTATTCAGTTCACTAATGTATGTGCTACAACAATATATCCTTATTGGTGCATATGTTTCCATTACCCATTTGCTGTCTTGCAGTGTCTGTTAACCAGACCTAGCCAGAGAGTACTCTCTCTGTGTTTTTACATCTTTAATCCCCACCACATTATTATAGGTGATGCCTAGATTGACGACTCAGGGCTGCTAACATCTACTGAGGCAAACTTGCCTTTGTTTGAAGGGTTTTAAAAGGCTCAACTCCCTCCGGGGATGATTGATGGTAAATACTGACAATGTGGAGAAGTTGACTAGTACTGCCATTGTCAAAGCCACATAGGCTGAGCAGAATTGGGGAATGAAGTTGTGACATACATGTCAATTCAATACCTAACTACAACATCAATATTTTCCATAGAATGGAAGACAATCTTGAAGATTGTGTGTATGAGGAGGGTACTGTTGGTCCATCTGGATGACAACTGATTTTTCCAGGGAGATGTCATTATAGAAGCCAGCAGGAATAAACTGGAGGTAGCTGCTGATGACTAAACAGAACGAGAAACCCCAGAAGAGCTAACTTTCCATATGTGTAGATGAGTCCAAACCCCTTTTCTTGCACCAAATTTCCAGGGCTATGCAAATACAGATCCACTGCACCATGATAAGCCTTGTAGAATCTACCATATCCCAAATTGATGCAATGCCATTCATAGGAGGTAATGCGAAAGACAATACCAGTAACATGGCCATTATGTCTATAGCTCTCAGAATATAGCAATACAAAAACTGGATTTTTTTTCTATAAAATAGTTCTAATGGTGCAAAAGCAGTAAAACATAAAAAAACTGTATAAATATGGTATCACTGTAATCATACAGACCAGAAGAATAAAGCTGTCTTATCAATTTTATGACACGATGAATGACGTTAAAAAGAAAAAAAAGCAATTTTATTCCTCACAAAAATCAGAATAAAAAGAAATAAAAAAATATGATGCAAAAACCTTTATTTTGTAAAAAAAAAAAAAAATGTTTTTAGTGTGATAGTAGCCACACCTAAAAAAATATATAAACCTGGTATTGCTGTAATCTAAATTATCTAAGTAATAAAGCCGCCTAATTATTTATACCACAAGATGAATGGCATAAAAAAATAAATAAATAAACCCAATCCTTCAACTGCTGTTGATTAGTTTATTCTGCTTCTCAAAGATCGCAGTACTGTGTGGCTCATATTTATCCTGTGTTCTACGCTAAGCACCAACACTGGGGATTAAATCTGTGTAAATCTCTGAATAATGTGATTCAGACAAGATTTCCAACAGAAAATTCACTGTAATGAGGCAGATAGAGTCACTTGGAACTCTCCCATCTGGCCTGTGGTGCGGCGGTGTGTATCTTTTTTACGCGTCTTTTTAGGTGTGCACAAATGTGCAGTAAGCAACAGTTTTGTTCACCTTTCAAAAGACGGACACCGCTGAACAGAGACCAAAAAGAGTCTGGAGTAACTCTGCAGCCTCATTAATAATAACAATAGTAGTAATAATAATAATAATAATAATAATCTTTATTTCTATAGCGCCAACATATTCCACAGTGCTTTACAATTCAGGAGGATCATATACAAACAAGTAACAGTTATAGAAAATACAATAATCAGAGGGGAAAAAAATAACCCTGCTCGTGAGAGTTTACAATCTACAATGAGATGGGGGGGACAAGGTACAAGTGCTTAATTAGTGAATGGATCCATCTGGGGTTTCACCTGAATTACGTATTTCGGAGATGGAGATGGAAACCTTAATGTAAGCGCTCAGCAGTGGGTACAGGATAAATGGTAACTGATCCAAAATGTTCTGTACCCCAAATTGCCACCAAATTGAATTCAACACAACCCACAAAAACACAAGTCCCTGCTCAGGTTTGTCATCTGTTAACAGAAATATAGGTGATTTCATGTTACTGGTAACACAAAAGTTCTGGAAAAACACTTTGGCTCCCTCCTCAAAAAAGAAATCCAGCAAAATCTGCACTCCTCAATCCAAATGACCCTCTCCCACAATGTCCCTAAACTACAGGCATCTACTACATAGGACGCATCATGCACCCAGGCTTCAGAAGATGGAGGACAAAGGTGGCCGAAAGAGGAGGCACCGGCCCAGGAGAACAAAGACACCCACCCGACCAGTCTGCACTGAACCGCCCGTTAGGTGAGTATTCTAAAGTGATTTTTATGTTCTACACAACAGCCTGGGGTCTTTTACACAGTATGTTAGAATGCTGTGTATAAGAGCCCACTGGTGGTGGCCGCAGCTTATAGTCGCCAAATCTGGTGACAGGTTGCCTTTAAATATTTAGAGACAGTTTGTTAAAAATAACCTACTAAACATTTATTACATTTGTTGTGATCACAGTTTCCAATAAAACAAATTGAAACATTGGGACAATGAGATATTAGTAGTTTTTGTAGAAATGCGCAGACAACACACTTGTATATTTTCAGCAACAACCGTAAGCTCACAACACACGACCCAAGAAGGACTTGAGGATCTGGCAGATACAGTTTATTGTTCCTGGAAATATGGAAGATGTGAACATCTGAAGGAAATTTCCCCCAACATCCACAATTACAAACCGGTAATTACTGTCAGCCAAGACCAACAACAGCACCAAAAAATATTGCTTGTAGTTGAAAAAATGGGACTAAGAAATTGGTGGCTTTTCACACACATATGCTTTGCATCAATGGCATTGCTACAACTTGGAAACTGCGCCACATGAAGGAACCCTTTAGTTATTGTCAACTAGTCATGAGTCTAAAGGCCGCTTTACATGCAACGACATCGCTAACAAGATGTCGTTGGGGTCATGGAATTCGTGACTCCCATCCGACCTTGTTAGCGACATCGTTGCGTGTGAAACGCAGGAACGACCGTTAACGATCAAAATTACTCACCTTATCGTTGATCGTTGACGCGTCGTTCTAATCCCAATTATAGTTGCTGTTGCAGGACGCAGGTTGCTTGTCGTTCCTGTGGCAGCACACATCGCTATGTGTGACACCGCAGGAACGAGGAACTACATCGTACTTGCGACCACCGGCAATGAGGAAGGAAGGAGGTGGGCGGGATAATCCGCCCGCTCATCTCCGTCGCTCCGCTTTTATTGGACGGATGCCGTGTGACGTCGCTGTGACGCCGCATGCACCACCCCCTGAGAAAGGAGGCGGTTCGCCTGCCACAGCGACGTCGCTAGGCAGGTAAGTACATGTGACGGGTGTTAGCGATGTTGTGCACCACGGGCATCGATTTGCCTGTGACGCACAACCGACGGGGGCGGGTGCTTTCAACAGCGACATTGCTAGCGATGTCACTGTGTGTAAAGTGGCCTTTAGGCTTAGGTATCACCTTGCTTCTCAGGTGTACTAAGATGAGGTTGCACATATCCTGAACAATTCCAGAGATTGTTGACATACCAAGTAGAAATTCAAAATACAGTGATGAAAAGTCCCTGCTGCAAGAATTCTACAAGACAACAAAAAAAAAATTAAGGACAAATACGAATGATAGTGAAGTCAAACACACATATTTACAAATGGTCATCTCGCCATACGTTGTTGATGACCAGTCCACAGCATTGGTAATCAATGGCAGATCAATATTGTGGTAGAAATATTCTCATTTTTCTAAAGCATGCTGAATGTATTTCAGGTGAAGGTAGAGAGGCCTCTGCTGGCTGCTTGTAAGTATTACATATCCAAATAACGTGGCTTTAATGTGTTATAAAAGACTCTGCACCATGTCTGCTATTGTTTATGCATTAGTATATGTGTACCGCCCCGCGCTCGGCTACCGCCGAGCCGCTCGGATCTGGGCTCGTTGGTGGGTGGCTCGAACGTCTCCGGACCCGGGGTCACTTCGCTCTGAAAGGGTGCTGGTGCTACTTAGGGGGGTGGTAGGTAGGAGTACGGTCGGAGCCGTGTTTAAGTTCGTGACACCACCCACGGGTTGTGGTGAAGGTAGACACCACCGCTGCAGTTACGGCGCACCCTGGGAAGATGGTGATGCAGCAAGATGTTAATCCCTCCTGGGCAGGGATGATGGCCCGGGACCCGTTGGGGAGAGTAGCTGGGTGGTGCTGGGCGGTGCGCGGCCTGATGGCACTGTTGTACTCACTGTCCAGACCACAATCAGTTGATTAACTCAGTCAAGTCGCTTCTGGACCTCGTTTCAGGGTCTGAGTAGCCCCCTGTGTGCTCCGGTTTCCGAGTCGGTTCCCCGGGTCGGCACCGGCGGGCCACTACCCTGTCCCGGTCCACTGAGCCATCTTCCCGGCTCCTGCAGGCTAGGCCACCATCTGCCTCCTAGCCAAAGATGCCCGGGCTCCAACCCCGGCACCTGTCAGTCTGTCACAGGCTTGTACTACAGGCCTGACCTCCTCTACTGCACTCTCAAACTGAACTCTTTGACTGACAACTGAAAACTGCCACTGTGTTTCCTGCCTCAGGCCCTCTGAACTACTCGGTGGGCGTGGCCAACCACCTGGCTCCGCCCCCTGGTGTGTTCATCAAGCTCTGCGGGAGGTGACTAGGGTTTAATGTGGCTGGTGTTACCTTGTTCGCCTGCCACAGCGACGTCGATAGGCAGGTAAGTACATGTGA
The DNA here is from genome assembly GCF_048569485.1 of Anomaloglossus baeobatrachus. Classification (NCBI taxonomy): domain Eukaryota; kingdom Metazoa; phylum Chordata; class Amphibia; order Anura; family Aromobatidae; genus Anomaloglossus; species Anomaloglossus baeobatrachus. The sequence continues at coordinate 277,731,137 of NC_134354.1, read as the reverse complement.
CGGGGGTTAGCGATGTTGTGCACCACGGGCAGCGATTTGCCTGTGACGCACAACCGACGGGGGCGGGTGCTTTCAACAGCGACATTGCTAGCGATGTCACTGTGTGTAAAGTGGCCTTTAGGCTTAGGTATCACCTTGCTTCTCAGGTGTACTAAGATGAGGTTGCACATATCCTGAACAATTCCAGAGATTGTTGACATACCAAGTAGAAATTCAAAATACAGTGATGAAAAGTCCCTGCTGCAAGAATTCTACAAGACAACAAAAAAAAATTAAGGACAAATACGAATGATAGTGAAGTCAAACACACATATTTACAAATGGTCATCTCGCCATACGTTGTTGATGACCAGTCCACAGCATTGGTAATCAATGGCAGATCAATATAGTGGTAGAAATATTCTCATTTTTCTAAAGCATGCTGAATGTATTTCAGGTGAAGGTAGAGAGGCCTCTGCTGGCTGCTTGTAAGTATTACATATCCAAATAATGTGGCTTTAATGTGTTATAAAAGGCTCTGCACCATGTCTGCTATTGTTTATGCATTAGTATATGTGTACCGCCCCGCGCTCGGCTACCGCCGAGCCGCTCGGATCCGGGCTCGTTGGTGGGTGGCTCGAACGTCTCCGGACCCGGGGTCACTTCGCTCTGAAAGGGTGCTGGTGCTACTTAGGGGGGTGGTAGGTAGGAGTACGGTCGGAGCCGTGTTTAAGTTCGTGACGCCACCCACGGGTTGTGGTGAAGGTAGACACCACCGCTGCAGTTACGGCGCACCCTGGGAAGATGGTGATGCAGCAAGATGTTAATCCCTCCTGGGCAGGGATGATGGCCCGGGACCCGTTGGGGAGAGTAGCTGGGTGGTGCAGGGCGGTGCGCGGCCTGATGGCACTGTTGTACTCACTGTCCAGACCACAATCAGTTGATTAACTCAGTCAAGTCGCTTCTGGACCTCGTTTCAGGGTCTGAGTAGCCCCCTGTGTGCTCCGGTTTCCGAGTCGGTTCCCCGGGTCGGCACCGGCGGGCCACTACCCTGTCCCGGTCCACTGAGCCATCTTCCCGGCTCCTGCAGGCTAGGCCACCATCTGCCTCCTAGCCAAAGATGCCCGGGCTCCAACCCCGGCACCTGTCAGTCTGTCACAGGCTTGTACTACAGGCCTGACCTCCTCTACTGCACTCTCAAACTGAACTCTTTGACTGACAACTGAAAACTGCCACTGTGTTTCCTGCCTCAGGCCCTCTGAACTACTCGGTGGGCGTGGCCAACCACCTGGCTCCGCCCCCTGGTGTGTTCATCAAGCTCTGCGGGAGGTGACTAGGGTTTAATGTGGCTGGTGTTACCTTGTGTAGGACTGGTGTTGTGCGGGGCGCTATCTGTAACTACTTGGCTAGTCCAGGACATTACATATACAAATAATAATTTTCTTATAAGGTGGGATCAGAAGGTCAGCAAAATAGGGGAAAGGAAAACAGACATGCAATGATCAAGACTTCAGTACTTAGATTGTGCCAGTAACAGAAATGACACATGGGGCTTCAAAGAGACTTCAGCAATCTGGATCTACTGTATGTTGGTTATACACAAGTTATATCATGACATGCCCTATAAAAATACATGCCAGTCAAACATAAGGCCTTGATCTATCTCACTGTAAATAGAGACACAAGTTCATATGAGTCCATCTCCTGTATTACTGTTACATAGTGTAACGCTTGCTGGACGGATGACAAAGAAACAGCCGGACCCAGGTCGTCCAGTCGGGTGTTAACGGTCTGCAGAAATGACAGGATTTGTTCTTGCTATTCCCGCACCTGTGACATCTCCTGTTACAGTGCTGGCATCATAAGGGTAACAGAGTCAGCGGAGTCTATGGCCTACGCAAGCTGTAATGCTCGCGGCTGGTGTAGAGGCAGCGAGTGGGATTAGTGGACCCACTGGACCACAGGGAAGACCTGGGCTTACTTTTTGTGGGAGGGGCTTATCTAAGCACCCACTGTGAGGCGGACGTCAGGTACCCCTCCCAGAGCAGTGACCGGGACTGTGGCAGCTAATCCTCAGGGCAGGTGACAGACACAGACATAGATGGGTACTGGCGGGGTGACTGAGGCAGGCTGGACAGACATGTACGGACAGGAATGGTGGGCATGGCAGTAATAGACAAGTGTGGGAAGTGTGGTGTTGGGCACGGGACACGGCAGTTGTAGTCATGTGTTCAGGGGTCAACAGGCTCCAATGCAGCCACTCATTAACCTCATGCCTTCCCGTCACCGCACCACTTAAATGATGACTTCTGCACAATCCACTCTTTACTTCACTTTCACACTGAGTCAATAAACAGCACATGGTGGTCGCCTTTTCAACCAACAAAACTTTAATTCTGTTCTCAGCAACAAATATAGCATTCATCTTCTCCATTGCATCTATAGAGTCAAAATCTTCTTCTGCACTATCCGGGCACCATTTGTGGTCCCATAGGGGTTCCTTTCAGACTCCATCTCACAATGCAATTTGGTGGCCAATGGCTTTCCTGGCACCTGGGGTCCGAAAGACACAGCTAGGCCCCTCATCCCCATGTCTGACATCACGCTAGCACGGCCAGAATCAAATAGTCTCTAAGGCAGCTCCATCCCACCCACAGGGATTGCTTGCACATTGGAAGAACCCCATATGACAGCACAGGTGTTGAGCCACCCCCCTAGTGTTTGAGTTCAGTTCGGTTTGTCGAACGGCGGGTGTGTTCGGTGAACATTCGACGAACACCTTCGAACCCCATTGAAAACAATGGCAGGAAAACACATACAAACACACTATACATGTACACATACAGTTAATAAACATTGCCATTACACTTACAGGTTCCCGCGATGCATCCTGCAGACTCCGTCTCCCGCCGCTTTTCCTTCCAATCATTGCTGCACCCTCCCGGTAACCAGCAATGATGATAGGACCTTCCATGACGTCGTCATAGCATGTGACCAGTCACGTGTCTATTATCTCATTGGCTACAGACTGGTCACATGGCTAGACGTCATGCTAGGTCCTGTCAGTGTATCTCTACAGTACGCGGTGCTCGTTTGAGCATCTCCGTGTACCGGCGAAATACTCGGGCACATGCTTGGCTCCCCGTTCCTGCATGTCAGCGCTCTTTACAGAGCCAGCCCACATGCAGGGACTGGATGCCACAGCCGGTGAATAGTGGCACCGGGAATCAGGTGATTGGAGATCCCCGTTGCTATAATAAACCGCCTGTCAGATTACTATTGCAACGGTGGCAGAGATGATGTCACCGCTTACAATCCGCAGCCTATGCTCACTCACTGAGTGATTATACTGCACGGGAGCAGCAGCGTTCTTCCTCCTATGCAGTGCTGTCTGGTGTAGCAGAGCTGCATGGATTGAAGGAGAAAGAAGACAGAAGACCAGGATCGTGGAAGGGTGAGAGGGAGTAATAAACATGGAGTCTCTAAGTGTGTCTGTGTATTTATTTCTATTAAAGTATTTTTTCTCTGTGTGGTCTCTTTTTTTTAACCCTTTATTGGAGATTCTTAATGGCCGGGTCAAACTTTCCTGACATTAAGAATCTCTGGCTTAATACTAGCTAGTAAAACAAAGCTAGTATTAACCCTTTATTACCCAGCAAGCCACCCGGCATCAGGGCTGCTGGAGGAGTTGGGTACAGTGCCAGAAGATGGCGCTTCTATGAAAGCGCCATTTTTTGGGGCGGCTGTGGACTGCAATTCGCAGCAGAGGGGCCCAGAAAGCTCGGCCCAACCTGCTCTTAAGATTCCAATCCCCAGCTGCCTAGTTGTACCTGGCTGGACACAAAAATTGGGTGAAGCCCATGTCGTTTTTTTGGGGTTTTTTTTTTTTAATTATTTCATGAAATTCATGAAATAATTAAAAAAAAGGGCTTCTTTATATCTTTAGTTCCCAGCCGGGTACAAATAGGCAGCTGGGGGTTGGGGGCAGCCGTACCTGCCTGCTGTACCTGGCTAGAATACAAAAAAATGGCGAAGCCCAAGACAAATTTTTTGGTGGGCAAAAAACTCCTGCATACAGTCCTGGATGGAGTATGCTGAGCCTTGTAGTTCTGCAGCTGCTGTCTCTCCCTCCAGCATACAGTCCTGGATGCAGCACGCTGAGCCTTGTTGTTCTGCAGCTGCTGTCTGCTCTCCTTCATACACTAGTGAATGGAGCATGCTGAGCTTTGTAGTTCTGCTCCCCCTGCCTCTCCCTCCAGCATACAGTACTGGATGGAGATGCTGAGCCTTGTAGTTCTGCAGCTGCTGTCTGCTCTCCTCCATACAGACAGACAGCAGCTGAAGAACTACAAGGCTCAGCATATTCCATCCAGGACTGTATGCAGGAGTTTTTTGCCCCCCCCAAAAATTACGTGGGCTTCGCCATATATTTGTATGCTAGCCAGGTACAGCAGGCAGCTACGGGCTGCCCCCAACCCCCAGCTGCCTATTTGTACCCGGCTGGGAACCAAAAATATAGGAAAGCCTTTTTTTTTTAAATTATTTCATTTTGATGAAATAATTAAAAAAAAAAAAAATGATGTGGGCTTCGCCCAATTTTTGTGTCCAGCCAGGTACAACTAGGCAACTGGGGATTGGAACCTGCAGCACAGGGTGCCCAAGCTTTCTGGGCACCCCTGCTGCGAATTGCAGTCCGCAGTCGCCCCAGGAAATGGCGCTTTCATAGAAGGGCCATCTTCTGGCGCTGTATATAACTCTTCCAGCTGCCCTGTTGACGGGTGGCTCGCTGGGTAATAATGGGGTTAGGGATAGCTGTATATTATCAACTGGCCCTAAGCCTGAAATTCATGGTGTCACGCCAATATTAGACATGGCCACCATGAATTTCTAGTACAGATAAAAAAAAACACAACACAATTAGTGAGTCCATCTTTACTGAAATAAAGAACCCCTCTCCGCAGTAATCCTGGGACAAGGGTCCCGTGCCGTCCAATCCGGATCCAATATCATCTGATCGGTTTGCTGGAAGGCAAAGCGATCAGATGATATGTCAGGTTCAAGGGCCTGAATGACATGACACAGCAGCTGATTGTATAAACCGCTTTTATACAATTAGCTGATGCATCAGTGCAAAAAAAACCAAAAAAAACTACACACTTCTGTGCAGACTCCTGTCCGACAGCATCAGCTGATAGTTTAGCTGGCAAAGCGGTAAAAAGCCGACCTCACCGCTCGACTTATAGTGTCAGCTGATACCGTCAGGTGACTGCAACAACTGATCATCGCCAGGTCTGAGAGAGAGAGAAGAGAGAGAGAAGAGAGAGAGAGAAGAAAGAGAGATAGAAGAGAGAAGAGGAGAGAAGATATAGAAGAGAGAGAGAAGAGAGAGAAGCGAGGAGAGAGAGAGAAGAGAGAGAGGAGAGAGAGGAGAGAGCAATGCAGCCTCATTCCGTGAACTGCTCCAATATTAGAGGTGTGTCCCGCAGCTCAGAGCTGATGTCCGGCTCCTCCCCTCAGTGCATAATTAAATTAAATTATAATTATAAATAAATAATAATTATAATTTAAAATTATAAATAAATGAAATTCTTTACCAGGACGGCCGGGACTCAGACTCGTGAACTAATTCTCCTTAGGCATCAGCTCTGCCCATTGAGCCACTGCCTGTAATGAAAAGAATAGGAAGATTTGGTAATCTTGACCTCTGTATTGCAGTAGAGAAACCAGAAGTAGATTAGTCAGCTACAAAGATGAGAGAGAGAGAGAGGAGACAGAGAGATAGATGACTGAGAGAGTGAGATGAGTAAGAGAGAGAGAGAGGAGAGAGAAGAGGGAGGATAGAGAGAGAAGAGAGGAGAGAAGAGAGGAGAGAAGAGAGATAGGGAGAGAGAGGAGAGAGAGAAGAGAGAGAGGAGGGAGAGGAGAAAGAGAGAAAAGAGAGAAGAGAGAGAGGAGAGAGAAGAGAGAGGAGAGAGAGGAGAGAGAAGAGAAAGGAGAGAGAGGAGAGAGAAGAGAGAGAGAAGAGAGAGAAGAGAGAAAAGAGAGAAGATTGAGAGAAGAGAAAGACAGGAAAGAGAGGAGAGAGAGGAGAGAGAAGAGAGAAAGAGAGACAAGATAGAGAGGGAAGGGAGAAGAGAGAGAAGAGAGGAGAGAGAAGAGAGATAGGAGAGAGAGAAAAGAGAGAAGAGACAGAGAGAGGAGAGAGAGGAGAGAGAGAGAAGAGACAGAGAGAGGAGAGAGAAGATTGAGAGAAGAGAGAGAGGAGAGAGAAGAGAAAGACAGGAAAGAGAGAGAAGAGAGAGAGGAGAGAGAAAGAAGAGAGAGATAGAAGAGATAGAGAAGAGAGAGAGAGAGAGAGAGAAGAGAGAGACAGACATACAAGCCGCGAGAGAAAAGACTGTGCCAGCACTGCCAGCAGGGGGCTCTGGAGGACGAGGCGCACTTCCTGCTGCACTGTGACAAATACTCAGCAGTGAGGGCCTCGCACTTCCAGAAATTTACCACCCATACCCCGGACTTTCCATCCATGGACGAGGACATGAAACTCCGCTTCCTACTGGGGGAAGAGGAATCAATGGTGGAGATCGCCGCCCAATATGTCACCACATGTCATAAGCTGAGGGGAACATAAGGCCCCTAAATGGACTTTCAGAGCCCAAATTGTGCCCCCAACTCCCCATAACCCTGATCCCCTCCCACCACACTTACTGTATTTCTCTTGCTTTGGCAACACTAATTGTATTTTGGTCCTGCCAATAAAACATATTTGAACGTGAACTTTTGAACTTTGATAGAAGAGAGAGAGGGAGAATAGAGAGAGAGAGGAGAGAGAGGAGAGAGAAGAGAGAGAAGAGAGAGAGGAGAGAGCAATGCAGCCTCATTCCGTGAACTGCTCCGATATTGGAGGTGTGTCCCGCAGCTCACAGCTAATGTCTGGCTCCCCCCTCAGTCCATAATTAAATTAAATTATAATTATAAATAAATAATTATAATTTAAAATTATAAATAAATTAAATTCTTTACCGGAACGACCGGGACTCAAACTCGTGAATTAATTCTGCTTAGACAGCGGCTGTACCCATTGAGCCACTGCCTGTAATGAAAAGAATAGGAAGATTTAGTAATCTTGACCTCCATATTGCAGTAGAGAAACCAGAGGTAGTTTAGTCAGCTACAAAGATGAGAGAGAGAAAGAGAGATGAGACAGAGAGAGAGAGAGAGATGAGTGAGAGAGTGAGATGAGTGTAAGAGAGAGAGGAGATAAACTGTGGAAAAAGAAGCGCAATAGGGTCTTACCCCGGTAGCAATGGGGGGGATGAAAGAGATGGTACTACTCACCTATAGGGGTTGTGAAAGTCACAACTCCTATAACAACATGTATGTAACTCCAAGCCACGGCAGCGGTCCCTCGATTGGCAGATAACAGGGAGTAGTAGAATAAGGGTTTCCAAGCCGCGCCAATGACTAGCCGATCATGAGAATTGTGGATTAATGTTGCTTTTATTCAATGCACAGGTCAACGCGTTTCGGAAGACACAGCTCCCTTCTTCAGGACAGACTGGCAAGAAACATCAAATCTCTATTTATTTTATCTCTATTGATTTGATGTTTCTTGCCAGTCTGTCCTGAAGAAGGGACCTGTGTCTTCCGAAACGCGTTGACCTGTGCATTGAATAAAAGCAACATTAATCCACAATTCTCATGATCGGCTAGTCATTGGCGCGGCTTGGAAACCCTTATTCTACTACTCCCTGTTATAAGAGAGAGAGGAGAGAGAGGAGAGAGAAGAGAGAGAGGAGAGAGAAGAGAGAGAAGAGAGAGAAGAGAGAGAAGAGAGAGAAGAGAGAGGAGAGAGAGGAGAGAGAGGAGAGAGAGGAGAGAGAACAGAGAGAACAGAGAGAGAAGAGAAAGGATAGAGAGAGAACAGAGAGAGAAGAGAGAGAAAGAGAAGAGAGAGAGGAGAGAGAGAGAAGAGAGAGAGAGGAGAGAGAGAAGAGAAAGGAGAGAGAGAACAGAGAGAGAAGAGAGAGAAAGAGAAGAGAGAGAGGAGAGAGAGAAGAGAGAGAGCAGAGAGAGAGGAGAGAGAGAAGAGAGAGAAGAGACAGAAGAGAGAGGAGAGAAGAGAGAAAGGGAGAGAAAGAGAGAAGAGAGAGAGGAGAGAGAAGAGAGATAGAGGAGAGAGAAGAGAAAGGCGAGAGAGAGAGAAGATAGAGAGGATAGAGAAGAGAGGAGAGAAGAGAGAAAGGGAGAGAAAGAGAGAGAAGAGAGAGGAGGGAGAGGAGAAAGAGAAAAGAGATAGGAGAGAGAGAAAAGAGAGAGAAGAGAGAGAGGAGAGAGAGATTGAGAGAGAGAGAGAAGCGAGAGAGAAGAGAGAAAGAGAGACAAGAGAGAGAGGAGAGAGAGAAGAGAGAGGAGAGAGAGAAGAGAGAGAGAAGAGAGAGAGAAGAGAGAGAAGAGAAAGGAGAGAGAGAAGAGAGAGAAGAGTGAGAGAAGAGAGAAGATTGAGAGAAGAGAGAGAGGGAGAGAAGAGAAAGAGAGGAAAGAGAGAGAAGAGAGAGAAAGAAGAGAGAGGAGAGAGAGAGGAGAGAGAGAAGAGAGAGAGGGAGAGAGAAGAGAGAGAGGAGAGAGAGACGAGAGAGAGGAAAGAGGAGAGAGAGATGAGATAGAGGAAAGAGAAGAGAGAGAGAAGAGAGAGGAGAGAGAAGAGAGGAGAGAGAAGAGAGGAAAGAATAGAGGGAGGAGAGAAAGAGAGAAGCGAGAGAGAAGAGAGAGAGATAAGAGAGAGAAGAGAGAGAGAAGAGAGAAGAGAGAGAGAAGAGAGAGAAGATAGAGAGGAGAGAGAGAGGAGAGAGAAGAGAGAGACGAGAGTGACAGAAGAGAGAGAGAAGAGAGAGAGGGAGGTGAGAGAGAGAGGAGTGAGAAGACAGAAGAAATAGAGAGAGACACGTAGGCACTACCTGAGTTAAGTCTCTGGTGACAGCGCGGCTCAGTTGCTGTGTGGAGCTGACACAGTTCACTCGTGTTTTATGGCGCTCCCTGTCTGCTTCATGTAGAAGTACATATAACTGAATAGGATAACTGAAGTGAGCACTAATATATATATTATGAGTGCAAGCCAAAAATTACATACTATATACGGATAAGGCTGCACATCAAACTTAGATAATAGTATAATGCCTCAAGCATATGGACAAATATTGGAATATACAATGAAAAATGCTACTTGCTAATTTGAACATGTGAATAATGAATTGCATACCTGCCATGAATATTAGGAAAAAGGAGATATTTAGCAATCGCATTGATCAATGTAACTGAGCCCCAAGGCCTCGTCAAGGCATATCTCTATATTGGGGTCCCTAGCTCTGTGACCCTAACTGTGTGTCATCTCATTGCAATTAAAAACTGCTATGGGTGGAGAGGGGTAACTAAGGACTTTCTTATATAGGAGATGGAAAAAACATGGCCGAAAGGGGCGGAGCTGTGTTCACATTCAGAAAAAAAAACAAAACAAAAAAAACTACATATAACTGAATAGGATAACTGAAGTGAGCACTAATATATATATTATGAGTGCAAGCCAAAAATTACATACTATATACGGATAAGGCTGCACATCAAACTTAGATAATAGTATAATGCCTCAAGCATATGGACAAATATTGGAATATACAATCAAAAATGCTACTTGCTAATTTGAACATGTGAATAATGAATTGCATACCTGCCATGAATATTAGGAAAAAGGAGATATTTAGCAATCGCATTGATCAATGTAACTGAGCCCCAAGGCCTCGTCAAGGCATATCTATATATTGGGGTCCCTAGCTCTGTGACCCTAACTGTGTGTCATCTCATTGCAATTAAAAACTGCTATGGGTGGAGAGGGGTAACTAAGGACTTTCTTATATAGGAGATGGAAAAAACATGGCCGAAAGGGGCGGAGCTTGTGTTCACATTCAGAAAAAACTACATATAACTGAATAGGATAACTGAAGTGAGCACTAATATATATATTATGAGTGCAAGCCAAAAATTTGATGTGCAGCCTTATCCGTATATAGTATGTAATTTTTGGCTTGCACTCATAATATATATATTAGTGCTCACTTCAGTTATCCTATTCAGTTATATGTAGTTTTTTTTTTTTTTTTTTTTTTCTGAATGTGAACACAGCTCCGCCCCTTTCGGCCATGTTTTTTCCATCTCCTATATAAGAAAGTCCTTAGTTACCCCTCTCCACCCATAGCAGTTTTTAATTGCAATGAGATGACACACAGTTAGGGTCACAGAGCTAGGGACCCCAATATAGAGATATGCCTTGACGAGGCCTTGGGGCTCAGTTACATTGATCAATGCGATTGCTAAATATCTCCTTTTTCCTAATATTCATGGCAGGTATGCAATTCATTATTCACATGTTCAAATTAGCAAGTAGCATTTTTCATTGTATATTCCAATATTTGTCCATATGCTTGAGGCATTATACTATTATCTAAGTTTGATGTGCAGCCTTATCCGTATATAGTATGTAATTTTTGGCTTGCACTCATAATATATATATTAGTGCTCACTTCAGTTATCCTATTCAGTTATATGTAGTTTTTTTTTTTCTGAATGTGAACACAGCTCTGCCCCTTTCGGCCATGTTTTTTCCATCTCCTATATAAGAAAGTCCTTAGTTACCCCTCTCCACCCATAGCAGTTTTTAATTGCAATGAGATGACACACAGTTAGGGTCACAGAGCTAGGGACCCCAATATAGAGATATGCCTTGACGAGGCCTTGGGGCTCAGTTACATTGATCAATGCGATTGCTAAATATCTCCTTTTTCCTAATATTCATGGCAGGTATGCAATTCATTATTCACATGTTCAAATTAGCAAGTAGCATTTTTCATTGTATATTCCAATATTTGTCCATATGCTTGAGGCATTATACTATTATCTAAGTTTGATGTGCAGCCTTATCCGTATATAGTATGCTTCATGTAGAAGAGCTGAAAGCGTCGTGTGGATTACTTCGGACCTGGATTGTTGTTTGGGGATTAATAAAGAGGTAAAAGAGGGGTTTTTCCTTGTCTTTTATTCCAAATAAAGGATTTTTCGTTGTGTGTGTTTATTTACTTTCACTGCAGGTTAATCATGGAAGGTATCTCGAGGAGACGCCTGTCATGATTAACCTAACCTTATTACCCTGATTGCCACCGCACCAGGGCAATTCGGGATGAGCCGGGTAGAGTCCCGGGACTGTCGCATCTAAAGGATGTGGCAGTTCCGGGCGGCTGCTGGCTGATATTGTTAGGGTGGTGGGCTCCCCATAACGTGGCACTCCGCATCCTGACAATACCAGCCTTCATCCGTATGGCTTTATCCTGGCTGGTATCAAAATTGGAGGGAACCGCAGTTTTTTTTTCATTTTTTTTAATTATTTATTTATTTTACTGCACGATATAGACCCGCCCGCAGGTGGCTGTGATTGGTTGCAGTGAGACAGCTGTCACTCAGCGTGGGGGCGTGTCTGACTGCAAGCAATCATGGGCACCAGTGGGCAGGGAAAGCAGGGAATACCAGATTGAATAATGAGCGGCAGCCATTTTCAAAAGAGGAAAAGCCGCCGGAACTTTGTGACAGCCGTGCAGCACCACGCCAGTGATCGGTGAGCAGGAAAGAGAGAGGGATTTTGCTGGGGAAGCAGGACGCATGCAAATACACAACGTGCGCACATAGCCTTACTGTGAAAAGCCACGCTTTTGGTGATCGAACTGTTATCGAACGGTAACTTGAACGGTCGAACATGAAGCAAATCGTTCGAGTTCGTCGAACGACTCGAACATCGCCCAAAACCACTCGAATTTGAAATTGGCGAACAGTTCGATTCGAACATCGCTCATGTCTGAACAGCACTCCTTCGCTCATGCTTAGACAAGGACCTAGACATACCCTACTCCTGAGGACGCAATTGACCTTCGGTCTTGCAGAGGGGTTCTTATGGTATTTGTTTCCAGGAAATGGACGCCTCCCTGACCAACCGGACTATACCCCGCTTCTGGGGATGAAGTTAAACAATTCTCGAATTTCAGGATCCCGCATATCCACGATCAAGGAGTGACTCTTAGGGGCACTTTGCACACTACAACATCGCAGGTGAGACGTCGGTGGTGTCAAATCGAAAGTGACGCACATCCGGCCTCGCTGTCGATATTGTAGTGTGTAAAGCCTTTTTGATACGATTAACGAGCACAAAAGCGTCGTAATCGTATCATCGGTGTAGCATCGGTCATTTCCATGAATTGGGAAAGACCGATGTTACGATGTTGTTCCTCGTTCCAGCGGCAGTACACATCGCTGTGTGTGTGAAGCTGCAGGAGTAAGGAATATCTCCTACCTGTGTCACGGCCGCCAATGCAGAAGGAAGGAGGTGGGCAGGATGTTTACGTCCCGCTCATCTCCGCCTCTCCGCTTCTATTGGCCGCCTGCCGTGTGACGTCGCTATGACGCCGCACGACCAGCCCCCTTAATAAGGGCTGAGCGACGTCGCAGGGCAGGTGAGTGCATGTGAAGGTGGCATAGCGATAATGTTCGCTACGCCAGCTATCACCATGATATCGCAGCTGCGACGGGGGCTGGGACTATCGCGCTCGGCATCGCAGCATCGGCTTGCGATGTTGTAGTGTGCAAAGGGCCCCTTAGGGTCTACAAATTAAGAGACTAGATTAGAGCTTGCTTTTATTATCTCCACCTGGGGACTCTTCCTTAAGCTAGGCTGTCCCAGCTGATTACATACAGGGGCCGACACACACACTTGACCCACCATCCAGCAGATTCCCTCACCGCTTACTGAGCAGCTTTTAATAGCTGCTCCAGGGGTCCAGGTCACAATCCTCTGCTGCTGGATCCTGCAAACCATACAACTTTATTTCTACACATCATGTCCTATCACCAACATATATAAGCATACACAAGGATTTCACAATGCAAATAACTTTTAATAAACATAAGGGCCAATGGCCAAACTCCAAATCTTTGGGCTCGCCACCCCGCAAAAACCGCAATGAAAAAAACACTAAAAATCAACCGAAACCGAACCGTTAGTATGTGTGCTTCCGTTTACAGAGGCACAAAGTTCATCCTCTGAGTAATCTTCCTTAAACATTGCGTAACACATAACAGTTAACTGTCCGGCTAACAGTTAACTGTCCGGCTCAGTGTCCTCCCCCTTCTTTGAGTCCGGCAATCTTTGGGGGTAACCACGGGAATTAGGAATTAGAACAAGGGAGCAAGATGGGTTCAAACAAAATAACTATCGTGTCCCAGGCGTCTGCTAAATCCTGGCTTCCCAGGGGGTTGTTAACGCAAGCGTTATTCCCCTGTGAGATGCTGAGGACTGCTGCAGCCATCGACACGTCTCTTACCTTCATCCGGTCGGAGTTGCCTCCTCCTGTTATCCCGGATCTGCCTCTCTCGGGCCTTTTCCAACTTGATAACCCAGTGTACTCATTCTTGGTGATCCTCCAGGCACTAAGGGGCAACCCAGGCCACCGCTAGCCTGTGGGCCAGTTCCTGTGCCGCCTTCTTTTCCTGTGCAACTTTTTGCTGAGCCTCAATGCCTCCTGGGCCTGGATGGCCTTTGACCAGGCCTCTTCCAGCTCCGCCTTAGCCTGCATTGCATCCTGCTGAACCTGCACTGCCTCTTCTACATGGCTGTGACCCAGCGGAGTGAGCGAAGCAGGGAGTTTCGCTGCCACTGGCGGTGTGACACTATGTCTTCTCACCTCCTCCGCGGAACCAGTGTCAAGTAGGCCTCCAGGCCTCCGTGTCTCCAACAGTTCCAATTGGCTCTCCCAGGCTCTCTGTCCCCTGCAGGCCAGTGGGCCTCCCGTACTTTAAAGGGTACTGGTTTTCTCTCCATCCTGTTCTCAATTCTTCCTGCGTCTTCTTCACTACTGGTTTCTGGTGTACAGACTGGAAATCCCCTCTACCCGGCCACTCCTGTGGAGGTGCGGTTTTCTCCTTTGGCCGCGCCTGGCTTCTTTTCCGACCCACCTGCCACATTTTGCTGTATAGCTGCAGGTGAGATTTTCTCTCAGACCTCACCCTCCGGGGTTGACCGACAGTAACCAGAGCTCCCAGGGGTGGGCCACGAATTTGCGTCTTTGCGCCTTGACTCTGCCCATGCTGAGCTTGTCGCTCTTGCAAAGCGACCCCCCCGTTATCTTAGTTTTTCTCAGCTGAACATCACCAGCAGCACTTTTTCTCTTCGTCCTGACTTTTGCACTGTGGGCTACTTTACAGAACGGACGTCCATCCTGCTGACTACGTCAAAATGTGGTGTTGGGCACGGGGCACGGCAGTGGTAGTCATGTGTTCAGGGGTCAACAGGCCGCAGTGCAGCCGCTCACCGTCGCCGCACCACATAAAGGATGACTTCTGCACAATCCACTCTTTACTTCACTTTCACACTGAGTCAGTAAGTGGCACACGTTGGTAGCCTTTTCAACCAACAAAACTTTACTTCTGTTCTCAGCAACAAATATTGCATTCATCTTCTCCATTGCATCTATAGCATCAATCTTCTTCTGCACTATTCGGGCACCATTTGTGGTCCCATAGGGGTTTCCTCCATACTACATCTCACAATGCAATTTAGTGGCCGAACGCTTTCCTGGCATTTGGGCTCCGAAAGACACTGCTAGGCCCCTCATCCCCCTGTCTGATGTCACACTAGCATGGGCAGAATCAAATTGTCTCTTAAGCCACTCTATCCCACCCACAGGGATTTCTTGTGTGACGCCCCTTAACTAGTCAGGGTGTCACAGAGTACTGCACTTCCTTTTCGTATCTGGTGCAGGACTCAACCCCTCATGGTTCTGGGATCCTAGCTTTTGGTATTGCTCCATCAGCATGCAAATCGTAGTCACACCTCACACCCCACCCAGTCAGGCACACTAGTGGGTGCTCTAGCTGGAACAGGGTCACCTGTCTAGGGGTCAGACAGACTGGTGGGAGGGGCAGAGTTAGTTGAGTGGTAGCCCTCAAAGAGTGAGGAGCTGGGAGTTGGAGCTCCCTGGGAGACGTTGGCTAGGACGCAGACAGTGGTCTGGGAACGAAGGAGTTGGAGACCTGGTCGCAGGGTATTGGAGAAAGGTGCCAGGCTTAAGGCACCGTTACACGCTACGATTTATCAGGCGATCTCATGAGTGACGTGACACATCCAGATCATCGTAAGGATCGCACATAGGTCGTTTATTAGCGGTCAAACATAACGATCTCACAAGCGACGCTAAATCGTTCAGCGATATATTGTTTGACCAAGGCGGTCGTGTGAATGTTGTTCGTCGATGGGAGGGTGTCAAATGTACCAAAATGTCCGCTGAAATCCAAATGACGAACAATATTTTGAAAATGAATGTTGTGTCAAAGATCCACGATTTTCATCCTATTTGCGATCGTTCAGAGTCGCTCGTAGGTGTCACACGCAACGACGTCACTAACAATGCCGGATGTGCGTCACGGAATCCGTGACCCTGACGACATATCGCCCGAAAAATCGTAGCGTGTAACGGGGCCTTGAGTTTAGGGGAACGGTTGGCACCGGAGTACCTAGTAACTGAACCGGTACCGAGCACGGCGGAGTACTGGACCCTAGATCAAGGAGTAGCTTCACGCAACCTGATAATTAACCTGTGCAGGATAGTATCTTTATGAACTTTCCCCAAGAGCTCAGAGATCGAAGGCATCAACACAACGAGGGAGATAGGGCTTTCCAGCTTATGCGGCCCACTGAAATCCCAAGTTTCAGCAATCGAGAGCACAGATTCCCTACTTAACAGTGGGGAGCAGGACCCTGACAGCTTCAAGCATAGGGGTCATTCAGAACATCTAAAATACAGTGCATGGAGGCAAGGTACAGACCATCAGCAGACTCCCGGACGAGCTCCCCTGAAGTGGCAGCGGCACCCAGAGACTTGATTTACCTTTGTGTCAGAGTCTGCTTTGCGGTCGCATCACTACCAACACTGCCTGCGTGAGCACGCTGTCCTCCCCTGCTTCCAATCTGCACCACTCTCCCCTACACCTCCTCCATCCAGAGTCCCAGGGCCTCCCCTATCCATGGAGGGAACATCATCTGGCTGCCCCACTCCATCTCCCCCGGGTACTCTCATAGGCAGCGGTGGTACTCCCCTTACTGCGAACCACGGATGGCGTCACAAACTCTTTTCCCCTGTAAATACCCCCTTTTCATTTGAAGTGGCCGTGAGCCCCCGGGTCCGGGGATCTTTGAGCCACAGCAGACCCCAGATCCGAGTGGTTCGACCGCTGCAGGGGCGGCACACTTGCACATTGGAAGAGCCACGTATGACAGCACTCCTCAGCTCGTGCTTAGGCCAGGACCAAGACCCCACTCCTAAGGGCACAACTGACCTTCGGTCTTGCAGAGGGGTTCTAAGGGTATTTGCTTCCAGGAATCGGATGCCTCCCCGACCGACCGGACTATACCCTGTTTCTGGGGACGCAGTTTAACAATCCTCAAAGTTCAGGATCCTGCGTGTCAGTGATCCCAGGGTGACCCTTAGGGTCCACAAATTAAGGAAATAGATTAGGGCTTCATTTCAATATCTCCTCCTGGGGACTCTCCTACTCCCCTTCCTTCCTACTCTGCTTTTTATACGCGACTCTCCTCCTCTTGCTTAACCTTTAAACTGCCACTCAGTTGCCAGGACTACTGTCCCTAAGCTACCCTGCCACCTGGTGGCTACTTACACAAAATACATACATTATATACATTAAATGTAACACTACAGTGTTCCGGCAGCTTCTGCAGGGGTTGGCTTAGCCCTGACCCCCCTTACAGAAGGCAGGTACTGGAGATGGACACAGGGTTTATGGGACCTGACAACTAGCTAGTAGACTGGTATATTGATGCCTCAAATACACTCTTGGAAATAGCACTCCGGCCCTTTAAAAGGCGGGATGACACATGTGCACATCTCTTAAGTGCACTCCTAAGAACCCTGTGCGGCATGTACAGGGCCCAGGAGGGGAAAGAGACAGCAGCAGACGTGGATAGCCGGGGGAGTGCGGGGAGGACATAACCTGGCTGGAGCGGTAAGTTGTCATCTCTGCAGAGACACCGGCGCTACACATAGGATACACTTTATCACTATATTAAAGCTGTATAACTCCTCAAAACCTAATATACCCTAATCTAGGTCCCTTACCTTGCCGCAGAGGTTGGCACCCTAAGGTAAACTGCAAATGGTGCCCTTCCTCACTGTCTGCTCGCCGTTATGAGCCCTATACTGGCCCGTCATAGATAAACAACTCAACCCGTATATATTGATGAACAAACATATGCCTATCCTATATGACAGAAGCCAGTGTCCACACTGAGTCAGTAAATCCCAAATTAATATACACATGTTCAGATTAATACATTCAATTAAGGTAAAATACTAAGAGAATTAAAGAACCGATTTAAATATAACATTAAAGTATCCTGAATCATAGCATACCCATATTCAGATTAGTATATTCATCCTTACGTTTCTTCTCCATTAGTAGAAGGTTCTTCAGGAAAAGACAGTTTAGGAGGCACTTCAATCAGTTGTCTCCAGCATGCTCACATATAGTCTAGCAGATTCAGTGCGGTCCACAAACTGTCCAGGAAGTACTACAATTAGCTGTTTCCGGCAGGCTCAAATATGGACTGTTAAGTAAGTCACGTGCTCGGATGTCAATCACCAGGCTTCCACAGGGAACACATGGGCACAGCTTCTGTGCAATCACCATAATAGAACTGCAAGCTTATAAGTAGAGATGAGCCACCCCCCTAGTGTTCGAGTTCGGTTTGGTTTGTCGAACGGCGGGTGTGTTCGTCGAACGTTTGACAAATGTTCGACAAACACCTTCGAACCCCATTGAAAACAATGGCAGGCAAACACAAACACATACAAACACATTATACATATACACATACAATTAATAAACATTGCCATTATACTTACAGGTCCCCGTGATGCGTCCTGCACTCTGTCTCCCGCCGTTTCTCCTTCTGATCATCGCTGTGCCCTCCCGGTAACCAGCACTGATGATAGGACCTTCCGTGATGTCATAGCATGTGACCAGTCATGTGTGCATTATCTCATTAGCTACAGACTGGTCACATGGGTATGATGTCATGCTAGGTCTTGTCAGTGCATCTCTCCGGTACACAGTGCTCGTTTGAGCATCTCCATGTACCGGCGAGATGCTCTGGCACATGGTCGGCTCCCCATTCCTGCATGTCGGCACTCTTTACAGAGTCAGGCCACATGCAGGGACTGGATGCCACAGCTGGTGAATAGCGCCGCCGGCAATCAGGTGATTGAGATCACCATTGCTATAGTAACCCACCTGTCTGGTTACTATTGCAACGGTGGCAGCGGTGATGTCCCCGCTTACAACCCGCAGCCTTTGCTCACTCATTGAGTGGTTAGACTGCATGGGGAACAACAGCGTTCTTCCTCCCATGCAGTACTGTCTGATGTAGCAGAGCTGCATTGCTTGAAGGAGAAAAAAGACACAGAATCTCTAAGTGTGTCTGTGTATTTATTTCTATTAAAGTATTTTTTCTCTGTGTGGTGTCTTTTATTTAACCCTTTATTGGAGATTCTTAATGGCCGGGTCAAACTTGCCTGATGTTAAGAATCTCTGGCTTAATACTAGCTAGTAAAACAAAGCTAGAATTAACCCTTTATTACCCAGCGAGCCATCCGGCATCAGGGCTGCTGGAGAGAGTTGGATACAGCGCCAGATGATAGCGCTTCTATGAAAGCGCCATTTTCTGGGGCGGCTGCAGACTGCAATTCGCAGTGGAGGGGCCCACAAAGCTTGGGCCAACCTGTGCTGTGGATTCCAATCCCCAGCTGCCTAGTTGTACCTGGCTGGACACAAAAATGTAATTTTTTTTTTTTTTTTAAGTATTCCATGAAATTCATTAAGTAATTAAAAAAAAGGGCTTCCCTATATTTTTAGTTACCAGCCGGGTACAAATAGGCAGCTGGCGGTTGGGGGCAGCCGTACCTGCCTGCTGTATCTGGCTAGCATGCAAAAATATAGTGAAGCCCACGTCATTTATTTATTTATTTTTTTCGTTTTTTGGCAAAAAAAACTTAAAAAAAATAAAAAATGCTTCCCTGGATTTTCCATTGCCAGTGAAGGTAACACCAAGCAGTGGGGGTTAGCAGCTAGTAGCTGCATGGAATACCCTTAGCTACCAATACAAAAAATGCAGCGGGAGCCCACGTATTTTTTTTTAAATAATTTATTTAAATAACTAAAAAAAATGGGTTTCCCTGTATTTTGATTGCCTGACATCACAACACTGTAAAAAAAAAATCATTAAAAAAATGACGTAGCGCTCCGCGGTACTTTTGATTCTCATCGCAGATAAAACAGACAGCTACGGGTTGCCACCCCCATCTGCCTAGCGTTACCTTGGCGGGCAATCAAAATACAGGGAAGCCCATTAATTTTTTTTATTGACAAAAATGGTTAAAAAAAAAAAATGCGTGGGCTCCCGCCGTATTTTGATTGCCAGTCAGGTAAAGCCAGGCAGCTGGGGGCTGGGATTCTCGGCAGCCCACAACCACCTCTGGAAATGGCGCATTGTTTCTTAGCGCCATTTCCAGGCATTTGATCCGGCTCGTCCACCGGCCGTGATGACGGTGGCTCGCTGGGTAATACAGGGGTTATTACCGTCTTTGTATTCTCAGATGGTACTAAGCCTGAAATTCATGGCGTCACGCCAAAATAGACATGGCCACCATGAATTTCTAGTAAAGATAAAAAAAACACAACACACAGAAAAATATTTTTTTTTTTAGAAATAAAACCCAACACAATTAGTGACTCCATCTTTACTGAAATAAAGAACCCCCCACCCTCCGCAGTAATCCTGGGTCAAGGGTCCTGAGCCATCCAATCCGGATCTAATATCATCTGATCGGTTTGCTGGAAGGCAAAGCGATCAAATGATGTGTCAGGTTCAAGGGCCTGAATCACATGACACATCAGCTGATTGTATAAACGGCTTTTATACAATCAGCTGATGCAAAAAAAACCCAAAAAAACCAAAACTACACAATTCTGTGCAGACTCCTGTCCGATGGCATCAGCTGATAGTTTAGCCGGCCGGGCGGTAAAAAGCCGGCCTCACCACTCGACTTATAGTGTCAGCTGATTCCGTCAGGTGACCGCATCAGCTGATCATCGCCAGGTCCTGCAGCCATCGGACGTGGAGAGAGGAGAGAGAGAGAGAAGAGAGAGAGGAGAGAGAGAAGAGAGAGAAGAGAGGAAAGAGAGAGCGAAGAGAGAGAGAGAGAAGAGAGAGAGAGAGAAGAGAGAGAAGATAGAGAGAGAGGAGAAAGAGAGAAGAGAGAGGGAGAAGAGAGAGAGAGAAGAAAGAGAGGAGAGAGAGAAGAGAGAGAGAAGAGAGAGGGAGGGGAGAGGGAGGGGAGAGAGAGGGAAGAGGGAGAGAAGAGAGAGAAGACAGAGAAGAGACAGAAGAGAGAGGAGAGAGAAAGAAGAGTGAGAGAAGAGAGAGAGGGGGAAAGAGAGAGAGAGAGAGGAGAGAGAGAGGGGAAAGAGAGAGAGAGAAGAGAGAGAGAAGAGAGAGAGAGGAGAGAGAGAAGAGAGAGGAGAGAGAGAAGAGAGAGGAGAGAGAGAAGAGAGGGAGAGTGAGAGAGAGAGAGGAGAGAGAGGAGAAAGAGAAGAGAGAGAGAGAGACACGCAGGCAGTACCACCCCCATCATCATCACCGCACACACCCCCGGCAGTACCGCCCCTATCGTCATCCCCGCACACACCCCGGCACTACCGCACACATCATCCCCGCACACACGACGGCCCTACCGCACTCATCATCATTACCGCACACAAGCACTATCGCACTCATCATCATCCCCGCACACACCCCGGCACTACCGTCCCCATTATCATCCCCGCACACACCCCGGCACTACCGCCCCAATTATCATGCCCATACACACCCCGGCACTACCGCACCCATCATCATCACCGCACATACAAGCACTACCCCACTCATTATCCCCGCACACATGCAGGCACTACCGCACTCATCATCATCACCACACACAGAAGCACTACCGCACTCATCATCATCCCCGCACACACGCAGGCACTACCTGAATGAAGTCTTCGGTGACAGCGCAGCTCACTTCAGTTGCTGTGTGGAGCTGACACAGAGTGGTCGTGTTCTACGGCGCTCCCTGTGTGCTTCATGTAGCAGAGCTGAATGGGTGTTTGGGGATTAATAAAGTGGTAAAAGAGGGGGGGGGGTTGTCTTTTATTTCAAATAAAGGATTTTTCGTCGTGTGTGTTTATTTACTTTCACTACAGGTTAATTATGGAAGGTATCTCGGGGAGACGCCTGTCATGATTAACCTAACCTTATTACCCAGATTGCCACCGCACCAGGGAAATTCGGGATGAGCCGGGTAGAGTCCCGGGACTGTCGCATCTAATGGATGCGGCAATTCTGGGCGGCTGCTGGTCATATTGTTAGGGTGGTTGGCTCCTCATAATGTAACGCTCCCCATCCTGAGAATACCAGCCTCCAGCTGTATGGCTTTATCTTGGCTGGTATCAAAATTGGGGGGAACCGCAGGGTTGTTTTTTTTTTTATTATTATTTATTTATTTATTTTACTGCACAATATAGACCCGCCCGCCGGCGGCTGTGATTGGTGGCAGTGAGACAGCTGTCACTCAGCGTGGGGGCATGTCTGACTGCAACCAATCATGGGTGCTGGTGGGCAGGCAAAGCAGGTAATACCAGATTGAATAATGAGCGCCAGCCATTTTCAAAAGAGGAAAAGCCGCCGGAGCTTTGTGACAGCCGTGCAGCTGATCGGTGAGTAGGAAAGAGAGAGGGATTGTGCTGGGGACGCAGGACGCATGCAAATACACAACGTGCGCACATAGCCTTACTGTGAGAAGCGACGCTTTTGGTGATCGAACCGTTATCGAACATTAACTCGAACTATCGAACGTGAAGCAAATCGTTCAAGTTCGTTGAATGACTCGAACATCGCCCAAAACAACTCAAATTTGAAATTGGCAAACGGTTTGCTTCAACCATCACTCATCTCTACTTATAAGACCTACACATTGCCTTACTTTAGAATAATACAGCATCTGAGCACTACCAGACAGACTTTGTGCATATCGGAATTTTCTTCCCTTGAGTCAATATGGAATCTGGTGGGGAAAGATGCTTTTGATTACAGATAAGACCTTCTATAGCAATCTGATTTTTGGTACAGCAGATGGAACCTGGACCTCAATGGTACCCTTTTTCTGACTTAACATGGTTGCATTATTCCTTAACACTATTGTTCTGTGATGTGTTAAAACATTGACATAGAACTTGCCAAACCAGTATTGTCCTGGAACAAAACTGGTATGGCAGGGGTGTGTAGGATGCTGGGATTTGCCCAAAAATAGGACGCTTATATAAGTGCTAAAGTGTACACATATAATTCTCAGGTTATACTAATGTTACCATTGGCATCACTGAACATAATTTTACTATAAAGAATAAGATTTTAATGTGTGGGCTAGGAACATTGCTAGCGTCAGAAAAGATCAGGGTCACAAATCCCAAAACGTGCATTTTGTCCCCCACCCCACACCCCCAAAAAAGTAACAATAGCAATAACTATGAGTACAGATAATGTAATAGATATTGTCTGCAATCCTAACATCACAAATAACATATCATAATAATTCTAGTAATGTATAGTATATTACAAAAGTGTAAATATTTTATTATATCCTTTCCTGAAACAGCACTGAAGATATGACACTTTGATACAATGTAAAGTAGTTTGTGTCAAACTTGTATGTATAACAGTGTAAATGTGGTGTGCCCTCTAAATAACAACACACTGCCATTAATGTTTAAATCTCTGGCAACAAAAGTGAGTATACCCCTAAATGAAAATGGCAAATTGTGTCCAAAGTATCAATATTTTGCACGGCCACCATTATTTTCAAACACTGTGTTAACTCTCTTGGGCATGGAGTTCATAAGAGCTTCACAGGAGCCACTGGAATCCTCTTACACTCCTCCATGATGACATCATGGAGATGGTGGATATTAGAGCCCTTGCATTCATCCACCTTCAGTTTGAGGATGCCCCACAGATGCTCAATAGAGTTTAGGCCCGGAGACATGCTTGGTCAACCCAGCACCTTTACCCTAGGTTTCTTTAGCAAGGGAATGGTCGCCTTGGGAGGTGTGTGTGGGGTCATTATGATGTTGGAATACTGCCCTGGATTTGAATTCAACTTCTTTGGTAGACGATAGCGAGGTTTGTAATGAGTGGAACCTGTCTTGTTAAACCACTTTATAGTCTTAGTCACCATGCTGCAGCGTGTTGGCAATCTTCTCATAGTCTAGGGCTATGCCACCTTTATGTAGAGCATCAATTCTTTTTTCCAGATGCTCAGAGAATTCTTTGCCATTAGGTGCCATGTTGAATTTACAGTGACCAGTATGAGAGAGTGTGTGAGAGATAACACCAAATTTACCATACCTGCTCCTCTTTCACACCTGAGACCTTGAAACACTAATAAGTCACATGACAAGAGGGAGAGAACATGGCTAATTGGGCACAATTTCGCTACTTCACTTAGAGCTGTACTCACTTTTGTTGCATTATTGACATTAATGGCTCTGTGTTGAGCTGAGTCATTTAGAGGGCACACCAAATTTACACTGTTATATTATACAAGCTGTACACTGACTACTTTATATTGTATCAAAGTGTCATACCTTTAACATACCTCCCAACTTTTAAAGAAAGGATAGAGGGACAAAGTCTGTGCCGCGCGCCGCGGCATATTTTGATCACACCCCTAGCCACACCCATTTGACGGTAAGGGTCATTCAGCAGATGCCACGGACTGTTCGTTAATAGTCATAGCAGACAGAATTTTCTAATAAGCGTCACAATATGACATGTTGCTTATTTGTGCCTATAAGGCCAAGTTCACACGTTGCATAATTCCTGTGTTTTTTGTTTCTGCCGCTGTCTACACCAAACTACACAATAATAATCTTCTCTGGTTATTCCATTTTTGCTGCATTTTTTTATGCCTTCTCTCCATTATTTAATGCGTTTTTGGTTCAGATGTGAATCTGCGTTTTTAAGTGTTTATATAGTACAGAAACGTTTTTCCATGCATTTTATTAAGCTCCACATAGAAACCTCTAGAGAAAAAAAAGCACCAAAGCTGCAGAGTTCAGTGATGTCTTTTCATGGAATCACATCCACTTTGCTTGGACAATTAAAGGGAACCAATAATCAGGATTTTCGTATATAACCAAAAGCTATTGCTATACTGGCACTATCAGGCTGATTCTCTACATACCATTAGTGGTCAGCTCGGATGTTTAGGTTTTGAAATCCAAAAAATTAAAGTTTATAAAATTTGCTGCTTGTTGAGTGACAATTGCAATACAGCAGATTATATATTCATAGCTATCCCCTCCCCCTGTTAGAATTAGCATAAGTATTATTCTATATCATATGGGTATGACCTCACACAGGTCATGTAACAAAGTGAATCGTTTGTATAATACTTATGCTAATTCTAACAGAGGGACGGGATAACTATGAATATATTATCTGCTCCATTGCAACTGCCACTGAAGCAGCTGCCGATTTTTTTAAACTTTACTTTTTTGGATTTCAAAACATAAACATCAGAGATGACCACTATAGGTATGTAGAGAATCAGCCTGATAGTGCCAGGATAGCACTGGCTTTATCTTATATATGAAAATCCTAGTGATTGGTTCCCTTTAAACACAGCAAAATATATGTGCAAAAAAAGCAGCAAAAAAATGCAGTATTTACGTTACATGTGAACATGGACTAAATGTCCAAGCAGAGTGGATGTGATGTCATGAAAGCTCCGCCTTTGGTGCATCTAGAGATGCTGCTGAACTGTGTGGTTTTGGTGTTTTTTTTCTTTATAAGCTTCATGATTCACATCTGCAACAAACATGTATCAAAGAAGGGGGACAATGCATAAAAAGTACTGCAAACATGCAATAATCAGAGAAGATTGTTATTGCGCTCATGGTGGGAAGTTGGCGGGAGGAAGTGTTTAGTCAGGGGAGTTAGGAGTGAGGAGTTGAAAATAGTAGTCGGAGGAGTGAAAGAGTGAAAGTGAAGAAAGAAAGGAAAAGACCTGAAGTAACAACAGAGTGCTGTGACAGGAGTGAGGGACTATGGAGTAAAGAACCAGTACTCCAGGAACCGTGGGTTACCTGTGGAAGTAGAAAACTCCAGCGACCGTGGAACGCCTGTGGAAGTCTGGAGCCTAGGCTCACAGGACTCAGCACGAGGCGGGTAGCAGACCCAAGGATAGCAGGACACTTTATGGTCAACTGTTAAATCTACCAGGCAAGAATATCTCCAGGGTCCATCGCCAATCAAAGAGTCTGAAGCATCAGCAGCAAAGAGGGGACCAGGGATTGACCCCCTTAAATAGTCCAAGCTGCCTGCAATAGGAGCAAGACAGAAACGGAGGGGTTCCCAAACAGCTCTAGGCCACAGGAGCCCATCAACAACAAGTGTGCACGGAGGACAGCCAACCCAGGTCACAGCTGGCATGGAAAACAAGGGGAGCAGGAACACCTGGAATTGGCACCAGCGGGTCCAAACACTGAAACCAAGTAAAGACAAGGCGAATTAAAACTGCAATACTGGTGTGGACTGATTCCTTATCGCCTCCGTACACATATGTTGCGGGCGGGGGCCGCTGCCGATTCTGGGGCCGCTCGGATCCGGGTTGCTGCTGTGGCTCGAGTGGTGACCGGACCCGGGCTCGCACGGCCGTCTGTCCTCACAACCGTCAAAAAGGGGTATTTACAGGGGGATTTGATATATCGGTGATGCCACCCATGGGTTGCGGTGCGGGATGGTGAGACCACCGCTGCCTGGTGATGGGACGCCTGGGGCTGATGGAGCGGGGCAGCAAGGTGGGAGGTGTAGTGCCGGGGCCCTGTGTCGGTACACGGGAGTAATGGCTGCTGGGTTGGACCGGGGTCAATGGTGTACTCACAGTTCAGTAATCACACACACAAGTCCAGTGGTAAACCAAGTTGCCAGTGGCCGGCTGCCTTTAGTGGGTGTATTCAGGTCTCACACCCGAGTGTAGCAAACAGGGGTCCCTTCCTCCTGCACTCTGTCTTTGTCTTCTGTCGGACGACTCCGCATGGAACGGTGAAGTCCACTCCCGGTACTGTTTATGTTTGGGGGCTGTGGCCTGCGAAATCTGACCCTTGGGATTTCTGTGGGTTTTGACGGACACCCTATTCCCCATGTTGGGCTTCCGTTTCGCTCTCTGGGCTTCTGGAGAACAAGGCCTGACACCTCGTCCTCTGCTGGTTGATAAACAAGGTCATTGCAACCTTCCTCGTCCTAGGGTCCAGGCACCCCATCTGTGCACGGCCTCTGGACCGGATTCCCGCTGTCGGCACCGGAGGGCTACAACCCTGCCCGGTCCACTTTAGGTCTCCCGCGACCGGATCTCCGTCACCTGTGGCCCTGTTTACTGTCTGAAACCTAGCCATGTAGTCCAAGGGCCCTTACCCCGGACTCCACTTCACTGTCAGCTTAAACTCAACTTCCACTCCGACTTCAACTGTCAGCACTGTTCTTTGACTCAACTCAACTGTCAGCTTAGACTGCTCCCACTTCACTCCTGTGTTCCCGCCCCTGACACCTCAGGACCCCTAGGTGGGTGTTCTCATCCACCTGATCCCGCCCACTGGTGTGGTCACGGAACCGGGCATCAGCTGCACTCACAACTCCTCTGAGTGCCACACACACCCGGGACCGAGTACCCCACAGCCCTGGGGCGTCACACCTCGTGTGAACACGACCTCAGTGATACAATTTTATTACATTTATCATCGGTTTAAATAAAGAAAATAATAAATTGCGCCACTTTTTTTACGCCATATATCGATCCCCATAAATAATCTGATTGCTCTGTTTTTCGGGTCGCTGCAATTACAGGGACAAGAAATATGTCCATGTTATTTGTGGTGTTTATTATTATATAAAAAAGCGCAATCAAAATTATACTACTCTAATTTTTTTTTTTATTATTTTTAATAATTTTATTAGAAGAAAAAAAAAATTCTATTCCTCTCCCTGTAGAACACAAGAGATAGAGAGCTCTGAACAATGGAGCTCTATGTCCTGTGTAATCTGGTGTGTAAGAGGCAGCATTTTAGGTTCATCTACATAAAATCCTCCCTCTGTCATCATGATTCCTTGTGGTTCAACAGCTAAGGGAGCTGCTGGACACGTGTTTGAAAGTTGCTGGTTTGAATCCAAGTGGGGGAAAATAAAGAGATTTTATATATATAAAAATATATATATATATATTCGTATTTTTTTTCTCTTTTCTTTCTAGTAGTTTTATGGGAACAAATTAATCTCTTTCCTTCACCTACAAAAATATGCAGCATCTATCTATCTATCATGTATCTACCTATGTATCTATCTATCATGTATCTATCATATATCTATTTATCATGTGTGGCGCCCTTGAGGCTCCAGTCACCACAGATTATTGCACCTTTTTTAAGGTGCGATATTCGCCTCAGGTAAGGAGGGAGTTAATCACCTGTGTTCCATATTCACACTTTACATACAGCTTAGCAGCCTTCTCACAGGGGCTGATGGTTCAGGGTAGATAGGGGGGTGACCATCATGAGGCATGGGACTTCCCCGGTCACTGAAGCCAGCCACCTGGGGGTGAGTTCCACTTGGTGTAGAAGTAGGAACAAACTCACACAATCTTCAGTTAGTTGACCTGGGACACCAGTTCTGGGATACAATACCATCACCACTTTCTTCTCTTCATGGGGCCTACGGCTTGGAGTGGAGCACTCAGACCAGGTTCCTCATGGCTGGAAGGGCAACTCTGAAAAAGGACTTTCTTTTTTCAAACACCGGTGACTGCTTCTAACTTATCTGAGGTCGACGGGGCACATCACAGCAGGTGACCGGTACTACCCGAGCGAGCAGCACGATCAGGATATCGTGCCCAGGCCAAAAACCTGGGTACTGTGCACCTTACTGGACTGTGTTTAACATTTTGCTTAAAAAGGACAGTCGCCGTTACTGGCACAGAGTGGGAAATGAGGGG
The DNA here is from genome assembly GCF_048569485.1 of Anomaloglossus baeobatrachus. Lineage (NCBI taxonomy): Eukaryota > Metazoa > Chordata > Amphibia > Anura > Aromobatidae > Anomaloglossus > Anomaloglossus baeobatrachus. The sequence goes on along the minus strand of NC_134354.1, from coordinate 277,702,917 downwards.
GCGTGCCTTCGTGGGCAGAGCTTGAAAAGTGCACGAAAAAGATCCCCACTGCCAGCAACTAGCAGAAAACCCTGTGCCTGCAAGAATATGTCCATTAAGGAAGAAGACCAGCTTACCCCAGACACTGCACCCGTGACACCTGAGCTGCCGGACTCAAAGCCTTGCATTTCCTGAGATGAGTGGATAATGCAGTGCTCAGAGGAGGCTCCCCTGCTGAGTTTCAGTGGGGATAGACTTTGTGATCTGTCTAAAACATACCTGTCGCGGGCGGGGGACAGATCACAACTGGTGGGGGCGCTAAAAGGCACTCGGATCCGGGCGGTGGCTGTGGCTCGAGTGGCAGCCGGATTCGGGGCTCGCGCACGAGTGAAAAGGGGGTATTTACAGGGGAGTTGTCTGTGACGCCACCCGTGGGTTGCGGTGAGGGATGGTGACACCGCCGCTGCCTTGTATGTGGGTGCCCGGGGCTGATGGAGCGTGGCAGCAAGGTGGGATCCCCTCCACATGGGTGTCTTAATAGGTCTTAATGCAAAAAAATAATTTACAATTATTTTTAAAATTCAAAACCTTAGCTCTGTCCTCCAAGAATAGTTCAGGAATAGGAATTTTAGGTAGAATACAGGACTCTGAGTAAGATAAGCAGATATTCCCTGAACCTAAGCAGAAAGATAACTAACATGATCAGCTAACTGATTGTTATCTATGATAACAGAAGATCTCCTATGCGACCCAGAGAAAAAGAGGAAAAATAAACAAAATAAAAAAAAAATTCCCTTCTTTTGAGTACCTATTTTTTGTGTGGCCGGTGATACTGTTATGGTCAGGAGACCGCAAAATATCTTGCAAAATCCCATACAAAAGGTTGATGATAATACACAAGAGTAGTTGGAAACTTAGCTGGCTGACTACTGACTACACAAACACCACTAGAAGTAGCGGTGGAGTGTTCCTAACAAACCTAGACGCCTCGTCACTGCTGGAGAACTAACCTCAAAGATGGAATGAGGAATCCTGACTTGCCTCAGAGCAGCCCCAAAGGAAAGTCAAAGCCCCCAACATATTATGACGGTGATGTAAGAAAAAACAACACACAGATGGTAGATATAGAAATAATAAAAGTGAGATAGAAAAGTATAGGATAGATTGCTGGTTGCAACCAGTTAAAACCCTGAATAATATCAACACCTGATAATCAAAAATTCCATTAAAGATCACATGATGTTTCCTCCCACTATATCAGGAACTCTTGTGCAAATACATTTAAAAAGAAAGCAAATATAATAGAAAAGATCATAACTACAAAAACACATGATATACAAAAATACAAAACTCCTAATCAAACAGGAAATAAAAACTCCCTTTCTTGCTGGGAATAAATTGCTCTCCAAAAATAGTGCAGGATGAGCACTTATTCATTTGCAAGAAACAAAAGGGAATATTCTGAAATACTGATTTAGCAAAAGACATAGATTAAGCAGAAACGCACTTCAGTGCAAATTCAGCCTTTAACCAAGCCCAGGCTAAGAGAACAAAATACTTATCAGGCATAGCTGCAGACTCAGGATGACATGGGAACAACACCAATGCAAAAGAACAAAAAAACACTGTAAAAATCATTCCTGGAGAATCCAAAAATTTAAAAACGCAAAAAAGGTAAAACAAAAACATAAAGGGAAAGGCAAAAGCCTAAAGGCTGAAGGACAAAATTCAGGACATCTTCACATGAAGCAGAAACAATTATCATCAGCAAAGGTTAGACAGAGACTGACTTCCTATATCCCCCCAGGCTGGACTCCATAGGCTTCCTCCAAACTTACCCATATTAAATAAGTGTGCCGCACAAAAGCCGGGGTGCGGCACACTTATTTAATATGGGTTAGCTTAGAGGATGGTGATTATAGTGCCTGACGGCACGAAACACAGTTGCACATTAAAGTGAATAGGATCTAGCATACTACTTGAGCGCCACCTAGTGACTGTGGTTATTCTGTCCAATATTATCTTTTTAACCACTTATGCTCCAGTGAGATATATGTATATTTTTACCCTTTATCCATATGTACATAATGTTGTGTGTGTGCAGGCTCAGCTACTGAGGTGTAGTCCTTTATATAGGGCTGTAATTGGTGTTCTCACTTTGTCTTATCGTTCTATGGACTGAATTGAATTTTGTGACTTATGTGTTTAAATTCTAACCCCAAATTGTGATAATCTTTAACATAATAAACTGTTTTTGTATTTTTCTAAATAAAATTATAATGGATCAATTAACGGTTTTGGAGTAATTATACTGATTGTGGTGGTACTGTAATTTTTTTAGGTCATTTAACTCCCTAATGGTGGGTTGAATTTAATTATGTTACGTATGGGGAGTGGCCTGATAATTTATTATGAATGTCCATCGTTCCCTTGCTTTTGTTTTCATATTGCACACTATACAGGACAAACATAACTTACACATAACACATACAGTGCTGGCCAAAAGTATTGGCACCCCTGCAATTCTGTCAGAGAATACTCAGTTTCTTCCTGAAAATGATTGCAATCAAAAATTCTTTGGTATTATTATCTTCATTTAATTTGTCTTCAATGAAAAAATTAAAAAAAAAAAAATGTCAAAAAGCCAAATTGGATATAATTCCACACCAAACATAAAAAAGGGGGTGGACAAAAGTATTGGCACTGTTTGAAAAATCATGTGATGCTTCTCTTATTTGTCTAATTAACAGCACCTATAACTTACCTGTGGCACCTAACAGGTGTTGGCAATAACTAAATCACACTTGCAGCCAGTTGACATGGATTAAAGTTGACTCAACCTCTGTCCTGTGTCCTTGTGTGTACCACATTGAGCATGGAGAAAAGAAAGAAGACCAAAGAACTGTCTGAGGACTTGAAAATCCAAATTGTGAGGAAGCATGAGCAATCTCAAGGCTACAAGTCCATCTCCAAAGACCTGAAAGTTCCTGTGTCTATGGTGCGCAGTGTCATCAAGAAGTTTAAAGCCCATGGCACTGTGGCTAACCTCCCTAGATGTGGAAGGAAAAGAAAAATTGACGAGAGATTTCAACGCAAGATTGTGCGGATGGTGGATAAAGAACCTCGACTAATATCCAAACAAGTTCAAGCTGCCCTGCAGTCCGAGGGTACAACAGTGTCAACCCGTACTATCTGTCGGCGTCTGAATGAAAAGGGACTGTATGGTAGGATACCCAGGAAGACCCCACTTCTTACCCCAAGAAATAAAAAAGCCAGGCTGGAGGTTGCCAAAAACCTACCTGAGAAAGCCTAAAACGTTTTGGAAGAATGTTCTCTGGTCAGATGAGACAAAAGTAGAGCTTTTTGGGAAAAGCCATCAACATGGAGTTTACAGGAAAAAAAAAGAGGCATTCAAAGAAAAGAACACGGTCCCTACAGTCAAACATGCCGGAGGTTCCCTGATGTTTTGGGGTTGCTTTGCTGCCTCTGGCACTGGACTGCTTGACTGTGTGCATGGCATTATGAAGTCTGAAGACTACCCACAAAATTTGCAGCATAATGTAGGGCCCAGTGTGAGAAAGCTGGGTCTCCCTCAGAGGTCATGGGTCTTCCAGCAGGAAAATGACCCAAAACACACTTCAAAAAGCACTAGAAAATGGTTTGAGAGAAAGCACTGCAGACTACTAAAGTGGCCAGCAATGAGTCCAGACCTGAATCCCTTAGAACACCTGTGGAGAAATCTCAAAATGGCAGTTTGGAGAAGGCACCCTTCAAATCTCAGGGACCTGGATCAGTTTGCCAAAGAAGAATGGTCTAAAATACCTGCAGAGCATTGTAAGAAACTCATTGATGGTTACCGGAAGCGGCTGTTCGCAGTTATTTTGGCTAAAAGTTGTGCAACCAAGTATTAGGCTAAGGGTGCCAATACTTTTGTCGGGCCCATTTTTGGAGTTTTGTGTGAAATGATCAATGATTTGATTTTTGTTTCATTCTCTTTTGTGTTTTTTCATTGCAAGCAAAATAAATGAAGATAACAATATCAAAGAATTTGTGATTGCAATCATTTTCAAGAAGAAACTGAGTATTATCTGATAGAATTGCAGGGGTGCCAATACTTTTGGCCAGCACTGTACATACAGCACATAACACATTATACTCACCTCCTTCTTGGCCTCCTGGAGTTCAGAGGGTCTTTAGAAGCAGCTTCTCCGGCCACACCAGTGCAAGCGCCCCTCCCACCTCTATGTCTCCGGCTGCAGCAGTGCAGGTGCCCCCCCCCACCCTCTGTGTGGTGAAGACGGGGACAGAGACAGGACACAAAGGAGGGGAGGGTGCCCTGTGCTGGAGCCTGTGCACTGCAGGAGCAGCAAGTGACAGTGAACGGCTGCTCCCTGTGGTGCCCCATCTGCTGTTTGCCGGAAGGGGCCCTATGCGACTGTTGGCCTGTTACTGACCTAGCTTTCGCTCCCCCAGCGTCCTCCTGCGACACTGGCATGCCGGCAACTGACTACCATGTAAGCGTCGTAGCGCATGACTTCAGTGTCATGTGTGATGCCCTGGCCTATCAGGTCGTCACAAGGGTGCCATGCAATCTGCCCTTCTGCATGGTACCCACTCCTCCTTGGTTACGGGTCCTGTCCCTCTGGTGTTGCTAAGAACAGGTATACACAAATCCTGAGGAACACTCTCCACCACACCCACCAGAAACCCATTGAGCGGCCTGAGGGGAATAGGGCCACCCAGATGGAGGGATGATAGAAGGAGGGCCAGAAGTGTCAGAAGTAGTCAGAGAGAGTAGTTAGTGAGCCGTGACAGGGAGAGGTCACGTTGCGGAGCTGGGCTCCTGTACCCGTCCCAGGTGCCAGACGTTGGCCTGGCCTGAAGTAGCTGGAACCCCGGTCGCAGGGGGTAGTGACAGGGGGCACAGTACTGCCACAGAGGGCAGATCGGCTGCCTTGTGCTACAACTGGGCAGGCGCCAGGGCACGGCAGGGTACGCGGACCCTAAAATGGAAAGGAGCTTTCTGCAGCCCAGTAATTCACCCGACGAGGACGGAATCTTCACGAACCGTTCTCAACCCGCTCCAAAATCAGGGTACTAGCGCAACGAGGGGGATAGCACTTCCCAAAACCGTCCAGAAAATCCCAAGCATGAATAGTTTAAACAACAGACTCTATTTGTAAGTACCGTAAATCAGTAGATGAAGGCTACGTGCCAAAAGTATTGCAAAAAATACAAAATTTGTTTTATTAAGCAATGCGATACAGGGACACACAGTTAGTGCAATGAGTGAAAATAAAATCAATAACACACAGACAAAAAACAGGGCAGCTATGCGTGTCAGGATAAAATATCACGCCAAAGTCTTGGTTACAAGGAAGCTGTAATTATTAAGAGACCAAACGTGATTGGAAGTGGTACAATGCAAAATAGCATGGATGTAAATATATCTGAATGGATTGTACCAAAATCAACCACTAGAGGTCGCACAAGGTTAGGTCACAGATTTAATGCAGGATACTGCAAACCACAGCTAAACACAGTATAGCAACAATGTGGCACAGATATTATAATAAATATGGGAGTTTATAATAATACATAAATAATGACCAGAATTGGTCTTTTACACTCTCAAAATTCATCACAAAAGAGAGTCATAAACCATAAACATGCCAACTGTTTCAGCAAAGATGTACTATACATGCAATGTGCATTATATGGTTGCAAAAAGATTTTTTGTATATAAGTGATTGATAATGGTTCTACAAGAAAACAATGCAACCAAAAGCTAGTAAACCTGTATAATGTGCAGCCTCACATCCCCTATGTAATGTTACAGACCATAAGGTAAGCAGTAAGAAGGCATGTTGCCAATGATCAGCAGGGGGAGATCATGCTGCACATAAGGGAGAAAATACTCCAGGAAGATGGAGCGACCCACCGAGAATAAAACCTGACTGAACACGCTGCCCTGCACCTCAACACGTGTTTCGCTTCCGCTTCATCGGGAGGTACAGGGAGAGTGCTGCCAGCGGTTTAAATCCCCCCATTGTGGCGCTTACCTGCCAATAGTGGCGCGCGTCGGCACACCGAGGACCATCCTCCAGAGCACATGGGCGTCCAGGTATCATCAGCATGCACACGTGCAGCACAGATGATCCTGTAGGACGCCAGGCACCCGGGGGAGGGGCGTCAGGGAGCCAGCGTGTGCTCAGGCAGGAAGCCAAGGATCCTGTAGCAAAATACAACAAAGTCTGGGCAAAAATAGCAAAATATACAAAAACATAATATGAGGCCATTATTCTTTGTTGCTTGATAGTAAGAGATTATTCAGGAAAAGCTTTTCCTCATTCATCCACTGGGGACCGCCAGATCTAAAAGGACTACATTAAACAAACAACAAAGTCTGGGCACCCCTCCCCCGGGTGCCTGGCGTCCTACAAGATCATCTGTGCTGCACGTGTGCACGCTGATGATTCCTGGACGCCCATGTGCTCTGGAGGATGGTCCTCGGTGTGCCGACGCGCGCCTCTATTGGCAGGTAAGCGCCACAATGGGGGGATTTAAACCGCTGGCAGCACACTCCCTGCACCTCCTGATGAAGCGGAAGCGAAACACGTGTTGAGGTGCAGGGCAGCGTGTTCAGTCAGGTTTTATTCTCGGTGCGTCGCTCCATCTTCCTGGAGTATTTTCTCCCTTATGTGCAGCATGATCTCCCCCTGCTGATCATTGGCAACATGCCTTCTTACTGCTTACCTTATGGTCTGTAACTTTACATAGGGGATGTGAGGCTGCACATTATATAGGTTTACTAGCTTTTGGTTGATAATGGTTCTACAAGAAAACAATGCAATCACTTATATACAAAAAATCTTTTTGCAACCATATAATGCACATTGCATGTATAGTACATCTTTGCTGAAACAGTTGGCATGTTTATGGTTTATGACTCTTTTTTGTGATGAATTTTGAGAGTGTAAAAGACCAATTCTGGTCATTATTTATGTATTATTATAAACTCCCATATTTATTATAATATCTGTGCCACATTGTTGCTATACTGTGTTCAGCTGTGGTTTGCAGTATCCTGCATTAAATCTGTGACCTAACCTTGTGCGACCTCTAGTGGTTGATTTTGGTACAATCCATTCAGATATATTTACATCCATGCTATTTTGCATTGTACCACTTCCAATCACGTTCGGTCTCTTAATAATTACATCTTCCTTGTAACCAAGACTTTGGCGTGATATTTTATCCTGACACGCATAGCTGCCCTGTTTTTTGTCTGTGTGTTATTGATTTTATTTTCACTCATTGCACTAACTGTGTGTCCCTGTATCGCATTGCTTAATAAAACAAATTTTGTATTTTTTGTAAATCTTTTGGCACTTAGCCTTCATTTACTGATTTATGGTCCTTACAAATAGAGTCTATTGTTTAAACTATTCTTTGCTTTGGTGACTCTTGTTAAGGTTCATGCATCTTTAATATGGATCAGAGTATTCTTTTGTGGTTTACTTAATCCCAAGCATGAACCCTGAGAGCAAGCTCACCCTGCTAGCCACGCAGGTGAGCGGGACCCGAGTAGTTTCAGGCAAAAGGGATCCACACAGAGTTAGCACAGTGCCAAGGGACAAGGCTTCAGACCAACCAGCAATGCCAAAAGGGCAGCGTGTTCAACCAAAAGGCTACAGGGCATTCAGGACTTTGCTTACCTGGTGACAGCATCTCTGGACTGTGTGAGTATGTTGTGCCACTCTACTCCCGACGGGTCCCCAGCCAGCCATCACCGAGCCCCGGGACACTGTCCCCCTGCCCACGGAGGGGTTAACATCACAAGCTGCCATCCCATCGCTTCCGGGCGCTCCCTCCCAAACGCAGCAGCGGTGGTATCCCACTTTACCACGACCCGTGGGTGACATAACAAACACTATCTAAAACTTTCATGCACCTTTTGTAAATATCTTTTCCCCCTTTTTCATTTTGAGCAGCTGCGCAACCTGGAGACCCCTCGAGCCACTGCGGATCCGTATCTGAGCAGTCCATTGGCTGTCGCGGGGCTGCACAGCTCGAAAATCTTGGTGTCATGAACAGGATGCGAGCAGGACCCACTAACCTTGGTGACGTGCGCCGTGAAAAGTGAAGTCCGGGAGTCCAAATCCTTTTTCCCGCAATGTCCGCCATTTTTCCGCTGTTTTTCGTGCCAAAAACGCAATGTTCCTCAGAAACTGCGCAAAACCGAAGCCCCATCCTTCGTCCTCAGCCTGAAACAGGAACTAGAAGTTCACAGAGGGCCACAGCGCGCAAAAGAGTGCTGGGAGAAAACTAAGAGAGCGCGTGAAGATGTTGGCTCCGGATGATGGGAGTGTGGCGGCGCTGCCTCCACCCGACCAGGGTAACGGTGATGCGGCGGGTCCCGCTCCGGTCGCAGGAGCAGCGGCACCGACACCTGACGCCGTCGTGCCGATAATACGCCCATAACCCAGCCCTATGTGCCGGGTGCTGCCTGGCTTTCCCAGTATGACGGCTGGCCAGATGCGTTGCAGGGATTCAAGAGGTAGATTTGTAATTTGCTTGACATGTATGCCTTAAATGGCCGGCAGCGGGCGTCGGTAGTGCTCGGGCAGCCGACCGGCGCGGCTGAGCTAGAGGTGGAGACATGGACTGTCTTGGATCGGACCTCAGTAACCGCCATTTTTCAGAGGCTGGGAGCTGCGCTTGAGACCCGTACAGATGCAGAGTTACGGATGAGGTTTTACAGCTGAAAGCAACGGCCCCAAGACAGCATTAGGGACTATGCCTTAAAGTTACAGGCAGCGCTGTGGTCCCTCTGACTGACTAATGATATTGGAGAGCCAGAGGGAAATAAACTGCTAGTGGAGCAATTCCTGCAGGGCCTCGAGTCAGTGGAGAACCGCAAGCAGCTACTGCTGTGGTCCCTGGAACACCCTGCTTTGGACTTTACTACCCTGAAGGAACGGGAGATTAAGGCCCTGCAGCCCCCAGAGACGCCTGACTCCCCACTCCCGGCTCGGCATGTGGATGCATCCCCGTTACAAGTGCGGACACCTGCATTAGTCCTGCCTGAACCAGCCCTTTCAACAACGTCCGGGATCGGGCCCAGCGATTTGTCTACCCAAGTACAGCAGCTAACCCGAGATGTCACCCGAATCATGGAGGCCATGCAGCTAAAGTCCAAGACCACCTCGTCAAGGGAGATCCAATTGGCCAATTGCCTAGAGGATGTCCCCTGGATGAGGAAGCGGACCTCAGCATATAAAGGACGGAGCGGCGACCAGTAGAGCCCACCTGTCTGTTACAAGTGCAGCAAGACCGGCCACTACGCAAAAAGCTGTCATTTAAACGAGCAACCCCTGGGGCCAAGGGCCAATCCCCAGGAATAAATTGCCAAGGCCCAGCAGATTGGAGAGAGCGGTATGTAGGGGGACGGCCCATCGTTTCTATCACCCTGGATGGGATCCCAGCCTCTGCACTCCTCAATACCGGCTCTCAGGTTACAACTATTCCTTATTTACTCTATATGAAGTTCTGGTCGTATGACGACTTGACCCCACCAGACGACGGCCTGACTATCTATGCTGTCAACGGGTTACCTGTGACTCAAATTGGGTTAAAGGAGGTGACCATTAAAGTGGGCCATGTAGAGTTAGTCCGGCAAGGCCTTATTGTAGTTCAAAATGACCCTAGTGATCGGAACCCCAAGATCATTTTAGGAACAAATGTGATAGAGACTTGCATGAGTGAGGTGTTGTTTTTGCTTCAACAGCTGTCTGAGACTGCAGGAGCAGGGCGGAAGAGAGTCCTGCAACTTGAGATCCGAGCCCTCCTGCAGCGGCAACAGGTAAATCTCTCTGGAGGTGAGATAGTCTAGTGGTACCCCCAAGAACTGAAATGTTGATCTTGAGCAGGGCAGCTGTAGGCTCCCGGGGACAGGATTACCAGGCGGTGGTGGAACCAGTGCCCTCAGAGCATTGGCCTACAGTGTTTACGGCCAGAGCGGTAGTCGATGTGCAGAAGGGGAGGGTGCCCGTGGGAGTACTCAACTGTGGGGAGGAGGAAGTTACACTGCTCAGGTATGCCACCATAGCCAAGCTGTTTACAGTAAGTCCAAACGACATACTTGCAACCAGCTCTCAAGACATGCCCCACCAGGCTCCCATGGCTAGCCCTCAGGACCCAGTAGAGAAGTGGTGTCAGGAACTACATGTGGGCACCGACTCTACAACTGCACATCCAAAACAAGGGGTCTACAGGGTTGCCAGGAAGTATGAGCAGGTTTTTAGCAAGCACCCATTGGACTTTGGGCGGATTAAAAGGGTACAACATCACATACCCACAGGCACTCACTCACCCATTAAGGAAAGGTATAGGCCTATACCACCTTCCCATTACCAATGTGCTAAAGACATGCTCCGAAATATGAAGGAGGCAGGAGTGATCCGGGATAGCTTCAGTCCCTGGGCCACCCCACTGGTCCTTGTAAAGCAGAAGGATGGGACCATGCAGATGTGTGTGGACTACCGCCAGATTAACAAAATCACCCATAAGGATGCTTACCCTGTGCCCCGAATTGAGGAATCGTTAGCCGCTTTAAAATCTGGTACTTACTTTTCCACTCTTGATCTTACCAGTGGGTACTGGCAGGTGGCAGTCGCTGAAGAGGACCAGGAAAAGACCGTATTTGCGACCCTGATGGGCCTGTGTGGGTTTAACAGCATGCCATTTGAGCTGTGCAATGCGCCCGGGACGTTCCAGAGGTTGATGGAGTGCTGTTTGGGCCACTATAACTTTGAGACAGTGTTGCTGTATCTGGACGACGTCATCGTCTACTCCAAGACATACGAAGCCCACCCGTAACATCTGGCTGAGGTGTTTGACGCCTTGTCCAAATACGGGATGAAGCTCAAGCCGTCCAAGTGTCATCTGCTCAAAGATAAGGTACAGTACCTGGGGTACGTGGTGAGTGCTGAAGGCGTAGCACCAGACCCCGAGAAAATCACAGCTATCCAGAGCTAGCCGCGGCCTACCACCGTCAAAAAAGTGCGGCAGTTCCTGTGCCTTATGGGGTACTACCGAAGGTTCATCAAGGGCTATACCCAGATGGAGGTCCCCTTGCAAGACCTCCTGGTGGGTCAAGCCACACACGGAAGACCTTCAGGGCCGCTATTCCAATGGGGTCCGGAACAAGAAAAATCTTTTGAACGGATGAAGTCTGTCCTGACTGGGGATGAAATCCGGGCCTACCCTGACTATGGCCTCCCGTTCGTGTTGTACACAGATGCCAGTAATGTGGGACTAGGAGCCGTCGTGTCCCAGGTACAGAAGGGTAAGGAGAAAGTGATCGCCTATGCCAGCTGGAAATTGAGACTTACAGAAAGGAACCCGGAGAATTATAGCTCTTTCAAGTTGGAGTTCCTGGCACTCGTATGGGCTGTGACAGAGAGGTTCAAGCACTATCTTGCCGCTGCCAAGTTCACTGTGTACACGGACAATAATCCTCTGACTCACCTGGATACGGCGAAGTTGGGAGCCCTAGAGCAGCGATGGGTTGCACAATTAGCTAATTATGACTTTATCATCAAATATACAGCTGGCCGCAAGAACACCAATGCGGATGCACTGTCCAGAATGCTCCACTTGCTGGATGAGGAAGGGGATGAAGACGACCTGGAAGAGGTTGAGCTACCTGCCTTCCATCAACCCCTTTCAGAAGAGCGGCCTCGATCGGGTGTCCACCAGCAAGAGATCACTGCCTCACCTTGCCTCACAATGGGTGGCAGAAGGCTCAGGACCAGGATCATGCAATCAAGCTAGTCAAGTTGCTGTTATCCAGAGCTGATGCCAGCTTGGGACCAGGTGCTCCAGAGGAAGCCAGAAAATTTTTTCAAGACCAGAGCCGGCTTTACTTACACCAAGGCAAGTTGTGTAGGAATCTGACCAACCCCAAGACCCATGAGAGGATCTGCCAGATTGTGGTCCCCAAGTCGCACGTCCCAGTGGTGCTGGAGGCCTACCATGATGGAACGGGGTACTTTGGATGGAAGAAGCTAGAGATGTTGCTAAGAAGTCGCTTTTACTGGATTGGGATGAGGGACTCCATCGAGGCCTGGTGTAGGAATTGTGGTCCTTGTGCTTTGAGGAGGCAAGATAGCACCAGTCAGCGAGCACCACTTCAGCCAATCATCACCCAGCAGCCTCTGGAGATTGTGGCTCTGGACCATGTTAAGTTAACCCCCAGTCGCAGTGGGTACACGTATGCACTCACCATGGTCGATCACTACTCACGGTTCCTGGTGGTAGTACCTGTCAAGGACTTGACAGCCAGCACAGCGGCAAAGGCGTTCCAGGCCCATTTCTGTAGGCCGCAAGGCTATCCTGATCAAGTCCTGACAGATCGAGGCCCCACTTTTGAAGACGAGATCTTCCAGGAGTTCTGTAGTCTGTATGGGTGCAAGAAAATCCGCACTACCCCTTACCATGTTTGGTGTCTACGAACTCACACCGACCTGAGGCATCACACAGACACATCAAATTTACCCTATAGTGAACACAGTGAATAAAATATCTCAAAAACAATAATGCTATTGCATGTTTTTTCAAATTTTTCCACATTTGGAATTTTTTGGCCAATTGCCTGTACACTATATTGTAAAACTCATCATCAAATATCCAAATGCAGAAAAATTTAAAAAAACATGGAATAACACTATTGTTTTTGAGATATTTTATTCACTGTGTTCACTATATGGTAAAACTGATGTATCGGTGTGATGCCTCAGGTCAGTGCGAGTTCGTAGACACCAAACTTGAATAGGCTTTTAGCTAAGGGGTTTAAAAAAATCAGACGTTTGTCCAAAAAAACAGTTGCGCACATTTTACCCCATATTCCGTGACCCATAGCATTTTTATTTTTTGGGATCTATGGCTCAGTGACTCCTTATTTTTGGCGTCTCAGGCTGACATTTTTAACGGTACAATTTTTGCACAGATGCTACGTTTTGTATAGTCCGGTATGTTTTTACATCTCTCCCATATCTAATCTGTATGTTTATATCTTTATGTATACATATATGTATGTAATTCTGTGCTTCGTTTATCATTCTGTCGTATTCCCATCAAAGAGTTTGATAGACTGCTGTCTCTGCTGTTGTGACGCCCTGGACCCCAGGGGTCACAGGTCACTACACCACACCTTACACCTCCTTCCCTGGACAGGTCACACCAGTCAAACATTAAATCCTTGTTGCCACCCTCCAGGGTTGATGTCCACACCAGGTGGGGCGGAGCCAGGTGGTTGGTCCCGCCCACCGAGGAGTTCACAGGCTGGAGGCGGGAAAAACACAGTAGTCAGTGAGTAGTCAGTCAGTCCAGTGGTGGGCAAAGAGTCCAGTTCTGGGCAGGAGTGAGTGAGGAGTAAAAACTGTCTGTGTCTGGGTCAGAGCCCAGGTACTTCCAGGAAGGTCGGCAGACGGTGGTGGCCGTCTGCAGGAGTTGGCGAAGGTCAGCAGAACCGTAGGACCAGGGTCGGGTGGTGGCCCGCCGGTACCGAACGAGGGAGCCGATTGGAGCCAAGCACCAGGCAGGGTACTCAGACCCTGACTAGGCTTAAAGCCAACCTCTAGTCAAATTCTCTGATTGCGGTCTGGACCTCAGGGGTTCATTCCCAACCAAGTCCCGATTGAAGGCAACAGTCCAACCGTTCCGGATAAGTGCCACCGCCAAGGGCTAGAGATCCAAAGGGCCAGCGTCTGCGGGCAAAGGGGCTCCTCCGGCACATATACGTCGGGGAGCGGACTTCCGGTGCCCAGGCATTGGAGTCAACATACAAACACAGGTGCAGGGAAACGACAGCCACCATCAACCCATCCAGGGAAACACTGCAGCCAGCTGTGGGTCCCGTCCATCCAGCCATTTGGTTTACCAGAGACTCTGTCCATCTGTGTCTGATTGAGTACACCAGTGCCATCCGGCACCGTGCCGCGCTGCACCGCAACCCTGCACCCTGCGAGCCACATTCTAAGGGAATCCAACCAGTCACTGGGCCCCGGGACCAACAGCCCCTACCCACGGAGGGGTCAACACCTAGCTGCTCCCCGCCACCAGCAGCGGTGGTGCCCACCATCACCACAACCCGTGGATGGCGTCACGAACTCTATCCATCCCAAAGACAAATCCCAAATCCCCTTTTCATCCGTGGGCGAGGAGCGCTGCTCGAGCTCCTGGTCCAACGCCGCTAGAGCCACCGAGGAGAAGGCACCGGATCCGAGCGCGATGTCCCCGAGCAGCCCCCGCGACGGTGAACTGGCCCCCCACCCTCGACACTGTCTCCTGAGCTCAACTACTGTATATGAATACTAGAATGCGCAAGTCAATTTCTGCTGAGGAAAGGCTGCTCCTCACCTTGCGGTAAGTAATTTTATTGACATTGTGTGTGTTGTTGGTCACAATAGCTACATAGATATGTAATCCATGCTTGTAAAATGCAAATCATAACTAACTTTAACACAGCTTGGCCAAACATTTCCATCACCTTGCTTGTAGCGTTTACCCACTCCACTGCTGATTTTTTTAATACACTGTCCACAATTAGATTCATAATGTATTTAATGATGTTGTGTTCAATCTTCTTGAGCAGGAGATATTTTAATGCGCACCTACACATTACACCTGACCCGCCCCAGGGCCTTGGGGTACTCGGTTCCGGGTGTTGGTTAATGGGATTATGTCACGGGGGCCTGTGCCCGATTCCGTGGCCCCGGTGGTCGCTGAAAGTCAATAAATAATAAAAATAAAAAAAAAAATAAAAATAGTAAAGAAAAAATAAATAAATAAATACAAGTATTTCGTGACGCCACCTACGGTTCCAGTATGGTTACTGGGGCTGCAGGTCAGACCTCTGGGGTGATGGTTAGGCAGCCAGTTGTTTACGCTTCCCATAGGTGAAGCGGGGTCCCCAGGGCAGTTTTAGTAGTGCAAAGATATGGCGGTTTTTCTTCACAGCCTTTTCAACTGTCACTTTAGTGCAGCAGCCTATGGCTTCTCAGATGAAATAAATAAAGTGCGTCACACCAATTCATTAACTCTGACCAGGTTTTACTTGCAGGTGTTATTAAAAATGGGTTCAGTTTCTGATGTTACAGTTTTTGGGTAATTTGGGAACAGTTCAGGATCTCTGCACCAGGTCAGTTGTGTGGCCTCCCTGCTGCGCTATGTTTCTCCTTGGTACTAGGCTGCCTGTAGCTATACCTTGTCCCTCTCTCACTGTCTTCACCTGTATGGCAGGCGGCGGGAGCTTCTCTAAGGGGCACTGCTGTACTCACTGCGGTTCCTAAGCTCTGTGTAGCGGCTTTGCCTTCAGGTGCTGCTGCGGCCAGGAGATCTGCAGTCTCCCTGGCCCCCGGTCTTTATTGCTGGGCAGATTAGATCCTTCACAATCTCGGACGCCGGTGTCCGATAATCAGCGCTGTTCCTTGGGGATGAACCGGTCAGGCTCCACCTCCCCGGTCTCTCCTCTTTTGCCTCACTCTTGATCCCTCAGGTGGTCACACAGTTACTTGTGCGGGCTAAGCACTGCCCTCTCCATTTTGATGTCTTCCCTTACTCTCTGCTCGCACAGTCTCCTTTTTTCCAACTGTCAACTGTCTCTCTGACTCCGCCTCCAAACCTGGCTTTAAAGGGGACCTCACCTGAACTCGACTTGTAGAGCTCCCCCTCCAGGCTTGGAGTGGAAATGTTGTATGTGGGATAACCTGATGTGGAGATCCTTCCCTGCGAAGATGAAGGTATATTTGTGGCAACTGAATCCTGGGGTGCCACACACCGCCATTTTATTATAATATGAAGAATTTGGTTTTTTGCTGGTTTCTGATTGTTTCCTTTTATTTTCAGGTTCTTGACCACAGGAGAGAGCTACGCATTCCTGCATCTCCGGTTTCGTATTGGTAAATCAACCATATCTGAAATTGTGAGGTGCACATGTACCGTGATCTGGCCGAAGTTGCAGCCCATTGTGATGCCCTCACCAACTGAGGAGACTTGGCTGCAGGTCGCAGCAGGCTTTCAGACTGTAGCCAACTTTCCTAACTGCATAGGTGCGATTGATGGCAAACATGTGAGGGTTCAGCAGTAACCACGATCAGGATCATTCTTCTTTAATTACAAGAAGTATTTTTCTGTGGTCCTCATGGCAGTGGCTGATGCACATTACAAATTTTTTGCCGTTTTTGACGTTGGTGCATATGGTAGTACAGAAGATTCTCGGGTGTTACGAACATCACAGATTGGACTGCAAATTCTGCAAGATTGCGGAACGCTCCCAGCCCCACGACCTTTGCCGGGTTCCACAGATTCAGTCCCCTTTGTGATGGTATTGGACGAGGCCTTTCCTTTATTGCAATACCTGCTGCGCCCATACCCACGGAGGGGACTGAATGCACGACGGAGGATTTTTAATTATCGGCTGAGACGTGCACACAGATATGTGGAGTGCGCCTTCGGAATCATGACTAGTCAGTGAAGGATCTTTCACACACCAACACAGTTACAATCTGAAACCATTGACGCAGTAATAAAGGCATGCGGTGTTCTCCACAACTTCGCTCGGAAATACAGCTCCGAGGTAGTTGAGGAAACACAGCAGCCTTTATCTCTGCCAGTCATGAATCTGTCTTCTGGATGGCCAACAAACAGTGGTGTTTTGGTGAGAGAGATTGCTGACTACTTTATGAGACCAATAGGGGCCGTGCACTGGCAGTACTCCTGTGTCGGGGAGGTGCAGCCTGTTCAGCAGTGAAGAATTGACCATATGGGAAAGAGAAGAATGAAAGAAGTTTGTATTAACTTAAAAAAAAAGTTTTGTTTTTTTTTACATGTTGTCAACTAAACAAAATACAGAAACAGCAGCATAAAAAACTACCCAGACTGCTATGTGACAGTTGATTGTGCAAACCATAATATTGGTACACTTTATAAGCTGTTTATGTGCAGTTCCTTTCAAAATTATTTTTTATTTTATTTACGTTTGGAATCTAATATATAAAAGCTGAATGTGTGTGTGTGTGTGTGTGTGAGTGTGTGTGAGAGGTGTGTGTGTGTGTGTGTGTGTGTGTGTGTGTATGTGTGTGTATCTGTGTGTATGTCCGGGATTGGCATTTGCACCGTCGCAGCTACAGCCACAAAATTTTGCACACTCACACTTCTGGACCCCGAGAGTGTCATAGGCTATGTTGTAAGGCGAAATTTTAACCCCACACGTTCCAATTTACCAATCAATTTTGCCCCTATCTACATAATGGGAAGAAAGTGAAACGAAAAGTGTATCCGCACCGTCACATTTACAATCACGAAATTTTGCACAGATACCTCATGTGACCCAGGGAACATCGTAGACTATGTTTTGACAGGAAAATGTAACCCCGTGCATTATAGTTACTCTCCAAAAAACATGGCTCCATTAAAGTAAATGGAGCCTGGAACTACAGGTTATTAGTAGGAGCTGTGATTGGTTGCTATAGGAACAAAAGACATTCACATTATAAGAAGCTTATATGTGAGGTAATAAGATGAGAGACAGACGGTGAGAGACAGACAGACGGCGAGAGAGAGACAGATGGTGAGAGAGAGACAGACGGTGAGAGAGACTGACGGTGAAAGAGACAGACCTGGAAAGAGACAGACCTGGAAAGAGACAGACCTGGAAAGAGACAGAGCTGGAAAGAGACAGAGCTGGAAAGAGACAGACAGAACACATTACTTGGCCAATTTAGTTAAATCTGTGTGGCATATCTGTGGTGTTGAAATATATGTTGTGAGATGCTTCTATTAGCCTAGTTTTTGCCTTTTAATAATTATATTTCTATCTATTTGTTCTGTGGTTTTTGTGCGCAGAATACATTTTTGTTAATACATTCTATTTTGTTAACAACAGTTATTAACCCGGGCGAAGTACAGCTAGTTTTAAATAAAAGTTATGTTATCCGCCTTGCTATGTGTTTGGTAATAACTTTACTTTAAACATGTAAGAACAACACAAACATATGTAACAAATACTACTAGTCAAAACGCGTTGTCGTTTGTTATTTTTTCTCCACCTTGGAGGTATACCTGAGCATTGATGTTTTGTGATTTTCACCTGAAACCTTGCAAAAATGAAAATTGGAAATCTTACCTGGCTGGATGATTCACTCCAAAGCACTGGACAAGTTTTTTTTCTTCTTTTAATTGAAGATGTCCAGCGGCAACCGGGATTTAAGTTAGCATCCATTGATATTGAGAGTCTCTGCTACCGGATACCACAGAATCTGGGTGTGGAGACTGTCAGAATCATTCTTGAGCATATGGGAGAATCTAAACAGTACATAAATTTGGTGAGTGAAGCTCTATCTTTCATCCTTGAAAACAATATTTTTAAATTTGGAGACACATAGTATGTACAACACGGGGGTGTCGGAATGGGCACCCCATGGCTTGAACTTTAGCCATTTTAATCCTGGCTAAATTTGAAGATGACTTATTCTACAATAATATTATCCCGTTCTTACGTCATATTAAAACATTTCAGTACGTAGACGACATTTTGATAATATTGGAAGGTACAGAAAGTGAGTTCAACGCGTTTGTCATTTTTAAACGACAATAATTGGCATAATATGTTTTTCACTAGAATCTTTGGAGGGGATTCAATAGAATTTCTCGACATCAAGTTAACTATAAAAGACAGAAGAATCACACGAGAAATGTATAGAAAACTGACCTCTGTGAATATGATGCTGTGTCATGACAGAGTACATCCCGCTCATATAAAAAGATCTGTACCCTACAGTCAGTTCCTTAGAATAAGAATAAACAATAGTGATGTAAGATTTTTAGAACAGGCTTCAGAACTAAAAACTAGGCTACTAGAGAGAGGATACCCCCTGAAAGAAGTAAATAATACGTTAGAAAAAGTGAAAGGTTTAACACCTGAATAGAACACCAAAAAAAACCAGAGCCAAATCATCCTTAGAAAGGTTCAGATTTAATTTTAAATAAGGACCCATGGACAATGCAATACGGTTAGCCATTAACAAAAATTGGTATGTCATTGAAAGCGATAAAGACCTGCACGATATAGTATCAAATATGGGAGGGATTACACAACAACCTGGGGGACATTATACAGCAGAAAGGTGGATATTACAAAGCAGCATGGGGAATATTACACAGAAACCTGAAGGACATTATACAGCAGAATGGGAGATATTACACAGCATCGAGGGGGACATTATACAGCAGAATTGGGGATCATACATAGCATTGGGAACATTACAGAACAGCATGGGGGACATTACACAGCAGCATAAGGGATATTACACAGAAGCATGGGGGATATTACACAGCAGATTGGGGGATATTACACAGCAGAATGGGGGATATTACACTGCAGAATGGGAGATATTACACATAAGCATGGGGGACATACAGCAGAAGGGGGGTATAACACAGCAGCATAAGAGACATTACACAGCCGCATAAGAGACATTACACAGTAGCATAAGAGACATTATTTAGCAGAATAGGGCATATTGCAGGGCAGAATGGGGGAAAATACACAGCAGTATAACAAATATTACATACCAGAATGAGAGACATTACTGTAATACTTATTATATGTTCTGAGGATTTCGATAGCGTAGGGCAATGATCAGCAGAGACGAGTTTTGATACAAGATGTTTTATAATCTGTAACCACGGTAGATAACAACGGAACAAACACAGCAATACAAATACACACAATACCTTCCCGAAACGGAGCGGAAGGAATTCCCGGGGCCACGCACCGGACTCCCCCAGGGAGACCACCAGAGCGAACCCCTATACAGGGACTGTCCGGCAATCACCCCGGAAGGCCTAAATGCGCAGCAGCCGGGACACAAGGGGCAAGCGGTAAAAGTCCAGGAGTGTCCGTACGGGATGATTGTCCAGAGTGGTTACGAACCAGAGAGAACCGGGCAGAGTGCTGACCGAAGATGGCAGACGGAATCCGGGCACAGCTTGAGAAACCGGGTAAGGTCCAGAGTCGGTCGGTCGGTAGTCTTTAGGAGGATCCAAAAGCAATCAGGATTAGCAGCAGCAAAGCAGGAGCACACAGCAAGCAGTATACTCAGGCACTGGACTGGGCTGAGAGGCGGCCTTTTAAGCAGCTGGACAGGAAGTAGGGCAACAGAAACTTAAAACTCCATGTTAACTGAGGGCAAGCTCATTCAAAAGAGAACTGGAAAACCTGGAAACCTGACAATTACACAGCAGCATGGGGCACATTAAATAGCAGTATGGGGGAAAATTACACAGCAGTATGGAAGATATTATACTGCAGCATGGGGCACATTATGAAGCAGGATGGGGGAAAAAAAACACGGCAGCATAGGGGACATTATACTGCAGCATGGGGGACATTATACTGCAGCATGGGGGACATTATACTGCAGCATGAGGCACATTATAGAGCAGCATGGGGGACACTATACAGCAGAATGGGGGTATGACATACCTTGTTTCCCCGAAAATAAGACACTGTCTTATATTTTTTTTTGCCCTGAAAAAAGCTCTATGTCTTATTTTCAGGTCGTGTCTTATTCTCGAGGAGACATGGTTGGGGTAAGTTTACCCCCACAAAAAGCAGACCCCCCAATCCCAGGATCGTCATACTTACCAGCCCAGGGCGTCTGTGTGGCTCCCAGATCCTCCTGTGATCTCCCATCAGGTACGCTGCACGCCTCCCCTGCATCTGGCTGACATCAGATCTCACACACACACACACACACACACACACTCCTTTCTGTGATCTCCCTGTGATCTCCCTGCAGCTGTGCTCCCCTGCGTTTGGCTGACATCAGATCTCACACACACACTTCTCCCTGTGATCTCCCTGCAGCTGTGCTCCCCTGCGTCTGGCTGACATCAGATCTCTCACACACATACACACACACACATCAGATCACACTCACTCACTCACACACAAACACACACCCACCCCACTTCTTCCCACCCACCCCACGATCCCAACAGCTGTGCTGCACGCCGTGCTCCTCTGCCTCCTGCCGCCACTCACAGATCCGATCGCTTACGTTCACACGCAGTCACACATCAGACAGTATACACGCACACATCTGATCGCATACACTCACACACACCCCACTTCTCCCTATGCTCTCCGGTGGGCGGTCCCAGCAGCTGTGCTGCACGCTGTGCTCCTCTGCCTTCTGCCGACACTCACAGATCCGATCGCATACACTCACACACACACACTCACACATCAGAACACACTCACACATCAGACAGCATACACTCACACACACACTGACGATATCGCACATACGCGCTCACACACTCACAACATCCAGAGATACCACATGCTCCCGGCCATGTGATCCTCCGGCAGGTCCTGGAAGGTCACTGCACGCACAGTTTCGCCGCCGAGAAGCAAGCGATATCACTGGATGTTGTGAGTGTGTGGATGCGATCTGATGTGTGTGTGAGGTGTGTGTGAGAATGAGTGAGTGTGATCTGATGTGTGTGTGTCTGTTCTTATGTGTGTGTGTGTTCCGCCGCTGCAGGACCTTGATGTGCTCACCTGCTCCCGGTCGGCGTCTGGTGAGTATGATCGGGGATCTTCTTTCTTCTGTCTTCTCTCTTCTGGGGGTGCCCGCTGTCTATAATGAAGTGTCCTGCAGTGTCTTTAACTCTTTCACCGCTGCATGACACTTCATTATTGACCTCAGCTATGTCTTATTTTCAGGGGATGTCTTATATTAAAGCTTCCCTGAAAACTCCAGGGATGTCTTATTTTCGGGGGATGTCTCATTTTCGTGGAAACACGGTAGCAGCATGGGGACATTACACAGCACAATGGGAGATATTTTAAAGCAGAATGGGGGATATTACACAACAGCATGGGGGTATCACACAGCAGCATGGGGGACTATACACAGCAACATGAAGGAAATTATACAGCAGAATGGGGCATATCACACAGCGGCATGGGGGATATTACACAGCAGCATGGTAGACATTATACAGCAGAATGGGAGTATCACACAACAGCATGGGAGAAATTGCACAGCAGAATGAGGAACATTACGCAGCAGAATGGGGCATATTACACAGCTGCATGGGGGTATCACAGCAACATGGCAGACATTATACAGCTGAATGGGGGAAAATATACAGCAGAATGGTGGATATTACACAGTAGCATGGGGGAAAATATACAGCAGAATGGTGGATATTACACAGTAGCATGGGAGAGATTATACAGCAACCTGGGGGACATTATACAGCAGAATGGGGGATATTACACAGCAGCATGGGGGATATTACACAGCATCGAGGGGGACATTATACAGCAGAATTGGGGATAGTACACAGCAATATTGGGAGCATTATACAACAGCATGGGTGAAAATTACACATCAGCATGGGGGAAATTACACAACAAAATGGGGTATATTACACAGCAGAATGGTGGACATTAGACACCAGAATGGGGGATATTACACATCAGAAAAGGGGATATTACACAGCAGCATGTGGGACATAGAGCAGAAGGGGGTATAACACAGCAGCATGGGGGACATTACACAGCAGCATGGCCGACATTATCCAGCATAATGGGGCATATTGCAAGGCAGAATGGGAAATAATAAACAGCAGCATAAGGGATATTACACAGCAGCATGGGGCACATTATACAGCAGCATGGGGGACATTACACTGCAGCATAAGGCACATTACACAGCAACAAGGTGGACATTATACAGCAGAATGGGAGATATTGTGCAGCAGAATGGGGGTATCACACAGAAGCATGGGACACATTGTACAACAGAATAGGGGGATAATAAACTGCATAATGGGGGATATTACAAAGCAGAATGGGGGATATTAAACAGCAACATGGGAGACATTATACAGCAGAAAGGTGGATATTACATAGCAGCATGGGGAATATTACACAGCAGCATTGGGGACATTACACAGCAGCATGGGGGATATTACACAGCAGCATGGGGCGATATAACACAGCAGCATGGGGGGATATAACACAGCAGCATGGGGAGATATAACACAGCAGCATGGGGAGATATAACACAGCAGCATGGAGGGGATATTATAGAGCAGCATGGGGGACATTATACAGCAAAAGAAGCCATATTACATACCAGGATGGGGGACATTACAGCAGCATGGGGCACCTTATACAACAGAATGGGGGATAGTACACAGCAGCATTGGTAACATTATACAGCAGCATGTGGGGATATTACACAGCAGCATGGGGGGATATTACACAGCAGCATGGGGGGGATATTACACAGCAGCATGGGGGGGATATTACACAGCAGCATGGGGGATATTACACAGCAGCATGGGTGTCATACAGCAGAATGAGGGTATCACACAGCACCATGGGGGGCATTACACAGCAACATGGGGCACATTTTACAGCAGAATGGGGGTTAGTACACAGCAGCATGATGGAAAATTACACAGTAGCATGGGGGATATTATATAGCAACTAGAGATGAGAGAACCGGTCGCTTTTCGGCTCGAGGTCGGTTCGCCGAACGGGGGTCCCGTTCGAGTTCGGTTCGTCGAACGTTCGACGAACCGAACTCGAACCTATAGGCTATAATGGGAGGCAATCACAAACACATAAAAATGCATTATAAATGTACACAAACAGTTAATAAACATTGCCATAACACTTACCGGTCCTCGCGATCCCTTCTGCACTCTGTCTCCTGCCGCTATTCCATCCGCTGATCGCTGAATCCTCCCGTTGACGGCACTGCCAGCAGAGATGTAGGACCTATCGTGACGTCAAAATAGCCATGTGACCAGTCACGTGGCTATTATCCCATTGGCTACAGACTGGTCACATGACTATGACGCGTCATGTAGGACCTGCGAGTGCATCTCTCCGGTACACGGTGCACATATGTGTATCGCCGTGTACCGGCGACATGCTCTAGCACACGGTCGACTCCCCGTTCCGTTAGGGATCGGCTGACACAGCCG
Source organism: Anomaloglossus baeobatrachus (assembly GCF_048569485.1). NCBI lineage: Eukaryota > Metazoa > Chordata > Amphibia > Anura > Aromobatidae > Anomaloglossus > Anomaloglossus baeobatrachus. The sequence continues at coordinate 277,678,857 of NC_134354.1, read as the reverse complement.
GTCATTAACGGAGATCACCGTTGCCATAGCAACGCAGTTAGCGGTGACGTCACCGCTAACCGCGGCTCCGAGAGCACCGTTGCTATGGTAACGCGTCTGTCAGCGTTACCGCTGTTACCGCTGACAGCCAGCACTGATCACTCACGGAGTGAAGGCTGCACGCTGCTTCCCGATTGTAGTGAGGATTGTAGTGAGGATGAGGTTCCCCAGCCCCAAGTGATGAGCTGGTGAACCTCATCCTCACTACAATCGTCACTACTACTACACTAGTGAGGATTGTAGTGAGGATGAGGTTCCCCAGCCCCAAGTGATGAGCTGGTGAACCTCATCCTCACTACAATTGTCACTACTACTACACTAGTGAGGATTGTAGTGAGGATGAGGTTCCCCAGCCCCAAGTGATGAGCTGGTGAACCTCATCCTCACTACAATCGTCACTACTACTACACTAGTGAGGATTGTAGTGAGGATGAGGTTCCCCAGCCCCAAGTGATGAGCTGGGGAACCTCATCCTCACTACAATCGTCACTACTACTACACTAGAAAGAAAGAAGACAGAAGAGCAGGATCGTGGAGGGCTGACAGGGGGTAATAAAGATGGAGTCTCTAATGTGTCTGTGTATTTATTTCTATTAAAGTATTTTTTCTCTGTGTGGTGTTTTTTTTAACCCTTTTATTGGAGATTCTTAATGGCCGGGTCAAACGTGCCTGACATTAAGAATCTCTGGCTTAATACTGGCTAGTAAAACAAAGCCAGTATTAACTCATGATTACCCAACAAGCCACCTGGCTCCAGGGCTGTTGAAAGAGTTGGATACAGCGCCAGATGATGGCGCTTCTATGAGAGCGCCATTTTCTGGGACGGCTGCGGACTGAAATCCGCAGCAGAGGCGCCCAGAAACCTCGGGCTAACCTGTGCTGCGGATTTCAATCCCCAGCTGCCTAGTTGTACCCGGCTGGACACAAAAATGGGACGAAGCCCACATCATTTGTTTTTTAATTATTTCATGAAATAAGTGAAATAATTAAAAAAAAATGGGCTTCCCTATATTTTTGGTTCCCAGCCGGGTACAAATAGGCAACTGGGGGTTGGAGGCAGCCCGTGGCTGCCTGCTGTACCTGGCTAGCATACAAAAATATGGCGAAGCCCACGTCATTTTTTTGGTGGGCAAAAAAATTCTGCATACAGTCCTAGATGGAGTATGCTGAACCTTGTAGTTCTGCAGCTGCTGTCTGCTCTTCTCCATACAGACAGACAGCAGCTGCAGAACTACAAGGCTCAGCATACTCCATCCAGGACTGTATGCAGACGTTTTTTGCCCCCTGAAAAAATTATGTGGGCTTCGCCATATTTTTGTATGCTAGCCAGGTACAGCAGGCAGGTACGGCTGCCCCCAACCCCCAGTTGCCTATTTGTACCCGGCTGGGAACCAAAAATAAAGGGAAGCCCTTTTTTTATTATTTCATGAATTTCATGAAATAATTAGAAAACAAATGACGTAGGCTTCGCCCCATTTTTGTGTCCAGCCAGGTACAACTATGAAGCTGGGGATTTGAATCCGCAGCACAGGTTGGCCTGAGCTTTCTGGGCCCCACTGCTGCGAATTTCAGTCTGCAGCCGCCTCAGAAAATGGCATTTTCATAGAAGCGCCATCTTCTGGCGCTGTATCCAACTCTTCCAGCACCTGCCTGCTATACCTGGCTAGCATACAAAAATATGGCGAAGCTCACGTCCTTTTTTTGTAGTTTTTTGGCCAAAAAATTAAAAAATGCTTCCCTGGATTTTCCATTGCCAGTGAAGGTAACACCAAGCAGTGGGGGTTAGCAGCCAGTAGCTGCTTGAATTACCCTTAGCTAGCAATACAAAAAATGCAGCGGGAGCCCATATATATTTTTTTTAATTATTTATTTAAATAACTAAAAATAAAATGGGCTTCCCTGTATTTTGATTGCTGGACATCACAGTGCTGTAAAAATAAATCTTTAAAAAAATGACGTAGCGCTCCGCGGTATTTTTGATTCTCAGCGCAGATAAAGCAGACAGCTATGGGTTGCCACCCCCATCTGCCTGCCGTTACCTTGGTTGGCAATCAAAATACAGGGAAGCCCATTAATTTTTTCTATTTAAAAAATAGTTAAAAAAAAAATGACGTTGGGTCCCCCCATTTTTGATAGCGAGCTAGGGTAAAGCAGACGGCTGTAGCCTGAAAACCACAGCTGGCAGCTTTACCGTGGTTGGGGATCCAATGTGGAGGTCCCCTCAGGCTCTTTTTTATAATTATTTTATAAATATTAATAATTACACAATAAAAGTAGGGTCCCCCCCAAATTGGATCACCAGCCAAGGTAAAGCGGACAGCTGTGGTCTGGTATTCTCAGGGTGGGAAGGTCCATAGTTATTGGGCCTTCACAGCTTAAAAATAGCAGGCCGCAGGCACCCCAGACGTGGCGCATCCACTAGTTGCGCCAATCCTGGCGCTTCACCCCAGCTCATCCCGTGCCCTGGTGCAGTGGCAAACGGGGTAATAAATCGGGTTGATACTAGCTGTAAAGTAACCTGAGATCAAGTCCAGCAGTTTGTGATGTCATGGCGTCTATTAGATACTCAACATCATAAACTGTCAGTACTAACAAAAAAAAAAAAAAATCGACAAAAGAAATTTATTTGAAAAAACAGTCCCCAAAACATTTCTTCTTTCACCAATTTATTGTAAGAAAAAAAATAAAGGGGTCCCACGACGACTCTGGACCGTCTAGAATATGGGGGGGAGACACTCAGGGAACGTATCCCCCATTTTCTAGGAGTGCGGACCCTTCATGTGAGGAGTGTGGGTGCAATGAATCTGCACTCACTCTTCTCGGGTCCACAGCAGCAGAGTCCATGTCGTAATGGTTGCTACCAAAGCTGCAATGCCCTGCTCATGAGGTAAGGGCATGCCTAATCAGGAGAACTACTGTAGAGGAAGCTCTGCTTACTGGTATATAGGTGCTCAGAGGTAATAATAGATAAAATTAGTGAGTAACCTCGGCACTCTAAATCTCCCAGACTAAGTCAGTAAGTCACAACGGATAGTAATGCAAAATCACTCTTTATTGGTCCGTATTAAGAAAAAAAAAATTTCATAAGCATATATGTTTTTGTCCAAAACAAGTTACAATTGACGTTTCGGCCTGAGCCTTCGTCAGATTGGACTTATCTGCATGTAATCATGAAAAATGACAATAATCAGTATCACATAAGAGTGAGAGAACAATAACATAAACTCGAACAATGTAGAGGTACAATTGGGATGCAGCAAAAAAATTGCAACACAGCAAGAAATGAAACACATGATACAAATGTCATAATACAGTACAAGGACAATATAGTAATGACAAATATGGGGTCAGAGTAGACTTAGACAGCTCTGGTACGAAAGAGATGTCAATCATAAAGTAACATGTGCAGTAGGTGTAGAGCTACAGTATGCATGGCAGAGCTAATGGGTAGACCGACCATAGAAAAAGAATGGAGAAAAAGTGGAGAAAAAGTGGAGAAAAAATGGAGAAAAAAATGGAGAAAAAGTGGAGAAAAAATGGAGAAAAAAAATGGAGAAAAAGTGGAGAAAAAGTGGAGAAAAAAATGGAGAAAAAGTGGAGAAAAAGTGGAGAAAGAGTGGAGAAAAAGTGGAGAAAAAGTGGAGAAAAAAATGGAGAAAAAGTGGAGAAAAAGTGGAGAAAAAGTGGAGAAAAAGTGGAAAAAAATGGAGAAAAAGTGGAGAAAAAGTGGAGAAAAAGTGGAGAAAAAAATGGAGAAAAAGTAGAGAAAAAGTGGAGAAAAAGTGGAGAAAAAATGGAGAAAAAAATGATGAAAAAGTGGAGAAAAAGTGGAGAAAAAGTGGAGAAAAAGTGGAGAAAAAAATGGAGAAAAAGTGGAGAAAAAGTGGAGAAAAAGTGGAAAAAAAATGGAGAAAAAGTGGAGAAAAAGTGGAGAAAAAGTGGAGGAAAAATGGAGAAAAAATGGAGAAAACAATGGAGAAAAAGTGGAGAAAAAGTGGAGAAAAAGTGGAGAAAAAATGGAGAAAAAGTGGAAAAAAAATGGAGAAAAAAATGGAGAAAAAGTGTAGAAAAAGTGTAGAAAAAGTGTAGAAAAAGTGGAGAATAAGTGGAGAAAAAGTGGAGAAAAAAATGGAGAAAAAGTGGAGAAAAAGGGGAGAATAAGTGGAGAATAAGTGGAGAAAAAGTGGAGAAAAAGTGGAGAAAAAGTGGAGAAAAAGTGGAGAAAAAAATGGAGAAAAAATGGAGAAAAAGTGGAGAAAAAGTGGAGAAAAAAATGGAGAAAAAGTGGAGAAAAAGTGGAGAAAAAGTGGAGAGAAAAAGTGGAGAAAAAAATTGAGAAAAAGTGGAGAAAATTGGAGAAAAAAATGGAGAAAAAGTGGAGAAAAAGTGGAGCACCCTTTGGTGCCTTTCATGTGGCACTAAGGGGTGCTTAGCTTTGTATTTAGCCAAAAAAATGAAAAAAAAAATGACGTAGGGTTCCCCCTAGTTTTGTAGCCAGCTAGGGTAAAGCAGATGGCTGCAGCCTGCAGACCACAGCTGGCAACCTCACCTTGGCTGGTAATACAAAACTGAGGGCACCCCACGCTGTTATTTTAAATTAAATAAATAATTAAAAAAAAAACACGTAGGGGTCCCCCAAAATTGGATCACCAGCCAAGGTAAAGCAGACAGCTGGGGCCTGATATTCTCAGACTAGGGAGGTCCATGGTTATTGGACTCTCCCCAGCCTAAAAATAGCAGGCCGCAGCCGCCCCAGAAGTGGCGCATCCATTAGATGCGCCAATCCTGGTGCTTCGCCCCAGCTCATCCCACGCCCTGGTGCGGTGGCAAACGGGGTAATATATGGGGTTAATACCAGATGTGTAATGTCACCTGGCATCAAGCCTTGGGGTTGGTGAGGTCAGACGTCTATCAGATACCCGACATCACCAACCCAGTCAGTAATAAAAAAAAATAGATGACAACCACATTTTTATTTGAAAAAACACTCCCCAAAACATTCCCTCTTTAACCAATTTATTAGAAAGAAAAACAAATCCAGGTCTGGTGTAATCCAAGGGGTTGCCATGACGATCCACACTGTCCCAGTCAATGAAGAGCAGGATGTTCCCCATTGGCTGGGAGAGCAGTGCAGTGACCTGAGCTAACATCAATGGGTCAGCCCAGGTCACTGCAGGGCATGACAAGTGCTGCTGTCAGCGAGGTACATTACCTGCGCTGATCTCCAGCACACTGACAGCCCCTGTCACTGAGTTTAATGACCGGTGACTTCACACCAAGTATCGCGAGAGGCCCGTGACGTCACCGCTAGTCAGTCTCGGGTCGGAAGCGAGAGAAGGTGATGTGACAAGCGGCGGCCATGGAGGACAGTGACAGCGCTGAGGTCGGGATGGTGGGACTTCATCACCGCAGGTAAGCGGAGTGGGACCATGTGTGTGTGTGTGTGTGTGTGTGTGTGTGTGTGTGTACGGTGTATGTGTGTACAATACATGCAGCGGGCAGGAGGGGGCGGTGTGAGCTGAGCGGGGAAGTGTGGGCTTCCTGCACGTAACTAGGATAAACATCGGGTTACTAACCAAAGCGCTTTGGTTGGATACCCGATGTTTATCTTGGTTACCAGCTTCTGGCAAGCTGCCAGCGATGGCTCCTGCACACTGTAGCTGTAAAAAGCCCTGCTTTTTGCTGCTAGAACCGTTCTCGAACGTATCTAGAACTATCGAGCTTTTGCAAAAAGCTCGAGTTCTAGTTCGATCTCGAACAGCCCCCAAAATCACTCGAGCCTAGAACTGGAGAACCTCGAACCTCGAACCGCGCTCAACTCTAATAGCAACCTGGGAGACATTATACAGCAGAATGGGGATATTACAAAGCAGAATGGGGGATATGACACAGCAGCATAGGGGATATTACACAGCAGAATGGGGGATATTACACACAGCATGGGGGATATTATACCGCAGCATGGGGGATAGCATACAGCAGTATTGGGGATATTATACAGAGGCATGGGAGCCTTTTTGCAGAATGGGGGTATCACACAGCGACATGGGGGACATTACACAGCCCTACTGAGCTGTTCTTCTGTGAATACAGCACTGACGTATAACAGTGGTTTGAAACTGCAACACAAGTTTAGGTGTGTCAGTGCTGAGTTCTGCTCACTTCTTCTCCTTTGTTCTTCATAAATTATAAAAGGTGCTGTAACCTGACAATTCTCTGTTTTGAGATCATTTTGATTTGAGTTATTTTTCAGAATATGCAGGGATAATGAAAAAAGTGGCTGATATGTGGAGAAATAATCATATTTATCTGATACTATATAAAACAGAATTTCTAATATTTGCCCTCACTGTGGATTTATGCAAATTTATTAAAACAACCATTACCACTTGTTGGGTATCAGTACTCTGAAACACCACGCGCACACACTGTGTATTTGTTCAGTATTTTACCTCAATATTAGGCTACGTGCACACGTTGAGCACTTGATGAGTTTTTTTAACGCAGTATTTGTAAGGCCTCGTGCACACTGAGTATTTTGTGAGTTTTTTACCTCAGTATTTGTAAGCCAAAATCAGGAGTTAGACAATCAGAGGAAAAGTATAATAGAAACATGTTACCACCACTTCTGTATTTTTTACTCACTCATGGTATTGGCTACAAATACAGAGTTAAAAAACCCAGCAAATACTGGAGGAGGTGTGCATATGGCATTAATACTGAGGTAAAAAAAAACCTCACCAACACTGCACATTTGCACATGGCCTAGGGGTATGAGCGCACCTAATTACTTTTTTTTAGGTCCAAAAGATGATGCGTTTTTGGCTGCAATAAAACACACAAAAATGCATCCGCGGCAAAAACGCATAAAAAAGCATGCGTTTTTACGATGTTTTGGTACGTTTTTAGCTGCGTATTTGTTCACTACATTTTTATGTTTTTTTTTTTTATCAGTGAACAATGCCATTAAAGTATCGTGAAGAAAAAAAAAAGAGTTCTGATGTCATTTCCTTCTTCAATCTGTTCTCCTTCATTCTCCATTTTGGAAGTAAAGTGTGTGGACGAAGAACAAAATGCCGTGCAATATGGCTCCAATACGGTTGCCCAAGCAAAAAGAAATTTACTGTTTGTAATTACAGTAATCAATTTATTGCGGATATGCAGACAAAAGGTAAGCTTTAGCTCAAAGTAAGTAGGCTATATATACATTTCTCTTTTGGGTTGTTCATTATGGATTTTTGTTGTAGGAACGTGCCAAAAAAAATGTGGGTGCATCCACTGATACTTGGATGGGAGGAAAAAGGACATTTTAACTTGTTGTACCATGATTTAAGGAGGTAAGCTCAGTACTCTGTATTTAAACTCAAAATGTATGAATGTTCCGCATATGATTTTTATTTACCCCTTAACCCCTTCTCGACTGGCGGATTTTGTGCTTTCCTTTTTTTTTCTATTACACTATTATACTTCCGAAAGATGTAACTATAAAATGCTACGGGTCACGGAATATGGGGTAAAATGTGAGCAACTTTTTTTGGACAAACTTCTGACTTTTTTTTAAAACCCCTTAGCTAAAAGCCTATTCATGTTTTGTGTCTACGAACTCGCACCGCCCTGAGGCATCACACTGACACATCAGTTTTACCATATAGTAAACACAGTGAATAAAATCTCAAAAACAATAGTGCTAATGCACGTTTTTTCAAATTTTTCCGCATTTGGAATTTTTTGGTCAATTGCCTGTATACTATATTGTAAAACTCATGGTTTAACTTGACAGTACAGCTTGTTCCACAAAAATAATACCTCACATGACCATATTGACTTAAAATTAAAACGTTTTATATATATAGTGAATATGGTCATGTGAGGGCTCGTTTTTTTTTGCAGAACAAGCTGTACTGTCAAGTTAAACTATGAGTTTTATGATATAGTGTACAAGCAAATTGCCAAAAATATCCAAATGCGGAAAAATTTAAAAAAACATGCAATACCACTATTGTTTTTGAGATATTTTCTTCACTGTGTTCACTATATCGTAAAACTGATGTGTCGGTGTGATGCCTCAGGTCAGTGCGAGTTCGTAGACACCAAGCTTCAATAGGCTTTTAGCTTAGGGGTTTAAAAAAAAATCTGAAGTTTGTCCAAAAAAAGTTACGCGCATTTAACCCCATATTCAGTGACCCGTAGCATTTTTATTTTTTGGGATCTATGGCTCAGTGACTTTTTGGCGTCTCAGGCTGATGTTTTTAACAGTACAATTTTTGCACAGATGCTACGTTTTGTACAGTCCGGTATGTTTTTACATCTCTACCATATCTAATCTGTATATTTATATCTTTATGTATACATATATGTATGTAATTCTGTGCTGCAAAATAATTATATATATATATATATATATTTATTTATTATTTTTAAGAAGGTATCTAGAAAAATTTATATCATTCTGTCGTATTCCCATCAAAGAGTTTGATCGACTGCTGTCTCTGCTGTCTCTTGAGCTCAACTATTGTATATGAATACTAGAATGCGCAAGTCAATTTCTGCTGAGGAAAGGCTGCCCCTCACCTTGCGGTAAGTAATTTTATTGACATTGTGTGTGTTGTTGGTCACAATAGCTACCTAGATATGTATACAACACAAACATATGTAACAAATACTTCTAGTCAAAACGCGTTGTCGTTTGTTATTTTTTCTCCACCTTGGAGGTATACCTGAGCATTGATGTTTTGTGATTTTATCTGAAACCTTGCAAAAATAAAAATTGGAAATCTTACCTGGCTGGATGATTCACTCCAAAGCACTGGACAAGGTTTTTTTCTTCTTTTAATTGAAGATGTCCAGCGGCAACCGAGATTTAAGTTAGCATCCATTGATATTGAGAGTCTCTGCACCCGGATACCACAGAATCTGGGTGTGGAGACTGTCAGAATCATTCTTGAGCATATGGGAGAATCTAAACAGTACATAAATTTGGTAAGTGAAGCTCTATCTTTCATCCTTGAAAACAATACTTTTAAATTTGGAGACACATGGTATGTACAATACGGGGGTGTTGGAATGGGCACCCCCTTGGCTTGAACTTTAGCCATTTTAATCCTGGATAAATTTGAAGATGACTTATTCTACAATAATATTAACCCGTTCTTACATCATATTAAAACATTTCGGTACGTAGACGACATTTTGATAATATGGGATGGTACAGAAAGTGAGTTCAACGCGTTTGTCATTTTTAAACAATAATTGATATAATATGTTTTTCACTAGAGTCTTTGGAGGGGATTCACTAGAGTTTCTCGATATCAAGTTAACTATAAAAGACAGAAGAATCGCACGAGAAATGTATAGAAAACTGACCTCTGTGAATATGATGCTGTGTCATGACAGAGCACATCCCGCTCATATAAAAAGATCTGTACCCTACAGTCAGTTCCTTAGAATAAGAAGAATAAACAATAGTGATGTAAGATTTTTAGAACAGGCTTCAGAACTAAAAACTAGGCTACTAGAGAGAGGATACCCCCTGAAAGAAGTAAATAATACATTAGAAAAAGTGAAAAGTTTAAAACCTGAATAGAACACAAAAAAAACACAGAGCCAAACCATCCTTAGAAAGGTTCAGATTTAATTTTAAATATGGACCCATGAACAATACAATACGATTAGCCATTAACAAAAATTGGCATGTCATTGAAAGCGATAAAGACCTGCACAATATAGCATCAAATAAACCAAAAAAAAACCTATAGAAGAAGCATAAATTTAGGTGATATGCTAATTAAGAGAAGGTTTATTCCGAAAAATCACCTGGTTAGACAGAGTGGGACCTACGAGCAATTTTAAGTGGGGCAACTGTTCGCTTTGCGTATATCACATCACAAGAAAATCGATAAAAATTGGTGACAAATGGCACGTGATAAAGGATTTTATCGCTTGTAGAACAAAATGGGTGGTTTACATAATTTTTTGCCAATGCGGGTTTTACTACATTGGCAAAACCATTAGGCCTCTATATGGGTTAGAGAACAATTTAACTATTCATACTGGGGTAAGAGCGACTCGTCTTATTAAACATACGAATCATTTTCATGCAGATAACCAAAGAGTCCTACACTTTGCTGGACCGGAGAAAATAACTCCACCAACAGCAGGGGGTGACACCCATAAATATCTATTCAGAAAAAAGGCTAAGTGGATAATGGACAGCAAAGCCCTTAGGACAATTAGGATTTAATGATAGAACCGATTTAGTGATTTTTCTATGAATTAATGTAATTGTTCAATGTCATATTAAATTGTTATCCGTGATACGGTTACACATTGGTTTTAATTTGTAACATGTTAGTCCCATGTGTATCCTATAAAAAGAGGGAGGTACTGATGTATTAATTGTGGACCCGTAGAAGCGCCCCTAGTGGGGCGAAATGGCCGTAATCCAGCATGGTTCCGATGTTCCTCCCCCACATGCCTGTTTGTGAACACCCAAATAAAGCATAGAAAACTCACCCGGTGAGTGCCTCCAGCCTGCTTTTCTTGAGGTTACTGGACCCTTGTACTTGGATGAGCACCTCTGTATTTGCTTACTCGTAGTAGCGGAGGAAGACCGGTGATATACAGGCGTCCGGAGCTCACGGAGAACACCGGCTCGGCTCCTTATTGAAGTAAGAGATTCATGTTTAAACTACAAGACTGGTAAGTAGTGCCCAGTTTTTCCACTCTTTTTTGGAAGACATTACACAGCAACCTAGGGGACATTATACAGCAGAATAGGGGATATTACAAAGCAGAATGGGGGATATGACACAGCAGCATAGGGGATATTACACAGCAGAATGGGGGATATTACACACAGCATGGGGGATATTATACCGCAGCATGGGGGATAGCATACAGCAGTATTGGGGATATTATACAGAGGCATGGGAGCCTTTTTGCAGAATGGGGGTATCACACAGCGACATGGGGGACATTACACAGCCCTACTGAGCTGTTCTTCTGTGAATACAGCACTGACGTATAACAGTGGTTTGAAACTGCAACACAAGTTTAGGTGTGTCAGTGCTGAGTTCTGCTCACTTCTTCTCCTTTGTTCTTCATAAATTATAAAAGGTGCTGTAACCTGACAATTCTCTGTTTTGAGATCATTTTGATTTGAGTTATTTTTCAGAATATGCAGGGATAATGAAAAAAGTGGCTGATATGTGGAGAAATAATCATATTTATCTGATACTATATAAAACAGAATTTCTAATATTTGCCCTCACTGTGGATTTATGCAAATTTATTAAAACAACCATTACCACTTGTTGGGTATCAGTACTCTGAAACACCACGCGCACACACTGTGTATTTGTTCAGTATTTTACCTCAATATTAGGCTACGTGCACACGTTGAGCACTTGATGAGTTTTTTTAACGCAGTATTTGTAAGGCCTCGTGCACACTGAGTATTTTGTGAGTTTTTTACCTCAGTATTTGTAAGCCAAAATTAGGAGTTAGACAATCAGAGGAAAAGTATAATAGAAACATGTTACCACCACTTCTGTATTTTTTACTCACTCATGGTATTGGCTACAAATACAGAGTTAAAAAACCCAGCAAATACTGGAGGAGGTGTGCATATGGCATTAATACTGAGGTAAAAAAAAACCTCACCAATAGTGATGAGCGAGCATGCTTGTCACTACTCGGTACTCGCACGAGTATCACTGTACTCGGGCTGCTCGGCGGGGACCGAGTAATCTCGCGATACTCGTGCTTTACTCGTGGTCTTCATTTCTGCATGTTGGCGCTCTTTTGAGAGCCAGCCCTCATGCAGGGATTGGCTGGCAGACCACTGCAATGCCACAGCCCTGTTAGTTGTGGAATTGCAGTGATTGGCCGGCCTGCACAGCGTCACCGAGCCTTTATATCGGCCGGCGCGCTGTGCTCTGCTCACAGCTATTCTGACAGTGAGTGTAGGGAGAGTGTCGCTGATTCAGGGAAAGCTTTGCGGCCCTTTATAGCTTTTTCAGTTGCAGGGCTGCAAACAGTGTGACCAAAAGTCCTTCTCAGGACTATTCTAGTTGTATACAGGCAGGCAGGGTATAGCCAGGTCGGAGTACAGTAGCAGAGTCCTTCTCAGGACTATTGTTGCTATATACAGGCAGGGTATAGCCAGGTCTGAATACAGGCTAGTGACCAAAAGAGTCCTTGTCAGGACTATTGTAGCAGTATACAGGCAGGCAGGCAGGCAGGGTAGTGGTGACCGTATACCAGCCTTCATATCTGGGGCTGGTGTACACAGTGTAAAACAGTCCAGATAGTGTCTGACTTGTCTGTACTGTAATTGTCGCTCCCCAAAAAAACCTGTTAGTAGGTTATTATTGCGTCCGTGCTTGGTTTTTAAAACCGCACGTGTGTGCCTGTTGGTGGCAGCGTACAGGTGCACTGGTGTGCGTTTACCAAACTATTATATAACGCACAAGTGTAGTGTATAATACACGTCAGTCAGCAGTGGCTGATAGTGTCAGAGTTCTTAATTTTTGCTCCTAAAACCTGTGTTAGGTTATTATTGCGTCCGTGCTTGGTTTTTAAAACCGCACGTGTGTGCCTGTTGGTGGCAGCGTACAGGTGCACTGGTGTGCGTTTACCAAACTATTATATAACGCACAAGTGTAGTGTATAATACACGTCAGTCAGCAGTGGCTGATAGTGTCAGAGTTCTTAATTTTTGCTCCTAAAACCTGTGTTAGGTTATTATTGCGTCCGTGCTTGGTTTTTAAAACCGCACGTGTGTGCCTGTTGGTGGCAGCGTACAGGTGCACTGGTGTGCGTTTACCAAACTATTATATAACGCACAAGTGTAGTGTATAATACACGTCAGTCAGCAGTGGCTGATAGTGTCAGAGTTCTTAATTTTTGCTCCTAAAACCTGTGTTAGGTTATTATTGCGTCCGTGCTTGGTTTTTAAAACCGCACGTGTGTGCCTGTTGGTGGCAGCGTACAGGTGCACTGGTGTGCGTTTACCAAACTATTATATAACGCACAAGTGTAGTGTATAATACACGTCAGTCAGCAGTGGCTGATAGTGTCAGAGTTCTTAATTTTTGCTCCTAAAACCTGTGTTAGGTTATTATTGCGTCCGTGCTTGGTTTTTAAAACCGCACGTGTGTGCCTGTTGGTGGCAGCGTACAGGTGCACTGGTGTGCGTTTACCAAACTATTATATAACGCACAAGTGTAGTGTATAATACACGTCAGTCAGCAGTGGCTGATAGTGTCAGAGTTCTTAATTTTTGCTCCTAAAACCTGTGTTAGGTTATTATTGCGTCCGTGCTTGGTTTTTAAAACCGCACGTGTGTGCCTGTTGGTGGCAGCGTACAGGTGCACTGGTGTGCGTTTACCAAACTATTATATAACGCACAAGTGTAGTGTATAATACACGTCAGTCAGCAGTGGCTGATAGTGTCAGAGTTCTTAATTTTTGCTCCTAAAACCTGTGTTAGGTTATTATTGCGTCCGTGCTTGGTTTTTAAAACCGCACGTGTGTGCCTGTTGGTGGCAGCGTACAGGTGCACTGGTGTGCGTTTACCAAACTATTATATAACGCACAAGTGTAGTGTATAATACACGTCAGTCAGCAGTGGCTGATAGTGTCAGAGTTCTTAATTTTTGCTCCTAAAACCTGTGTTAGGTTATTATTGCGTCCGTGCTTGGTTTTTAAAACCGCACGTGTGTGCCTGTTGGTGGCAGCGTACAGGTGCACTGGTGTGCAATTTCCAGAAACTTTGATATAACGCACAAGTAGTGAATATACACGTCAGCAGTGCACAGCATTGCAAAATGCGCAAGGGCATTGGCAAGGAACAAGGAAGTGGACGTGATGGTGGTGCAGGCAGAGGCCGAGGTCGTGGGCAAGCTCTAATTTCGCCACAACAAAGGGCCACATCTAGTCGCTCGCACGTCCTGTCCCAAATTCTTGGGGACCGCAGCAGTACACCGCTCTTGAACCAAGACCAGTGTCAACAGGTTGTTAGTTGGATAGCGGATAATGCTTCCAGTCAGATTGGCACCACCACAAACACTCTGTCTTCCACACGGTCAAGTGTCAGTAGCCGTGATACTGCACCGCACATTTCTGAACCTGATCCTCCTTCCTACCACCAGGCTGAGTACACGTCCTCCTCGGACATTAATGATCCCACACTTGGACACTCGGAAGAGCTGTTCACGTTTCCATTCACACATTCTGGCCTCTCGCCAGCTCATATTGAAGTGGGTCATGAGGAGATCGTCTGTACAGATAGCCAAATATTTGAGCAGCCACGTTCTCACGAAGTTGGCAACGTGTCTCAACAAGTGGTGGACGATGATGAGACACAATTGTCAGCAAGTCAGGAGGAGGAGCAGGGTGCGGAAGAGGAAGACGACGTGGTGGATGATCCAGTAACTGACCCAACCTGGCAGGAGGATATGCAGAGCGAGGACAGCAGTGCACAGGGGGAGGGAGGCGTAGCATCACAACAGGCAGTAAGAAGCAGGGTGGTGGTCCCAGGCAGAAGTCAGGCAACCGTTCCCCGTAACAACACGACGACACAAGGTGCCTGTACAAATGTTAGGTCTTCACGAGTCTGGCAGTTTTTTAAGTTGGATCCAGATGATTCAAAAAAGGCCATTTGCAACACCTGCCGTGCCAGCATCAGCAGGGGTACCAAAACTAGCAGCCTGACCACCACCAGCATGATCAGGCACATGTCAGCCAAGCACCCGACTTTGTGGGAAGTACAACAGAGTCGAGGAGCAGTGCTTGCTGATGTCACTGCTACGTCTTCGCTGGTTGTGCATGCGAGCCAATCCTCTGTCCATGCTGCCTGCGAACAAGCCTCCTCCACTCCTGCACCTGCAGTTGCCTACGCAGAAAGAACACCATCATCAAGCACGTCCTTGTCCCAGCGCAGCGTTCAGTTATCCATTCAGCAAACCTTTGAACGCAGGCGCAAATACACTGCCAACACCCCACATGCCACAGTTCTAAATGCTAACATTTCGCGACTGCTTGCGCTGGAAATGTTGCCTTTTAGGCTGGTGGAGACAGAAGCATTCCGTGACCTGATGGCGGCAGCTGTCCCACGTTACTCGGTCCCCAGCCGCCACTATTTCTCCCGGTGTGCCGTCCCCGCGTTGCATAACCACGTGTCACAAAACATCACACGTGCCCTGAACAACGCTGTTTCACCCAAAGTCCACCTAACCACAGACACGTGGACAAGTGCTTGTGGGCAAGGCCGCTACATCTCGTTGACGGCACACTGGGTTAATATTGTGGAAGCTGGGACCCAGTCTGAGCGAGGGACGGAACACGTCCTTCCCACACCAAGGTTTGCAGGCCCTACCTCAGTCAGTGTTTCACCCACACTCTACAGCTCCGGAATGTCATGCTCTTCAGCCTCCTCCTCCTCCTGCGCATCCTCATCCACTGTGCCCTCCACACCAGTCACAAGCTGGAAGCACTGCAGCACTGCCTCGGCGAAGCGGCAACAGGCTGTGCTGAAGCTAATCTGCATAGGTGACAAACCCCACAATGCAGAAGAGCTGTGGACAGCTCTGAAACAGCAGGCAGATCACTGGCTCACACCTCTGAACCTAAAGCCAGGAAAGGTCGTTTGTGACAATGGCCGGAACCTGGTGGCGGCTTTGAGGCGAGGCCAGCTGACACATGTTCCATGCGTGGCCCATGTGCTCAACCTCGTGGTTCAGCGGTTTATAAAGTCATACCCAGAGCTGTCTGATCTGCTGGTAAAAGTTCGCCGCCTGTCTGCACATTTTCGAAAGTCACCTACTGCTTCAGCCGGCCTTGCCGGCTTTCAGCGCCGTTTGCATCTTCCGGCTCACAGACTGGTGTGTGATGTCCCCACGCGTTGGAATTCAACTCTGCACATGTTGGTCAGGATATGTGAGCAGAAGAGGGCAGTTGTTGAGTACCTGCATCACCTAAGCCGTCGGGAAATGGGTCAAACTCCACACATAACACCTGAGGAGTGGAGATGGATGTCAGACCTATGTACCATCCTCCAAAACTTTGAGGACTCCACCAAGATGGTGAGTGGTGATGACGCCATTATTAGCGTCACCATACCGCTACTCTGCCTTCTAAAACGGTCCCTTTTGAAAAACAAACATGATGCATTGCAGGCGGAGCGCGATGAGTTGCAGCAAGAAACAGTAGTGGGTGTGGGTGATAACACACAGCCCAGCCTCGTCTCATCACAACGTGCAGTGGAGGACTATGACGAGGAGGAGGATGAAGACATGGAGCAACTCTCCGGCCAAATTGAGGATATGACATGCACACCAGTCATATCCTCGATTCAGCGTGGCTGGCCAGAGGACAGGGTAGATGAGGAGGAGGAGGAGGAGGAGGAGGAGGAGGACAGCATGTTCAGTCATCTTGTTGGTCAGGCTACTGAAGTCCTGGCTGTTAAGAGTCTGGCGCACATGGCTGACTTTATGGTAAGCTGCCTGTCTCGTGACCCTCGCGTTAAGAACATCTTGGCCGACAATCATTACTGGTTGGTAACACTGTTAGACCCACGCTACAAGGAGAACTTTTTGTCTCTTATTCCCGTGGATGAGAGGTCAACCAAAATGCAGCAGTTTCGGAAGGCCATACTCACGGAAGTAGGCAAAGCATTCCCCTCACAAAACGCTAGCGGCATAGGTCAGGAATCAGTGGACAACCGAGGCGTACAGCCGAGAGAGGCACAAGTCCAATCCGCCAGAGGTAGGGGAACAGTCTTTAAGATGTGGGACAGTTTTCTCAGCCCCTCACGTACCACAGCCCCTGAGGTGCGGGGTAGTGCCACAAGAAATCCTAAGTTTGCCCAGATGCTGAAGGAGTACCTTGCAGATCGAACAACTGTACTCCGACATTCCTCTGTGCCTTACAATTATTGGGTATCCAAGCTGGACACGTGGCATGAATTGGCTCTCTACGCCTTGGAAGTCCTGGCCTGCCCTGCTGCTAGCGTTTTGTCAGAGCGTGTTTTTAGTGCCGCAGGTGGAATCATTACAGATAAACGCACCCGCCTGTCAACTGAAAATGCTGACAGGCTGACTCTGATAAAGATGAACAAGGGTTGGATTGGGCCAGACTTCACCACACCACCAGCAAATGAGAGCGGAATTTAAAGTTTGCCATGTACCTCCACTCACCCATGGGTACACTTCTCGACTTTGGATAATCGCTGGACTGCTCCTCCTTCTCCTCATGCGCCATCATGATGACCGTTACAATAGTTAGGTCTTTGTTTCAGGTATACCCCCAGTGGTAAATTTTTTCGCCCATTCTTTGCAGAATGGACATTACAACGACAGGAGACCCGCTCCTTTGCAATGGGAACAATGTTTTGAGGCCCTCATGCACGTCTCTACCCAGGGACAACGTGTAGCCTCCCAATTTTTGGCTGCCCTGCCTAAGGGCTATACTGAAATACACCCACTTCCTTAAAATGGACACTTAATGTTTTGAGGCCCTCATGCACGTCTCTACCCAGGGACAATGTGGAGCCTCCCAATTTTTGGCTGCCCTGGCAAAGGGCTATACTGAAATAGACCCACTTCCTTACAATGGGCACTTCAGGTTTAAAGGCCATCATGCACGTCTCTATCCAGGGACAATGTGGAGCCTCCCAATTTTTGGCTGCCCTGCCTAAGGGCTATACTGAAATACACCCACTTCCTTAAAATGGACACTTAATGTTTTGAGGCCCTCATGCACGTCTCTACCCAGGGACAATGTGGAGCCTCCCAATTTTTGGCTGCCCTGGCAAAGGGCTATACTGAAATAGACCCACTTCCTTACAATGGGCACTTCAGGTTTAAAGGCCATCATGCACGTCTCTATCCAGGGACAATGTGGAGCCTCCCAATTTTTGGCTGCCCTGCCTAAGGGCTATACTGAAATACACCCACTTCCTTAAAATGGACACTTAATGTTTTGAGGCCCTCATGCACGTCTCTACCCAGGGACAATGTGGAGCCTCCCAATTTTTGGCTGCCCTGCCTAAGGGCTATACTGAAATACACCCACTTCCTTAAAATGGACACTTAATGTTTTGAGGCCCTCATGCACGTCTCTACCCAGGGACAATGTGGAGCCTCCCAATTTTTGGCTGCCCTGGCAAAGGGCTATACTGAAATAGACCCACTTCCTTACAATGGGCACTTCAGGTTTAAAGGCCATCATGCACGTCTCTACCCAGGGACAATGTGGAGCCTCCCAATTTTTGGCTGCCCTGCCTAAGGGCTATACTATAATACACCCACTTCCTGACAATGGACACTTAATGTTTTGAGGCCCTCATGCACGTCTGTATGCAGGGGCATTGGTGAACCTCACAATTTAGGACTGCCCTGGCAAAGGAAAATACTACAAAGACTCACTTCCTCAAAATGGGCACATTAGACTCAAGAGGCCTTCATGTACGTCTCTTCTCAGGGACATCGGAGTGCCACACAATGTTTTCACGTAAAATCTTTCATGTATTGATCTCAAAAAGTAACATACACCAGATCTATCTCACTATTGGGTATGTGCCCTTAACATTTCCGCCATGAAAAATCATTTTGGGGTCATTTTGGAAGGTTTTCTGGTGAGTCCGTAAAAATGGCGTAAAACGCGGACAAAATTGTTCACAGCTGTGACTTTTGAGTGATAAATGCTTCAAGGGGTCTTCCCCATGCTGTTGCCATGTCATTTGAGCACTCTTCTGAGACTTTTGTGACATTTTTAGGGTTTCTCCATGCTGCCGGGAGGTCATTTCACAAAAATACTCGGGTCTCCCATAGGATAACATTGGGCTCGTTGCTCGGGCCGAGTACACGAGTATCTTGGGAGGCTCGGCCCGAGCTTCGAGCACCCGAGCTTTTTAGTACTCGCTCATCACTACTCACCAACACTGCACATTTGCACATGGCCTAGGGGTATGAGCGCACCTAATTACTTTTTTTTAGGTCCAAAAGATGATGCGTTTTTGGCTGCAATAAAACACACAAAAATGCATCCGCGGCAAAAACGCATAAAAAAGCATGCGTTTTTACGATGTTTTGGTACGTTTTTAGCTGCGTATTTGTTCACTACATTTTTATGTTTTTTTTTTTATCAGTGAACAATGCCATTAAAGTATCGTGAAGAAAAAAAAAAGAGTTCTGATGTCATTTCCTTCTTCAATCTGTTCTCCTTCATTCTCCATTTTGGAAGTAAAGTGTGTGGACGAAGAACAAAATGCCGTGCAATATGGCTCCAATACGGTTGCCCAAGCAAAAAGAAATTTACTGTTTGTAATTACAGTAATCAATTTATTGCGGATATGCAGACAAAAGGTAAGCTTTAGCTAAAAGTAAGTAGGCTATATATACATTTCTCTTTTGGGTTGTTCATTATGGATTTTTGTTGTAGGAACGTGCCAAAAAAAATGTGGGTGCATCCACTGATACTTGGATGGGAGGAAAAAGGACATTTTAACTTGTTGTACCGTGATTTAAGGAGGTAAGCTCAGTACTCTGTATTTAAACTCAAAATGTATGAATGTTCCGCATATGATTTTTATTTACCCCTTAACCCCTTCTCGACTGGCGGATTTTGTGCTTTCCTTTTTTTTTCTATTACACTATTATACTTCCGAAAAATGTAACTATAAAATGCTACGGGTCACGGAATATGGGGTAAAATGTGAGCAACTTTTTTGGACAAACTTCTGACTTTTTTTTAAAACCCCTTAGCTAAAAGCCTATTCATGTTTTGTGTCTACGAACTCGCACCGCCCTGAGGCATCACACTGACACATCAGTTTTACCATATAGTAAACACAGTGAATAAAATCTCAAAAACAATAGTGCTAATGCACGTTTTTTCAAATTTTTCCGCATTTGGAATTTTTTGGTCAATTGCCTGTATACTATATTGTAAAACTCATGGTTTAACTTGACAGTACAGCTTGTTCCACAAAAATAATACCTCACATGACCATATTGACTTAAAATTAAAACGTTTTATATATATAGTGAATATGGTCATGTGAGGGCTCGTTTTTTTTTTGCAGAACAAGCTGTACTGTCAAGTTAAACTATGAGTTTTATGATATAGTGTACAAGCAAATTGCCAAAAATATCCAAATGCGGAAAAATTTAAAAAAACATGCAATACCACTATTGTTTTTGAGATATTTTCTTCACTGTGTTCACTATATCGTAAAACTGATGTGTCGGTGTGATGCCTCAGGTCAGTGCGAGTTCGTAGACACCAAGCTTCAATAGGCTTTTAGCTTAGGGGTTTAAAAAAAAATCTGAAGTTTGTCCAAAAAAAGTTACGCGCATTTAACCCCATATTCAGTGACCCGTAGCATTTTTATTTTTTGGGATCTATGGCTCAGTGACTTTTTGGCGTCTCAGGCTGATGTTTTTAACGGTACAATTTTTGCACAGATGCTACGTTTTGTGCAGTCCGGTATGTTTTTACATCTCTACCATATCTAATCTGTATATTTATATCTTTATGTATACATATATGTATGTAATTCTGTGCTGCAAAATAATTATATATATATATATATATATATATATATATATATTTATTATTTTTAAGAAGGTATCTAGAAAAACTTTTATCATTCTGTCGTATTCCCATCAAAGAGTTTGATCGACTGCTGTCTCTGCTGTCTCTTGAGCTAAACTACTGTATATGAATACTAGAATGCGCAAGTCAATTTCTGCTGAGGAAAGGCTGCCCCTCACCTTGCGGTAAGTAATTTTATTGACATTGTGTGTGTTGTTGGTCACAATAGCTACCTAGATATGTAATCCATGTTTGTAAAATGCAAATCATAACTAACTTTAACACAGCTTGGCCACACAATCCCCTCACCTTGTTTGTAGCGTTTACCCACTCCACTGCTATATTTTTTTAATACACTGTTCACAGTTAGATTCATAATGTATTTAATGATGTTGTGTTCAATCTTCTTGAGCAGGAGATATCTTAATGCGCACCTACACATTACACCTCCATTTTATTGTAATATGAAGAATTAGTTTTTTTGCTGGTTTCTGATTCTTTCCTTTTATTTTCAGGTTTTTGGCCACAGGAGAGAGCTACGCATCCCTGCATCTCCAGTTTCGTATTGGTAAATCAACCATATCCGAAATTGTGAGGTGCACATGTACCGTGATCTGGCCGAAGTTGCAGCCCATTGTGATGCCCTCCCCAACCTAGTTGACTTGGTTTCAGGTCGCAGCAGGCTTTCAGACTGCAGCCAACTTTCCTAACTGCATAGGTATCGTTGATGGCAAACGTGAGGGTTCAGCAGCTGCCATGATCAGGATCATTCTTCTTTAATTACAAGAAGTATTTTTCTGTGGTCCTCATGGCGGTGGCTGATGCACATTACAAATTTTTTGTCA
Organism: Anomaloglossus baeobatrachus; assembly: GCF_048569485.1. NCBI lineage: Eukaryota > Metazoa > Chordata > Amphibia > Anura > Aromobatidae > Anomaloglossus > Anomaloglossus baeobatrachus. The sequence continues at coordinate 277,657,375 of NC_134354.1, read as the reverse complement.
TCGACGTTGGTGCCTATGGTAGTACAGGAGATTCTCGGATGTTACGAACATCACAGATTGGACTCCAAATTCTGCAAGATTACGGAACACTCCCAGCCCCACGACCTTTGCCGGATTCCACAGATTCAGTCCCCTTTGTGATGGTATTGGACGAGGCCTTTCCTTTATGGCCAAACCTGCTGTGCCCATACCCACGGAGGGGACTGAATGCCCGACAGAGGATTTTTAATTATCGGCTGAGACGTGCACGCAGATATGTGGAGTGCGCCTTCGGAATCATGACTAGTCAGTGAAGGATCTTTCACACACCAATTCAGTTACAATCTGACACCATTGACGCAGTAATAACGGCATGCGGTGTTCTCCACAACTACGCTCGGAAATACAGCTCCGAGGTAGTTGAGGAAACACAGCAGCCTTTATTTCTCCCAGTCATGAATATGTCTTCTGGACGGCCAACAAACAGTGGTGTTTTGGTGAGAGAGACCTTTGCTGACTACTTCATGAGACCAGAAGGGGCAGTGCACTGGTAGTACTCCTGTGTCGGGGAGGTGCACCCTGTTCAGCAGTGAAGAATTGACCATATGGGAAAGAGAAGAATGAAAGAAGTTTGTATTAACCTAAAAAAAAAAAGTTTGTTCTTTATACATGTTGTCAACTAAAAAAAATACAGAAACAGCAGCATAAAAAAAACCAGACTGCGATGTGACAGTTGATTGTGCAAACCATATTATTGGTACACTTTATAAGCTGTTTATGTGCACTTCCTTTCAAAATTATTTTTTATTGCATTTATGTTTGGAATCTAATATATAAAGATGAATGTGTGTATGTATGTATGTATGTATGTATGATGTGTGTCTGTGTGTATGTCCGGGATTGGCATCTGCACCGTCGCAGCTATAGCCACAAAATTTTGCACACTCACACTTCTGGACCTCGAGAGCGTCATAGGCTGTTGTAAGGCGAAATTTTAACCCCACGCGTTCCAATTTACCAATCAACTTTGCCCCTATCTACATAATTAGGAAAACGTGAAACGAAAAATGTATCCGCACCGTCGCATTTACAATAACGAAATTTTGCACAGATACGTCATGTGACCCAGGGGATGTCGTAGACTATGTTTTGACAGGAAAATGTAACCCGGCGCTTTACAGTTACTCTCCAAAAAACATGGCTCCATTAAATTAAATGGAGCCTGGAACTACAGGTTATTAGTAGGAGCTGTGATTGGTTGCTATAGGAACAAAAGACATTAATAGTATAAGAAGCTTATATGTGAGGTAATAAGATGTTGGTGGGGAGACGGATAGAGAGACAGAGACGGTAAGAGAGACAGAGACGGTGAGAGAGACAGAGACGGTGAGAGAGACAGACCAGGAAAGAGACAGACCTGGAAAGAGACAGACGGAACACATTACTTGGCCAATTTAGTTAAATCTGTGTGGAATATCTGTGGTGTTGAAATATATGTTGTGAAATGCTTCCATTAGCTTAGTTTTTGCCTTTTAATAATTACATTTCTATCTGTTTGTTCTGTTGTGTGCAGAATAAATTTTTGTTAATACATTCTATTTTGTTAACAACAGTTATTAACCCGGGCAAAGCCGGGTAGTACAGCTAGTTTTAAAAAAAAGTTATGTTATCCGCCTTGCTATGTGTTTGGTAACAACTTTACTTTAAACATGTAAGAACAACACAAACATATGTAACAAATACTTCTAGTCAAAACGCGTTGTCGTTTGTTATTTTTTCTCCACCTTGGAGGTATACCTGAGCATTGATGTTTTGTGATTTTATCTGAAACTTTGCAAAAATAAAAATTGGAAATCTTACCTGGCTGGATGATTCACTCCAAAGCACTGGACAAGGTTTTTTTCTTCTTTTAATTGAAGATGTCCAGCGGCAACCGAGATTTAAGTTAGCATCCATTGATATTGAGAGTCTCTGCACCCGGATACCACAGAATCTGGGTGTGGAGACTGTCAGAATCATTCTTGAGCATATGGGAGAATCTAAACAGTACATAAATTTGGTAAGTGAAGCTCTATCTTTCATCCTTGAAAACAATACTTTTAAATTTGGAGACACATGGTATGTACAATACGGGGGTGTTGGAATGGGCACCCCCTTGGCTTGAACTTTAGCCATTTTAATCCTGGATAAATTTGAAGATGACTTATTCTACAATAATATTAACCCGTTCTTACATCATATTAAAACATTTCGGTACGTAGACGACATTTTGATAATATGGGATGGTACAGAAAGTGAGTTCAACGCGTTTGTCATTTTTAAACAATAATTGATATAATATGTTTTTCACTAGAGTCTTTGGAGGGGATTCACTAGAATTTCTCGATATCAAGTTAACTATAAAAGACAGAAGAATCGCACGAGAAATGTATAGAAAACTGACCTCTGTGAATATGATGCTGTGTCATGACAGAGCACATCCCGCTCATATAAAAAGATCTGTACCCTACAGTCAGTTCCTTAGAATAAGAAGAATAAACAATAGTGATGTAAGATTTTTAGAACAGGCTTCAGAACTAAAAACTAGGCTACTAGAGAGAGGATACCCCCTGAAAGAAGTAAATAATACATTAGAAAAAGTGAAAAGTTTAACACCTGAATAGAACACAAAAAAAACACAGAGCCAAACCATCCTTAGAAAGGTTCAGATTTAATTTTAAATATGGACCCATGAACAATACAATACGATTAGCCATTAACAAAAATTGGCATGTCATTGAAAGCGATAAAGACCTGCACAATGTAGCATCAAATAAACAAAAAAAAAAACCTATAGAAGAAGCATAAATTTAGGTGATATGCTAATTAAGAGAAGGTTTATTCCGAAAAATCACCTGGTTAGACAGAGTGGGACCTACGAGCAATTTTAAGTGGGGCAACTGTTCGCTTTGCGTATATCACATCACAAGAAAATCGATAAAAATTGGTGACAAATGGCACGTGATAAAGGATTTTATCGCTTGTAGAACAAAATGGGTGGTTTACATAATTTTTTGCCAATGCGGGTTTTACTACATTGGCAAAACCATTAGGCCTCTATATGGGTTAGAGAACAATTTAACTATTCATACTGGGGTAAGAGCGACTCGTCTTATTAAACATACAAATCATTTTCATGCAGATAACCAAAGAGTCCTACACTTTGCTGGACCGGAGAAAATAACTCCACCAACAGCAGGGGGTGACACCCATAAATATCTATTCAGAAAAAAGGCTAAGTGGATAATGGACAGCAAAGCCCTTAGGACAATTAGGATTTAATGATAGAACCGATTTAGTGATTTTTCTATGAATTAATGTAATTGTTCAATGTCATATTAAATTGTTATCCGTGATACGGTTACACATTGGTTTTAATTTGTAACATGTTAGTCCCATGTGTATCCTATAAAAAGAGGGAGGTACTGATGTATTAATTGTGGACCCGTAGAAGCGCCCCTAGTGGGGCGAAATGGCCGTAATCCAGCATGGTTCCGATGTTCCTCCCCCACATGCCTGTTTGTGAACACCCAAATAAAGCATAGAAAACTCACCCGGTGAGTGCCTCCAGCCTGCTTTTCTTGAGGTTACTGGACCCTTGTACTTGGATGAGCACCTCTGTATTTGCTTACTCGTAGTAGCGGAGGAAGACCGGTGATATACAGGCGTCCGGAGCTCACGGAGAACACCGGCTCGGCTCCTTATTGAAGTAAGAGATTCATGTTTAAACTACAAGACTGGTAAGTAGTGCCCAGTTTTTCCACTCTTTTTTGGAAGACATTACACAGCAACCTAGGGGACATTATACAGCAGAATAGGGGATATTATTAAGCAAAACACCGAGGTTACTTACCGGTAGCCGGTTTTTCCAGAACCCATGACAGCACCACGTAAGAGAGGGATCCGCCCAGAGAGGACAGGAAACCATTCTGAATAAAAGGGCGGTACCTCTCCTCTTCATCAGTTGGCTTACCGAGAATGAGAGGACCTCCAACAATTATTAGAACTTAGCTCCATCACCAACTATAACACACACATGCACACCCAGAATAGTGCCCACCAAGGGTGAGAAGGGAGGGATTATATGGGTGCTGTCATGGGTTCTGGAAAAACCGGCTACCGGTAAGTAACCTCGGTGTTTTCCCCTCACCCATGACAGCATCACATAAGAGATTTTCAGAGACTAACGTATTAGGGAGAGACCATCGTCTCAAGCACCCTTCTACAAAACGAGATCAGCCGAGGAGGATAGATCCAACCAATAGTGACGAAAAACAGTAGATTGTGAGGACCAGGGAGCGGTCCTACAAAAACCGGTCAATAGATACCTGCGTCTTCTCAGCCCCGGAGGTCGATACCGCACTGGTGGAATGGGCCCACATGCCCTCAAGGATGGCAGCCCCACTAGATGAGTAGGCTAAAGCAATGGCCTCCCTAATCCACCTAGAGATAGTGCTGTATGATACCCCCAGATCTTTCCTACTACCTTGAAGGCTATGAATAAGGACTATGTTTTCCTCACACTATGTGTCACTGAGATGAATAGAAGTAGGGCCCTATGAACATCTAACGCGTGAAAACTGTTCACCCCTGTATCTGCAGGGTGGCTGCAAAAGGAGGGAAGAACTACCTCCTGCGTGTAATGGAACCGAGAGGCAAACCTAGGGAGATAGAGTTTTATGAACACCCGATCCGGCCCATCATGGGATACCTGACTGTAGGGCTGTACTACCGATAAGGCTTGTAATCACTTACCCTGCGTGCGAACGTCAAGGCCACTAGCAAAATCGTATGTAATGTTAGCAACATCAGGGAGATTTCGGCAATAGGTTCAAGGGGAGGACCCATGAGGGCATCTAAATTAATTGAAATCCCACCGTGGAACTTCAGGCATGACTGGGGCGGCATGGTGGCTCAGTGGCCAGCATCACAGTCTCGCAGCGCTTTGGTCCCGTGTCCAAATCCCACCAAGGACACCATCCGCAAGGAGCCCGCATGTTCTCCCCGTGCCTGCGTGGGCCTCCTCCGGGAACTCCGGCTTCTCCCACACTCCAAAGACAGACAGGGACTCTAGATTGCGAGCCCCAATGGGGACAGTGTTCCTGATGTATGTGAAGCGCTGCGGAATATGTTAGCGCTATATAAAAATAAAGATTTTTATTTATTTTTTTTTTTACTATTGATGCAGTCCCATCACAAGCTGTAATAACCTTTAATCCACCGGACTGCTGCCAGGGTACCAATGCATAAGGTTCCTAAGGTAGAACAGGAACCCTCAGAGTCTTCACTGCTAACCCTAGGGCAACCCCTCTACAAGAATTTTAATTTGTATGGAATAGGAACCTCTGACCCAAGGGACTAATTGTAACAAGGGAAACTTTGCCATACTCTCCCATAATTTTTGTGTTAGCCGGTTTATGGCAATCCAGCAATGAAGAGACTAGTTCAGAGGAGAACCCTCTGCGCATCAGCAGCGACCTCGTCAGTTATAAACTGTTAAATGGAACCCCTTCTCCCGTGCGTGGAAAACAGGGTCCTGCACTAACAGGCCTGGAATCCCTGGTAGAACCCAAGGATCCGTGACCGACATTGTCCTCAGGAGAGAGAATCTTGGCTCCTTGAGCCAAGAGGGGCGATGAGAAGGACCCTCGCCCGATCCTCCACGATCTTTTGTATAACCGTCGATAGCAGGACAACAGGGGGAAGGGCAGAGGCTAGTCTGAAGGTCCATGGAACCTGAAGTGCAACCACTGCGGAGGGCTGGTGTGCCAGGTTAATGGAACAGAATTAGTCAATCTGCCTGTCTAGCCTGGAGGAAAACAGAGCTATGTGCGACATTTCCCACAGAGTCACTATCTGTTGAATGATCCGTGGATTCAGGGATCTGTCCCCTTGTTGCAGTTGATGGCGACTGAGGTAATCTGCCTTGCATTCTAAAAAACCTGTTAAGTGTAGAGCCGAGGGCGATTCTGTTCTGCCTAGTGAAACACTGTAAGATGCCTCAATGAGGGATGGGGATCGTGTCCCCCCCTTTGTGGTTTATGTAGAAGACTGCAGACTGATTGTCCGATAATACCGAACATCCCAACCCTGGAGGGGGCATTTCAGTGCTCATTCCACTACCTATAGCTCCCGGAGGTCAGAGGGCTGTGCTGCGTCTTGTGCTGACCACCAGCACCAGGATATCTGCTCATGGAGGTGAGCTTCCCCAGTCGGACTGGCTGGCATCGGTAGTAACCACCTTTTGATGCTGTGGTAGCCAGGAATCCCCACAGACAGGTTGCCTATGGACATCCACCAAACAGGGAAGCCTTGCCCGTTAAGGAGAGAATGACGTCCACTTCTTATAACCTCCTAATGCTATTTGGGCAGACAGGATTTGCCCTGGAGTGGATCTGGCCCCATCGTGAAGCAGGATGTCATAGTGCCCAACAGGGACAGAGCTCGACTCAGACATGTTGGGAAGGCAAATTACCCCCAGGGCCAATTCAGACACCTTGAGTATCTGCTCTGTTGGAAAAAAAAGGCATAACCTCGGGAGGACTTCTTTGAATCAGATGCAGTCCTCAACGCACATTCCAGCTGTTCACCAAAAAGGAGCTGACCGTCACAAGGCCCTGAACATAACGTCTTAGTGTGCAGGTCTACTGGACAGCCCTTCAACCACAATGCCCTTCTGGCCAGAGTAGACAATCCTGCCGAACGGGCTCCCAGTCTGATAGCATCGGCTGATAACTCGGTAAGAAAAGTCGCAGCTCCTTGCAGCAGTAGTAATGTAGAAAGGAATTTCTCTCCAGGAGTTTACCCTTCAGCCGAGCTACAAAATTTTTCAGCCAGATCACAAAAGTATGGGCTGTGCAGGTAGTTGGCAATAGCCGGCTTCAGAATTCCTGCTGAGGTGTCCCACAAGTGCTTAAGACGGCCGTCTGCTTTTTTGTCAAGGGGGTCATTCAGCAATTCTAGAGGAGTCCGCAACATCCGCATCGACATTTGGGTCATTATCCCATAATGCTGTTTTTTTGTTTTTTTTTCATCAAAGGGATACTTCTGTTTGAGGAGGAAGAGAGAGCTCCTGCTTTGTGCGGACGCTCCCACTCCTTCTGAATAAGTGCTGCTATTCAATGTGTACAGGGAAGAATTGCTTCCTTGTCACCTCCAACATAAATCTTCAGGGAACTTGTTAGATATCTCATCAGTGAGGCCCATAGACACCCCGACTGCATTAATCATAGTCCCAACATCATCGATGGAGAAGCACGCTTGCCTCCAACATCACTATCTGAGGATGAGGAGTCTGAGTGTGAAGAAGCACCGGACGAGGTGGAAAAAATGGAGTCAGTGATTACCGCTTTTGGTTTGTTTGTTTTGTTTTTTGTTTTTTTTCCCAAGAAACCTTCATGGAATCTTGCACCACAGATCTGATAACTGACCTAAGGTCTGCTGAAAACCCTGGGAATTCTTCCGCAATTGTGGTATGGATACATGCTGCCCACTTTTTTTATTTTTTGACTGTCATGTTGCTCTCATCTAAGGGTTAATCAGCTCTTCAGAGCTACTGACCAATAAAAAGCCATCTGAGAGCCGTAACTGCCAGTAACCAGCCTACCCAACAAGTCTCCCACACTGGTACCTACCAGGCCTGAAACTATGTAGCGTCTGCGACCAAACGATGGCAGGCATAACGAGTACAGCATGGCCATCGACCCTTGATAGCTGTCCACACAGAGCTGTCCCTGTGTACGTGTCATTCTGTAAGAATGGACCTCAACTCACAGCGTGCCCCGTATGTCATCGGGGTTTCGTTGCCAACTGTGGAGGCTGCTGCTGATGATGTACCACAAGGAAAGGGCTGCATGTTAAAAAACGACTTCTGTCATCCATATCTCATATGTATACACATATTGAACTCTCATGCGTCAATCCAAGGTTGAAGCAGAACATTGTCATAGACGCCCCACCTAGGGGTCTCCAACACTAGGCCCGCAGGCCATATTGGCTCTCTGCACAAGGGACACTCCTTATGGGTTTTTAGGAGCCACCTAATAATGCAGAAACAAAGGTGAAGACCACAAGGTACCAATTGGTAAGGTGACATTCACGAAAATCACTCACCCACCACAGGAGATTAAGGGTACCGGTTCTGGAGGCTTCGTCGGAACATCCACATGTCTTGTAGAAGTTGTGGAGCCGCGAGAGGATCTGCCCTTCTGGCTGCTGTGGCCCGGTTGGTCTGTGTTGCTACAACGGTCACTGTTCTTATGTGCCCGCTGCCGGCGCGCCGGAGAGTGCTGCTGCCTATCTGAGTCCAGTCTTTGGATGGAGGCAGAAGCACCCATGCTGACAATAAGTGCCCAATGTAAACAGCGATCCTCCGCCTTACGGTCCCATATGGCACCTACTCCCCGCTTCCATGCGCCCAGCGGTGTCTCGACAGTGGGCGCTAGTGCCACTGTTGCGCCCTGAAACCCCACCGCCACTGCTGCTTGGGAGCCGCCATCTTTGTCTGGTGACGTCACGCAAGCATGCCTCCGTTACCCTGCATGCCTTGCGCGCGTCACAGAGCTTGCCATATCCGGAAGTCCTTGCCAGCGGGGGAGCGCAAGGGGGGAGGACGGAGCAGCGGTCCGGAACCCCTGATGGGCCCTGCCGCACACCCCTGCACGGACACCAGATTCCTTAAGGGCTGGTGGACGGCGCTTCCAGCCTCGAAGAACGGAGCAACAGAACTCACCCTGCTTTTCCGGACACCAGACGAGGCTGAGTAAATTCAGCTTCTCTTCAAACTTCTTTCTTCCACCGCCGTATTTCAGAACAAGGACAGGAAACCAACTGATGAAGAGGAGAGATACCGCCCTTTTATTCAGTATGGTTTTCCTGTCCTTGCTGGGCGGACACCTCTCTCACGTGGTGCTGTCATGGGTGAGGGGAAAATGAGGGATATTACACAGCAGCATGGGAGACATCGATCGTTCAGCAGAATGGGAGTACCACACAGCAGCATGGGGGACATTACATAGCAATATGAAGGAAATTATACAGCAAAATGAGACATTGTTATGATCCGGAACCATGGAAGATCACAATAGATCATTGGGAAAAAGGTGACAAGAGCATTGGCAACTAATCTGGCCACCATATCCTTACTAACCATCAACAGTAGAAGTAGCTGAGGGGTGAACTAATATCCTATGCACCGCGAACCCAGCAAGAGAACTAGCTATCCTAAAGGAAGGAAGTATGAATATCTCTCTGCCTCAGAAATAGACCACAAAAGGTATAGCAAGCCCCCCACATTCAAAGACTACGGTGATATAGGAAAATACAATACACAGATGGATGATAGTGGGGCCTCACCTTTACTAATCCTAACTAAATAGGAAAGGATAGGAAAGAAACTGATTGTGGCCAGAGAAAAACCCTACAAAAACCCAAATACCTGATAGTACAAAAAGATCCTCATATCGCACGATCTGCACTCCGTCCTATATCAGGCGCTCTTGTCAAACCAATGAACAGAAAACAGGAACAATTACAAATTCAAGAAGCAATAAACACATGGACTTATAGGAGCAAAAACTCCAAACATAGCTGCAGCGAGCTTCCCAGCTAAGCAACAGAGAGGGAAGATTCCTGCATGCAAATAAACTGACAAAAACAACATAATTGACAACCCAGATAAGAACAAAAGAACAAAAGAACTTAAGAAAGAACCAAGCACTTATCTGGGGTGGATGTGGTCTGTAGCAAGATGAAAAGGCTGGTGAACTACAGAACAAATGATAACCGGCCCAGACAACCCAAAGCAAAAGCTTAAATAGGCAGCGAGTTAGCAATGGAAGCGCCCATTGCTCCAGCACAAGTCTCTGTTCAAACCATTCCTGGCCACAAGAGGGAGCCTCGCAGCAGCAAAAGCATAACTGATATTCACAACAGGGCATATTACACAGCTGCATGGGGGACATTATACAGCAGAATAGGTGTATCACACAGCAGCATGGGGGACATTACGCAGCAACATGGGGCATTATACAGCAGAATGGGGCATATTACATAGCTGCATGGTAGTATCACAGCAGGATGGGGGACATTACACAGCAGCATAACAGACATTACACAGCAACAAGGCAGACATTATACAGCAGAATGGGGCATATTGCATAGCAGAATGAGGGATATTACACAGCAGAATGGGGGATATTACACAGCAGAATGAGGGATATTACACAGCAGCATGGGGGAAATATACAGCAGAATGGTGGATATTACACAGTAGCATGGGAGAGATTACACAGCAACCTGGGGGACATTATACAGTAGAAAGGTGGATATTAGACAGCAGCATGGGGAATATTGCACAGAAACCTGAAGGACATTATACAGCAGAATGGAAGATATTACACAACATCGAGGGGGACTCTATACAGCAGAATTGGGGATAGTACATAGCATTGGGAACATTATAGAACAGCATGGGTGAAAATTACACAGCAGCATGGGGGACATAACACAGCAGAATGGGGGATATTACACAGCAGAATGGGAGATATTACACATAAGCATGGGGGACATACAGCAGAAGGGGGGAATAACAGAGCAGCATAAGGGACATTACACAGCAGCTTAAGAGACATTACATGGCAGCATAATAGACATTATTTAGCAGAATAGAGCATATTGCAGGGCAGAATGGGGGATAATACACAGCAGTATAACAGATATTACATACCAGAATGAGAGACATTACACAGCAGCATGGGGCACATTAAATAGCAGTATGGGGGAAAATTACACAGCAGCATGGAAGATATACTGCAGCATGAGGCACATTATACAGCAGCATGGGGGACATTACACAGCAACCTGGGGGACATTATGCAGCAGAATGGGGATATGACACAGCAAAATGGGGACATTACAACAGTACAATAGGGGATATTATAAAGCAGAATGGGGCATATTACACAACAGAATAGGGGTATCACGCAGCAGCATGGGGGACATTACACAGCAATATGAAGGAAATTATAAAGCAGAATGGGGCATATTACACAGCTACATGGGGGATATTACACAGCAGCATGAGGGATATTACACAGCACCATGGGAGACACTGTACAGCAGAATGGTGGATATTACACAGTAGCATGGGAGAAATTACACAGCATCGAAGGGGACATTATACAGCAGAATTGGGGATAGTACAAAGCAGTATTGGGAGCATTATACAACAGCATCGGTGAAAATTGCACATCAGCATGGGGGAAATTACACAGCAGCATGGGGGATAACACAGCAGAATGGGGGATATTAGACAGCAACATGTGGGACATTACACAGCAGCATAAGAGACATTAAACAGCAACATGGCTGACATTATCCAGCATAATGGGGCATATTGCAAGGCAGAATGGGAAATAATACACAGCAGCATAAGGGATATTACACATCAGCATGGGGCACATTATACAGCAGCATGAGGGACATTGTATAACAGAATGGGAGTATCACACAGCAGCATGGGTGAGATTACACAGCAGCATAAGGCACATTACACAGCAACAAGGTGGACATTATACAGCAGAATAAAGGATAGAGCAAAGCTGTATGGGGGATATTATACAGCAGCATGGGGCACATTACTCAATAGAATGGGAGACATTATACAGCAGAATGGGAGATATTACACAGCAGCGTTGGCAACATTATACAGCAGAATGAGAGATAGTACATAGCAGCATTTAGAAAAATAAACAGCAGCATAGGGGAAAATTACAGAGCAGCATGGGGGCGATTACACAGCAACCTAGAGGACGTTATACAGCAGAATGGGGAATTTAAAGCAAAATGGGGAATAATACTCAGCAACATGGGACACATTACACAGCAGTATGTGAGATATTGTACAGCAGAATGGGGGTATCACACAGCAGCATGGGACACATTGTACAGCAGAATAGGGGATAATAAACTGCATCATGGGGGATATTAAACAGCGGCATGGGAGACATTATACAGCAGAATGGGAGATATTACACAGCAGCATTGGGGATATTACACAGCAGCATGGGGGATATAACAAAGAAGCATGGGGGGATATAACACAGCAGCATGGGGGATATAACACAGCAGCATGGGGGGATATAACAGCAGCATGGGGGATATAACACAGCAGCATGGGGGACATTATACAGCAAAAGAGGCGATATTACATACCAAGATGGGGGACATTACAGCAGCATGGGGCACCTTATACAACAGAATGGGGGATAGTACACAGCAGCATTGGTAACATTATACAGCAGCATGGGGTTATCACACAGCAGCATGTGGGGATATTACACAGCAGCTTGGGAGGGATATTACACAGCAGCATGGGGGGATATTACACAGAAACCTAGAGGACGTTATACAGCAGAATGGGGGATTTAAAGCAGAATGGGGAATAATACTCAGCAACATGGGACACATTACACAGCAGTATGTGAGATATGGTACAGGAGAATGGGGGTATCACACAGCAGCATGGGACACATTGTACAGCAGAATAGGGGATAATAAACTGCATAATGGGTGATATTAAACAGCAGCATGGGAGACATTATACAGCAGAATGGGAGATATTACACAGCAGCATGGGGGGATATAACAAAGCAGCATGGGGGGGATATTACACAGCAGCATTGGTAACATTATACAGCAGCATGGGGGTATCACACAGCAGCATGTGGGGATATTACACAGCAGCTTGGGGGGATATTACACAGCAGCATGGGGGGATATTACACAGCAGCATGGGGGGGATATTACACAGCAGAATGGGTGTAATGCGTAATACGGCAGAATGAGGGTATCACACAGCACCATGGGGGACATTACACAGCAACATGGGGCACATTTTACAGCAGAATGCGGGTTAGTACACAGCATGGTGGAAAATTACACAGTAGCATGGGGGATATTATATAGCAACCTGGGAGACATTATACAGCAGAATGGGGATATTACAAAGCAGAATGGGGGATATGACACAGCAGCATAGGGGATATTACACAGCAGAATGGGGGATATTACACACAGCATGGGGGATATTATACCGCAGCATGGGGTATATTATACAGAGGCATGAGAGCCTTTTTGCCCTATGGGGGTATCACACAGCGGCATGGGGGACATTACACAGCACTACTGAGCTGTTCGTTTGTGAATACAGCACTGACGTATAACAGTGGTTTGAAACTGCAACACAAGTTTAGGTGTATCTGTGTGGAGTTCTGCTCACTTCTTCTTATTTGTTCTTCATAAATTATAAAAGGTGCTGTAACCTGACAATTCTCTGTTTTGAGATCATTTTGATTTGAGTTATTTTTCAGAAAAAGCAGGGATAATGAAAGAAGTGGCTGATATGTGGAGAAAGAAGCAAATTTATTAGTGATGAGCGAGTATGCTTGTTACTACTCGGTACTCGCACGAGTATCACTGTACTCGGGCTACTCGGCGGGGACCGAGTAATCTCGCGATACTCGTGCTGTACTCGTGGTCTTCATTCCTGCATGTTGGCGCTCTTTTGAGAGCCAGCCCTCATGCAGGGATTGGCTGGCAGACCACTGCAATGCCACAGCCCTGTTAGTTGTGGAATTGCAGTGATTGGCCAGCCTGCACAGCGTGACCGAGCCTTTATACCGGCGGGCGTGCTGTGCTCTGCACACAGCCATCCAGACAGTCAGTGCAGGGAGAGTGTTTCTGCTTCAGGGAAAGGTTTGCGGCCCTTTATAGTTATTTCCGTAGCAGGGCTGCAAACAGTGTGACCAGAAGTCCTTCTCAGGACTATTATAGTTGTATACAGGCAGGCAGGGTATAGCCAGGTCGGAGTAGAGTAGCAGAGTCCTTCTCAGGACTATTGTTGCTGTATACAGGCAGGGTATAGCCAGGTCGGAATACAGGCTAGTGACCAGAAGAGTCCTTGTCAGGACTATTGTAGCAGTATACAGGCAGGCAGGCAGGCAGGGTATATAGCCATTCCTAGTGGTGACCGTATACCAGCCTTCATCATATCTGGGGCTGGTGTACAAAGTCTAAAACAGTCCTGATAGTGTCAGACTTCTCAGCAATTGTCGCTCCTAAAAACCTGTTAGGTTCTTAGTGTGTCCGTGCTTGCATTTAAAAACCGCACGTGTGTGCCTGTCGGTGGCAGCGTACAGGTGCACGTTTTGCACAAACTATTATATAACGCACAAGTCTAGTGAATAATACACGTCAGTCAGCAGTGTCTGATAGTGTCAAACCTCTCAGCAATTGTCGCTCCTAAAAACCTGTTAGGTTCTTAGTGCATCCGTGCTTGCATTTAAAAACCGCACGTGTGTGCCTGTCGGTGGCAGCGATCAGGTGCACGTTTTGCACAAACTATTATATAACGCACAAGTCTAGTGTATAATACACGTCAGTCAGCAGTGTCTGATAGTGTCAGACTTCTCAGTAATTGTCGCTCCTAAAAACCTGTTAGGTTCTTAGTGCGTCCGTGCTTGCATTTAAAAACCGCACGTGTGTGCCTGTCGGTGGCAGCGTACAGGTGCACGTTTTGCACAAACTATTATATAACGCACAAGTCTAGTGAATAATACACGTCAGTCAGCAGTGTCTGATAGTGTCAGACTTCTCAGTAATTGTCGCTCCTAAAAACCTGTTAGGTTCTTAGTGCATCCGTGCTTGCATTTAAAAACCGCACGTGTGTGCCTGTCGGTGGCAGCGTATAGGTGCACGTTTTGCACAAACTATTATATAACGCACAAGTCTAGTGAATAATACACGTCAGTCAGCAGTGTCTGATAGTGTCAGACTTCTCAGTAATTGTCGCTCCTAAAAACCTGTTAGGTTCTTAGTGCGTCCGTGCTTGCATTTAAAAACCGCACGTGTGTGCCTGTCGGTGGCAGCGTACAGGTGCACGTTTTGCACAAACTATTATATAACGCACAAGTCTAGTGAATAATACACGTCAGTCAGCAGTGTCTGATAGTGTCAGACTTCTCAGTAATTGTCGCTCCTAAAAACCTGTTAGGTTCTTAGTGCGTCCGTGCTTGCATTTGAAAACCGCACGTGTGTGCCTGTCGGTGGCAGCGTACAGGTGCACATTTTGCACAAACTATTATATAACGCACAAGTCTAGTGAATAATACACGTCAGTCAGCAGTGTCTGATAGTGTCAGACTTCTCAGTAATTGTCGCTCCTAAAAACTTGTTAGGTTCTTAGTGCGTCCGTGCTTGCATTTAAAAACCGCACGTGTGTGCCTGTCGGTGGCAGCGTACAGGTGCACGTTTTGCACAAACTATTATATAACGCACAAGTCTAGTGAATAATACACGTCAGTCAGCAGTGTCTGATAGTGTCAGACTTCTCAGTAATTGTCGCTCCTAAAAACCTGTTAGGTTCTTAGTGCATCCGTGCTTGCATTTAAAAACCGCACGTGTGTGCCTGTCGGTGGCAGCGTATAGGTGCACGTTTTGCACAAACTATTATATAACGCACAAGTCTAGTGAATAATACACGTCAGTCAGCAGTGTCTGATAGTGTCAGACTTCTCAGTAATTGTCGCTCCTAAAAACCTGTTAGGTTCTTAGTGCGTCCGTGCTTGCATTTAAAAACCGCACGTGTGTGCCTGTCGGTGGCAGCGTACAGGTGCACGTTTTGCACAAACTATTATATAACGCACAAGTCTAGTGAATAATACACGTCAGTCAGCAGTGTCTGATAGTGTCAGACTTCTCAGTAATTGTCGCTCCTAAAAACCTGTTAGGTTCTTAGTGCGTCCGTGCTTGCATTTAAAAACCGCACGTGTGTGCCTGTCGGTGGCAGCGTACAGGTGCACGTTTTGCACAAACTATTATATAACGCACAAGTCTAGTGAATAATACACGTCAGTCAGCAGTGTCTGATAGTGTCAGACTTCTCAGTAATTGTCGCTCCTAAAAACCTGTTAGGTTCTTAGTGCGTCCGTGCTTGCATTTAAAAACCGCACGTGTGTGCCTGTCGGTGGCAGCGTACAGGTGCATGTTTTGCACAAACTATTATATAACGCACAAGTCTAGTGAATAATACACATCAGTCAGCAGTGTCTGATAGTGTCAGACTTCTCAGTAATTGTCGCTCCTAAAAACCTGTTAGGTTCTTAGTGTGTCCGTGCTTGCATTTAAAAACGGCACATGTGTGCCTGTCGGTGGCAGCGTACAGGTGCACTTGTGTGCGTTTTGCACAAACTTGGATATAACGCACAAGTCTAGTGAATACACGTCAGCACAGCATTGCAAAATGCGCAAGGGCATTGGCAACGAACAAGGAAGTGGACGTGATGGTGGTGCAGGCAGAGGCCGAGGTCGTGGGCAAGCTCTAATTTCGCCACAACAAAGGGCCACATCTAGTCGCTCGCACGTCCTGTCCCAAATTCTTGGGGACCGCAGCAGTACACCGCTCTTGAACCAAGACCAGTGTCAACAGGTTGTTAGTTGGAAAGCGGATAATGCTTCCAGTCAGATTGGCACCACCACAAACACTCTGTCTTCCACACGGTCAAGTGTCAGTAGCCGTGATACTGCACCGCACATTTCAGAACCTGATCCTCCTTCCTACCACAAGGCTGAGTACACGTCCTCGGACATTACTGATCCCACACTTGGACACTCGGAAGAGCTGTTCACGTTTCCATTCGCACATTCTGGCCTCTCGCCAGCTCATGTTGAAGTGGGTCATGAGGAGATTGTATGTACAGATGCCCAAATATTTAAACAGCCACGTTCTCACGAAGTTGGCAACGTGTCTCAACAAGGGGTGGACGATGATGAGACACAATTGTCAGGAAGTCAGGAGGAGGAGCAGGGTGCGGAAGAGGAAGACGACGTGGTGGATGATCCAGTAACTGACCCAACCTGGCAGGAGGATATGCAGAGCGAGGACAGCAGTGCACAGGGGGAGGGAGGCGTAGCATCCCAACAGGCAGTAAGAAGCAGGGTGGTGGCTCCAGGCAGAAGGCAGGCAACCGTTCCCCGGAACAACAACACGACACAAGGTGCCTGTACAAATGTTAGGTCTTCCCGAGTCTGGCAGTTTTTTAAGTTGGCTCCAGATGATTCTAAAAAGGCCATTTGCAACACCTGCCGTGCCAGCATCAGCAGGGGTACCAAAACTAGCAGCCTGACCGCCACCAGCATGATCAGGCACATGTCAGCCAAGCACCCGACTTTGTGGGAAGTACAACAGAGTCGAGGAGCAGTGCTTGCTGATGTTACTGCTACGTCTTCGCTTGTTGTGCATGCGAGCCAATCCCCTGTCCATGCTGCCTGCGAACAAGCCTCCTCCGGTCCTGCACCTGCAGTTGCCTACGCAGAAATAACACCATCATCAAGCACGTCCTTGTCCCAGTGCAGCGTTCAGTTATCCATTCAGCAAACCTTTGAACGCAGGCGCAAATACACTGCCAACGCCCCACATGCCACAGTTCTAAATGCTAACATTTCGCGACTGCTTGCGCTGGAAATGTTGCCTTTTAGGCTGGTGGAGACAGAAGCATTCCGCGACCTGATGGCGGCAGCTGTCCCACGTTACTCGGTCCCCAGCCGCCACTATTTTTCCCGGTGTGCCGTCCCCGCATTGCATAACCACGTGTCACAAAACATCACACGTGCCCTGAACAACGCTGTTTCACCCAAAGTCCACCTAACCACAGACACGTGGACAAGTGCTTGTGGGCAAGGCCGCTATATCTCGTTGACGGCACACTGGGTTAATATTGTGGAAGCTGGGACCCAGTCTGAGCGAGGGACGGAACATGTCCTTCCCACACCAAGGTTTGCAGGCCCTACCTCAGTCAGGGTTTCACCCACACTCTACAGCTCCGGAATGTCATGCTCTTCAGCCTCCTCCTCCTCCTGCGCATCCTCATCCACTTTACCCTCCACACCAGTCCCAAGCTGGAAGCACTGCAGCACTGCCTCGGCGAAGCGGCAACAGGCTGTGCTGAAGCTAATCTGCATAGGTGACAAACCCCACAATGCAGAAGAGGTGTGGACAGCTCTGAAACAGAAGGCAGATCACTGGCTCACACCTCTGAACCTAAAGCCAGGAAAGGTCATGTGTGACAATGGCCGGAACCTGGTGGCGGCTTTGAGGCGAGGCCAGCTGACACATGTTCCATGCGTGGCCCATGTGCTCAACCTCGTGGTTCAGCGATTTCTAAAGTCATACCCAGAGCTGTCTGATCTGCTGGTAAAAGTTCGCCGCCTGTCTGCACATTTTCGAAAGTCACCTACTGCTTCAGCCAGCCTTGCCGGCTTTCAGCGCCGTTTGCATCTTCCGGCTCACAGACTGGTGTGTGATGTCCCCACGTGTTGGAATTCAACTCTGCACATGTTGGTCAGGATATGTGAGCAGAAGAGGGCAGTTGTTGAGTACCTGCATCACCTAAGCCTTCGGGAAATGGGTCAAACTCCACACATAACACCTGAGGAGTGGAGCTGGATGTCCGACCTATGTGCCATCCTCCAAAACTTTGAGGACTCCACCAAGATGGTGAGTGGTGATGACGCCATTATTAGCGTCACCATACCGCTTCTCTGCCTTCTAAAACGGTCTCTGCTCAAAAACAAACATGATGCATTGCAGGCGGTGCGCGATGAGTTGCAGCAAGAAACAGTAGTGGGTGTGGGTGATAACACACAGCCCAGCCTCGTCTCATCACAACGTGCAGTGGAGGACTATGACGAGGAGGAGGATGAAGACATGGAGCAACTCTCCGGCCAAATTGAGGATATGACATGCACACCAGTCATATCCTCGGTTCAGCGTGGCTGGCCAGAGGACAGGGTAGATGAGGAGGAGGAGGAGGAGGACAGCATGTTCAGTCATCGTGTTGGTCAGGATACTGAAGTACTGGCTGTTAAGAGTCTGGCGCACATGGCTGACTTTATGGTAAGCTGCCTGTCTCGTGACCCTCGCGTTAAGAACATATTGGCCGACAATTATTACTGGTTAGTAACACTGTTAGACCCACGATACAAGGAGAACTTTATGTCTCCTATTCCCGAGGCGGAGAGGTCAGCCAAAATGCAGCAGTTCCGGAAGGCCATAGTCACGGAAGTAGGCAAAGCATTCCCCTCACAAAACGCTAGCGGCATAGGTCAGGAATCAGTGGACAACCAAGGCGTACAGCCGAGAGGGGCACAAGTCCAATCCGCCAGAGGTAGGGGAACAGTCTTTAAGATGTGGGACAGTTTTCTCAGCCCCTCACGTACCACAGCCCCTGAGGTGCGGGGTAGTGCCACAAGAAATCCTAAGTTTGCCCAGATGCTCAAGGAGTACCTTGCAGATCGAACAACTGTACTCCGACATTCCTCTGTGCCCTACAATTATTGGGTATCCAAGGTGGACACGTGGCATGAATTGGCTCTCTACGCTTTGCAAGTCCTGGCCTGCCCTGCCGCTAGCGTTTTGTCAGAGTGTGTTTTTAGTGCCGCAGGTGGAATCATTACAGATAAACGCACCCGCCTGTCAACTGAAAATGCTGACAGGCTGACTCTGATCAAGATGAACAAGGGTTGGATTGGGCCAGACTTCACCACACCACCAGCAAATGAGAGCGGAATTTAAAGTTTGTAACGGGAATTTGCCATGTACCTCCACTCACCCATGGGTACACACTTCTGGACTTTGGATAATCGCTGGACTGCTCCTCCTTCTCCTCATGCGCCACCATGATGACCGTTACAATAGTTAGGTCTTTGTTTCAGGTATACCCCCAGTGGTAAATTTTTTCGCCCATTCTTTCAGAATGGACATTACAACGACAGGACACCCGCTCCTTTGCAATGGGAACAATGTTTTGAGGCCCTCATGCACGTCTCTATCCAGGGACAATGTGGAGCCTCCCAATTTTTGGCTGCCCTGCCTAAGGCCTATACTACAATAGACGCACTTCCTGACAATGGACACTTCAGGTTTACAGGCCCTCATGCACGTCTCTATCCAGGGACAATGTGGAGCCTCCCAATTTTTGGCTGCCCTGCCTAAGGGCTATACTACAATAGACCCACTTCCTGACAATGGACACTTCAGGTTTACAGGCCCTCATGCACGTCTCTATCCAGGGACAATGTGGAGTCTCCCAATTTTTGGCTGCCCTGCCTAAGGCCTATACTACAATAGACCCACTTCCTGACAATGGACACCAGGTTTACAGGCCTTCATGCGCGTCTCTATCCAGGGACAACGTGGAGCCTCCCAATTTTTGGCTGCCCTGCCAAAGGGCTATACTACAATAGACCCACTTCCTCAAAATGGGCACATTAGACTCAAGAGGCCTTCATGTACGTCTCTTCTCAGGGACATCGAAGGGCCACACAATGTTTTCACGTAAAATCTTTCATGTAATCTCCAAAAGTAACATACACCAGCTCTATCTCACTATTGGGTATGTGCCCTTAACATTTCCGCCATGAAAATTCATTTTGGTGTCATTTTGGAAGGTTTTCTGGTGAGTCCGTAAAAATGGCGTAAAACGCGGACAAAATTGTTCACAGCTGTGACTTTTGAGTGATAAATGCTTCAAGGGGTCTTCCCCATGCTGTTGCCATGTCATTTGAGCACTCTTCTGAGACTTTTGTGACATTTTTAGGGTTTCTACATGCTGCCGGGGGTCATTTCATAAAACTACTCGGGTCTCCCATAGGATAACATTGGGCTCGGTGCTCGGGCCGAGTACACGAGTATCTTGGGATGCTCGGCCCGAGCCTCGAGCACCCGAGCTTTTTAGTACTCGCTCATCACTAATATTTATCTGATACTATATAAAACAGAATTTCTAATATTTGCCCTCATTGTGGATTTATGCAAATTTATTAAAACAACCATTACCACTTGTTGGGTGTCAGTACTCTGAAAAACCACGTGCACACACTGTATTTGTTCAGTATTTTACCTCAGTATTAGGCTACGTGCACACGTTGAGCACTTGATGAGTTTTTTTAATGCAGTATTTGTAAGGCATCGTGCACACAGTGAGTATTTAGTGAGTTTTTTACCTCAGTATTTGTAAGCCAAAACCAGGAGTTGGACAATCAGAGGAAAAGTATAATAGAAACACGTCACCACCACTTCTGTATTTTCTACTTACTCATGGTATTGGCTACAAATCCTGAAGTAAAAAACTCAGCAAACACTGGAGGTGTGCATGTGGCCTTTTTACTAAAGGTAAAAAAAAAACTCACCAACACTGAACATGTGCATGTGGCCTTAATATTGAGGTAAAAAGCTCACCAAACACTGAATATTTGCACGTTGCCTAGGGGTATGTGCGCACCTAACCACTTTTTTTAGTGCCAAAAATGAACAAAAATGCATCCGTGGCAAAAATCCATAAAAAAAACGCATGCGTTTTACGACGTTTTGGTGCGTTTTTGTTCTCAGCGTTTTTATGAGGTTATTTTTATCAGGGAACAACCCCATCTCGACCAGCCGATTTTGCGCTTTCCGGGGGGGGGGGTTGCCATTAGCCTTCCGGGAGATGTAACTATAAAATGCTATGGGTCACGGACAAACTTCTGATTTTTTTTAAACCCTTTAGCTAAAAACCTATTTATGTTTGGGATCTACGAACTCACACCGACCTGAGACATCACACCGACACATCAGTTTTACCATATAGTGAATACAGTGAATAAAAATATTTCAAGAACATTATATACTGCCTGTAGGCAATTGTTAGCGCTTGACCCAATAACCCTTGTACTCTTGCAGCTAGGTTTAATGGCAAAAAAGACCCCTTCAATTTGCCTGATAACTAGAGATGAGCGAACCGGTCCCGGTTCGGCTCGAGGCGGTTCGCCGAACGGGGGGTCTGGCTCGAGTTCGGCTCGTCGAACGTTCGACGAACCGAACTCGAGCCCATAGGAAACAATGGCAGGCAATCACAAACACAGTAAAACACCTAGAAAACACCCTCAAAGGTGTCCAAAAGGTGACAAACAACTCACAACACAACACAAACACATGGGAAAGTGACAAGGACATGTACTCATGCGAAAACAAAACAGCTGGACAAGGAAAAAGAGGAGGACACACAGATATAGGCATGGCACGCCCTTCTAAAGTCATGTAAAACACCGCAAGGTGACTCCAAGCGGAGTCTCCCTTTTTTCCAAAAATTGGGCCCCACACACCCACCCCTTCAGTGGCAGCAGTTGTGCCCCAGTTGTACACTTCACAGCTAGATTTGCATCAAGCACATTCAAAAATACGCCATTCTTATCCGTCCCCAGGATGACACCGGGGTAGGTAGCAAAGTCTTTCCTGATCCCAGCTCTGTTCATCTTGGCTTCTTTTAAAAACACAGCAAGCAAGGGTTACTCCAAGCGGAGTCTCCCTTTTTTCCAAAAATTGGGCCCCACACACACCCACCCCTTCAGTGGCAGCACTTGGGCCCCAGTTGTACACTTCACAGCTAGATTTGCATCAAGCACATTCAAAAATACGCTATTCTTAACCGTCCCCAGGATGACACCGGGGTAGGTAGCAAAGTCTTTCCTGATCCCAGCTCTGTTCATCTTGGCTTCTTTTAAAAACACAGCAAGCAAGGGTTACTCCAAGCGGAGTCTCCCTTTTTTCCAAAAATTGGGCCACACAGACACCCACCCCATCAGTGGCAGCACTTGGGCCCTAGTTGCAAACAGGATGTTTTGATTTGCATCAAGCACATTCAAAAATACGCTATTCTTAGCCGTCCCCAGGATGACACCGGGGTAGGTAGCAAAGTCTTTCCTGATCCCAGCTCTGTTCATCTTGGCTTCTTTTAAAAACACAGCAAGCAAGGGTTACTCCAAGCGGAGTCTCCCTTTTTTCCAAAAATTGGGCCACACAGACACCCACCCCATCAGTGGCAGCACTTGGGCCCTAGTTGCAAACAGGATGTTTTGATTTGCATCAAGCACATTCAAAAATACGCTATTCTTAGCCGTCCCCAGGATGACACTGGGGTAGGTAGCAAAGTCTTTGCTGACCCATGACTTGTTCATCTTGGCTTCTTTTAAAAACAATGTAAGCAAGGGTTACTCCAAGCGGAGTCTCCCCTTTTTTCCAAAAATTGGGCCCCACACACACCCACCCATTCAGTGGCAGCAGTTGTGCCCCAGTTGTACACTTCACAGCTAGATTTGCATCAAGCACATTCAAAAATACGCCATTCTTATCCGTCCCCAGGATGACACCGGGGTAGGTAGCAAAGTCTTTCCTGATCCCAGCTCTGTTCATCTTGGCTTCTTTTAAAAACACAGCAAGCAAGGGTTACTCCAAGCGGAGTCTCCCTTTTTTCCAAAAATTGGGCCACACAGACACCCACCACATCAGTGGCAGCACTTGGGCCCTAGTTGCAAACAGGATGTTTTGATTTGCATCAAGCACATTCAAAAATACGCTATTCTTAGCCGTCCCCAGGATGACACCGGGGTAGGTAGCAAAGTCTTTCCTGATCCCAGCTCTGTTCATCTTGGCTTCTTTTAAAAACACAGCAAGCAAGGGTTACTCCAAGCGGAGTCTCCCTTTTTTCCAAAAATTGGGCCACACAGACACCCACCACATCAGTGGCAGCACTTGGGCCCTAGTTGCAAACAGGATGTTTTGATTTGCATCAAGCACATTCAAAAATACGCTATTCTTAGCCGTCCCCAGGATGACACCGGGGTAGGTAGCAAAGTCTTTCCTGATCCCAGCTCTGTTCATCTTGGCTTCTTTTAAAAACACAGCAAGCAAGGGTTACTCCAAGCGGAGTCTCCCTTTTTTCCAAAAATTGGGCCACACAGACACCCACCCCATCAGTGGCAGCACTTGGGCCCTAGTTGCAAACAGGATGTTTTGATTTGCATCAAGCACATTCAAAAATACGCTATTCTTAGCCGTCCCCAGGATGACACTGGGGTAGGTAGCAAAGTCTTTGCTGACCCATGACTTGTTCATCTTGGCTTCTTTTAAAAACAATGTAAGCAAGGGTTACTCCAAGCGGAGTCTCCCCTTTTTTCCAAAAATTGGGCCCCACACACACCCACCCATTCAGTGGCAGCAGTTGTGCCCCAGTTGTACACTTCACAGCTAGATTTGCATCAAGCACATTCAAAAATACGCCATTCTTATCCGTCCCCAGGATGACACCGGGGTAGGTAGCAAAGTCTTTCCTGATCCCAGCTCTGTTCATCTTGGCTTCTTTTAAAAACACAGCAAGCAAGGGTTACTCCAAGCGGAGTCTCCCTTTTTTCCAAAAATTGGGCCACACAGACACCCACCCCATCAGTGGCAGCACTTGGGCCCTAGTTGCAAACAGGATGTTTTGATTTGCATCAAGCACATTCAAAAATACGCTATTCTTAGCCGTCCCCAGGATGACACTGGGGTAGGTAGCAAAGTCTTTGCTGACCCATGACTTGTTCATCTTGGCTTCTTTTAAAAACAATGTAAGCAAGGGTTACTCCAAGCGGAGTCTCCCCTTTTTTCCAAAAATTGGGCCCCACACACACCCACCCATTCAGTGGCAGCAGTTGTGCCCCAGTTGTACACTTCACAGCTAGATTTGCATCAAGCACATTCAAAAATACGCCATTCTTATCCGTCCCCAGGATGACACCGGGGTAGGTAGCAAAGTCTTTCCTGATCCCAGCTCTGTTCATCTTGGCTTCTTTTAAAAACACAGCAAGCAAGGGTTACTCCAAGCGGAGTCTCCCTTTTTTCCAAAAATTGGGCCACACAGACACCCACCACATCAGTGGCAGCACTTGGGCCCTAGTTGCAAACAGGATGTTTTGATTTGCATCAAGCACATTCAAAAATACGCTATTCTTAGCCGTCCCCAGGATGACACCGGGGTAGGTAGCAAAGTCTTTCCTGATCCCAGCTCTGTTCATCTTGGCTTCTTTTAAAAACACAGCAAGCAAGGGTTACTCCAAGCGGAGTCTCCCTTTTTTCCAAAAATTGGGCCACACAGACACCCACCACATCAGTGGCAGCACTTGGGCCCTAGTTGCAAACAGGATGTTTTGATTTGCATCAAGCACATTCAAAAATACGCTATTCTTAGCCGTCCCCAGGATGACACCGGGGTAGGTAGCAAAGTCTTTCCTGATCCCAGCTCTGTTCATCTTGGCTTCTTTTAAAAACACAGCAAGCAAGGGTTACTCCAAGCGGAGTCTCCCTTTTTTCCAAAAATTGGGCCACACAGACACCCACCCCATCAGTGGCAGCACTTGGGCCCTAGTTGCAAACAGGATGTTTTGATTTGCATCAAGCACATTCAAAAATACGCTATTCTTAGCCGTCCCCAGGATGACACTGGGGTAGGTAGCAAAGTCTTTGCTGACCCATGACTTGTTCATCTTGGCTTCTTTTAAAAACAATGTAAGCAAGGGTTACTCCAAGCGGAGTCTCCCCTTTTTTCCAAAAATTGGGCCCCACACACACCCACCCATTCAGTGGCAGCAGTTGTGCCCCAGTTGTACACTTCACAGCTAGATTTGCATCAAGCACATTCAAAAATACGCCATTCTTATCCGTCCCCAGGATGACACCGGGGTAGGTAGCAAAGTCTTTCCTGATCCCAGCTCTGTTCATCTTGGCTTCTTTTAAAAACACAGCAAGCAAGGGTTACTCCAAGCGGAGTCTCCCTTTTTTCCAAAAATTGGGCCACACAGACACCCACCCCATCAGTGGCAGCACTTGGGCCCTAGTTGCAAACAGGATGTTTTGATTTGCATCAAGCACATTCAAAAATACGCTATTCTTAGCCGTCCCCAGGATGACACCGGGGTAGGTAGCAAAGTCTTTCCTGATCCCAGCTCTGTTCATCTTGGCTTCTTTTAAAAACACAGCAAGCAAGGGTTACTCCAAGCGGAGTCTCCCTTTTTTCCAAAAATTGGGCCACACAGACACCCACCACATCAGTGGCAGCACTTGGGCCCTAGTTGCAAACAGGATGTTTTGATTTGCATCAAGCACATTCAAAAATACGCTATTCTTAGCCGTCCCCAGGATGACACCGGGGTAGGTAGCAAAGTCTTTCCTGATCCCAGCTCTGTTCATCTTGGCTTCTTTTAAAAACACAGCAAGCAAGGGTTACTCCAAGCGGAGTCTCCCTTTTTTCCAAAAATTGGGCCACACAGACACCCACCACATCAGTGGCAGCACTTGGGCCCTAGTTGCAAACAGGATGTTTTGATTTGCATCAAGCACATTCAAAAATACGCTATTCTTAGCCGTCCCCAGGATGACACCGGGGTAGGTAGCAAAGTCTTTCCTGATCCCAGCTCTGTTCATCTTGGCTTCTTTTAAAAACACAGCAAGCAAGGGTTACTCCAAGCGGAGTCTCCCTTTTTTCCAAAAATTGGGCCACACAGACACCCACCCCATCAGTGGCAGCACTTGGGCCCTAGTTGCAAACAGGATGTTTTGATTTGCATCAAGCACATTCAAAAATACGCTATTCTTAGCCGTCCCCAGGATGACACTGGGGTAGGTAGCAAAGTCTTTGCTGACCCATGACTTGTTCATCTTGGCTTCTTTTAAAAACAATGTAAGCAAGGGTTACTCCAAGCGGAGTCTCCCCTTTTTTCCAAAAATTGGGCCCCACACACACCCACCCATTCAGTGGCAGCAGTTGTGCCCCAGTTGTACACTTCACAGCTAGATTTGCATCAAGCACATTCAAAAATACGCCATTCTTATCCGTCCCCAGGATGACACCGGGGTAGGTAGCAAAGTCTTTCCTGATCCCAGCTCTGTTCATCTTGGCTTCTTTTAAAAACACAGCAAGCAAGGGTTACTCCAAGCGGAGTCTCCCTTTTTTCCAAAAATTGGGCCACACAGACACCCACCCCATCAGTGGCAGCACTTGGGCCCTAGTTGCAAACAGGATGTTTTGATTTGCATCAAGCACATTCAAAAATACGCTATTCTTAGCCGTCCCCAGGATGACACCGGGGTAGGTAGCAAAGTCTTTCCTGATCCCAGCTCTGTTCATCTTGGCTTCTTTTAAAAACACAGCAAGCAAGGGTTACTCCAAGCGGAGTCTCCCTTTTTTCCAAAAATTGGGCCACACAGACACCCACCACATCAGTGGCAGCACTTGGGCCCTAGTTGCAAACAGGATGTTTTGATTTGCATCAAGCACATTCAAAAATACGCTATTCTTAGCCGTCCCCAGGATGACACCGGGGTAGGTAGCAAAGTCTTTCCTGATCCCAGCTCTGTTCATCTTGGCTTCTTTTACAAACACAGCAAGCAAGGGTTACTCCAAGCGGAGTCTCCCTTTTTTCCAAAAATTGGGCCACACAGACACCCACCCCATCAGTGGCAGCACTTGGGCCCTAGTTGCAAACAGGATGTTTTGATTTGCATCAAGCACATTCAAAAATACGCTATTCTTAGCCGTCCCCAGGATGACACTGGGGTAGGTAGCAAAGTCTTTGCTGACCCATGACTTGTTCATCTTGGCTTCTTTTAAAAACAATGTAAGCAAGGGTTACTCCAAGCGGAGTCTCCCCTTTTTTCCAAAAATTGGGCCCCACACACACCCACCCATTCAGTGGCAGCAGTTGTGCCCCAGTTGTACACTTCACAGCTAGATTTGCATCAAGCACATTCAAAAATACGCCATTCTTATCCGTCCCCAGGATGACACCGGGGTAGGTAGCAAAGTCTTTCCTGATCCCAGCTCTGTTCATCTTGGCTTCTTTTAAAAACACAGCAAGCAAGGGTTACTCCAAGCGGAGTCTCCCTTTTTTCCAAAAATTGGGCCACACAGACACCCACCCCATCAGTGGCAGCACTTGGGCCCTAGTTGCAAACAGGATGTTTTGATTTGCATCAAGCACATTCAAAAATACGCTATTCTTAGCCGTCCCCAGGATGACACTGGGGTAGGTAGCAAAGTCTTTGCTGACCCATGACTTGTTCATCTTGGCTTCTTTTAAAAACAATGTAAGCAAGGGTTACTCCAAGCGGAGTCTCCCCTTTTTTCCAAAAATTGGGCCCCACACACACCCACCCATTCAGTGGCAGCAGTTGTGCCCCAGTTGTACACTTCACAGCTAGATTTGCATCAAGCACATTCAAAAATACGCCATTCTTATCCGTCCCCAGGATGACACCGGGGTAGGTAGCAAAGTCTTTCCTGATCCCAGCTCTGTTCATCTTGGCTTCTTTTAAAAACACAGCAAGCAAGGGTTACTCCAAGCGGAGTCTCCCTTTTTTCCAAAAATTGGGCCACACAGACACCCACCCCATCAGTGGCAGCACTTGGGCCCTAGTTGCAAACAGGATGTTTTGATTTGCATCAAGCACATTCCAAATCCACAAGCATTTACTCTCCCCAGGATGACACAGGGGTAGTAAATTCCTTCTGGATCCATGACTTGTTCATTTTGATGAACGTCAGTCTGTCCACATTGTCACTGGACAGACGCGTGCGCTTATCTGTCAGCACACACCCAGCAGCACTGAATACACGTTCAGAGACAACGCTGGCAGCTGGACACGACAAAATCTCCAAGGCGTAAGTTGCGAGCTCTGGCCATTTTTGTAGGTTTGAAGCCCAAAAGGAGCAAGGCTCCAGTTGCACAGTCATGGCATCGATGTTCATTTGGAGATACTCCTGTATCATCCTCTCCAGCCGTTGACTATGTGTCAGACTTGTTGTCTCTGGTGGCCTTGCAAAAGAGGGTCTAAAAAAATTATGAAAAGATTCCATAAAATTGCTGTTACCGGCACCAGAAAAGGTCCTACTGGTACGGGTAGACTGTTGAAGATGACGAGACCGTCCCATGTTTGTCAAGTTACAACTGGGAGATTCACTCCCTGCACCTGCACGGTTGTTTGGTGGAAAAGCCGAGCTAAGATCTAGTAACAGCTTCTGCTGATACTCCTGCATACGTGCGTCCCTTTCTATGGCTGGAATTATGTCACAAAATTTGGACTTGTACCGGGGATCTAATAGTGTGGCAATCCAGTAGTCATCATCACTTCTAATTTTGACAATACGACTGTCATGTTGGAGGTAGTGCAACAAAAAGGCACTCATGTGTCTTGCGCAGCCATGCGGACCAAGTCCATGCTGTGTTTGTGGCATAGAGGTGCTACCCGTTCTTTCTTCCTCTGACATCTGACCCCAACCTCTTTCAACTGAAATTTGACCAAGGTCTCCCTCATCCGCTGAGTCTTCCATGTCCATGGACAGTTCGTCCTCCATTTCTTCATGTTCTCCTGCACCTTGCTCAACATTTCGCCTGCTACTATGCGCCCTTGTCGATCCCTGTCCCCCATGGTCCCATGCCTGCTGCGTTGGTGATGATGAACGTCTGGACCTTCGTGATGTTGTTGTCCCTTGCGCATATGAATCCTCCTGTAGTTCCTCCCCTTCATGTTGTCCCACCCCCTGACTCCGAATAGTGTTTAGCGTGTGCTCCAGCATGTAAATGACTGGAATCGTCATGCTGATAATGGCATTGTCAGAGCTAAACATATTCGTCGCCATGTCGAAACTGTGCAGAAGGGTGCATAGGTCCTTGATCTGAGACCACTCCATCAGGGTGATCTGCCCCACCTCTGCATCTCGTTGGCCCAGGCTATACGTCATGACGTATTGCACCAGGGCTCTGCGGTGCTGCCACAGTCGCTGTAACATGTGGAGAGTTGAATTCCAGCGTGTCGCCACATCGCATTTCAGGCGATGAACCGGCAGGCCGAAAGACTTCTGGAGCGATGCAAGTCGCTCTGCTGCGGCGCTTGAACGGCGGAAGTGAGCTGACAGTTTTCGTGCCCTGTTCAGAAGGCCATCTAGGCCGGGATAGTGTGTTAAAAATTGCTGCACGACAAGGTTCAACACGTGAGCCATACAAGGTACGTGTGTCACCTTGCCCAGGCGAAGTGCCGCACCCAGGTTTGCAGCATTGTCGCACACGGCCTTACCAGGCTGCAGTTTGAGTGGAGACAACCATTTATTAAACTCGGACCGCAAAGCTGACCACAACTCCTCAGCTGTGTGACTCTTATTACCAAGACATGTCAAGCTAAAGACCGCCTGATGCCGTTGCGCTCTGCTGCCAGCATAGTAATGATGGGTGCGTGATTCCTTCTGCGCAGTGAGAACGCTGGTGGCCTGACCAGGCAGGCTTGGGGCAGAGGTGGAGGACCCAGATGAGGTGGAGGATGCAGAAGCAGTGGCGGAACTTGGACAGACAGAGGATTGACACACAAGTCGTGGGGACGGCAAGACTTGTGCAGCAGACCCTTCACCATCTATCACCATAGTTACCCAGTGCCCAGTCAGCGACATGTAACGTCCCTGTCCATGCTTACTGGTCCAAGTATCGGTGGTGAAATGCACCCGTTCACACACAGAGTTTCTCAAGGAAGCGGTGATGTTGTGTGCGACATGCTGGTGTAGCGCGGGCACACCTTTCTTAGAGAAGTAGTGGCGACTAGGCATCTGGTACTGGGGCACAGCGACAGACATAAGGTCTCTAAAATCCTGTGTGTCCACTAGGCGGAAAGGCAGCATTTCGGTAGCCAACAGCTTACAGAGGGATAGAGTCAACCTCTTAGCTTTGTCATGGGTCGGAGGAAGTGGCCTTTTATTTGACCACATCTGAGGGACAGAGATCTGGCTGCTGTGTGTAGACGGTGTTGAGTAGGGTGTCCCTTGAAAAATGCAGGTTTGTGAGGAAAGTGCAGGCGGAGACATGATGTTGCCTTCATCCAACGTTGGTGCTATCGATGTCTGAGAGAGCTGTACACACTCACTTGTTTCCCCTTCCAAACCAACTGACGACCTTACAAGCAAACTGCCTGTTGCGGTTACAGTGGTGGAAGTTTTGCGTGGAAAAACAGGTGTGGCAGCTGTCCCCACAGTCCTAGAAGATGAAGAGCGCGCGGATGCAGTGGAAGGGGCGGGCGGTGGATGGTTCGCTCCACTAGGCCGCATTGCAGCACGGTGAGCTTCCCACCGGGACTTATGATATTTAGTCATGTGACGATTCATGGAAGAAGTTGTCAAACTGCTGAGGTTTTGACCTCTACTAACAGAATCATGACAAATGTTACATATCACATGAGTTGGGCGATCTTTTTCGATGTGAAAAAAGGACCAGGCTAGGCAAGGCTTAGAGGCCATGCGACCTGTTGATCCACCCCGAATAATGCTCATAGGCAGAGTGGTGGCTGAGGATGCAGTTGTAGACGTGCTACCAGTGCTCCGACTCTGTCCAGGAAGGCGCAAGGTAACTTCGTCGTCGGTTGCATCCTCCTCCACCGCCTCTGTTGACCTCCTCGAGTGCCTGACTGGGGGTTGACAGTAGGTGGGATCTAGAACGTCATCATCAATTGTTGTGTTTGCACTCCCCTCCCCCTCAGACCGAGCCTCTTCTTGCCCTGACGGAATATTTAAGTTGTCATCCCAATCGGGTATCTGCGTCTCATCTTCATCAGTATGTTCCTCATTGTCTATAACCACAGGTGTTACAGTTTGTGACAAAGGGTCAACATTATGCTCAGAAACTTGGTCCTCACGGCCTGAATCTGAGTCACAAAGGTTCTGGGCATCACTGCAGACCATTTCCTGTTCTGTACTCACTGTAGCTTGGGAGCAGACCTCTGATTCCCAGGCTATAGTGTGACTGAACAGCTCTGCAGACTCAGCCATCTCAGTTCCACCATACTGTGCAGGGCTGATGGAGACTTCAGAGCTGGGAGAAAGCAAGTTTGATTGGGATGACAACTCAGAGGACTGGTGTTTTTTGGATGCGGTACTTGAAGTGGCAGAGAGGGCACTTGTTGGACCACTTGAGATCCATTCAAGCATTTTCCTTTTTTGCCCATCATCTACCTTTGTTCCTGTTGTTCGTGTCCGTAACAAAGGGAGCACATCGGATTGTCCACGGTAAGTAGTAGACATCTTACTTTTGCTGGTAGATGGTCTATCTTCAGCAGATGATAATGGAGCTTTGCCACCTTCCCCACGGACAAAACCTTTTTTGCCTTTTCCACCACGCCTCTTCCCCTTTCCACCAGCATCTGTCATTTTGCCACTCATGTTGATTGCGACAAGATTGTGGACTGAAAATGTGGTAGTAAAAATTGAGAGGTGGTGAAGATTGCAGTGGTGGTCTAGCTTTATTAACAGCAGAATAATAAAGAATAAATATCCCTGACAATGCAACTTAGTTATAATTAGTTGGAGTGTGCAACGCAGGCAGACGTGCTGCAAATGTCTTTGCACTAGTGGGACTATAGCAAAGTCCAATAGCCACGTATAGGATGCCACTAGGTACACTGAGTGTTTGCTAGTATAATGGCTTGGTTAGAATGAGTTGTAGTGTGCAACGCAGGCAGACGCGCTCTGCAAATGTCTTTGCACTAGTGGGACTATAGCAAAGTCCAATAGCCACGTATAGGATGCCACTAGGTACACTGAGTGTTTGCTAGTATAATGGCTTGGTTAGAATGAGTTGTAGTGTGCAACGCAGGCAGACGCGCTCTGCAAATGTCTTTGCACTAGTGGGACTATAGCAAAGTCCAATAGCCACGTATAGGATGCCACTAGGTACACTGAGTGTTTGCTAGTATAATGGCTTGGTTAGAATGAGTTGTAGTGTGCAACGCAGGCAGACGCGCTCTGCAAATGTCTTTGCACTAGTGGGACTATAGCAAAGTCCAATAGCCACGTATAGGATGCCACTAGGTACACTGAGTGTTTGCTAGTATAATGGCTTGGTTAGAATGAGTTGTAGTGTGCAACGCAGGCAGACGCGCTCTGCAAATGTCTTTGCACTAGTGGGACTATAGCAAAGTCCAATAGCCACGTATAGGATGCCACTAGGTACACTGAGTGTTTGCTAGTATAATGGCTTGGTTAGAATGAGTTGTAGTGTGCAACGCAGGCAGACGCGCTCTGCAAATGTCTTTGCACTAGTGGGACTATAGCAAAGTCCAATAGCCACGTATAGGATGCCACTAGGTACACTGAGTGTTTGCTAGTATAATGGCTTGGTTAGAATGAGTTGTAGTGTGCAACGCAGGCAGACGCGCTCTGCAAATGTCTTTGCACTAGTGGGACTATAGCAAAGTCCAATAGCCACGTATAGGATGCCACTAGGTACACTGAGTGTTTGCTAGTATAATGGCTTGGTTAGAATGAGTTGTAGTGTGCAACGCAGGCAGACGCGCTCTGCAAATGTCTTTGCACTAGTGGGACTATAGCAAAGTCCAATAGCCACGTATAGGATGCCACTAGGTACACTGAGTGTTTGCTAGTATAATGGCTTGGTTAGAATGAGTTGTAGTGTGCAACGCAGGCAGACGCGCTCTGCAAATGTCTTTGCACTAGTGGGACTATAGCAAAGTCCAATAGCCACGTATAGGATGCCACTAGGTACACTGAGTGTTTGCTAGTATAATGGCTTGGTTAGAATGAGTTGTAGTGTGCAACGCAGGCAGACGCGCTCTGCAAATGTCTTTGCACTAGTGGGACTATAGCAAAGTCCAATAGCCACGTATAGGATGCCACTAGGTACACTGAGTGTTTGCTAGTATAATGGCTTAGTTATCAGTTGGAGTGTGCAGAGGACAAGAGGGTACAGTGGCAGGATTGTGGTGCTCTGGGTAGAGGAATGGAAGCCTGCCTTTCTATTCCCTCCTAATGGTGAAATGCAGGTAGGAAATCCCTGACCTGGGCTACACAGACGCTGTTGCTGTTTGCAGGACCTGTCACCTATGGCTCTCTGACCCTGCCGGTTGGAGCCCTTAAAAGGACTGCTATAAAGTGCTCTCCCTAAGCTGTCTAACGCTGTGTATGCAGCGCATACAGCTGTATCGGCTATAGGACTCAGGAAGACGGAGCTGCGACAGTGATGTCTGACACCAAAGACGCAGAAGGCAGATAATGGCGTCCGTGAAGAAAATGTCCGGTTTTATAATGCAGGGACATGTGACATGCAGATCCTATCACACATGCCGTTGCTTCTCTGGCTCAAAGTCCACTTAGCTGTGTGTGTGTCTGGGATTGGCTGACATGCTGGCCCGCCCCACAAGACGCGCGCACTTAGGGAAGGAAGACAAGAAAAAAAAAAAAAAAAAATGGCGATCGCCATTATACAAACAGCAGTGATCTGAAGGCGCTGTTCACGCACACTATACACTGAAATGTGATAATAGTTTGATTCACAGAGTGACTTACACTATTACAGCAGAAACCAAGCTATGATTTAGCTGTTTTTTGGCTGCTAGAACCGTTCTCGAACGTTTCTAGAACTACCGAGCTTTTGCAAAAAGCTCGAGTTCTAGTTCGATCTAGAACATGCCCCAAAATCACTCGAGCCGCGAACTGGAGAACCACGAACCACGAACCGCGCTCAACTCTACTGATAACGATTAATCTATAGATGGGATTTTAAATAAAATCCTCAAAAACCAGCGCAAAAAAAAGGGGTTTATAAGATTTTATAATTTTTATTATTAATTTATTGCTATCCTTGTTCTAGATACAGGATAAGAGTAATAGCACACAGTACATAGAAACATAAAAAGAGAAAATTATAATAGTGAAGATAAAAATAAACAAATATATATCAAATTATCACAGCAAGCATTCTCTGAATGATCTGTTGTAATGCCCTGGCCGGTGGCAAAAACAACCAACTAAATTAGTATGGTATAGTGGTGGTGTTTAAAATATACCATATATAACCGGATCAAGCTAACGCTGTAATCTAAAGAGGGTCCAGAAATATTTAGTAGGAGCTTGCAGTATAATCATAAAACTTGCAACGTTCCAGGTGCCTTCAGGAATAGTGGAGAGGCCGCCCTCCGATCAGTCTTAACCAACAATGCGGTAGGGCACCGGTTCATACAGTTATTCCAACAAGGTTTGTACCTGCGGCTTGATTCAGGCAGGAATCCCCGTAGATTTAGTTGCTGCACAAACCTCCTTTATATCTGGAACCGTTTCAATGCAGGAGTCCCCTGTCAAGGCTTCCAGAGCGAGCAGTGCAGAGCCAATAGAACGCTGTATAGTGCTGGCTCTAAGGAGGGATATAGTTGGTGCAGGGGTCCCCCATTAGCGCTTCCAGAGCGAACAAAGCAGAGCCAACAGAGCACTGTGCAAGGCTGGCTCTAATGAGGGGTGTATAATAGGCAGTCCAGGAGTCTCCTGTTAGCGCTTCCAGAGCGAGCGGAGCAGAGCCGACAGAGCACTGTATGGTGCTGGCTCCTAGGAGGGATATAATTTAAGCACAATATGCAGCTTCTCCAACTCTTCAAATGGCAGCCTGGGCAGTCACCTTAAACGGCTGGTTTAATCCACACGAGGGAGAAGTCACTAGATAGAGTATCACCACACAGGGTGAGCTGAGCAATGGTCCAAATCCGACGCACGTTTCGGGGGCGTTACCGGTCCCCTTCCTCAAGGATAGCTCAGCTGTTGCTTAGGATACTACTTATACATGAATTTAATTGGATGCAATTACAAAAAAGTCACCATTACTATATACAAACCAATACATATAATTAAATCCAAAAAACCGCATGTAATATGAATTGGTGCAAAGGTTTTTCTGAGGACTCTTCTAAATACTCCAACTGAAAATGCTATAGTGGTGCAATCATTCATTGGAGAGTCTATAAAATGTGTCTCCATATTTCGACACTTTGATTATGGGTAGAAATAAAATGTGCCCAGGGCATAAATGTACTAAAAAATGTAAAAATGATAATATACCATATATAGTAGTAAAAAACCCCTACATAGTAGTCGTCTTGATTAAATATATAATTCAGTCTATTTTGTTTATATATGTGCCTTTCACACTTTTTACATTTTTTAAAGATTGTTTATTCATTCTATGTGTACTTCTCATTCTATATGCACTACCAACATATGATGTTTTAATCCATTTATTAGTTGTGATACAAAACCAACTGATCATTATTAGGTATATATTGGATTCATAATCTACGTATAGGGAACCAAAAATAAAAAATAGAAAATCTAATCTTTACAATTACACTTTCCATTTTTTTTTCTTCTTTCCTTTTAATATGTATTTAAAAAAATAATTTAATTAAAAGCAAACAATTCAATGTCATTGTTGAGTCCATACGGCTTCAGTGTGTTTAACTCAAAAATCCATTTACTTTCTGTTCGTGACATTTTCCTAATAAAGTCACCACCTCTCCAATCCCTTGTCAATTTTTGTATGCCCCAGACTTGGGACCCCTTAAAAGATCCTCCGTGTTTTAACAAGTAGTGTTTGGACAGGGGGTGTTTAGTGCATTTATTATTGATGCTTCTAATGTGTTCGCCCACCCTTTTCCATAGGGGTCTAATAGTAGGTCTCCCAACATATCTTTTTTGACAGGGACACTGAATACAATATATAACTCCTTTTGATCGGCAGGTGATTAAATCTTTAATAATCACTTCTTCCTGCCCCTGCCAAAAATGCTTCCATGTAATATTTTTTGTGTTTTTACATACAATACAGTTCTTGCATGGAAAATAACCTTTCAGGCCAAATAATCCTCCTTTTTTAGGCAATGTAGTTATAAACGAAAGCCCTGATGAAGCTCTTGTGATGAGAGCGACACGCGTAGGGTTTGGTCATTTCTCTTGACACCCCATGACTTAATTTTTTGACCCTACTTAGGTGGCTATTGGCTCATGGACGTCCTTTGGTAAATTATTTCTGTTGTCTGACCTGTATGTTAGGGCTTTTACCTGCCTCAGGAAATCCCTTGTGTTTTTTACAGGTCTTGCTACTTTGTATTTGCCTATTATATACTACTATTATACTGCCATTACATGTATTTGTGTGCCTTGCATCTGCACTTTACTGCTTGGTTCATGGGACAGGTGTCCTGGTGTTTTTAATTGTTTTTAATGGTGTTTTTTTGCCCTGATATTTCTATAATAAATATTTTGCTTATTTC
Organism: Anomaloglossus baeobatrachus; assembly: GCF_048569485.1. NCBI lineage: Eukaryota > Metazoa > Chordata > Amphibia > Anura > Aromobatidae > Anomaloglossus > Anomaloglossus baeobatrachus. Next base: position 277,620,366 of record NC_134354.1, on the reverse strand, counting down.
TATACTACCTGGTGAGTTGAGTGCTCTATGCCTACTTCTTCCTCTTCCTATGATGGGTTCACTTTATGGTAAAACTGATGTGTCGGTGCAATGCCTCAGGTTGGTGCGAGTTTGTAGACACCAAACATGAATAGGCTTTTAGCTAAAGGGTTTAAAAAAAAAATCAGAAGTTTGTCCAAAAAAAGTTGCACACATTTTACAACATATTCCGTGACCCGTAGCATTTTTTTTTCAGGAACTATGGCTCAGGCTGACGTTTTTAATGCTACAATTTTTTCACAGATGCTACGTTTTGTGTAGTCCAGTATGTTTTTACATCCCCCCATATCTAATCTGTCTACTGTATATGAATACTAGAATGCAAAAGTCAATTTCTGCTGAGGAAAGGCTGCTCCTCACCTTGCGGTAAATAATTTTATTGACATTGTGTGTGTTGTTGGTCACAATTAGAGTTGAGCGCGGTTCGCGGTTCTCCAGTTCGCGGTTCGAGTGATTTTGGGGGCTGTTCTAGATCAAACTAGAACTCAAGCTTTTGTTCGATAGTTCTAGTTACGTTCGAGAACGGTTCTAGCAGCAAAAAGCAGGGCTTTTTACAGCTACAGTGTGCAGGAGCCATCGCTGGCAGCCTGCCAGAAGCTGGTAACCAAGATAAACATCGGGTATCCAAGCAAAGCGCTTTGGTTAGTAACCCGATATTTATCCTAGTTACGTGTGCAGGAAGCCGACACTTCCCCGCTTAGCTCGCTCCGCCCCCTCCTGCACGCGGCATGTACACATACATACACACACACACACACACACACACACACACACACTCACACTCACCTGTCCCCAGCCATGCAGTCCATGACACTGACGTCCTCAGCACCACATGACCCCGCTAGGCTCCACCCACTTCACACTCCGCCGCCAGCACACATGGCTCCGCCCACCTGGCACTCTGCACACATGGTCCCACTAGGCTATGCCCACCTGACACTCTACACACATGGTCCTGCTAGGCTCCGCCCCCACCTGGCACTCTGCACATATTACCCCGCTAGGCTCTGCCCACCTGGCACTCTGCACACATTACCCTGCTAGGCTCCGCCCACCTTGCACTCTGCACACATGGTCCCGCTAGGCTCCGACCACCTGGCACTCTGCACACATGGTCCCACTAGGCTCCGCCCACCTGGCACTCTGCACACATGGTCCCGCTAGGCTCTGCCCACCTGACACTCTGCACACATGGTCCCGCTAGGCTCCGCCCACCTGGCACTCTGCACACATTACCCCGCTAGGCTCCACCCACCTGGCACTCTGTACACATGGTCCCGCTAGGCTCCGCGCACCTGGCACTCTGCACACATTTCCCCACTAGGCTCCGCCCACCTGGCACTCTGCACACCTGGCACTCTGCACACATGGTCCCGCTAGGCTCCGCCCACCTGGCACTCTGCACACATTTCCCCGCTAGTCTCCGCCCACCTGGCACTCTGCACACCTGGCACTCTGCACACATGGTCCCGCTAGGCTCCGCCCACCTGGCACTCTGCACACATTTCCCTGCTAGGCTCCGCCCACCTGGCACTCCGCACACCTGGCACTCTGCACACATGGTCCCGCTAGGCTCCGCCCACCTGGCACTCTGCACACCTGGCACTCTGCACACATTACCCCGCTAGGCTCCGCCCACCTGGCACTCTGCACACATGGTCCCACTCGGCTTACCTGCGGTGATGAAGTCCCGACAGCGCTGTCACTGTCCTCCATGGCCGCCGCTTGTCACATCACATTCTCTCGCTTCCGACCCGAGACTGACTAGCGACGGGCCTCTCGCGATACTTGGCTGTGAAGGTCATTGAACTCAGTGACAGGTGCTGTCAGCAGTGCAGGAGATCAGCGCAGGTAATGTACTTCGCTGACAGCAGCACTTGTCATCCCCTGCAGTGACCTGGGCTGACCCATTGATGTTAGCTCAAGTCACTGCATAGCTCTCCCAGCCAATGGGGAACATCCTGCTCTTCATTGACTGGGACAGTGTGGATCGTCATGGCAACCCCTTGGATTACACCAGACCTGGATTTGTTTTTCTTTCTAATAAATTGGTTAAAGAGGGAATGTATTGGGGAGTGTTTTTTCAAATAAAAATGTGTTTGTCGTCTATTTTTTTTTATTACTGACTGGGTTGGTGATGTTGGGTATCTGATAGACGCCTGACCTCACCAACCCCAGGGCTTGATGCCAGGTGACATTACACATCTGGTATTAACCCCATATATTACCCCGTTTGCCACCGCACCAGGGCACGGGATGAGCTGGGGCGAAGCACCAGGATTGGCGCATCTAATGGATGCGCCACTTCTGGGGCGGCTGCGGCCTGCTATTTTTAGGCTGGGGAGAGTCCAATAACCATGGACCTCCCTAGTCTATGAGATTATCAGACCCCAGCTGTCTGCTTTACCTTGGCTGGTGATCCAATATTGGGGGGACCCCTACGTGTTTTTTTTTTTTAATTATGTATTTAATTTAAAATAACAGCGTGGGGTGCCCTCAGTGTTGGATTACCAGCCAAGGTGAAGCTGCCAGCTGTGGTCTGCAGGCTGCAGCCGTCTGCTTTACTCTAGCTGGCTACAAAAATAGGGGAAACCACACGTCATTTTTTTTTCATTTTTTTGGCTAAATACAAAGCTAAGCACCCCTTAGTGCCACATGAAAGGCACCAAAGGGTGCAAAATTACAAAATGCAGGAGAGTGGGACATTATGTGTCTTTCTGCCATTATAATGACAGAAAAGACTGATATGAAGTGTATAAGCACAGGAAAATCACCAGAGCGCTCTACGCTGTGAAAAGCAGTAGAAAATGGAACTGGAGTGAACATGTGACCGTCTCATGTAGGTTGAAGCTATGGATCCTGGGTAAATTTATGTATTTTCCCTCCTTCAGTTTTTTTGCAGTACACAAAAAAACGGATGGCACACGGATGACAAACAGATGACATACGGACCGTCTACGGAACGGAAACGGATGCCACACGGATGCAACCGTGAAAAAAAAAGGACTGTTTTTTGCAGACCACAAAAATGGATCGGTTGTGTTAATGTAGCCTTATTCTGATCTGCCGTTTATAAACAGCAGGCAGAAATAAGTGAATAACGCCCCCCAGCGTCAGAAAATCTCCGGGGTTTCAGGGCTAGCTGAGACCCTGGAGATCATGATTCAGGACGGTTTTTCCGGTCCCCGCTCACATGATCACAGGTATACACCGTACACCGATGATCACGTTACAGTAAATGACAGTGTCGGTAAAAAATTATTTATCTTCCATCTGGCATGAACAAACATGATAAATCTCCTCCCCGGTCCCCTCCGGTCCCCCGGTGTCGCCAAAGTGCCCCCCCTGATGCCCTCCCAGAAATCCAAGATGGCCGCGCGCACAGCAGCGCGCCGGCCGCATTCACCCTACTCCTCTGATTTGTGTCGCATGTGCCATGACACATGCGACAGAAAACTCCTCCCCAGGCCCTGCCAGGTCACCCCCTATAACCCCACCGGTGTTCCCCGGTGTCCCACGGTACCTGTGCAGCTTTGATTCCCCCACGGCCCTCTCCTTCACAATAGACGCTGCCGCATGCACAGAGCGGCTGTCAGCTCAGCTTCCTGTGTTCAGACCCAGTGAGTGGTGGTTATGCATCTGTAAGCTAAATGGGCGGCACGGTGGCTCAGTGGTTAGCACTGCAGTCTTGCAGCAATGAGGTCCTGGGTTCAATTCCCACCAAGGACACCATCTGCAAGGAGTTTGTATGTTCTCCCCGTGTTTGCGTGGGTTTCCTCCGGGTACTCCGGTTTCCTCCCACACTCCAAAGACATACAGCGCTATGGAATTAATAACGCTATATAAATGAATAAATTATTATTATTACTGCAATGCCCTGCTCATGAGGTAAGGAACATAATTGATCAGGAGAGCTATATACTACATTTCCAAATGGAGGGATTTGCTTTTATAGTTTCCCTGCTGAACGACTACCAAACATGAGAGTCCGTTATACGCCACAAGAAAACACATCTAAATAGCGAGCTCTGTTGTTAAGTATTCATTCAGCTGGATAACTGGACTTAAAGGGGTATTCCATGTCCAAGATCCTATCCCCAATATATAGTAGGTGGAATAGCAATAATATCAGCAAATACCAATATTTGGAAATTTAGAATAGTTCTCTTGATTAGGCATGCCCTTACCTCATGAGCAGGGCATTGCAGCTTTGGTAGCAACCATTACGACATGGACTCTGCTGCTGTGGACCCGGGGAGAGTGAGTGCAGATTCATTGCACCCACACTCCTCACATGAAGGGTCTGCACTCCTAGAAAATGGGGGATACGTTCCCTGAGTGTCTCCCCCCATATTCTAGACGGTCCAGAGTCGTCATGAGACCCCTTTATTTTTTTTCTTACAATAAATTGGTGAAAGAGGGAATGTTTTGGGGACTGTTTTTTCAAATAAATTTCTTTTGCCAATTTTTTTTTGTTAGTACTGACAGTTTATGATGTTGGGTATCTAATAGACGCCATGACATCACAAACTGCTGGGCTTGATCTCAGGTGACTTTACAGCTAGTATCAAGGCGATTTATTACCCCGTTTGCCACTGCACTAGGGCACGGGATGAGCTGGGGTGAAGCGCCAGGATTGGCGCATCTAGTGGATGCGCCACGTCTGGGGTGCCTGCGGCCTGCTATTTTTAGGCTGTGAAGGCCCAATAACTATGGACCTTCCCACCCTGAGAATACCAGACCACAGCTGTCCGCTTTACCTTGGCTGGTGATCCAATTTGGGGGGGACCCTACTTTTTTTGTGTAATTATTAATATTTATAAAATAATTATAAAAAAAGAGCCTGGGGGAACCCCCACATTGGATCCCCAACCACGGTAAAGCTGCCAGCTGTGGTTTTCAGGCTACAGCCGTCTGCTTTACCCTAGCTGGCTATCAAAAATGGGGGGACCCAACGTCATTTTTTTTTAACTATTTTTTAAATAGAAAAAATTAATGGGCTTCCCTGTATTTTGATTGCCAACCAAGGTAACGGCAGGCAGATGGGGGTGGCAACCCATAGCTGTCTGCTTTATCTGCGCTGAGAATCAAAAATACCCCGGAGCGCTACGTCATTTTTTTTAAAGATTTATTTTTACAGCACTGTGATGTCCAGCAATCAAAATACAGGGAAGCCCATTTTGTTTTTAGTTATTTAAATAAATAATTTAAAAAAAATATATATGGGCTCCCGCTGCATTTTCTGTATTGCTAGCTAAGGGTAATCCAAGCAGCTACTGGCTGCTAACCCCCACTGTTTGGTGTTACCTTCACTGGCAATGGAAAATCCAGGGAAGCATTTTTTATTTTTTTTTTGCCAAAAAACTACAAAAAAAGGATGTGAGCTTCGCCATATTTTTGTATGCTAGCCAGGTATAGCAGGCAGGTGCTGGAAGAGTTGGATACAGCGCCAGAAGATGGCGATTCTATGAAAGTGCCATTTTCTGAGGCGGCTGCAGACTGCAATTCGCAGCAGTGGGGCCCAGAAAGCTCAGGCCAACCTGTGCTGCGGATTCCAATCCCCAGCTGCCTACTTGTACCTGGCTGGACACAAAAATGGGGCAAAGCCTACGTCATTTGTTTTCTAATTATTTCATGAAATTCATGAAATAATAAAAAAGGGGTTCCATTTATTTTTGGTTGCCAGCCGGGTACAAATAGGCAACTGGGGGTTGGGGGCAGCCGTACCTGCCTGCTGTACCTGGCTAGCATACAAAAATATGGCGAAGCCCACATAATTTTTTCAGGGGGCAAAAAACTTCTGCATACAGTCCTGGATGGATTATGCTGAGCCTTGTAGTTCTGCAGCTGCTGTCTGTCTGTATGGAGAAGAGCAGACAGCAGCTGCAGAACTACAAGGTTCAGCATACTCCATCCAGGACTGTATGCAGACGTTTTTTGCCCACCAAAAAAATGACGTGGGCTTCACCATATTTTTGTATGCTAGCCAGGTACAGCAGGCAGCCACGAGCTGCCTCCAACCCCCAGTTGCCTATTTGTACTCAGCTGGGAACCAAAAATATAGGGAAGCCCGTTTTTTTTAATTATTTCACTTATTTCATGAAATAATTAAAAAACAAATGACGTGGGCTTCGCCCCATTTTTGTGTCCAGCCGGGTACAACTAGGCAGCTGGGGATTAGAATCCACAGCACAGGTTAGCCCGAGGTTTCTGGGCGCCTCTGCTGCGAATTGCAGTCCGCAGCCGCCCCAGAAAATGGCGCTTTCATAGAAGCGCCATCATCTGGCGCTGTATCCATCTCTTCCAACAGCCCTGGAGCCGGGTGGCTTGCTGGGTAATAATGAGTTAATACTAGCTTTGTTTTACTAGCTAGTATTAAGCCAGAGATTCTTAATGTCAGGCACGTTTGACCCGGCCATTAGGAATCTCCAATAAAGGGTTAAAAAAAAGACACCACACAGAGAAAAAATACTTTAATAGAAATAAATACACAGACACATTAGAGACTCCATCTTTATTACCCCCTGTCAGCCCTCCACGATCCATGGTCTTTTGTCTTTCTCGTTCAACAAATGCAGCTCTGCTCCATCACTGCTGCATTGGGGAAGACGCTGCTTCCCGTGCAGCCTTCACTCCGTGAGAGATCAGTGCTGCTGGCTGTTAGCGGTAACAGCGGGAACGCTGACAGATGCGTTACCATAGCAACAGTGCTCCGATCATGTGATTCCCAGAGCTGTGGTTAGCGGTGACGTCACCGCTAACTGCGTTGCAATGGCAACGGTGATCTCCGTTAATGACCGGCTGTGTCAGCCGGTCCCTAACGGAACGGTGAGTCGACCGTGTGCTAGAGCATATCGCCGGTACACGGCGATACACAAATGTGCACCGTGTACCGGAGAGTGCAATGACAGGACCTAGGACGGGACATGACGTCAAAGCCATGTGACCAGTCTGTAGCCAATGAGATAATAGCCACGTGACTGGTCACATGGCTATTTTGACGACGTCACGGAAGGTCCTGTCAGTGTTGGTTATCGGGAGGACGCAGCGATCATCGGAAGGAATAGTGACAGGAGACAGAGTGCAGGACGCATCGCGGGCACCGGTAAGTGTTATGGCAATGTTTATTAACTGTATGTGTACATTTATAATGCGTTTTTATGTGTTTGTGATTGCCTCCCATTCTTTCCTATTGGTTCGAGTTCGGTTCGTCGAACGTTCGCCGAACCGAACTCGAACGGGACCTCGGTTCGGCGAACGGAGCTCGAGCCGAACCGCGGCTGGTTCGCTCATCTCTAGTCACAATAGCTACCTAGATATGTAATCCATGTTTGTAAAATGCAAATCATAACTAGAGTTGAGCGCGGTTCTAGGTTCGAGGTTCTCCAGTTCTAGGCTCGAGTGATTTTGGGGCCTGTTCTAGATCGAACTAGAACTCGAGCTTTTTGCAAAAGCTCGATAGTTCTAGAAACGTTCGATAATGGTTCTAGCAGCAAAAAAACAGCTAATTCCTAGCTGGCTTTCCGCTGTAATAGTGTAAGTCACTCTGTGACTCACACTATTATGAAATTTCAGTGTATAGTGTGCGTGAACAGCGCCTTCAGATCACTGCTGTTTGTATAATGGCGATCGCCATTTTTTCTTTTTTTTCCTTGTCTTCCTTCCCTAAGCGCGCGCGTCTTGTGGGGCGGGCCAGCATGTCAGCCAATCCCAGACACACACACAGCTAAGTGGACTTTTAGCCAGAGAAGCAACAGCATGTGTGATAGGATGTCCATGTCACATGTCCCTGCATTATAAAACCGGACATTTTCCTCCAGCACGCCATTATCTGCCTTCTGCGTCCTTGGTGTCAGACATCACTGGCGCAGCTCCGTCCTTTGTCCTATCGCCGATACTGCTGTATGCGCTCCATACACAGCGCTGGACAGCTTAGGGATAGCGCTTTCTATAAGTCGTTTTAAGGGCTCGTACCGGCAGGGTCAGAGCCATAGGTAACAGGTCCTGAAAACAGAGACAGCGTCTGTGTAGCTAAGGTCAGGGATTTCGTCGCTGCATTTCCCCATTAGGATGGAATAGAAAGGCAGGCTTCCTTTCCTCTACCCAGAGCCCCACAACCCTGGCACTGTACCCTCCTGTCCTCTGCACACTCCAACTCATTATAACTAAGCCTTTATACTAGCAAACACTGAGTGTACCTAGTGGCATCCTAAACGTGGCTATTGGACTTTTGTTTAGTCTCACTAGTGCAAAGATATTTGCAGCACGTCTGCCTGCATTGCACACTCCAACTCATTATAACTAAGCCATTATACTAGCAAACACTCAGTGTACCTAGTGGCATCCTAAACGTGGCTATTGGACTTTTGTCTAGTCCTACTAGTGCAAAGATATTTGCAGCACGTCTGCCTGCATTGCACACTCAAACTCATTGTTACTAAGCCATTATACTAGCAAACACTCAGTGAACCTAGTGGCATCCTAAACGTGGCTGTTGGACTTCTGTATCGTCCCACTAGTGGAAAGATATTTGCAGCACGTCTGCCTGCATTGCACACTCAAACTCATTGTTACTAAGCCATTATACTAGCAAACACTGAGTGTACCTAGTGGCATCCTAAACGTGGCTATTGGACTTTTGTCTAGTCCCACTAGTGCAAAGATATTTGCAGCACGTCTGCCTGCATTGCACACTCAAACTCATTGTTACTAAGCCATTATACTAGCAAACACTCAGTGAACCTAGTGGCATCCTAAACGTGGCTATTGGACTTTTGTCTAGTCCCACTAGTGCAAAGATATTTGCAGCACGTCTGCCTGCATTGCACACTCCAACTCATTGTTACTAAGCCATTATACTAGCAAACACTCAGTGTACCTAGTGGCATCCTAAACGTGGATATTGGACTTTTGTCTAGTCCCACTAGTGCAAAGATATTTGCAGCACATCTGCCTGCATTGCACACTCAAACTCATTGTTACTAAGCCATTATACTAGCAAACACTCAGTGAACCTAGTGGCATCCTAAACGTGGCTATTGGACTTTTGTCTAGTCCCACTAGTGCAAAGATATTTGCAGCACGTCTGCCTGCATTGCACACTCCAACTCATTGTTACTAAGCCATTATACTAGCAAACACTCAGTGAACCTAGTGGCATCCTAAACGTGGCTGTTGGACTTCTGTATCGTCCCACTAGTGCAAAGATATTTGCAGCACGTCTGCCTGCATTGCACACTCAAACTCCTTATAACTAAGCCATTATACTAGCAAACACTGAGTGTACCTAGTGGCATCCTAAACGTGGCTATTGGACTTTTGTCTAGTCCCACTAGTGCAAAGATATTTGCAGCACGTCTGCCTGCATTGCACACTCCAACTCATTGTTACTAAGCCATTATACTAGCAAACACTCAGTGTACCTAGTGGCATCCTAAACGTGGCTATTGGACTTTTGTCTAGTCCCACTAGTGCAAAGATATTTGCAGCACGTCTGCCTGCATTGCACACTCCAACTCATTGTTACTAAGCCATTATACTAGCAAACACTCAGTGAACCTAGTGGCATCCTAAACGTGGCTGTTGGACTTCTGTATCGTCCCACTAGTGCAAAGATATTTGCAGCACATCTGCCTGCATTGCACATTCAAACTCATTGTTACTAAGCCATTATACTAGCAAACACTCAGTGAACCTAGTGGCATCCTAAACGTGGCTATTGGACTTTTGTCTAGTCCCACTTGTGCAAAGATATTTGCAGCACGTCTGCCTGCATTGCACACTCCAACTCATTGTTACTAAGCCATTATACTAGCAAACACTCAGTGTACCTAGTGGCATCCTAAACGTGGCTATTGGACTTTTGTCTAGTCCCACTAGTGCAAAGATATTTGCAGCACGCCTGCCTGCATTGCACACTCAAACTCATTGTTACTAAGCCATTATACTAGCAAACACTCAGTGAACCTAGTGGCATCCTAAACGTGGCTGTTGGACTTCTGTATCGTCCCACTAGTGCAAAGATATTTGCAGCACGTCTGCCTGCATTGCACACTCAAACTCCGTATAACTAAGCCATTATACTAGCAAACACTGAGTGTACCTAGTGGCATCCTAAACGTGGCTATTGGACTTTTGTCTAGTCCCACTAGTGCAAAGATATTTGCAGCACGTCTGCCTGCATTGCACACTCAAACTCCTTATAACTAAGCCATTATACTAGCAAACACTGAGTGTACCTAGTGGCATCCTAAACGTGGCTATTGGACTTTTGTCTAGTCCCACTAGTGCAAAGATATTTGCAGCACGTCTGCCTGCATTGCACACTCCAACTCATTGTTACTAAGCCATTATACTAGCAAACACTCAGTGTACCTAGTGGCATCCTAAACGTGGCTATTGGACTTTTGTCTAGTCCCACTAGTGCAAAGATATTTGCAGCACGTCTGCCTGCATTGCACACTCCAACTCATTGTTACTAAGCCATTATACTAGCAAACACTCAGTGTACCTAGTGGCATCCTAAACGTGGCTATTGGACTTTTGTCTAGTCCCACTAGTGCAAAGATATTTGCAGCACGTCTGCCTGCATTGCACACTCAAACTCATTGTTACTAATACATTATAATACCAAAAATTGAGTAAACTTAGTGGCATACAAGAAGTGGCTGTTGTACTCCATTAGTGCCCCACTGGTGCAAATCTATGTGCAGCACCTCTGCATGACACCCTACTGCTCTGTTTTTAATAAGCTATAATGATAGCAAAAAATACTGCCATTTAGTGGCATCATAGAACTGGATGTTGTATTCCATTAGTGCCCCACTGGTGCCAAGCTATTTCTAGCACCTCTGCATGACACCCTCCTGCTCTGTTTTTAATAAGCTATAATGATAGCAAAAAATACTGCCATTTAGTGGCATCATAGAACTGGCTGTTGTATTCCATTAGTGCCCCACTGGTGCCCCGCTATTTCTAGCACTTCTGCATGACACCCTCCTGCTCTGTTTTTAATAAGCTATAATGATAGCAAAAAATACTGCCATTTAGTGGCATCATAGAACTGGCTGTTGTATTCCATTAGTGCCCCACTGGTGCCAAGCTATTTCTAGCACTTCTGCATGACACCCTCCTGCTCTGTTTTTAATAAGCTATAATGATAGCAAAAAATACTGCCATTTAGTGGCATCATAGAACTGGCTGTTGTATTCCTTTAGTGCCCCACTGGTGCCACGCTATTTCTATCACTTCTGCATGACACCCTCATGCACATTTTGCTATGCTAATTTTATAGCAAACTCAGGGAATTCCTTGCTGCATTTGATCATTAGGAGGGATAGAAAGTGAGGCTTGTTTTACTGTCCTGGTACCCACAGAACACGGCCACTGTGAGCTGACTCTTTTTCTGCCATCCTAAAATTGTCTGGAATACTAAGTTAGTGTGCCTTTGCTGCCAAGCAAGGTACAACACATGTGCATTCTACACTCCTTTCCATTTCTGGAATGCAATTATTAACTGCAGGTAGTCCAGGCAATCTGTGATGAAGGTGCAGGCGTGGATATAATGTAGCCTGCATCCAATGATGGTTCTCTCGATGTCTGACAGCTCAACAATACCTTCTGTTTCCACTTCCAAAACAAGTGATGACCTGCCAATCACACTCCCTGTTGCGGGTGAAGGAGTGGAAGTTCAGTGTGAAAAACCATGTGTGACTGCTGTCCCCACAGTCACAGAGGATGAAGAGCACGCAGATGCACTTGATGGGGCAGGCGGTGGTTGCACAGGCACGCTAGGCCATATTGCAGCACAGTGAAATACACATTGCGACTTATGCTTCATTTTAAGTCGTGTACAGGGTGGGCTCCCCAGTATGCAGCAAAACCAGGCAACGGGAAAAGGACTCTAGGCAGTTGGGTTGATAAATGATTGTTTAACTTTACCAAAACAAACAATAAGAACCATGCATACAATTTAAAAAATTGAACAATATATTCTGTTGCCTACAACCTGCTAATCCCTCTGTGTAGCAGTAATTGTGTGTTTGTGCGTGTGTGTGTGTGTGTGCGAACATGACTTACCAGTGGCGCATCACAAGAGCTTCCAAGTTATCTACCTAAACATAGACAAAACACATGACCCCCCCTGAATACCCTTGTTAGCTGAAGCCTCACAGATAATGCAGATGATAATAGTGTGAATGCAAACCACACAGCTCTGCAACACAGTCATGGAAATCTTGAAAAGCAACAGTCAATGCAAACATGTGTTGCTGTCCCTCTATGATTTAAACTGTACGTGACAATTTGACAGTGCAGAGGCAGCAAGTCTTATTGTCTATATAGTCGGCCTACCCAGAACAGATATGTGTTTTGCTAATAAAACAAAGTGTTGCGTGCCCGCATTATTGTCTGGGCACAGCCTACCGTACCCGGGTACTGTGATGTCCAGTTGCCAGAAATACAGACTTTATGCTCCTCTTACGGTAAACAGTATAGACAGCACCGTAAGAATGTTGGTCTGTGGCACAGGATGCTGCTCACTGATGTTACAGTGCTCATCATCAAAGTACAACACAACTCCCCTCACAATTGAACGAAGTGTTTCCGCGGTGGCTCCTTGCTGTAACACACACCTTTAGCTTTTCCTTCTGTTCATAGACAGCATCTCCAAGTCCACCCCCGAAGAGCAATTTTCTATTGCTATAGTGACCAAAGGCAGATCTAAAAAAACAGCAGCCCCTTGTGTGTAGTCTGCAACAATGCATGCAATGAACGGCAAATAAGCATATTGCGTTGACAGTTGCTAAAGCTGAGCAATACACCTTCACGCTGTCAATTCATATCCATGTGATACTTCATGGAGGAAGTACTCAAAAGTGTGAGTTTTTGCCTTCTACTTACAGATTGTTGACAAATCTTACAGATTCCATGACTTGGGTGATCCTTTGCGATGTCCAAAAATTCACAGGCTAGGAAAGGCTTACAGCCCATGCGACCTGCATAGCCAACACGACATCTGCTCAGAGTCAAAGTTGTGGTCCAGGATTCAGTTGTTGACGTGCTTCCAGTACTTTGTCTCTGGCCAGGAAGACGCAACGTAACCTCGTCGTCAATAGCATCCTCCTCCACCTCCTCTGCTGACCTCATCGACTGGCTGACTTTGGTTTGACAGTAAGTGTGGTCTCCAACCTCATCAATAACCCTGTGTGTTTTCATTCCCCTCGTCCTGAGTCCTCCGAGACAACATCTTCCTGCCCTGACCGAATAGTAAAGTTGTCCTTCCAATCAGGTATTTGTGCTCCTCATCATGTTCCCCATTGTCTCCACCAGGAGGATTTACTTTTTGGAAATGAGGGTGTAGATTAGGCTCAGCACCTTCTTCATCGGGGCCTGGATCCCAGTCACAAAGCTTCTGGCCATCTGCGCAGATCATTTCCCCTGTCTCATTTAACTCGCTACCTCAACACGTTAGATTATCTGCTACACACGCAAGCTTCAAACTGAATCTGAAAACTCATCTGTTCAGAAATGACTATAACCTTCAATGACACCACCACCATATGTACTTGACGCTCAACCTAAACAACTCCTACTGTCTCCTCCCAAAAATCCTTTAGAATGTAATCCCGCAAGGGCAGGGCCCTCTTCCCTCTGTACCAGTCTGTCTATAGTTACTTGTATATGTATTCTGTATGTAACCCCCTTCTCATGTACAGCACCATGGAATCAATGGTGCTCTATAAATCAATAATAATAAAAATAATAATAACTTCCTTGTCTGTACTTATTGCAGCTTTGGAGCAGACCTCTGATTCCCAGGCTATAGTGCGACTGAACAGCTATGCAAACTCAACCATCTCTGTTACCCCATACTCAGCAGGGCTGGTGGAAACTTGAGAGCTTTTAGGAAGCAAGTGCGATTGGATTGACACCACAGAGGAATGGAGTATTTGGGATCTTGAAATTGGGGTGGAGGAGAGGCCACTTTATGGAGCAATTCAGATCCATTGAAGCAGCTGCTGATTTGGCCTCATCTACATTTGTTAGCGATGGTCGTGTCCATGAAAAAAGGGATCATATCAGATTATCCATGGGAAGAAGTACACCTGTTCTTTTGGATGTTATTTGTTGTTACAAAACGGTGACGCCTTAAACGCAAGCAGCCTGCTGCGGTTTCAGTTGCGCCCAGGCATCAGCTGCCATTTAGGCCTGTGCCTCGGGTTGTCCAGCTGGCTGCTTTCTCCTCCACGTCTAAGTGTGGAGAGGCAGCTAGTGCGCATGTATGTGCTGATTTACCCCAGCCGCAGCCTAACTCCAGTGTTTCGCCTAGTGAGTATGCTCAGCCTAACTGTGCCATTCCTGAGGCTAAGTCTTCATTTCGGGCTACAGCGCATGCTCCCACACTTAGTGCGAAAAGCCTCTTTGCACAGGTACTTGCACTCCGTGCCGGGTCTAAGTCCTGTGTTGTGCATAGACACCATGCTAAAGCTGATAGTCTTTTTTCAGAGACTGTATTTCATGCAACTGACCATGGTCAGGCACTTACTGCATCAGAAACTAGATCCGGTAATGAACTCTTTGGCCCTGCTCCTGATGTGGGGGGCCCATTTAGACCACAGGGCATCAGGTGTCCTGACGATGTGGCCAGGCCACTCCCAAATGGCTTGCAGAGGCCCGCCCCTATGACATGTCACCTCATTATTGATGGTCAGACGATGACTGGTGAGGTGTTTGGGTCATGACAGCCATGAGGTCATCATTGAAGTTGCGGTTCCAAATAGGACGCTAGTTATGCCACTCATGACGTATCACTCTGCTTTTGTCTCCATGAGGTGCATTGTGGTCCACCCTTGTTTGGGGCGGACCCAGGTTATAGAAGGGGCTGGAGACAACAAGGAGGTGCGCAGTCTTCTATTATGCTCCGAAAGAGCACACCTCCATGTGTTGAACCCATTGCGGCTTTAGGCCAGAGGTAGGCAGGGATAGGGCGTCGATGCAGGCCGCCACCACAGTTGGTAACGCAGAACGGTTAAGACCAGCTCCTGTCCTACAAGTCCTGCTTGTGCAGCCCAGTGGCATTAACAGGCCTGCTGCTGCTGATGCGCCTGCTGTTCACAGGTGTGGCCCCAATGCACACGGTCAGCGTACTGAATGGCCCCTGTGATGTTAACAGGGAGTTCCTGGGCTGGGTGGGCGTGTGGACCCTGTGACGCTAACAGGGCTCCCAGTCTCAAGATCCGAGTGGCGTCTAACTTGGTTCAGGCTACTATTAGTTTCATAGCCACACAGCTCTGTATCCTCCACCGAACCTTCCAGTTGCCAACCTCTCCTTTTCCATCTGGGAGCACGGTGGACACTGACTGCTGATGGGGATATATACCTTTCTCTTTCTTTTCATATTAATTTTTGTTATATAGCGGTAACATAGTATATACCACCTTATCCAAATCTGCCAGTCCCACCGTAACAGATGGTGTTTCTTCATCAAATGTTACTTTTGCTTAACCACCAAACCCACGGACCAAAACTTTTTTCCCCTTTCCAACACACCTGTTCCCCTTTTCACCAGCATCTGTCCTTTTTCAACTCATTTTGTATATGACCAAAAGTGCAACTCTGCAGGGACACCGTACTCAATGCCATCTCAGAACAACAGCCAGCCCTCGGTCCCTCAGATGTGGACAAGTAAAAGACCATTTCCTCCTATCCAGGACAAACCGTTGAGATTCCCTCTGTGCAGCACTGGTGTTTAGTGGAAAAGCAGATCGAAGATTGCGTACCACCTTCTGAAGATACTCCTGTACACGTGCGTCCCTTTCTATGGCAGGAATTATTTCGCCAAATTTTGTCTTGTACCGGGGATCTAACAGTGTGGCAACCCAGTAGTTAGCATTACTTCGAATTCGTACAATCCGAGGGTCATGTTGTAGGTAGTGCAGCAAGAAGACGCTCATGTGTCTTGTGCATCCAGGAGGACCAAGTCCTTGGTGTGTTGGTGGCAGAGAGGTGAGAATCGTGCCTCTGCCCTCTCCCCCCAACCTCGCACAACCGAAATGTGAGCAAGCTCTCACCCATCTGCTGAGTCTTCCATGCCCATCGCAAGTTCGTCCTCCATTTCTTCATGGCTCCTGCACCTTCCTCACCAATTTTTGATGATACTATGCGCCCTTGTTAATCCCTATCCCCCACCATAACTGCTGCCTAGGTGCCGCTTACCGTATGGACCTTGTAGATCTTATTATCCCTTCTGCATATGACTCCTCCTGTACTTCCTCACCTTCCTCTTGGACCAATACCTGACTCCGAATAATGCTTACAGTGTGCTCCATCATGTAGATGACCAGAATTGTCACGCTGAGAATGGCATTGCCAGTGCTAAACATCTTCGTCGACATTTGTAAACTGTGTAGAAGGGTGCATAGGTCCTTGATCTGACGCCACTCCAGCAGCGTGATCTGCACCACCTCTGGATCAAGTTAGCCCAGGGTATACGTCATACCGTATTTCAGCAGGGCTCTGCGGTGCTGCCACACACGCTGCAACATGTGCAGATTCCAATTCCTGCGTGTCGGAACATCGCATTTCCGGCGTTTAACCGCCAGACCCTAAGACTTCCGGAGCGATGAAAGTTGTTGAGCTGCTGGGTGCGAAGGATGAAAGTGAGCTCATAGCAGCGTGCCCGCTGCACAAGGCCATGTAGGCCGGGATGGTATTTTAAAAATTGCTGGAGAATCAGATTCAACACGTGAGCCATACAAGGCCCGTGTGTCACATTGCCCTGACGAAGGGCCGCAGACAGGTTTTCATCATTGCCGCACACAGCTGTTAAGTCACCAACGTAGTCCACTCAATCAATTTGTACTCTGGTCCCAATGGGAAGACACCACACCCTTTTTTAGGCCCCTCCTGTCTGCAGACCACTGCCAGACAAAGCTATGAACCTCTTGTTACTTTTACCCCCAGTTCAGTTTTATGAGTTTGTGTGCTTTTTACCTGACTATGTTTCCTGCTTGCTGTTTATGTACCTCGTTGGCCGATCCGCATTTCACCTCTGCTTGTTTTCTGATTAAGTCCTGGCCATCCCATTCTGTTCCTCTTCCTCAATTAATGTTTTTGACCCTGCATGACTACTATTCTCTGGAACTGCAGCCTTCCACAGGTATTGATCAACTTGGGCCCTGTGTAATTCCAAATCACTGTATAGGGGTTAAAGGGTTTCAGGGTTCTGGGTGTCCAGCTTGGTGAGTGGCTTGCCTCTAGCCTATCCTTTACAGCCCATCTGAGTGTGTCGATCCAGGCAGGCGTTACACCGTGCCCTCTGCAGAAGGCCATGTAGGCCGGGATAGTGTTTTAAAAATTGCTGGACAACCAGGTTCAACACGTGAGCCATACAAGGCACATGTGTCACATTGCCCTGAAGAAGGGTCGCAGACTGGTTTGCATCATTGTCGCACCCGACCTTCCCTGACTGCTGGTTGAGTGGAGACAACCATTGATGAAACTCGGTCTCACTCTCCAGAGCTAACCGTCCACAATTGCTCAGCGGTGTCTCACATTTCCCCTACATTTCAAAGTAAACATTTGACCGCCTGATGGCCTTGAGCTCTGCTGCCAGCATAGTAAGGAGGTGTGTGGGATTCCTTGGGCGCAGTTACAAGGAAGGGTGGCCTGACCACACAGGGTTTGGGCCGAGGTGGAGGACCCACACGAGGTTGAGGAGGCAGAAGCAGTGGAGGAACTTGTACATACAGAGGAAGAATTGACACACAAGTCGTGGGGACGGCAAGACTTGTACAGCAAACCCTTCTCCATCTCTCACCATAGTTACCCAGTGCCCAGTCAGCAACATGTAACTCCCCTGTCCATGCTTACTGGTCCAAGTATCTGTGTTGAAATGCACCCTGTCACACACAGTTTCTCAAGGAATCGGTGAGGTTGTGTGCGACCTACTGTGGTAGCGCGGGCACGCCTTTCTTGGAGAAGAAGTGACGACTGGCCATCGGCTCTTGGGGCGCTGCAATGGGCATAAGGTCTCGAAAATCCTCGGTCTCAAAAGGGTGTAAAGGCAGCCTTTCTGTTGCCAACAAGTTGCAGATGATGAAACTCAACCTCTTAGGCATGTCATGCCCTTTGAAAATCATGTAAAACATAGCGAGGGGACTCCAACCACAGTCTCCCTCGTTGCCACTAATTGTGCTACACACACCCCACTTTACTGGCATCAGTTGACCCCCCTTTTGAAAAAGAAAAAGATGCTTTGCATGAAGCACTCTCAAAAATACGCGTGCCTTTCCTGTCCCCTGGCTGACCCAGGGGAAGAAAAGTCCTCTGAGAGCCATGACTTGTTCATCTTGGTTCTTTTAGAAACACAGCGAGGGGACTCCAACCACAGTCTCCCTCGTTGCCACTAATTGTGCCACACACACCCCACTTGACTGGCATCAGTTGACCCCCCTTTTGAAAAAGGAAAAGATGCAAAGATGCTTTGCATGAAGCACTCTCAAAAATACGCGTGCCTTTCCCGTCCCCTGGCTGACTCAGGGGAAGAAAAGTCCTCTGAGAGCCATGACTTGTTCATCTTGGTTCTTTTAGAAACACAGCGAGGGGACTCCAACCACAGTCTCCCTCGTTGCCACTAATTGTGCCACACACACCCCACTTGACTGGCATCAGTTGACCCCCCTTTTGAAAAAGAAAAAGATGCTTTGCATGAATCACTATCAAAAATACGCGTGCCTTTCCCGTCCCCTGGCTGACCCAGGGGAAGAAAAGTCCTCTGAGAGCCATGACTTGTTCATCTTGGTTCTTTTACAAACACAGCGAGGGGACTCCAACCACAGTCTCCCTCGTTGCCACTAATTGTGCCACACACACCCCACTTGACTGGCATCAGTTGACCCCCCTTTTGAAAAAGAAAAAGATGCTTTGCATGAAGCACTATCAAAAATACGCGTGCCTTTCCCGTCCCCTGGCTGACCCAGGGGAAGAAAAGTCCTCTGAGAGCCATGTCCACATTGTCAGTGGACAGACACGTGTGCTTATCTGCTAGCAGACCCCCAGCAGCACTGAAGACAGGTTCCGAGAGAACGCTGGCTGCAGGACACAACAAGATCCCCAAGGCGTACGTGGCGAGCTCAGGCAATTTATCCAGATTGGAAGCCTAAAATGAGCAGGGCTCACGTTGCTCAGTAATGGCATCGACGTTCCCTTGCATATACTCATATCTGTGTCTCCTCCTCTTTTTCCTTGTCCAGCTCCTTTGTTTTCGCATGAGTATATGTCCTTGTCACTTTCCCATGTGTTTGTGTTGTGAGTTGTTTGTCACCTTTTGGACACATTTGAGGGTGTTTTGTAGGTGTTTTTATGTGTTTGTGATTGCCTGCCATTGTTTCCTATGCGGTTCGAGTTCGGTTCGTCGAACGTTCGACGAACCGAACTCGAACGGGACCTCCGTTTGGCGAACCGACCTCGAGCCGAATCGGGACCGGTTCGCTCATCTCTAATCATAACTAACTTTAACACAGCTTGGCCAAACAATCCCCTCACCTTGTTTGTAGCGTTTACCGACTCCACTGCTATTTTTTTTAATACCCTATCCACAGTTAGATTCATAATGTATTTAATGACGTAGTGTTCAATCTTCTTGAGCAGGAGATATCTTAATGCGCACTTACACATTACACCGCCATTTTATTGTAATATGAAGAATTTGTTCTTTTTGCTGGTTTCTGATTCTTTTCTTTTATTTTCAGGTTTTTGGCCACAGGAGAAAGCTACGCATCCCTGCATCTCCAGTTTCGTATTGGTAAATCAACCATATCCGAAATTGTGAGGTGCACATGTACCGTGATCTGGCCGAAGTTGCAGCCCATTGTGATGCCCTCACCAACCAAGGAGACTTGGCTGCAGGTCGCAGCAGGCTTTCAGACTGTAGCCAACTTTCCTAACTGCATAGGTGCAGTTGATGGCAAACATGTGAGGGTTCAGCAGCCACCACGATCAGGATCATTCTTCTTTAATTACAAGAAGTATTTTTCTGTGGTCCTCATGGCGGTGGCTGATGCACATTACAATTTTTTTGCCATCGATGTTGGTGCATATGGTAGTACAGGAGATTCTCGGGTGTTACGAACATCACAAATTGGACTGCAAATTCTGCAAGATTGCGGAACGCCCCCAGCCCCACGACCTTTGCCGGGTTCCACAGATTCAGTCCCCTTTGTGATGGTATTGGACGAGGCCTTTCCTTTATTGCCAAACCTGCTGCGCGCATACCCACGGAGGGGACTGAATGCCCGACAGAGGATTTTTAATTATCGGCTGAGACGTGCACGCAGATATGTGGAGTGCGCCTTCGGAATCATGACTAGTCAGTGAAGGATCTTTCACACACCAATACAGTTACAATCTGACACCATTGACGCAGTAATAAAGGCATGCTGTGTTCTCAACAACTACGCTCGGAAATACAGCTCCAAGGTAGTTGAGGAAACACAGGAGCCTTTATTTCTGCCAGTCATAAATCTGTCTTCTGGATGGCCAACAAACAGTGGTGTTTTGGTGAGAGAGACCTTTGCTGACTACTTCATGACACCAGAAGGGGCCGTGCACTGGCAGTACTCCTGTGTCGGGGAGGTGCACTGGCAGTACTCCTGTGTCGGGGAGGTGCAGCCTGTTCAGCAGTGAAGAATTGACCATATGGGAAAGAGAAGAATGAAAGAAGTTTGTATTAACTTAAAAAAAAAGTTTGTTCTTTATACATGTTGTCAAGTAAAGAAAATACAGAAACAGCAGCATAGAAAAAAACCCAGACTGTTATGTGACAGTTGATTGTGCAAACCATAATATTGGTACACTTTATTTTTTTTAAATCAGGTACTTTTTTATTAAAACAGAATACATATAACAGAATAACAAATCGGCATCCAAATTAAGTTTATCACATCTATTACCCCTTTAACTCACCCTCCCGCCCGCCCCCTCCCCCCCACCCCGGCAGCAACACTTCTCCCCGATACTACATCCCATTTAGTACACACTTAGAATACCCTCCAACTGTAGTATAGCAACCATCCCGTTGTGCAGGAGGAACAACTAGTAACACAAATAAAACAAAACACACACATCAGAGGTCTCCGACGGCTATCCCGATCCCAGACCAGTTTACTGGTCCATCACTCGTCCTATTCGCATTGCAGCCAAGGAGACCATAGCTTCTCAAATATTTTAACATTCCCCCTTCTTTCATACACTCCCTGTTCCAGCTGAAGAATACATTTCACCCTTTTAATCTACTCTCCCCTGGTCGGGGGGGTCTTTTTTAATCCAGGATCTGGCGATTAGCTTTCTTGCCGTATACAGCAGCCTAGCAATGGCAATTTTCATAGTATTTTCCACCGCAAGCTCCTCAACATATCCCAATATGCATAGCAATGGTTCCCTGGGAAGGACACACCCATATGTTCTTCCTATCTTGTGGATAACCTTAGTCCAAAAGGAGACCAGTCTTGGACAAGACCACATCATATGAAAAATACCTGCGTCAGATCCCTGACACCTTGGACACTCCGAATTCCTTTTCAACCCCATTTTAAACATCAGTAAAGGAGACCTATAAACCCGGTGAATCACGTATAGGTGAAATAGTCTGGCCGGTTCGCTCATGGAAAGTTTAGGGACATACTCTAAGATACTCTCCCACACCTCCTCCGTTATCGGCCCAACTTCCTCCTCCCATTTAGATTTAGTTTTAATTGGGTAGTCTAAAAGAAAGGTATGTAGTATATCTTTATATGTGCCAGAAATGATCCCTTTAGTGCTTCCTCCCCCCTTACACACATACTCCAGTACCAGGTCAGTCTGTATGTCCACACTTTTTTTTAGCCGCTTGGGCTGCAATCGCATGTTTTAAATGACTGTAGTGAAGCCAGCCGGACGCCGGTAACTGAAACTCACTCTGTAACTGTGGGAACGATTTCAAAATTCCTCCGTCCAATATCTGATGCTTGTATATTACACCCTTGCGTCTCCATTCCTCAATATTCCCCATTTTCTGAATCTCCGGGAGATTACTGTTATCCCAGATAGGTGTCAACTTAGTTAACTGGGTCACCCCTCTCACCCTTTTCAGCCTATCCCAGGTCTTGTTTATAAGTGCCATTGTAGGAGACTTCCACCCAAGATCCCCACCACACCATCCTCTAGTCCCATTACCAATGGACTTCTACCCACTATGTATTCCAGCACTTCTTTAATTGCCCCCATCTTTCTCTCGATCAGATCAGCCCCTGAGGTGTTGACATTGCGCCGCCATACAATATAATTCCGGATTTGGGATTGCTAGACCCCCTCATCTTTTGGCCTTTGTAAAGTCTTTAATCGCAACCTAGGCTGCTTTTTACCCCACACCAGGTCCCTAAACAGCGAGTTTATCCCTTTAAATCTTTTCTTTGAAATACAAACAGGGGCATTGTGCAGTATGTATAGGAGCTTAGGCATTACTACCATCTTTAATAAATTAACCCTTCCAACAACTGACAAATGTAGCTTGTTCCAGGCATCCACTTTGGCTCTCAATTTTTTAAGAAGCGGCCATAAGTTCACCTGTATGTATTTTTCTACTGGCAGAGATATCTGGATACCTAGATATTTAAATTCGTCCACACTCTTCAATTTGTTAGCCCCAGTATCATTATTTGTCCAGGTTACTTCCCCATCCACTTTAAAGAGGCTCGATTTAGACCAATTAATGGTCAGTCCCGAAACTTCTCCAAATTTCTCTATTATCTGCATGGCATGATCCAATGAGGCTGACGGATCCCCAAAGAAAAGTAATAAATCGTCAGCATAAAGAACTATTTTCTCCTCTAAGTTTCCATACCTAAATCCATGGATCCCCTTCGATTTCCTAATGGCCGCCGCCAGAGGCTCTATTGCAATAGCAAATAGGAGCGGCGATAGTGGGCAGCCCTGTCTCGTTCCCCGGTGCAACTCAAACGCTGAGGAGGTCATACCGTTAACTCTAACTTTAGCAGTAGGCCTATTATACAACAGCTGCACCCACTTTACAAACCATGGGCCAAAACCCATATGTTGCAACACTTTCCACAGATACCCCCACTCAACACTATCGAATGCTTTCTGGGCATCTAGCAAAGCGATCACCCTCCGGCCAGGGTTGTCAGGCGGCAACTGTAGATTAAGATATAATCTCCTGATATTAGCAGCTGTCGACCTATTGGCCATGAACCCTGATTGGTCCATATGTATTAGGTTAGATATAACTGCAGTCAGCCGGTTTGACAACACCTTAGCCAGAAGCTTCACGTCCGCTGTTAATAACGAGATTGGTCTATATGAGTCTGGAAGCCTCGGATTTTTATCCTCCTTAGGAATTACTACTATTATTGCTTCTCTCATAGATTCAGGCAATACACCTTCCCCCTCCGCCACCTCAAAGACTTTCAATAGTTTGGGTAATAGGATTTCTTCTGTTTATAAATTTCAACTGGTAGCCCGTCTACTCCCGGTGCCTTGTCATTGCTCATGCCATGCAAAGCGCCCTCCAGTTCATCAATAGTAATAGGTGACTCCAGTTTATCTCTATCCGCCACAGACAACACCAGAAGCTCACCTCGCTCAAGAAATGAGTCCACCTCTTCCACCCTCATCTCTCCGCTAGAAGAATATAGTGTGCGATAGAAATCTTTAAAGACCCCAAGGATCTCCTCAACCTCAGTGACCTGTGTCCCCTCCACCGTGTCCATACCATGCACAAATGAACTACTCCTTTGAGCTGCAGCTATGACCGATAATAGGTGACCAACTTTTTCTCCTTCCTCATAAAAATGCAATTTTTGGAATGCCTGCTTCCTTACCGCCTTCTCCAAAAGCATCTTATTAACCTGTTCATGCGCCTGCCTAAAATTTTGCTTCGCGTCTGTAGTATTACTCCGAATTACTTCCAGCTCTACCTTATCTAAGGCCTCCAGGCTATCTTTCTCATCCTGCCTCGTCTGTGTTTTACGTTTACAGATATCCCTGAACAGGAGCCCCCTGAGGTATGCCTTCATCGCATCCCATACCACCATGGGACCATTGCTACCCTCGTTGTGGATAAAGAATTCCCCGAGATCCCATTCTATATTCCCCATATTAATATGACGGATCCATGCTGGATGAAGCTTCCACTCTCCCATCCTTCCCCCTGTCAGGATTCCCCGTCGTATGGACACTAGAATCGGGCTATGATCTGAAATCACTCTTGTCAGATATTGCACTTCGCCTATCATTGCATCCATCATATCACTAGCTAGAGCCATGTCAATGCGGGACAGAGTGTTATGTGAAGCCGAATAACAAGAGAAGCAGGATACCCTCCCATTCCTCACTCGCCAGGCATCCACCATTCCAAGTTCCCCAATAAGAGTGCCAAACGAAGTCATCCAACTATCCTGGATACCTAGAGGTCTACTACTCCTATCCCAGTACAGATCTATCACATTATTGAAGCCCCCCACCAGTAAAAAAAGGGATTACTCCCCCCTTCTCAGAGAACTCCCTTATCTCCCTTAGTTTGGTGCACATATATGGAGGTGGTATATATATTGCAGCTATACACATGAGTCTGCCAAATATTTTACACTTGACAGCCACACACTGTCCCTCTTTATCCACATACACTTCTATCTCTTCATATTGCACAGAGTTATGGATCAGCAGTGATACACCCCTTGCATCGTTGGAAAAGGTGAAATGATAGGCCTTCTGCACCCATCTCCTATTTAAAACATGTGTTGTCTCCTTTGTTAGATGTGTTTCTAGTAGACATATTACTGACGGGTTCTGGTCTTGAACATATTTAATTATTGCCGCTCTCCTAGACCTATCTGATAACCCTCTAATATTCCAACTCAACACCTTAATTCTATCCCCCATTATCTCACCCAGTAAAACCATCAAACCTTGTAGTATCTCCCCATGCTGCCTCTAGCCTACCCCTTTCCCCCCTCCCCCCTGCTCACCTCCCCTCCCGCTCCCCACCACTTCCTGTTTTTGAGTACTCCCGTGAAGCATCGGGTTTTCCAAACCTGGTCCATAATCCCTACTTAATTCCCCCCCACCTCCCTCACCTTCCCCTCTTAGACACATTTTGAAACTCGTCCCTTTTCCAACAATTCTCCACTCCCACCCTTTCTATGTATAATCACATTCCACTCAATCAATATAACAGTAAAATGGCAAACAGTAATTAAACTGGAATCTCAAATTGTAAACACCACCACCGCGCCTAATTAGGCAGTCCCCATGTCCTGCGAAGCTCACATCAAACCCTTTGCATTTCCCCTGCATACTACCTCAATCCCAAAGGGAAGGAGGAAAAAAAAAAAAAAGAAAAAACAAGAAGGGTCACCTGTAAGCTCCTAAGGATGTCGTAGAGCCTCAGCCGGCCTACTCCAACACACTGCAGATTCAGTCAGCTCATTCCTTCAAACGGATCCGCTTTTCGTTTGCGTCCAACCACTGCATGGCTTCCTCCGGAGTTGTAAAAAAGTGCACCCGCTCCAACGCCGTCACTCTTAGCTTTGCTGGGAACATCATTGAGTATTGCACCCCAATCTCTCGCAGGCGCCTCTTTACTCCAGTAAAAGTCATACGTAGCTTTTGGACAGAAATGGAGTAGTCCGGGTATATGGAAATTCTCTGGCCGTCAATCATAAGATCCTCCATGTCTCTTGCCTTTCGCAGTATAGTGTCCCTGTCCCTGTAGTTGAGGAGCTTGGCTAGCATAGTGCGAGGGCCCTTGCCTGCTGGTTGTGGCTGCATCAGGACTCTGTGTGCACGTTCCACGGCATAGATCTTGGATAAGACATTAGCCCCAATTTTTTCCCTAAGCCAGTCTTCTACATATTCAGTGGAGTTTCTTCC
This sequence comes from Anomaloglossus baeobatrachus, assembly GCF_048569485.1. Taxonomy (NCBI): domain Eukaryota; kingdom Metazoa; phylum Chordata; class Amphibia; order Anura; family Aromobatidae; genus Anomaloglossus; species Anomaloglossus baeobatrachus. Next base: position 277,594,401 of record NC_134354.1, on the reverse strand, counting down.
TTCCGCTTTCTCAGGGATGCCGACAATCCTGATATTATTCCTTCTAGATCGATTCTCTAAATCATCGTTTTTTGCCATGATTTCAGCTATCTGCTGTGCAAATGTTTTTTCAGACTTTTGTAGTTTTGTAATATGATCCTCTGTTATCCCCACTCTCTCCTCCACAGCTCCTGTTCTCAGGTCTGCTTTTTTGAGGTCTTTCTTAATGCCAGCAACCTCTGCCTGTAATCCCTTAATTTGCTTTCTCAGGGTAGTCAGAGCTTCTTTACAAAAAGACACCACTGCAAAAACGTCCTTTTAAAGTGGGGTTTTCTGTAGCCTCCTCTGCACTATGTGCTTTCTCCATCTCTCCTGTATTATCTTGCTGCTCTTCACCATCCCCCATCTCATCAGAGCTGGCATTATCTTCCCCCTCCTCTCCTTTCTCACCTCTGTTATCTATATGCTGAAGTGATTTCTCTGGAGTCCAGGCAAACTTCTCCAGCCTTGCTACGACCTGCATTCTTTCTTGACAGGCTGCATTAGCTTTCTCAGCGTCCTCCCTTATCATGCCACCATCTTGAGAGCTGGGGACTTTCCCGCCTCCATTATCTTTTTGCCTGCCACGGACCATGGCAGCGCTCTGCATCCACCAGACTCACACCAGACAAGTCCTCACCACCTTATCTTCCTGACAGCCGGCTGATGCAGTGATAACAGCGGTGATCAAGTATTTATCATGGGTGTTTGCAGGAGAGCTCCACAAACACGTCTCCTCACATTGCCGTCCAGGCCCCCCCCAATTGGTACACTTTATAAGCTGTTTATGTGCACTTCCTTTCAAAATTATTTTTTATTGCATTTATGTTTGGAATCTAATATATAAAGCTGAATGTGTGTATGTATGTATGTATGTATGCATGTGTGTGTGTCCGGGATTGGCATCTGCACCGTCGCAGCTACAGCCACAAAATTTTGCACACTAACATTTCTGGACCCCAAGTGCGTCATAGGCTATGTTGTAAGGCGAAATTTTAACCCCACGAGTTCCAATTTACCGATCAATTTTGCCCCTATCTACATAATGGGGAACAAGTGAAACAAAAACTGTATCTGCACCGTTGCATTTACAATCACGAAATTTTGCACAGATATCTCATGTGACCCAGGGAACATCGTAGACTATGTTTTGACAGGAAAATGTAACCCCGCGCTTTACAGTTACTCTCCAAAAAACATGGCTCCATTAAAGTAACTGGAGCCTGGAACTACAGGCTATTAGTAGGAGCTGTGATTGGTTGCTATAAGAACAAAAGACATTCATAGTATAAGAAGCTTATATGTGAGGAAATAAGATGTTGGTGGGGAGACGGATAGAGAGACAGAGAGAGAGAGACAGACGGTGAGAGAGAGACAGACGGTGATAGAGACAGACGGTGAGAGAGAGACAGACCTGGAAAGAGAGACAGACCTGGAAAGAGACAGACCTGGAAAGAGACAGACCTGGAAATAGAGACAGACCTGGAAATAGAGACAGACCTGGAAACAGACAGACCTGGAAACAGACAGACCTGGAAACAGACAGACGGAACACATTACTTGGCCAATTTAGTTAAATCTGTGTGGAATATCTGTGGTGTTGAAATATATGTTGTGAAATGCTTCTATTAGCTTAGTTTTTGCCTTTTAATAATTACATTTTTATCTATTTGTTCTGTGCTTTTTGTGTGCAGAATACATTTTTGTTAATACATTCTATTTTGTTAACAACAGTTATTAACCCAGGCGAAGCCGGATAGTACAGCTAGTTTTAAATAAAAGTTATGTTATCCGCCTTGCTATGTGTTTGGTAACAACTTTACTTTAAACATGTAAGAACAACACAAACATATGTAACAAATACTACTAGTCGAAACGCGTTGTCGTTTGTTATTTTTTCTCCACCTTGGAGGTATACCTGAGCATTGATGTTTTGTGATTTTACCTGAAATCTTGCAAAAATAAAAATTGGAAATCTTACCTGGCTGGATGATTCACTCCAAAGCATAGGACAAGTTTTTTTCCTTCTTTTAATTGAAGATGTCCAGCGGCAACTGGGATTTAAGTTATCATCCATTGATAATGTGAATCTCTGCACCCGGATACCACTGAATCTGGGTGTGGAGACTGTCAGAATCATTCTTGAGCATATGGGAGAATCTAAACAGTACATAAATTTGGTGAGTGAAGCTCTATCTTTCATCCTTGAAAACAATACTTTTAAATTTGGAGACACATGGTATGTACAACACGGGGGTGTCGGAATGGGCACCCCCATGGCTTACACTTTAGCCAATTTAATCCTGGCTAAATTTGAAGATGACTTATTCTACAATAATATTAACCCGTTCTTACATCATATTAAAACATTTCGGTACGTAGACGACATTTTGATAATATGGGATGGTACAGAAAGTGAGTTCAACGCGTTTGTCATTTTTAAACGACAATAATTGGCATAATATGTTTTTCACTAGAGTCTTTGGAGGGGATTCACTAGAATTTCTCGATATCAAGTTAACTATAAAAGAAAGAAGAATCGCACGAGAAATGTATAGAAAACTGACCTCTGTGAATATGATGCTGTGTCATGACAGAACACATCCCGCTCATATAAAAAGATCTGTACCCTTCAGTCAGTTCCTTTGAATAAGAAGAATCTATATATATAATTGCCTTATTCTGTCTGTCTGTCTGTCTTGCTCCAAAATTGTGTTGTTACAGTGACAACAGTCGGATTGGCCGCTGGGCTCGGCCTGACGCTGTCCCCCCCACAGATTGGCCACTCGACTCGGCCTGGCCCCGCCCCCCGGCCCTCCGCACGCATCACCCGCTCCAGCGTACACCGGCTCCCGGTACACATGTGCAAGGAGCCGGCATACGCTGGCGCCTCGCCCGCTCAGCCCCGCCCCGGCACACGTTGACACGCTCGGTCCCACCCCTGGTGGACATAACTTTGCGATGCTGGGATCGTGACGGAGCCGGTGTACGCTGGTACCCATGATACGCATCGGGTAACTATAGGAAGCGCTTCCCTTAGTTACCCGATGTGTATCATGGTTACCAGGGTACACCGGCTCCCGGTACACATGTGCTGGGAGCCGGTATACACTGACGCCTCGCCCGCTCGGCCCCGCCCCATCCTCTTTCCCCAGAACCACTCCTTCCATTATACTCCTCTTTCCCCAGGACTACTCCTCCTATTATAGTCCTCCTATTATACTCCTCTCTGAGTATAATAGAAGGACTATTATAGCATAGGGGATGGAGCACGATGGGGGGTGTGCAGCATGGAGGATGGAGCACGATGGGGGGTGCGCAGCATGGGAGATGGAGCACGATGGGGTGTGCGCAGCATGGGAGATGGAGCACGATGGGGAGTGTGCAGCATGGGGGATGGAGCACGATGGGGGTGTGCAGCATGGGGGATGTAGCACGATGGCGGGTGTGCAGCATGGAGGATGGAGCACGATGGGGGGTGCGCAGCATGGGAGATGGAGAACGATGGGGGGTGTGCAGCATGGGAGATGGAGCACGATGGGGGGTGCGCAGCATGGGGGATGGAGCATGATGGGGGTGCGCAGCACGGATGATGGAGCACGATGGTGGGTGTGCAGCATGGAGGATGGAGCACGATGGGGGTTGCGCTGCATGGGGGATGGAGCTGGAGGGGGGTGCGCAGCATGTCGGATGGAGCACGAAGGGGGGTGCGCAGCATGGGGGATGGAGCACGATGGGGGTTGCGCTGCATGGGGGATGGAGCTGGAGGGGGGTGCGCAGCATGTCGGATGGAGCACGAAGGGGGGTGCGCAGCATGGGGGATGGAGCACGATGGGGGGTGCGCAGCATGGGGGATGGAACACGATGGGCGGTGCACAGCATGGGGGATGGAGCACGATGGGAGGTGCGCAGCATGGGGGATGGAGCATGATGGGGGGTGCGCAGCATGGGGGATGGAGCACGATGGGGGGTGCACAGCATGGGGGATGGAGCACGATGGGGATGCGCAGCATGGGGGATGGAACACGATGGGGGGTGCGCAGCATGGGGGATGGAGCACGATGGGGGTGCACACCTCCCCCCAAAACACACACACACCGCCACACGCGCACCGCACAACACACCACACACACACTGGGAACCACAAACACCGCCCTACACAGACACCCACACACACAGACAACGCCGCACACACACAACACCCAACACACAAACACAAATATACGCACATACCGCGCAACACATACACATTGCACAAAACATACCTCCCCCAAAACACACACACGCACCCCACACCCACACAAACCGCGCAACACACACAGCACCACACACAACAATGCAGACACATAGCGCTCCACAAACAACGCAACACACACAACGCAACACACAAACAACACCGCTCTCTTACACACCCCCACACCCAGACAACACCCAGAACATTTACAGCGCCCTACACAAACACTTGGCAACTACACACAACAACATCTATATATATATAACAAAAATCATACATTAACTACACAATACATAAATTCTAAAATACCCGATGCGTTAGAATCGGGCCACCTTCTAGTAAACAATAGTGATGTAAGATTTTTAGAACAGGCTTCAGAACTAAAACCTAGGCTACTTGAGAGAGGATACCCCCTGAAAGAAGTAAATGGAGGATGGAGCACGATGGGGGGTGCGCAGCATGGGAGATGGAGCATGATGGGGTGTGCGCAGCATGGGAGATGGAGCACGATGGGGAGTGTGCAGCATGGGGGATGGAGCACGATGGGGGTGTGCAGCATGGGGGATGTAGCACGATGGCGGGTGTGCAGCATGGAGGATAGAGCACGATCGGGGGTGTGCAGCATGGGAGATGGAAAACGATGGGGGGTGCGCAGCATGGGGGATGGAGTACGATGGGGGTGCGCAGGACGGATGATGAAGCACGATGGTGGGTGTGCAGCATGGAGGATGGAGCACGATGGGGGTTGCGCTGCATGGGGGATGGAGCTGGAGGGGGTGCGCAGGATGTCGGATGGAGCACGAAGGGGGGTGCGCAGCATGGGGGATGGAGCACGATGGGGGGTGCGCAGCATGGGGGACGGAACACGATGGGCGGTGCACAGCATGGAGGATGGAGCACGATGGGAGGTGCGCAGCATGGGGGATGGAGCATGATGGGGGGGTGCGCAGCATGGGGGATGGAGCACGATGGGGATGCGCAGCATGGGGGATGGAACACGATGGGGGGTGCGCAGCATGGGGGATGGAGCATGATGGGGGTGCACACCTCCCCCCAAAACACACACACACCGCCACACGCGCACCGCACAACACACCACACACACACTGGGAACCACAAACACCGCCCTACACAGACACCCACACACACAGACAACGTCGCACACACACAACACCCAACACACAAATATACGCACATACCGCGCAACACATACACATTGCACAAAACATACCTCCCCCAAAACACACACACGCACCCCACACCCACACCCACACAAACCGCGCAACACACACAGCACCACACACAACAATGCAGACACATAGCGCTCCACAAACAACGCAACACACACAACGCAACACACAAACAACACCGCTCTCACACACCCCCACACCCAGACAACACCCAGAACATTTACAGCGCCCTACACAAACACTTGGCAACTACACACAAAAACATCTATATATATATATATAACAAAAATCATACATTAAGTACACAATACGTAAATTCTAGAATACCCGATGCGTTAGAATCGGGCCACCTTCTAGTAAACAATAGTGATGTAAGATTTTTAGAACAGGCTTCAGAACTAAAACCTAGGCTACTTGAGAGAGGATACCCCGTGAAAGAAGTAAATAATACGTTAGAAAAAGTGAAAAGTTTAACACCTGAATAGAACACCAAAAAAACCCAGAGCCAAACCATCCTTAGAAAGGTTCAGATTTCATTTTAAATATGGACCCATGGACAATGTAATAAGGTTAGCCATTAAAAAAAAAATTGGCATGTCATTGATAGCGATAAAGACCTGCACGATATAGCATCAAATAAACCTCAAATAACCAATAGAAGAAGCAAAAACTTAGGTGATATGCTAATTAAGAGAAGGTTTATTCCGAAAAAAAACCCTCGTTAGACAGAGTGGGACCTACGAGCAATTTTAAGTGTGGCAACTGTTCGCTTTGCGTATATCACATCACAAGAAAATCGATAAAAATTGGTGACAAATGGCACGTGATAAAGGATTTTATCCCTTGTAGAACAAAATGGGTGGTTTACATAATTTTTTCCCAATGCGGGTTTTACTACATTGGCAAAACCATTAGGCCTCTATATGGGTTAGAGAACAATTTAACTATTCATACTGGGGTAAGAGCGACTCGTCTTATTAAACATATGAATCATTTTCATGCAGGTAACCAAACAGTCCTACACTTTGCTGGACCGGAGAAAATAACTCCACCAACAGCAGGGGGTGACACCCATAAATATCTATTCAGAAAAAAGGCTAAGTGGATAATGGACAGCAAAGTCCTTAGGACAATTAGGATTTAATGATAAAAACGATTTAGTGATTTTTCTATGAATTAATGTAATTGTTCAATGTCATATTAAATTGTTATCCGTGATACGGTTACACACTGGTTTTAATTTGTAACATGTTAGTCCCATGTGTATCCTATAAAAAGAGGGAGGTACTGACGTATTAATTGTGGACCCGTAGAAGCGCCCCTAGTGTGGCGAAATGGCCGTAATCCAGCATGGTTCCGATGTTCCTCCCCCACATGCCTATTTGTTAACACCCGAATAAAGCATAGAAAACTCACCAGGTGAGTGCCTCCAGCCTACTTTTCTTGAGGTTACTGGACCCTTGTACTTGGATAAGCACCTCGGGATTTGCTTACTCGTAGTAGTGGAGGAAGACCGGTGATATACAGGCGTCCGGAGCTCACGAAGAACACCGGCTCGGCTCCTTATTGAAGCAAGAGATTCATGTTTAAACTGCAAGACTGGTAAGCAGTGCCCAATATTTACACTCTTTTTTGGAGGACATTACACAGCAACCTAGGGGACATTTTACAGCAGAATGGGGGATATTATTAAGCAAAATGGGGGATATTACACAGAAGCATGGGAGATATCGTGCAGCGGAATGGGAGTATCACACAGCAGCATTGGGGACATTACATAGCAATATGAAGGAAATTATACGGCAAAATGGGACATTGTTATGATCCGGAACCATGGAAGATCACAATAGATCATTGGGAAAAAGGTGACAAGAGCATTGGCAACTAATCTTCCCACCATCCCCTTAAAATACTAGAAGTAGCTGAGGGGTGAACTAACATCCTATGCACCGCGAACCCAGCCGGAGAACTAGCTATCCTACAGGAAGGAAGGATGAATAACTCTCTGCCTCAGAACTAGACTACAAAAGGTATAGCAAGCCCCCCACATTCAAAGACTACGGTGATTTAGGAAAATACAATACACAGATGGATGCTAGGATTAGCAAAGGTGAGGCCCCACTAACTAAATAGGAAAGGATAGGAAAGAAACTGATGGTGGCCAGAGAAAAACCCTACAAAAACCCAAATACCTGATAGTACAAAAAGATCCTCAGATCGCACGATCTGCACTCCGTCCTATACAGACGCTCTTGCCAAACCAATGAACAGAAACCAGGAACAATTACAAATTCAAGAAGCAACAAATACATGGACTTATAGGAGCAAAAACTCCAAACATAGCTGCAGGGAGCTTCCCAGCTAAGCAACAGAGAGGGAAGATTCCTGCATGCAAATAAACTGACAATAACAACATAATTGACAACCCAAATAAGAACAAAAGAAGAAAACAACTTAAGATAGAACCAAGCACTTATCTGGGGTGGATGTGGTCTGTAGCAAGATGAAAAGGCTGGTGAACTACAGAACAAATGATAACCGGCCCAGACAACTATAAAGCAAAAGCTTAAATAGGCATTGAGTTAGCAATGGAAGCGCCCATTGCTCCAGCACACCTAGTCTCTGTCTAAACCATTCCTGGCCACAAGAGGGAGCCTCGCAGCAGCAAAAGCATAACTGACATTCACAACAGGGCATATTACACAGCAGCATGAAGGAAATTGTACAGCAAAATGAGGCATATTACACAGCTGCATGGGGGATATTACAGAGCAGCATAGGGATATTACACAGCATCATGGTAGACATTGTACAGCAGAATAGAAGTATCACACAACAGCATGGGGGAAATTGAACAGCAGCATGGGCGACATTACGCAGCAACATGAGGCATTATACAGCAGAATGGGGCATATTACATAGCTGCATGGGGGTATCACAGCAGGATGGGGGACATTACACAGCAGCATAACAGACTTTACACAGCACCAAGGCGGACATTATACAGCAGAATGGGGCATATTGCATAGCAGAATGGGGGATATTATACAACAGAATGGGGGACATTAGATAGCAGAATGAGGGATATTACACAGCAGAATGAGGGATATTACACAGCAACATGGCGGACATTACACAGCAGCATGGGGGAAAATTACACAGCAGCATGGTGGATGGGAAAATTACATTGCAGCATGGGAGATATTGTACAGCAGAATGGGGGTATTACACAGCAGCATGGGGGAAATATACAGCAGAATGGTGGATATTACACAGTAGTATGGGAGAGATTACACAGCAACCTGGGAGACATTATACAGTAGACAGGTGGATATTACACAGCAGCATGGGGAATATTACACAGAAACCTAAAGGACATTATACAGCAGAATGGGAGATATTACAGAGCATCGAGAGAGACATTATACAGCAGAATTGGGGATAGTACATAGCATTGGGAACATTATAGAACAGCATGGGTGAAAATTACACAGCAGCATGGGGGACATTACACAGCAGCATTGGGATATTACACAGAAGCATAGGGGATATTACACAGCAGAATGGGGGATATTACACAGCAGAATGGGGGATATTACACAGCAGAATGGGGGATATTACACAGCAGAATGGGAGATATTACACATAAGCATAAGGGACATACAGCAGAAGAGGGGTATAACACAGCAGCATAAGGGACATTACACAGCAGCATAAGAGACATTATTTAGCAGAATAGAGCATATTGCAGTGCAGAATGGGGGATATTACACAGCAGTATAACAGATATTACATACCAGAATGAGAGACATAACACAGCAGCATGTGGCACATTAAATAGCAGTATTGGGGAAAATTACACAGCAGTGTTGAAGATATTATACTGCAGCATGGGTCACATTATGAAGCAGGATGGGGGGAAAAAACACAGCAGCATAGGGGACATTATACTGCAGCATGGGGGACAGGATACTGCAGCATGAGGCACATTATAAATCAGTATGGGGGACATTACACAGCAACCTGGAGGACATTATACAGCAGAATGGTGGATATTACACAGTAGCATGGGGGATATTATACTGCAGCATGAGGCATATTATACAGCAGCATGGGGGACATTACACAGCAACCTGGGGGACATTATACAGCAGAATGGGACATATTACACAGCTGCATGGAGATATTACACAGCAGTATGGGGGATATTACACAGCAGCATGGTAGACATTGTACAGCAGAATGGGAGTATCACACAACAGCAAGGGAAAAATTGCACAGCAGAATAGGAAACATTACGCAGCAACATGGGACATTATACAGCAGAATGGGGCATATTACACAGCTGCATGGGGGTATCACAGCAACATGGCGGACATTATACAGCAGAATGGGGCATATTGCACGGTAGAATGGGGGATAATACATAGGAGCATGAGGGATATTACACAGTAAAATGGGAGACACTTTACAGCAGAATGGGGGTATCTCACAGCAACATGGGAAACAATACACAGCAGCATGGGGGAAAATATACATCAGAATGGTGGATATTACACAGTAGCATGGGGGAAAATATACAGAAGAATAGTGAATTTCTACACAGTAGCATGGAAGAGATTACACAGCAAGCTGGGGGACATTATACAGCAGAATGGGGGATATTACACAGCATCGAGGGTGACATTAAACAGCAGAATTGGGGATCGTACACAGCAGTATTGGGAGCTTTATACAACAGCATGGGTTTAAATTACACATCAACATGGGGGAAATTACACAACAGAATCGGGAATATTACACAGCAGAAATGAGGACATTAGCAGAATGGGGGATATTACACATCAGAATGGGGGATATTACACAGCAGCATGGGGGACATTACACAGCAGCATAAGAGACATTACACAGCAACATGGCCGACATTATCCAGCATAATGGGGCATATTGCAAGGCAGAATGGGAAATAATACACAGCAGCATAAGGGATATTACACAGCAGCATGGGGCACATTATACAGCAGCATGGGGGACATTACACTGCAGCATATGGGTAATTACACAGCAACCTGGAGGACATTACACAGCAGCATGGTGGATATTACACAGCATCACAGGTGACATTATCCAGCATAATGGGGCATATTGCAAGGCAGAATGGGAAAAAATACACAGCAGCATGCGGGATATTACACAGCAGCATGGGGCACATTATACTGCAGCATGGGGGACATTACACAGCAACCTGGCGGACATTATACAGTAGAATAGGAGACATTACACAGCTGCATGGGAGACATTGTATAACAGAATGGGAGTATCACACAGCAGCATGGGGGAGATTACACAGCAGCATAAGGCACATTACACAGCAACCAGGTGGACATTACACAGCAGTATGAAGGATAGTGCACAGCTGTATGGGGGATATTAAACAGAAGCATGGGGGACATTACTCAATAGAATGGGAGACATTATACAGCAGAATGGGAGATATTACACAGCAGCATTGGAAACATTATACAGCAGAATGAGGGATAGTATATAGCAGCATTTAGAACAATAAACAGCAGCATAGGGGAAAATTACAGAGCAGCATGGGGGACATTACACAGCAACCTAGAGGACGTTATACAGCAGAACGGGGAATTTAAAGCAGAATGGAGAATAATACTCAGCAATATGGGACACATTATACAGCAGTATGTGAGATATTGTACAGCAGAATGGGACACATTACACAGCAGCATGGGGGAATATTACACAGCAGCATGCGGGGATATTACACAGCAGAATGGGGGATATTACACATGAGAATGGGGGATATTACACAGCAGCATGTGGGACATAGAGCAGAAAAGGGGTATAACAGCAGCATGGGGGACATTACACAGCAGCATAAGAGACATTACACATCAACATGGCCGACATTATCCAGCATAATGGGGCATATTGCAAGGCAGAATGGGAAATAATACACAGCAGCATAAGGGATATTACACGGCAGCATGGGGCACATTATACAGCAGCATGGGGGACATTACACTGCAGCATATGGGATATTACACAGCAACCTGGAGGACATTATACAGCAGAATGGGAGATATTACACAGCAGCATAGGCGATATTACACAGCAGCATAGGTGACATTATCCAGCATAATGGGGCATATTGCAAGGCAGAATGGGAAATAACACACAGGAGCATAAGGGATATTACACAGCAGAATGGGAGACATTACACAGCTGCATGGGAGACATTGTACAACAGAATGGAGTATCACACATCAGCATGGGGGAGATTACACAGCAGCATAAGGCACATTACACAGCAACAAGGTGGACATTATACAGCAGAATGAAGGCTAGTGCACAGCTGTATGGGGGATATTAAACAGCAGCATGGGGGACATTACTCAATAGAATGGGAGACATTATACAGCAGAATGGGAGATATTACAAAGCAGTGTTGGGAACATTATAGAGCAGAATGAGGGATAGTACATAGTAGCATATAGAACAATAAACAGCAGCATAACGGAAAATTACAGAGCAGCATGGGGGACATTACACAGATGACCTAGATGACGTTATACAGCAGAATGGGGGATTGAAAGCAGAATAGGGAATAATACTCAGAAGCATGGGACACATTACACAGCAGTATGTGAGATATTGTATAACAGAATGTGGGTATCACACAGCAGCATGGGACACATCGTACAGCAGAATAGGGGATATTAAACTGTATCATGGGGGATATTACAAAGCAGAATGGGGATATTAAACAGCAGCATTGGGGATATTACACAACAGCATGGGGAGAAATAACACAGCAGCATGGGAGACATTATACAGCAAAAGAGAGGATATTACATAGCAGGATGGGGGACATTACAGCAGCATGGGGCACCTTATACAACAAAAAGGGGGATAGTACACAGCAGCATTCGTAACATTATAAAGCAGCATGGGGGTATCACACAGCAGCATGGGGTGATATTACACAGCCACATGGGGTGATATTACACAGCAACATGGGGAGATATTGCACAGCAGCATGGGGGATATTACACAGCAGCATGGGTGTCACACGATAGAATGGGGTATCACACAGCACCATGGGAGACATTTTACAGCAGAATGGGGGTTAGTACACAGCAGCATTGTGCAAAATTACACAGCAGCATGGGGGATATTATATAGCAACCTGGGAGACATTATACAGCAGAATGGGGATATTACAAAGCAGAATGGGGATATGGCACAGCAGCATAGGGGATATTACACAGCAGAATGGGGGATATTACACACAGCATGGGGGATATTATACCTCAGCATGGGGGATATTATACAGCAGCATGGGGGATATTATATAGAGGCATGGGAGCCTTTTTGCAGAATGGGGGTATCACACAGCGTCATGGGGGACATTACACAGCACTACTGAGCTGTTCTTATGTGAATATAGCACTGATGTATAACAGTGGTTTGAAACTGCAACACAAGTTTAGGTGTGTCTGTGCTGAGTTCTGCTCACTTCTCATTTGTTCTTCATAAATTATAAAAGGTGCTGTAACCTGACAATTCTGTTTTGAGATCATTTTTTCAGAATAAGCAGGGATGATGAAATAAGAGGCTGATATGTGGAGAAAGAAGCATATTTATCTGATACTATATAAAACAGAATTTCTAATATTTGCCCTCTCTGTGGATTTATGCAAATTTATTAAAACAACCATTACCGATTGTTGGGTGTCAGTACTCTGAAACACCACGCGCACACACTGTGTATTTGTTCAGTATTTTACCTCAGTATTAGGCCACGTGCACACGTTGAGCACTTGATGAGTTTTTTTTAACACAGTATTTGTAAGGCCTCGTGCACACAGTTAGTATTTGGTGAGTTTTTTTATCTCAGTATTTGTAAACCAAAACCAGGAGTTGGACAATCAGAGGGAAAGTATAATAGAAACATGTTACCACCACTTCTGTATTTTTTACTCACTCATGGTATTGGCTACAAATACTGAGGTAAAAAACTCAGCAAATACTGGAGGTGTGCATGTGGCATTAATACTGAGGGGAAAAAAAACCTCACCAATACTGCACATTTGCATGTGGCCTAGGGGTATGTGCGCACCTAATTACTTTTTTTAGATCCAAAAGATGATGCGTTTTTGGCCGCAAAAAACACACAAAAATGCATCCGCGCAAAAACGCATTTAAAAAGCATGCGATTTAAGGACGTTTTGGTACGTTTTTGGCTGCGTTTTTGGTCACTAAATTTTAATGCTTTTTTTTATCAGTGAACAATGCCATTATGCAGACAAAAGGTAAGCTTTAGCTCCAAGCAGGTAGGCTATATATACATTTCTCTTCTGGGCTGTTCATTATGGATTTATGTTCTAGGAGCGTGCCAAAAAAATGTGGATGCATCCACTGATATTTGGACGGGAGGAAAAGGGACATTTTACCTTTCTGTACTGTGATTTAAGGAGGTAAGTTCACTACTCTGTAATTAAACTCAAAATCTATGTATGTTCCGCATATGATTTTTATTTACCCCTTAAACACTTCTCGACAGGCCGATTTTGCGCTTTCCTTTTTTTTTTCTTTTTCACCATTAATCTTCCGAAAGATGTAACTATAAAATGCTATGGATCACGGAATATGGGGTAAAATGTGCGCAACTTTCTTTGGACAAACTTCAGACTTTTTTTTTTTTAAAACCCCTTAGCTAAAAGCTTATTTATGTTTGGTGTCTACGAACTCGCACCGACCTGAGGCATCACACTGACAGATCAAATTTACCATATAGTGAACACAGTGAATAAAATATCTGAAAAACTATAGTGCTATTGCATGTTTTTTCAAATTTTTCCACATTTGGAATTTTTTGGCCAATTGCCTGTACACTATATTGTAAAACTTATGGTTTAACCTGACAGTACAGCTTGTTCCACACAAAACAATCCCTCACATGACCATATTGACTTATAATTAAAAAGTTTTATATATAGTGAATATGGTCATGTTAGAGGTCGTATTTTGCAGAACAAGCTGTACGGTCAAGTTAAACTATGAGTTTTACAATATATTGTACAGGCAAATGTCCAAAAATATCCAAATGTGGAAAAATTTCAAAAAACATGCAATAACACTATTGTTTTTGAGATATTTTATTCACTGTGTTCACTATATGGTAAAACTGATATGCCGGTGTGATGCCTCAGGTCAGTGCGAGTTCGTAGACACCAAACTTCAATAGGCTTTTAGCTAAGGGGTTTAAAAAAAAATCAGAAGTTTGTCCAAAAAAAGTTGCGCACATTTTACCCCATATTCTGTGACCCGAAGCATTTTTATTTTTTGGGATCTATGGCTCAGTGACTCCTTCTTTTTGGCGTCTCAGGCTGACATTTTTAACGGTACAATTTTTTGCACAGATGCTACGTTTTGTGTAGTCCGGTATGTTTTTACATCTCTCCCATATCTAATCTGTATATTTATATCTTCGTGTATACATATATGTATGTAATTCTGTGCTGCAAAATAATATATATATATATATTTTTTTATTTTTTTTTTTTAAAAAGGTATCTAGAAAAATCTATATCATTCTGTCGTATTCTTATCAAAGAGTTTGGTAGACTGCTGTCTCTGCTGTCTCCTGAGCTCAACTACTGTATATGAATACTAGAATGCGCAAGTCAATTTCTGCTGAGGAAAGGCTGCTCCTCACCTTGCGGTAAGTAATTTTATTGACATTGTGTGTGTTGTGGTCACAATAGCTACCTAGACATGTAATCCATGTTTGTAAAATGCAAATCATAACTAACTTTCCCACAGCTTGGCCAAACAATCCCCTCACCTTGCTTGTAGCGTTTACCCACGCCACTGCTATTTTTTTTAATACACTGTCCACAGTTAGATTCATAATGCATTTAATGAGGTTGTGTTCAATCTTCTTGAGCAGGAGATATCTTAATGCGCACCTACACATTACACCGCCATTTTATTGTAATATGAAGAATTTGTTTTTTTGCTGATTTCTGATTCTTTCCTTTTATTTTCAGGTTTTTGGCCACAGGAGAGAGCTACACATCCCTGCATCTCCAGTTTCGTATTGGTAAATCAACCATATCCGAAATTGTGAGGTGCACATGTACCGTGATCTGGCCGAAGTTGCAGCCCATTGTGATGCCCTCCCCAACCGAGGAGACTTGGCTGCAGGTCGCAGCAGGCTTTCAGACTGCAGCCAACTTTCCTAACTGCATAGGTGCCGTTGATGGCAAACATGTGAGGGTTCAACAGTAACCACGATCAGGATCATTCTTCTTTAATTACAAGAAGTATTTTTCTGTGGTCCTCATGGCAGTGGCTGATGCACATTACAAATTTTTTGCCATCGACGTTGGTGCCTATGGTAGTACAGGAGATTTTCGGGTGTTATGAACATCACAGATTGGACTAAAAATTCTGCAAGATTGTGGAACTATCCCAGCCCCACGACCTTTGCCGGGTTCCACAGATTCAGTCCCCTTTGTGATGGTATTGGACGAGGCCTTTCCTTGATTGCCAAACCTGCTGCGCCCATACCCACGGAGGGGACTGAATGGACGATGGAGGATTTTTATTTATCGGCTGAGACATGCACGCAGATATGTGGAGTGCGCCTTTGGAATCATGATTAGTCAGTGAAGGATCTTTCACACACCAATACATTTACAATCTGACACCATTGACGCAGTAATAAAGGCATGCGCTGTTCTCCACATCTACGCTCGGAAATACAGCTCTGAGATAGTTGAGGAAACACAGCAGCCTTTATTTCTGCCAGTCATGAATATGTCTTCTGGACAGCCAACAAACAGTGGTGTTTTGGTGAGAGAGACCTTTGCTGACTACTTCATGAGACCAGAAGGGGCCGTGCACTGGCAGTACTCCTGTGTCGGGGAGGTGTAGCCTGTTCAGCAGTGAAGAATTGACCATATGGGAAAAAGAAGAATGAAAAAAGTTTGTATTAACTAAAAAAAAAAAGTTTGTTCTTTATACATGTTGTCAACTAAAGAAAATACAGAAACAGCAGCATAAAAAAAACCGCAGACTGTTATGTGACGCTTGATTGTGCAAACCATAATATTGGTACAGTTTATAAGCTGTTTATGTGCACTTCCTTTCAAAATTATTTTTTATTGCATTTATGTTTGGAATCTAATATATAAAGCTGAATGTGTGTGTGTGTGTGTGTGTGTATGTATGTATGTGTGTCTGTGTGTATGTCCGGAATTGGCATCTGCACGGTCACAGCTACAGCCACAAATTTTTGCACACTCACACTTCTGGACCCTGAGAGTGTCATATGCTATGTTGTAAGGCAAAGTTTTAACCCCACGCGTTCCAATTTACCAATCAATTTTGCCCCTATCTACATAATTAGGAAAAAGTGAAACGAAAAGTGTATCCGCACCGTCGCATTTACAATCACGAAATTTTGCACAGATACGTCATGTGACCCAGGGAACGTCGTAGACTATGTTTTGACAGGAAAATGTAACCCCGCGCTTTACATTTACTCTCCAAAAACATGGCTAAATTAAAGTAAATGGAGCCTGGAACTACAGGTTATTAGTAGGAGCTGTGATTGGTTGCTATATGAACAAAAGACATTCATAGTATAAGCAGCTTATTTGTGATGTAATAAGATGTCGGTGGGGAGACGGAGAGAGAGACAGACGGTGAGAGAGAGAGACAGACGGTGAGAGACAGACGGTGAGAGAGAGACAGACGGTGAGAGAGAGACAGACGGTGAGAGAGATACAGAGGGTGAGAGAGAGACAGAGGGTGAGAGAGAGACAGAAGGGTGAGAGAGATACAGAAGGGTGAGAGAGAGACAGAAGGGTGAGAGAGAGACAGAAGGGTTAGAGAGAGACAGAAGGGTTAGAGACAGACGGAGAGAGAGAGAGAGACAGACGGAGAGAGAGAGAGACAGACGGAGAGAGACAGACGTTGAGAGAGAGACAGACGGTGAGAGAGAGACAGAAGGGTGAGAGACAGAAAAGTGAGAGAGACAGAAGGGTGGGAGAGAGACAGAAGGGTGAGAGAGAAACAGACGGTGAGAGAGACAGACGGTGAGACCGGCGGTGAGATAGACGGTGAGATAGACAAACGGTGAATGAGACCGACCTGGAAAGAAACAGACCTGAAAAGAGACAGACCTGGAAAGAGACAGACCTGGAAATAGAGACTGACCTGGAAATAGAGACTGACCTGGAAATAGAGACAGACCTGGAAAGAGACAGACCTGGAAAGAGACAGACCTGGAAAGAGACAGACCTGGAAACAGACAGACCTTGAAAGAGACAGACCTGGAAAGAGACAGACCTGGAAAGAGACAGACCTGGAAACAGACAGACCTGGAAACAGACAGACCTGGAAACAGACAGACGGAACACATTACTTGGCCAATTTAGTTAAATCTGTGTGGAATATCTGTGGTGTTGAAATATATGTTGTGAAATGCTTCTATTAGCTTAGTTTTTGCCTTTTAATAATTACATTTCTATCTATTTGTTCTGTGGTTTTTATGTGCAGAATAAATTTTTGTTAATACATTCTATTTTGTTAACAACAGTTATTAACCCGGGCGAAACCGGGTAGTACAGCTAGTTTTAAATAAAAGTTAAGTTATCCGCCTTGCTATGTGTTTGGTAACAACTTTACTTTAAACATGTAAGAACAACACAAACATATGTAACAAATACTACTAGTCGAAACGTGATGTCGCTTGTTATTTTTTCTCCACCTTGGAGGTATACCTAAGCATTGATGTTTTGTGATTTTACCTGAAACCTTGCAAAAATAAAAATTGGAAATCTTACCTGGCTGGATGATTCACTTCAAAGCACTGGACAAGTTTTTTTTCTTCTTTTAATTGAAGATGTCCAGCGGCAACTGGGATTTAAGTTAGCAACCATTGATAATGTGAGTCTCTGCACCCGGATACCACTGAATCTGGGTATGGAGACTGTCAGAATCATTCTTGAGCATATGGGAGAATCTAAACATGGTGAGTGAAGCTCTATCTTTCATCCTTGAAAACAATACTTTTAACTTTTAAACTTGGTGAGTGAAGCTCTATCTTTCATCCTTGAAAACAATACTTTTAACTTTGGAGACACATGGTATGTACAACACGGGAGTGTCGGAATGGGCACCCCCATGGCTTGAACTTTAGCCAATTTATTCCTGGCTAAATTTGAAGATGACTTATTCTACAATAATATTATCCCGTTCCTATGTCATATTAAAACATTTCGGTACGTAGACGACATTTTGATAATATGGGACGGTACAGAAAGTGAGTTCAACGCGTTTGTCATTTTTAAACGACAAAAATTGGCATAATATGTTTTTCACTAGAGTCTTTGGAGGGGATTCACTAGAATTTCTCGATATCAAGTTAACTAGAAAAGACAGAAGAATCGCACGAGAAATGTATAGAAAACTGACCTCTGTCAATATGATGCTGTGTCATGACAGAGCACATCCCACTCATATAAAAAGATCTGTACCCTTCAGTCAGTTCCTTAGAATAAGAAGAATAAACAATAGTGATGTAAGATTTTTAGAACAGGCTTCAGTACTAAAAACTAGGCTACTAGAGAGAGGATACCCCCTGAAAGAAGTAAATAATACGTTAGAAAAAATGAAAAGTTTAACACCTGAATAGAACACCAAAAAAACAACAGAGTCAAACCATCCTTAGAAAGGTTCAGATTTAATTTTAAATATAGACCCATGGACAATGCAATACGGTTAGCCATTAACAAAAATGGGCATGGCATTGAAAGCAATAAAGACCTGCACGATATAGCATCATATAAACCTCAAATAACCTATATAAGAAGTAAAAATTTAGGTGATATGCTAATTAAGAGAATGTTTATTCCGAAAAAAAATCCCTCGTTAGACAGAGTGGGACCTATGAGCAATTTTACGTGTGGCAACTGTTCGCTTTGCGTATATCACATCACAAGAAAATTGATAAAAATCGGTGACAAATGACACGTGATAAAGGCACTTGTAGAACAAAATGGGTGGTTTACATAATTTTTTGCCAATGCGGGTTTTACTACATTGGCAAAACCATTAGGCCTCTATATGGGTTCGAGAACAATTTAACTATTCATACTGGGGTAAGAGCGACTCGTCTTATTAAACATATGAATGATTTTCATGCAGGTAACCAAACAGTCCTACACTTTTCTGGACCGGAGAAAATAACTCTACCAATAGCAGGGGGTGACACCCATAAATATCTATTCAGAAAAAAGGCTAAGTGGATAATGGACAGCAAAGTCCTTAGGATAATTAGGATTTAATGATAAAAACGATTTAGTGATTTTTCTATGAATTAATGTAATTGTTCAATGTCTTATATTAAATTGTTATCCGTGACACTGTTACACATTGGTTTTAATTTGTAACACGTTAGTCCCATGTGTATCCTATAAAAAGAGGGAGGTACTGACGTATTAATTGTGGACCCGTAGAAGCGCCCCTAGTGGTGCGAAATGGCAGGAATCCAGCATGCTTCCGAATTCCCTCCCCCGCATGCCTGTTTGTCTACACCCGAATAAAGCATAGAAAACTCACCCGATGAGTGCCTTTAGCCTGCTTTTCTTGAGGTTACTGGACCCTTGTACTTGGATGAGCACCACAGGATTTGCTTACTCGTAGTAGTGGAGGAAGACCGGTCATATACAGTTGTCCGGAGCTCACGGAGAACACCGGCTCGGCTCCTTATTGAAGAAAGAGATTCATGTTTAAACTACAAGACTGGTAAGCAGTGCCCAGTTTTTCCACTCTTTTTTGGAGGACATTACACAGCAACCTAGGGGACATTATACAGCAGAATGGGGGATATTATTAAGTAAAATGCGGGATATTACAAAGCAGCATGGGAGACATCATACATCGTAGAGCAGAAATGGAGTATCACACACCAGCATGGGGGACATTACATAGCAATATGAAGGAAATTATACAGCAAAATGGGACATTGTTATGATCCGGAACCATGGAAGATCACAATAGATCATTGGGAAAAAGGTGACAAAAGCCTTGGCAACTAATCTGGCCACCATCCCCTTACTAACCATCAACACTAGAAGTAGCTAAGGGCTGAACTAACATCCTATGCACTGCGAATCCAGCCAGAGAACTAGCTATCCTAAAGGAAGGAAGGATGAATAACTCTCTGCCTCAGAACTAGACTGCAAAAGGTATAGAAAGCCCCCCACATTCAAAGACTACGGTGATATAGGAAAATACAATACACAGATGGATGATAGGATTAGCAATGGTGAGGCGCCACTAACTAAATAGGAAAGGATAGGAAAGAAACTGTTGGTGGCCAGAGAAAAACCCTACAAAAACCCAAATACCTGATAGTACAAAAAGATCCTCAGATCGCACAATCTGCACTCTGTCCTATATCAGGCGCTCTTGTCAAACCAATGAACAGAAACCAGGAACAATTACAATTGTAAATTTACATTATAAATTCAAAAAGCAACAAACACATGGACTTATAGGAGCAAAAACTCCAAACATAGCTGCAGGGAGCTTCCCAGCTAAGCAACAGAGAGGGAAGATTCCTGCATGAAAATAAACTGACAATAACAACATAATTGACAACCCAGATAAGAACAAAAGAACAAAACAACTTAAGAAAGAACCAAGCACTTATCTGGGGAAGATGTGTACTGTAGCAAGATGAAAAGGCTGGTGAACTACAGAACAAATGATAACCGGCCCAGACAACCCTAAAGCAAAAGCTTAAATAGGGAGCAAGTTAGCAATGGAAGCGCCCATTGCTCCAGCACACCAAGTCTCTGTGCAATCCATTCCTGGCCACAAGAGGGAGCCTCGCAGCAGCAAAAGCATAACTGACATTCACAACAGGGCATATTACACAGCTGCATGGGGGATATTACACAGCAGAATGGGTGTATCACACAGCAGCATGGGGGACTTTACACAGCAACATGAAGGAAATTGTACAGCAAAATGAGGCATATTACACAGCTGCATGGGGAATATTACACAGCAGCATAGGGGATATTACACAGCAGAATAGGGATATTACAGCAGCATGGTAGACATTGTACAGCAGAATGGGAGTATCACACAACAGCATGGGGGAAATTGCACAGCAGTATGGACAACATGGGGCATTATACAGCAAAATGGGGCATATTACATAGCTGCATGGGGGTCTCACAGCAGGATGGGGGTCATTACACAGCAGCATAAGAGACATTAGACAGCAACAAGGCGGACATTATACAGCAAAATGGGGCATATTGCATAGCAGAATGGGGGATATTACACAACAGAATGGGGGAAATTAGACAGCAGAATGAGGGATATTACACAGCAGAATGAGGGATATTACACAGCAACATGGCGGACATTACACAGCACCGTGGGGGAAAATTACACAGCAGCATGGGGGACATTATACAGCATGGGGGAAAATTACACTGCAGCATGGGAGATATTGTACAGCAGAATGGGGGATATCACACAGCAGCAGGGGGGAAATATACAGCAGAATGGTGGATATTACACAGCAGCATGTGTTATGATCCGGAACCATGGAAGACCACCATAAATCATTGGTAAAAGGTGACAAGAGCATTGGCAACTAATCTGGCCGCCATCCCCTTACTAACCATCACAACTAGAAGTAGCCGAGGGGTGAACTAACATCCTGTGCAACGCGAACCCAGCCGGAGAACTGGCTATCCTGAAGGAAGGAAAGATGAATAACTCTCTACCTCAGAAAATAGATAAAGAATAGCAAGCCCCCCACATTCAAAGACTGCAGTGATATAGGAAAACACAATACACAGATAGATGATAGGATTAGCAAAGGTGAGGCCCCCACTGACTAAAATAGGAAAGGACAGGAAAGGGACTGATGGTGGCCAGAGAAAAACCCTTCAAATTTCCTGATAGTACAAAAAGGCCCTCAGATCGCACGATCTGTACTCCGTCCTATACCAGGCGCTCTTGTCATACCAATGAACAGAAAACAGGAATTATTACAAATTCAAAAAGCCACAAACATATGGACTAATAGGAGCAATACTCCAAACATAACTGCAGAGAGTTTCCCAGCTAAGCAACTGAGAGGGAAGATCCCTGCATGCAAATAAACTGAAAACAACCACAGCAAATGACAAACTCAGATAAGAGTAAAAGAACCAAACAACAAATAGAGCAAAGCACTTTTCTGGGGTAGATGTGGTATGGAGCAGGATGAAACAGGCTGGTGAACAAATAACAACTGACATCCGGCTCAGCCTGCTTTCAGACCAGGATTTAAATAAAGAGAATTAGCAATGGAAACGCCCATTGCTCAACACACCTGGTCTCTGTCCAAACCATTCCTGGCCACAAGAGGGAGCCTTCCAGCAGCCAAAGCATAACTGACTTTCACAACAAGCATGGGAGAGATTACACAGCAACCTGGAGGACATTATACAGCAGAAAGGTGGATATTACACACCAGCATGGGGAATAATACACAGAAACCTGAAGAACATACAGCAGAATGAGAGATATTACACAGCATCGAGGGGAACATTATACAGCAGAATTGGGGATAGTACATAGCATTGGGAACATTATAGAACAGCATGGATGAAAATTACACAGCAGCATGGGGACATTACACAGAAGCATGGGGGATATTACACAGCAGAATGGGGGATATTACACAGCAGAATGGGGGATATTACACATAGGCATTGGGGACATACAGCAAAAGGGGGGTATTACACAGCAGCATAACGGACATTACACAGCAGCGTAAGAGACATTACACAGCACCATAAGAGATATTATTTAGAAGAATAGGGCATATTGCAGGGCAGAATGGGGGATAATACACAGCAGTATAACAGATATTACAAACCAGGATGAGAGACACTACACAGCAGCATGGGGCACATTAAATAGCAGTATGGGGGAAAATTACACAGCAGCATGGAAGATATTATACTGCAGCATGGGGCAGAATATGAAGCAGGATGGGGGAAAAAAACACGGCAGCATTGGGGATATTATGCTACAGCATGGGGGACATTATGCTGCAGCATGGGGGACATTATGATGCAGCATGGGGCACATTATGCGGCAGCATGGGGCACATTATGCTGCATCATGGGGCACATTATGCTGCAGCATGGGGGACATTATGCTGCAGCATGGGGCACATTATGCTGCAGCATGGGGGAAATTTACTGCAGCATGAGGCACATTATACAGCAGCATGGTGGACATTACACAGCAAACTGGAGGACATTATACAGCAGAATGGTGGCTATTACACAGTAGCTTGGGAGACAATATACAGCAGCATGGGGGACATTACACAGCAACCTGGGGGATATTATAAAGCAGAATAGGGGGTATTACACAAAAGAATGGGGGTATCCCACAGCAGCATGCGGGACATTACACAGCAACATGAAGGAAATTATACAGCAGAATGGGGCATATCACACAGCTGCATGGGGGATATTACACAGCAGCATGGGGGATATTACACAGCAGAATGGGAGTATCACACAACAGCAAAAGGGAAATTGCAAAGCAGAATGGGGAACATTATGCAGCAAAAATGGGGAATTATACAGCAGAATGGGGCATATTACACAGCTGCATGGGGGTATTACAGCAACATGGCAGACATTATACAGCAGAATGGTGCATATTGGGGATAATACATAGGAGCATGAGGATATTACACAGCAACATGGGAGACACTGTACAGCAGAATGGGGGTATCACACAGCAACATGGGGGACATTACACAGCAGCGTGGGGGATATTACACAGCAGCATGAGGAAAAATATACAGCAGAATGGTGGATATTACACAGTAGCTTGGGAGAGATTACACAGCAACCTGGGGGACATTATACAGCAGAATTGTGGATATTACACAGCAGCAAGGGGGATATTACACAGCATCGAGGGGGACATTATACAGCAGAATTGGGAATAGTACACAGCAGTATTGGGAGCATTATACAACAGCATGGGTGAAAATTACACATCAGCATAGGGGATATTACACAGCAGAATGAGGGATATTACACAGCAGAATGGGGGATATTAGACAGCAGAATGGGGGATATTACACATCAGAATGGGGTATACTACACAGCAGCATGTGGGACATAGAGCAAAAGAGGGGTATAACAGCAGCATGGGGGACATTACACAGCAACATGGCCAACATTATCCAGCATAATGCGGCATATTGCAAGGCAGAATGGGAAATAATACACAGTAGCATTGTCATGATTGACTCCTGGCTCAGCTGGAGCTGAGCCTTTTTTTTTAGTTTCACCTCTGATGCAAGTCACGTTAGGGGTTATTCCTTTCTGCCTCGTTCTGGAGGTCAGGCTGCTTTATTAGAGCACTGTTTCTCTTGGACTTCGCCAGTGATACTTCTGGCTCTGCTGTGTTCTGCTCTTGAGTGACCTGTTGTCTGCCCTGCCCCCTCCTGACCTCCGTGTTCACCTGACCTGTTAACCTCTTCTGTTGTCTGTTTCCATCAGTGTCTCTCCCGCTGTCTCCCTGTTCGTTCCTTATCTGTTTACCTTTATTCTGTCTTGTCTTCTCACTCCCCCTTGCTTCTAGGCTCTGATTTCCCGGCTACTGACTATTTGCTTCCCTCTGACTACGTTTAGACTTTGCCCTTGTGTACTTACAAGACCTCATGTTGTGACACGGCATTCTGACGATTCTGCCATCTGGTGGGCTTGACTAGTATTACCTCTGCTAGGGAATTCCCAGCTCATACGTTTCCTCCACTTTTACGCCCCCTAGTGGTTTACCAGCTAACTACTTTTTCAGATAGTTTCAGGAATCCTCTCAGTCCCACATTACTGCGCTGTACTGCTATTGTACATCTTAGAGTACAGTGTGACAAGCATAAGGGATATTACACAGCAGTATAGCTAACATTATCCAGCATAATGGGGCACATTGCAAGGCAGAATGGGAAATAATACACAGCAGCATAAGGGATATTACACAGCAGCATGGTGCACATTATACAGCAGCATGGGGGACATTACACTGCAGCATAAGGGACATTACACAGCAACCTGGCGGACATTATACAGCAGAATGGGAGACATTACACAGCTGCATGGGAGACATTGTATAACAGAATGGGAGTATCACACAGTAGCATGGGGGAGATTACACAGCAGCACAAGGCACATTACACAGCAACAAGTGGACATTATACAGCAGAATGAAGGATAGTGCAAAGCTATATGGGGGATATTACACAGCAGCATGGGGGACATTACTCAATAGAATGGGAGACATTATACAGCACAATAGGAGATATTACACAGCAGCGTTGCGGACATTATACAGCAGAATAAGGGATAGTACATAGCATTTAGAACTCTAAACAGCAGCATAAGGGAAAATTACAGAGCAGCATGGGGGACATTACACAGCAACTAGAGGACGTTATACAGCAGAACAGGGGATTTAAAGCAGAATGGGGATTAATACTCAGCAACATGGGACACATTACACAGCAGTATGTGAGATATTGTACAGCAGAAAGGGGGTATCACACAGCAGAATGGGACACATTGTACAACAGAATAGGGGATAATAAACTGCATCATGGGGGACATTACAAAGCAGAATGGGGGATATTAAACAGCAGCATGGGAGACATTATACAGCAAAATGGGAGATATTACACAGCAGCATTGGGGATATTACACAGCAGCATGGGGGATATTACACAGCAGCATGGGGGGATATAACAGCCGTATGGGGGGATATAACACAGCAGCATGAGGGACATTATACAGCAAAAGAGGCGATATTACATAGCAGGATGGGGGGCATTACAGCAGCATGGGGCACCTTATACAACAGAATGGGGGATAGTACACAGCAGCATTGGTAACATTATACAGCAGCATTGGGGTATCACACAGCAGCATGGGGGGGATATTACACAGCAGCATGGGGGGGATATTACACAGCAGCATTGGGGACATTACACAGCAGAATGGGTGTCATACTGCAGAATGAGGGTATCACACAGAACCATGGGAGACATTACACAGCAACCTAGAGGACCTTATACAGCAGAACGGGGGATTTAAAGCAGAATGGGAACTAATACTCAGCAACATGGGACACATTACACAGCAGTATGTGAGATATTGTACAGCAGAATGGGGGTATCAAACAGCAGAATAGGACACATTGTACAACACAATAGGGGATAATAAACTGCATCATGGGGGATATTACAAAGCAGAATGGGGGATATTAAAAAGCAGCATGGGATACATTATACAGCAGCATGGGAGATATTACACAGCAGCATTGGGGATATTACACAGCAGCATGGGGTGATATAACAGCAGTATGGGGGGATATAACACAGCAGCATGAGGGACATTATACAGCAAAAGAGGCGATATTACATAGCAGGATGGGGGACATTACAGCAGCATGGGGCACCTTATACAACATCACACAGTATCACACAGCAGCATGTGGGGATATTACACAGCAGCATGGGGGGATATTACACAGCAGCATAGGGGGATATTACACAGAAGCATTGGGGACATTACACAGCAGAATGGGTGTCATACTGCAGAATGAGGGTATCCCACAGCACCAAGGGGGACATTACACAGCAACATGGGGCACGTTTTACAGCAGAATGGGGGTTAGTACACAGCAGCATGGTGGAAAATACACAATAGCTTGGGGGATATTATATAGCAACCTGGGAGACATTATACAGCAGAATGGGGATATTACAAAGCAGAATGGGGGATATGACACAGCAGCATAGGGGATATTACACAGCAGAATGGGGGATATTATACAGAGGCATGGGAGCCTTTTTGCAGAATGGGGGTATCACACAGCGGCATGGGGGACATTACACAGCACTACTGAGCTGTTCTTTTGTGAATACAGCACTGACGTATAACAGTGGTTTGAAACTGCAACACAAGTTTAGGTGTGTCTGTGCTGAGTTCTGCTCACTTCTCCTTTGTTCTTCATAAATTATAAAAGGTGCTGTAACCTGACAATTCTCTGTTTTGAGATCATTTTGATGTGAGTTATTTTTCAGAATAAGCAGGGATAATGAAAGAAGTGGCTGATATGTGGAGAAAGAAGCATATTTATCTGATACTATATAAAACAGAATTTCTAATATTTGCCCTCATTGTGGATTTATGCACATTTATTAAAACAACCAATACAAGTTGTTGGGTGTCAGTACTCTGAAACACCACGCGCACACACTGTGTATTTGTTCAGTATTTTACCTCAGTATTAGGCCACGTGCACACGTTGAGCACTTGATAAGTTTTTTAATGCAGTATTTGTAAAGCCTCGTGCACACAGTGAGTATTTACTGAATTTTTTACCTCAGTATTTGTAAGCCAAAACCAGGAGTTGGACAATCAGAGGAAAAGTATAATAGAAAGACGTTACCACCACTTCTGTATTTTTTACTCACTCATGGTATTGGCTACAAATCCTGAGGTAGGAAACTCAGCAAATACTGGAGGTGTGCATATGGCATTAATACTGTGGTAAAAAAAATACCCTCACCAACACTGAACATTTGCACGTGGCCTAGGGGTATGTGCGCACCTACCGTATTTTTTGCTTTACAGAGAAAACAGCTGTGGAAAAACAAGCGCAATAGGGTCTTACCCCAATATGTAAGGGGTGGGGAGGGGGGAGTAAAACTACTCACCAATTGTAGTTGTGAAAAGCCACAACTACTGTAATCGCATGTATCAAAAGATCCAGGGCTGCAGCCACCAAAACCGGTAGATAACAGAAAGCACAAGAGAGAGGTGTTTAAAGCCGCGCCAATAGATCACTTCAGGAGATGTTCAGATCAGTGTCACTTTATTGTCATTCAGGTCGACGCGTTTCTGGAGCATCTGCCCCCTTCATCAGGACCACCAGGAATAGAAATAACATCCAATCTGTCTAGGTTAGACGGTACATACAATATATAGACATAGTGACGTCATAGGAACATCCCTCAAAAAGAAAAAACGAGCGGGAAAGGCTGCCACGTTGCAAGTTGTGACGTCCTATATACCCTTAACATACAAGTACACAAAATCACCTGTGTAAAACATATATTTAGTAGATAATTGACCCATATTCCCCTATAAAAGGGACAAACTATTTTTTATTTTTTATTTATAATTCATATAAAATGAAAAAAAACCCTAGAACGTGTATAAAAAACATTTGCTTCTATCTAAGTATAAACCAGTGTGTATCAGACTGATTTCATGTGCTGAACAAGTAAGCGATCTCCCAGAGAAGGGAGAAGAACCCTAGACCTTCTATGTTTTATTTCACCTCATATAGAATGAAGACACGGCATTATCACCTGCCACCACCAGTGATTAACTCTATTTCACCCGACAATTGAAAGCGCAGGTGATGTGAAAGACAGAGGAATAGAAAAATCTTAGAGAACCGCTTCTGATCAGTGAACTCAGATCGCAGTTCAACCAAGGGCAAGACCGTGGGAAAAAATAGAAAGGAGCATGCGCCCGAGCCCCGTCAAGATAAGGAGCCGGCAAAAGTTCACGGGAGGGCAAGAGCGTGGGAACCAAACCCACTGCGCATGCTTAGCCCCTGTGAGTCTATGCGACCCAGCACCAACATAATGCACCCATATGACCCTAGCTATTTGGACAAACCGTGAATATAAACCTGATCACGCAATGATCAGGGTAAAGATATGATCACAACCACACATTCCAATAGTGATTAGACACACATCGAAGCCGAGACATATCTCAAGGCCGCCCGTGATGTGAAAACCGGGAATGAAGTATAAACTCAAATCTAGTACTATATATAAATAAAAGGGGCAGTGTCCACACCCCTACTCAGGACTTCTAGGTATGAACATATGTACAATACACAAACAGAAGTGCATAAGAAAACATGGAAAACACCAAGAAAATATACCCAGGAAATATAATGACCCAGTCGGAAAACCAGGGCAAAGAAGGAAAACCAGAAATCAAATTGTACCACCGCTGCCCTCCACCCGACAGATCCAATGATCGGGGAAGACCAGGGATATAAAAGGGACGTTCAGTAATATATCTGACAGCGACAGACGCTAATTTACCAACCGGAGGAACTTATTTCACACCAGTATAATGAAAGATCGGTCCCCGACAACGGCACCAACTCCAGAAAAAAAGATTTTGATATATATATATAAAGAGACCATGGAGCCCATGTTCTGTTGTAATTCTGTCGGGCCGGACAACATCCATCATGTAAAAAATATATATATAAATCCATAAATACATAAACGCAATAAGGGTATGGTAACCCTATTAAAACTCACATTAAATATAACCATAAAATTATTGCATATAAATAAAACATTCCAACAATAAAAACATGAAAAATCAATTATATTAAAAATATATACATATATATATCAAATTGCCCACTAATTAAAAAATATGTATATGTGTAAAACTCAGTGGAACAGGTCAGTGACCTCATTAAGGCCATGGGGTTTTAAAGTATTAAGTTTATAGATCCAGTATGTTTCTTTTTTGTTTAGGGTCTCCATCCTATTCGTGACAAACGAAGGTATATGCTCAATCGGAGTCACCTTCAAGGAGATTTTCTTATCATCCACCACCGTGCGGAGCTGCCGCCCCACCACCGTGCGGAGCTGCCGCCCCACCACCGTGCGGAGCTGCCGCCCCACCACCGTGCGGAGCTGCCGCCCCACCACCGTGCGGAGCTGCCGCCCCACCACCGTGCGGAGCTGCTGCCCCACCTACACCCCACCTACTGTCTCCTCCCCATAATCCTATAGAATGTAAGCCCGCAAGGGCAGGGCCCTCTTCCCTCTGTACTAGTCTGTCTACTGTAACTTTTACATGTATTTTGTATGTAACCCCCTTCTCATGTACAGCACCATGGAATCAATGGTGCTCTATAAATAAATAATAATAATAATAATAATAATCATGACAAATCGTGGTGTGTCGGGACAAACCATGAAGCATGTACCCTACTTTAATGTTGTGCCTATGCGAATTAATACGATTATGAAGGGCTTGTGTGGTCCTCCCTATATATCGTTTGTTACAGTCACATTCAATTAGATAGATAACATAATCCGATTGACATGTCAGGTGCCCTCGTATAGTAAAATCCATACTTCCAGGGCTACATCCAAAGCTAACCCGCCCATGCTGGATCGACCTACAGCACAAGCAATTTTTGGTGAAACACTTATAGGCCCCCATGGGTTTATGGGTCCCTATACAACTCGGAGGACCCCTTAACCTGCTAGGGGCCAGCTGGTTTTTTAAGGTCAAAGCCCTGCGGAAGGTGACCCCCGGACAGGATGGCAGCACTCCCTTAAGGTACGGGTCATTACATAGTATTGACCAATGTTTCCTTAAAATCCCCTTGATGGCCTCTCCATCACAGCTAAAAGTGGTTAAAAAATTGGATGAAAAACTCCTATTAGTGGTGGTGGGCACTATTCCATCAGACCCATTATTATCCACACCAGAGCTCACATTCCGCCCTTGAAGTCTAGCATCTTGATATGCCTTCTTTACCACCGTAAGTGGATACTTCTTGTCCAAGAACCTCTCTTTTAAAATCTTCGCTTGGTCTTTAAAGTCATCATCTAGCGTACAATTCCTCCTTACCCTTTGATATTGATTTTTAGGGACATTAAGTAGCCACTTATCATAATGGTTACTACTAAAATTACAGACAGAATTACAACAGAACATGGGCTCCATGGTCTCTTTATATATATATATATATCAAAATCTTTTTTTCTTTTTTTCTGGAGTTGGTGCCGTTGTCGGGGACCGATCTTTCATTATACTGGTGTGAAATAAGTTCCTCCGGTTGGTAAATTAGCGTCTGTCGCTGTCAGATATATTACTGAACGTCCCTTTTATATCCCTGGTCTTCCCCGATCATTGGATCTGTCGGGTGGAGGGCAGCGGTGGTACAATTTGATTTCTGGTTTTCCTTCTTTGCCCTGGTTTTCCGACTGGGTCATTATATTTCCTGGGTATATTTTCTTGGTGTTTTCCATGTTTTCTTATGCACTTCTGTTTGTGTATTGTACATATGTTCATACCTAGAAGTCCTGAGTAGGGGTGTGGACACTGCCCCTTTTATTTATATATAGTACTAGATTTGAGTTTATACTTCATTCCCGGTTTTCACATCACGGGCGGCCTTGAGATATGTCTCGGCTTCGATGTGTGTCTAATCACTATTGGAATGTGTGGTTGTGATCATATCTTTACCCTGATCATTGCGTGATCAGGTTTATATTCACGGTTTGTCCAAATAGCTAGGGTCACATGGGTGCATTATGTTGGTGCTGGGTCGCATAGACTCACAGGGGCTAAGCATGCGCAGTGGGTTTGGTTCCGACGCTCTTGCCCTCCCGTGAACTTTTGCCGGCTCCTTATCTTGACGGGGCTCGGGCACATGCTCCTTTCTATTTTTTCCCACGGTCTTGCCCTTGGTTGAACTGCGATCTGAGTTCACTGATCAGAAGCGGTTCTCTAAGATTTTTCTATTCCTCTGTCTTTCACATCACCTGCGCTTTCAATTGTCGGGTGAAATAGAGTTAATCACTGGTGGTGGCAGGTGATAATGCCGTGTCTTCATTCTATATGAGGTGAAATAAAACATAGAAGGTCTAGGGTTCTTTTCCCTTCTCTGGGAGATCGCTTACTTGTTCAGCACATGAAATCAGTCTGATACACACTGGTTTATACTTAGATAGAAGCAAATGTTTTTTATACACGTTCTAGGGTTTTTTTTCTTTTTATATGAATTATAAATAAAAAATAAAAAATAGTTTGTCCCTTTTATAGGGGAATATGTGTCAATTATCTACTAAATATATGTTTTACACAGGTGATTTTGTGTACTTGTATGTTAAGGGTATATAGGACGTCACAACTTGCAACGTGGCAGCCTTTCCCGCTCGTTTTTTCTTTTTGAGGGATGTTCCTATGATGTCACTATGTCTATATATTGTATGTACCGTCTAACCTAGACAGATTGGATGTTATTTCTATTCCTGGTGGTCCTGATGAAGGGGGCAGATGCTCCAGAAACGCGTCGACCTGAATGACAATAAAGTGACACTGATCTGAACATCCCCTGAAGTGATCTATTGGCGCGGCTTTAAACACCTCTCTCTTGTGCTTTCTGGTATTTTTTGCTTTATAAGACGCACTTTTGTTCCCCCAAATTTTAGGGGAAAGTAGAGGGTGCGTCTTATAAACCAAATATACGGATTATATAATGCAGGGTCCAGGGGAGGTGGGGGCCGCTCTGGAGCGGTGCTGGGGGCTGCTGTGGGGGCTGATGGAGGCTGGTGAAGCTGCGAGAGCGAGCCTTTGATCTCCTGGTCCCACTCATATAATATGCACAGCCACTGTCCATCACCGTGGTGCTGAAACCGCACCGTGGTGATGGGCTGGGGGAGCTGCGCATATTATATCTGCCTGTGCTCCCTTTGATCGCACATGCATATGGCCCCCATGCTGCTGCCCATAGTAAAATAAAAAAACTCTTTACTTACCCCCTCCAGCGTGTCTCCCCGGTCTCCCTCCTGGTGCTGTGATCATGCACGCAGAGATTTCACTCTGCTGTGCCGTTCACATGACCGGGACCGTGAACCAGGAAATGCAGGCAGGAGGCAGGAGCTCAACCCCAAGGAGGGGGACACGAGGGAGCACAGAGCTGGAGAAGGTAAGGAAAGTTTATTTTACTAAAAGCAACAGCATGGGGGTGATATCTAACACAGGGTGATGTGTGCCAGCCACAGGGGGCCGTGTGTGCCAGCCACAGGGGGCCGTGTGTGCCAGCCACAGGGGGGCAGTGTGTGCCAGCCACAGGGGGCAGTGTGTGCCAGCCACAGGGGGCCGTCTGTGCCAGCCACAGGGGGCAGTGTGTGCCAGCCAAAGGGGCAGTGTGTGCCAGCCATAGGGGCCGTGTGCCAGCCACAGGGGACCGTGTGCCAGCCATAGACGTGTGCCAGCAATAGGGGACATGTTGCATCACTGGGGGATGTGTGCCAGCACAAGGGGGCTATATTCAATATAAGGTGGCCATATCCAGATTAAGGGGGCTAATTTTAGGATGGGAGGGCTATGAGGGACATATACTCTATATGATTTGTTAGACGGACACTGGCATTATAAGACGGACCCCATTTATTAAAAAAAATTCTCTATTCCTTCACCAAATTTGGGGGTGCGTCTTCTAATCCGGTGCGTCTTATAAAGTGAAAAATACGGTAATTACTTTTTTTAGATCCAAAAGATGATGCGTTTTTGGCCACAAAAAAAACACATAAAAATGCATCCGCAGCAAAAACGCATAAAAAAAACATGCGTTTTTACGACGATTTGGTACGTTTTTAGCTGCGTTTTTGTTAACTACATTTTTATGCTTTTTTTTTATCAGTGAACAATGCCATTAAAGATGGAAGAAAAAAAAAAAAGAGGTCTGATGTCATTTCCTTCTTCAATCTGTTCTCCTTCATTCTCCATTTTGGAAGTAAAGTGTGTGGACGGAGAACAAAATGCCGAGCAATATGGCTCCAATCTGGTTGCCCAAGGCCAAAAGAAATTTACTGTTTGTAATTACAGTACTCAATTTATTGTGGATTGTGGATATGAAGACACAAGGTAAGCTTTAGCTCAAAGTAAGAAGGCTATATATACATTTCTCTTTTGGGTTGTTCATTATGGATTTTTGTTCGAGGAACGTGCCAAAAAAAATGTGGGTGCATCCACTGATACTTGGACGGCAGAAAAAAAAGGACATTTTAACTTGCTGTAAGGTGATTTAAGGAGGTAAGTTCACTACTCTGTATTTAAACTCAAAATCTATGTATGTTCCGCATATGATTTTTATTTACTCGCTAACCCCTTCTCGACTGGCCAATTTTGCGCTTTCCGTTTTTTTTCTATTTCACCATTAATCTTCCGAAAGATGTAACTATAAAATACTGTGGGTCACGGAATATGGGGTAAAATGTGCGCAACATTTTTTGGACAAACTTCAGACTTTTTTTTTTAAAACCCCTTAGCTAAAATAAAAGCCTATTCATGTTTGGTGTCTACGAACTCGCACCGACCTGAGGCATCACATTGACACATCAGTTTTACCATATAGTGAACACAGTGAATAAAATATCTCAAAAATAATAGTGCTATTGAATGTTTTTTCAAATTTTTCCGTATTTGGATTTTTTTGGCCAATTGCCTGTACACTATATTGTAAAACTCATGGTTTAACTTCACAGTACAGCTTGTTCCACAAAAAACAATCCCTTACATGACCATATTGACTTAAAATTAAAAAGTTTTATATATAGTGAATATGGTCATGTGAGGGCTCGTTTTTTTGCAGAACAAGCTGTACGGTCAAGTTAAACTATGAGTTTTACGATATAGTGTACAGGCAAATGGCCAAAAATATCCAAATGTGGAAAAATTTCAAAAAAACATGCAATAACACTATTGTTTTTGAGATATTTTAGTCACTGTGTTCACTATATCGTAAAACTGATGTGTCTGTGTGATGCCTCAGGTCAGTTCGAGTTCGTAGACACCAAACTTGAATAGGCTGACGTTTTTAACAGTACAATTTTTGCACAGATGCTACGTTTTGTGTAGTCCGGTATGTTTTTATATCTCTCCCATATCTAATCTGTATATTTATATCTTTATGTATAAATATATGTATGTAATTCTGTGCTGCAAAATAATATATATAATTTTTTTTTTTTTAAAAAAAAAAAGGTATCTACAAAAATTTATATCATTCTTTCGTATTGCCATCAAAGAGTTTAATCGACTGCTGTCTCTGCTGTCTCCGGAGCTCAACTACTGTAAAAGAATACTAGAATGCAAAAGTCAATTTCTGCTGAGGAAAGGCTGCTGCTCACCTTGCAGTAAGTAATTTTATTGACATTGTGTGTGTTGTTGGTCACAATAGCTACCTAGATATGTAATCCATGTTTGTAAAATGCAAATCATAACTAACTTTCACACAGGTTGGCCAAACAATCCCCTCACCTTGTTTGTAGCGTTTACCCACTCCACTGCTATTTTTTTTAATACACTGTCCACAGTTAGATTCATAATGTATTTAATGATGTTGTGTTCAATCTTCTTGAGCAGGAGATATCTTAATGTGCACCTACACATTACACCGCCATTTTATTGTAATGTGAAGAATTTGATTTTTTGGTGGTTTCTGATTGTTTCCTTTTATTTTCAGGTTTTTGGCCACAGGGGACAGCTACGCATCCCTCCATCTCCGGTTTCGTATTGGTAAATCAACCATATCCGAAATTGTGAGGTGCACATGTACCGTGATGTGGCCGAAGTTGCAGCCCATTGTGATGCTCTCCCCAACCGAGGAGACTTGGCTGCAGGTCGCAGCAGGCTTTCAGACTGTAGCCAATTTTCCAAACTGCATAGGTGCGTTGATGGCAAACATGTGAGGGTTCAGCAGTAACCACGATCAGGATCATTCTTCTTTAATTACAAGAAGTATTTTTCTGTGGCCCTCATGGCGGTGGCTGATGCACATTACAATTTTTTTGCCATCGATGTTGGTGCATATGGCAGTACAGAAGATTCTCGGGTGTTACGAACATCACAGATTGGACTGCAAATTCTGCAAGATTGCGGAACGCTCCCAGCCCCACGACCTTTGCAGGGTTCCACAGATTCAGTCCCCTTTGTGATGGTATTGGACGAGGCATTTCCTTTATTGCCAAACCTGCTGTGCCCATACCCACGATGGGGACTGAATGCACGATGGAGGATTTTTAATTATCGGCTGAGAAATGCAAGCAGATATGTGGAATGCGTCTTTGGAATCATGACTAGTCAGAGAAGGATCTTTCACACATCAATACAGTTACAATCTGACACCATTGACGCAGAAATAAAGGCATGCTGTGTTCTCCACAACTACGCTTGGAAATACAGCTCCAAGGTAGTTGAGGAAACACAGCAGCCTTTATTTCTGCCATTCATGCATATGTCTTCTGGGCGGCCAACAAACAGTGGTGTTTTGGTGAGAGAGATGTTTGCTGACTACGTCATGAGACCAAAAGGGGCCGTGCACTGGCAGTTCTACTGTGTCGGGGAGGTGCAGCCTGTTCAGCAGTGAAGAATTGACCATATGGGAAAGAGAAGAATGAAAGAAGTTTGTATTAACTAAAAAAAAAAAAAGTTTATTCTTTATACATGTTGTCAACTAAAGAAAATACAGAAACAGCAGCATAAAAAAACCCAGACTGTTTTGTGACAGTTGATTGTGCAATCCATAATATTCTTACACTTTATAAGCTGTTTATGTGCACTTCCTTTCAAAATTATTTTTTATTGCATTTATGTTTGGAATCTAATACATAAAGCTGTATGTATGTATGTGTGTCTGTGTGTCTGTCCGGGATTGGCATGTGCACCGTCGCAGCTACAGCCACAAAATTTTCCACACTCACTTCTGGACCCCGAGAGCATCCTAGGCTATGTTGTAAAATTAAATTTTAACCCCACGAGTTCCAATTTACCAATCAATTTTGCCCCTATCTACATAATAGGGAAAAAGTGAAACGAAAAGTGTATCCGCACCGTTGCATTTACAATCACGAAATTTTTGCACAGATACCTCATGTGACCCAGGCAACGACGTAGACTATGTTTTGACAGGAAAATGTAACCCCGCGCTTTACAGTTACTCTTCAAAAAACATGGCTCCATTAAAGTAAATGGAGAATGGAACTACAGGTTATTAGTAGGAGCTGTGATTGGTTGCTATAGGAACAAAAGACATTCATAGTATAAGAAGCTTATATGTGAGGTAATAGGATGTCGGTGGGGAGACGGATAGAGAGACACAGACAGAGACTGAGAGACAGACTGTGAGAGAGAGACGGTCGGTGAGAGAGAGAGACAGAGCTGGAAAGAGAGACAGAGCTGAAAAGAGAGACAGAGCTGAAAAGAGAGACAGAGCTGAAAAGAGAGACAGACCTGGAAAGAGAGACAGACCTGGAAAGAGAGACAGACCTGGAAAGAGAGACAGACCTGGAAAGAGACAGACCTGGAAAGAGACAGACCTGGAAAGAGACAGACAGAACACATTACTTGGCCAATTTAGTTAAATCGGTGTGGAATATCTGTGATGTTGAAATATATGTTTTGAAATGCTTCTATTAGATTAGTTTTTGCCTTTTAATAATTACATTTCTATCTATTTGTTCTGTGTTTTTTGTGTGCAGAATACATTTTTGTTAATACATTCTTTTTTGTTAACAACAGTTATTAACCCGGGTGAAGCCGGGTAGTACAGCTAGTTTTAAATAAAAGTTATGTTATCCGCCTTGCTATGTGTTTAGTAACAACTTTACTTTAAACATGTAAGAACAACACAAACATATGCAACAAATACTACTAGTCAAAACGCGTTGTCGTTTGTTATTTTTTCTCCACCTTGGAGGTATACCTGAGCATTGATGTTTTGTGACTTTACCTGAAACCTTCCAAAAATAAAAATTGGAAATCTTACCTGGCTGGATGATTCACTCCAAAGCACTGGACAAGTTTTTTTCCTTCTTTTAATTGAAGATGTCCAGCGGCAACCGGGATTTAAGTTAGCATCCATTGATATTGAGAGACTCTGCACCCGGATACCACAGAATCTGGGTGTGGAGACTGTCAGAATCATTCTTGAGCATATAGGAGAATCTAAACAGTACATAAATTTGGTGAGTGAAGCTCTATCTTTCATCCTTGAAAACAATACTTTTAAATTTGGAGACACATGGTATGTACAACACGGGGGTGTCGTAATGGGCACCCCCATGGCTTGAACTTTAGCCAATTTAATCCTGGCTAAATTTGAAGATGACTTATTCTACAATAATATTAACCTGTTCTTACGTCATATTAAAACATTTCGGTACGTAGACGACATTTTGAGAATATGGGACGGTACAGAAAGTGAGTTCAACGCGTTTGTCATCTTTAAACAATAATTGGCATAATATGTTTTTCACTAGAGTCTTTGGAGGGGATTCACTAGAATTTCTCGATATCAAGGTAACTATAAAAGACAGAAGAATGGCACGAGAAATGTATAGAAAACTGACCTCTGTGAATATGATGCTGTGTCATGACAGAGCACATCCTGCTCATATAAAAAGATCTGTACCCTACAGTCAGTTCCTTAGAATAAGAAGAATAAACAATAGTGATGTAAGATTTTTAGAACAGTCTTCAGAACTAAAAACTAGGCTACTAGAGAGAGGATACCCCCTGAAAGAAGTAAATAATACGTTAGAAAAAGTGAAAAGTTTAACACCTGAATAGAACACCAAAAAAACCCAGAGCCAAACTATCCTTAGAAAGGTTGAAATTTAATTTTAAATATGGACCCATGGACAATGCAATATGGTTAGCCATTAACAAAAATTGGCATGTCATTGAAAGCGATAAAGACCTGCACGATATAGCATCAAATACACCTCAAATAACCTATATAGAAGAAGCAGAAATTTAGGTGATATGCTAATTAAGAGGTTTATTCCTGAAAAAAAAACCTGGTTAGACAGAGTGGGACCTACGACCAATTTTAAGTGTGGCAAGTGTTCGCTTTGCGTATATCACATCACAAGAAAATCGATAAAAATTGGTGACAAATGGCACGTGATAAAGGAGTTTATCCCTTGTAAAACAAAATGGGTGGTTTACATAATTTTTTGCCAATGTGGGTTTTACTACATTGGCAAAACCATTAGGCCTCTATATGGGTTAGAGAACAATTTAACTATTCATACTGAGGTAAGAGCGACTCGTCTTATTAAACATATGAATGATTTTCATGCAGGTAACCAAAGAGTCCTACACTTTGCTGGACCGGAGAAAATAACTCCACCAACAGCAGGGGGTGACACCCATAAATATCTATTCAGAAAAAAGGCTAAGTGGATAATGGACAGCAAAGCCCTTAGGACAATTAGGATTTAATGATAAAAACGATTTAGTGATTTTTCTATGAATTAATGTAATTGTTCAATGTTATATTAAATTGTTATCCGTGATACGGTTACACATTGGTTTTAATTTGTAACAGGTTAGTCCCATGTGTATCCTATAAAAAGAGGGAGGTACTGAGGTATTAATTGTGGACCCGTAGAAGCGCCCCTAGTGGTGCGAAATGGCCGCAATCCAGCATGCTTCCGATGTCCCTCTCCCACATGCCTGTTTGTCTACACCTGAATAAAACATAGAAAACTCACCCGGCGAGTGCTTAAAGCCTGCTTTTCTTGAGGTTACTGGACCCTTGCACTTGGACGAGCACCTCTGGATTTGCTTACTCGTAGTAGTGGAGGAAGACCGGTGATATACAGGCGTCCGGAGCTCACGGAGAACACCGGCTCGGCTCCTTATTGAAGTAAGAGATTCATGTTTAAACTGCAAGACTGGTAAGCAGTGCCCAATTGTTCCACTCTTTTTTGGAGGACATTACACAGCAACCTAGGGGACATTTTACAGCAGAATGGGGGATAGTATTAAGCAAAATGGGGGATATTACACAGCAGCATGGGAGACATCGTACAGCAGAATGGGAGTATCACACAGCAGCATGGGGGACATTACATAGCAATATGAAGGAAATTATACAGCAAAATGGGACATTGTTATGATCCGGAACCATGGAAGAACACAATAGATCATTGGGAAAAAGGTGACAAGAGCATTGGCAACTAATCTGGCCACCATCCCCTTACTAACCATCAACACTAGAAGTAGCTGAGGGGTGAACTAATATCCTATGCACCGCGAACCCTGCCGGAGAACTAGCTATCCTAAAGGAAGGAAGGATGAATAACTCTCTGCCTCAGAACTAGACTGCAAAAGGTATAGCAAGCCCCCCACATTCAAAGACTACGGTGATATAGGAAAATATAATACACAGATGGATGATAGGATTAGCAAAGGCGAGGCCCCACTAACTAAATAGGAAAGGATAGGAAAGAAACTGATGGTGGCCAGAGAAAAACCCTACAAAAACCCAAATACCTGATAGTACAAAAAGATCCTCAGATCGAACGATCTTCACTCCGTCCTATATCAGGCGCTCTTGTCAAACCAATGAACAGAAACCAGGAACAATTACAAATTCAAGAAGCAACAAACACATGGACTTATAGGAGCAAAAACTCCAAATATAGCTGCAGGGAGCTTCCCAGCTAATCAACAGAGAGGGAAGATTCCTGCATGCAAATAAACTGACAATAATAACATAATTGACAGCCCAGATAAGAACTAAAGAACAAAACAACTTAAGAAAGAATCAAGCACTTATCTGGGGTAGATGTGGTCTGTAGCAAGATGAAAAGGCTGGTGAACTACAGAACAAATGATAACCGGCCCAGACAACCCTAAAGCAAAAGCTTAAATAGGCAGCGAGTTAGCAATGGAAGCACCCATTGCTCCAGCACACCTAGTCTCTGTCCAAACCATTCCTAGCCACAAGAGGGAGCCATGCAGCAGCAAAAGCATAACTGACATTCACAACAGGGCATACTACACAGCTGCATGGGGGATATTACACAGCAGAATGGATGTATCACACAGCAGCATGGGGAACTTTACACAGGAACATGAAGGAAATTGTACAGCAAAATGAGGCATATTACACAGCTGCATGGGAGATATTACACAGCAGCATGGGAGACATTACACAGCAGAATGGTAGTATCACACAGCAGCATGGGGGACTTTACACAGCAACATGAAGGAAATTATACAGCAAAATGAGGCATATTACACAGCTGCATGGGGGATATTACACAGCAGAGTGGGGATATTACACAGCAGAATGGGGATATTACACAGCAGCATGGTAGACAATGTACAGCAGAATGGGAGTATCACACAACAGCATGGGGTAAATTAAACAGCAGCATGGGGGACATTACGCAGCAACATGGGACATTATACAGCAGAATGGGGCATATTACATAGCTGCATGGGGGTATCACAGCAGGATGGGGGACATTACACAGCAGCATAACAGACATTACACTGCAACAAAGTGGACATTATACAGCAGAATGTGGCATATTGCATAGCAGAATGGGGGATATTACACAACAGAGTGGGGGACATTAGACAGCAGAATGAGGGATATTACACAGCAGATTGTGGGATATTACACAGCAGAATGAGGGATATTACACAGCAACATGGCGGACATTACACAGAAGCATGGGGGACATTATACAGCATAGGGAAAAATTACACTGCAGCATGGGAGATATTGTACAGTAGAATGGGGGATATTACACAGCAGCATGGGGGGAAATATACAGCAGAATGGTGAATATTACACAGCAACCTGGGAGACATTATACAGCAGAAAGGTGGATATTACACAGCAGCATGGGGAATATATTACACAGAAACCTGAAGGACATTATACAGCAGAATTAGGGATAGTACATAGCATTGAGAACATTATAGAACAGCATAGGTGAAAATTACACATCAGCATGGGGGATATTACACAGCAGAATGGGAGATATTACACAGCAGATTGGGGGATATTACATAGCAGAATGTGAGATATTACACATAAGCATGGGGGACATAGAGCAGAAAAGGGGTATAACACAGCAGCATAAGGGACATTACACAGCAGCATAAGAGACATTATTTAGCAGAATAGGGCATATTGCAGGGCAGAATGGGGATAGTACACAGCAGTATAACAGATATTACATACCAGAATGAGAGACATTACACAGCAGCATGGGGCACATTAAATAGCAGTATGGGGGAAAATTACACAGCAGCATGGAAGATATTATACTGCAGCATAGGGCACATTATGAAGCAGGATGGGGGGAAAACACGGCAGCATAGGGGACATTATACAGCAGAATGGTGGATATTACACAGTAGCATGGGGGACATTATACAGCAGAATGGGGGTATGACACAGCAGCATGGGGACATTACACAGCACAATGGGGGATATTATAAAGCAGAATGGGGGATATTACACAACAGAATTTGGGTATCACACAGCAGCATGGGGGACATTACACAGCAACATGAAGGAAATTATACAGCAGAATGGGGCATATTACACAGCTGCATAGGGGACATTACACAGCAGCATGGAGGATATTACACAGCAGCATGGTAGACATTGTACAGCAGAATGTGAGTAACACACAACAGCAAAAGGGAAATTGCACAGCAGAATGGGGAACATTACGCAGCAACATGGGACATTATACAGCAGAATGGGGCATATTACACAGCTGCATGGGGGTATCACAGCAACATGGCGGAAATTATACAGCAGAATGGGGCATATTGCATGGTAGAATGGGGGATAATACATAGGAGCATGAGGGATATTACACAGCAACATGGGAGACACTGTACAGTAGAATGGGGGTATCACACAGCAACATGGGGGACAATATACAGCAGCATGGGGGAAAATATACCGCAGAATGGTGAATATTACACAGTAGCATGGGAGAGATTACACAGCAGCCTGGGGGACATTATACAGCAGAATGGGGGATATTACACAGCAGCATGGGGGATATTACACAGCATCGAGGGGGACATTATACAGCAGAATTGGGGATAGTACACAGCAGTATTGGGAGCTTTATACAACAGCATCGGTGAAAATTACACATCAGCATGGGGGAAATAACACAAATGGGGGATATTACACAGCATAATGGGGGATATTACACATCAGAATAGGGGATATTACACAGCAGCATGTGGGACATAGAGCAGAAGGGGGGTATAACACAGCCACATGGGGAACATTACACAGCAGCATAAGAGACATTACACAGCAACATGGCCGACATTATCCAGCATAATGGGGCATATTGCAAGGCAGAATGGGAAAAAATACACAGCAGCATAAGGGATATTACACAGCAGCATGGGGCACATTATACAGCAGCATTGGGGACATTACACTGCAGCATATGGGACATTACACAGCAACCTGGAGGACATTATACAGGAGAATGGGGGATATTACACAGCAGCATGGG
The DNA here is from genome assembly GCF_048569485.1 of Anomaloglossus baeobatrachus. Taxonomy (NCBI): domain Eukaryota; kingdom Metazoa; phylum Chordata; class Amphibia; order Anura; family Aromobatidae; genus Anomaloglossus; species Anomaloglossus baeobatrachus. Next base: position 277,550,666 of record NC_134354.1, on the reverse strand, counting down.
GGATATTACACAGCAGCATGGGGGATATTACACAGCAGCATAGGTGGAATGGAAAAGAGTTATTTCGGTCTGGTGTAGCGCATAAGGAACCACTTGTTGATATTAAATGTTGTACTTTATTAACCCCTTAGTGACGGAGCTAATTTTCACCTTAATGACCAGACCAAATTTTGCAATTCTGACCAGTGTCACTTCATGAGTTTATAACTCTGGAACGCTTCAACGGATCCCGGTGATTCTGAGATTGTTTTTTCGTCACATATTGAACTTCATGTTAGTACCAAATTTAGGACAATATTTTTTGCATTTATTTATGAAAAAAATTGAATTTTGGCAAAATTTTTGAAAATTTAGCAATTTTCAATTTTTTAATTTTTATACCGTTAAACCAGAGATTTCTGTGACACAAAATAGTTAATAAATAACATTTCCCATCAGCACAATTTTGGAAACAACATTTTTTTTTGTTAGGAAGTTAGAAAGTTCAAAGTTTATCAGCGATTTCTCATTTTTACATCAAAATTTACAAAACCATTTTTTTAGGGACCACATCACATTTGAAGTGACTTTGAGGGGCCTAGGTGACAGAAAATACCCCAAAGTGACACAATTCTACAAACTGCACCCCCCAAAGTACTCAAAACCACATTCAAGAAGTTTATTAACCCTTCAGGTGCTTCACATGAACAAAAGCAATGTGGAATGAAAAAAAAGCAAAAATTAAATTTTACCTACAAATGTTGCTCTAACTTAAATTTATTCACTTTTAGAAGAAATAACACAACAAAATGGACCCCAAAACTTGTTACCCACTTTCTTATGAGCGCGCTAATACCCCACATGTGGTCAGAAACCTCTGTTCAGACAAAAGGGAGGGCTCGGAACAGAAGGAGCAATATTTGAATTTTGGAAAGCAAATTTGGCTGAAATAGATTGCGGGCACCATGTTGCATTTACAGGTCCGCTAAGGTACCTAAACAGAAGAAACCCCTAACAAGTGATGCCATTTAGAAAACTAGACCCCTCAAGGCTTTTATCTAGGTGTATATTGAGCAGTTTGAATCCAAGAGTACTTCACAGAATTTGATAAGCTTAGGTTGCCATATTGAAAATTTTCATTTTTTTCACAAAAATGTTGCTTCAGCATCAAATTTCTTACTTTTTCAAGAGACAACAACAAACCGTGGACCCCACAGGTTGTTATCCAATGTCTTATAAGCACAGGGATACCCCACATGTGGCCAAAAACCTCTGTTTGGATAAATGGGAGGGCTTGGAATGGAAGGAGCACCATTTGAATTCTGGAAAAGTTGAAATAAATTACGGGCACCATGTCCCATTTGCAGGGCCCCTTGGGTCCCTGTACAGCAGAAACCCCCCACAAGTGACCCCATTTTGGAAACTGGATTTTATTCAGGAGTATAGTAAGCATTTTGAATCCACAGGTACTTCACAAAAATGTTGCTGTAGCAACAAATGTCTCACTTTTAGGCTGTGGCCATGATCCAGCGACACGGCGTCTAGTATACAGTGTCAGCCTTCCTGCAGAGATGTGAGTGTTGTCCACGGGAGAACGCAGCTGCCCATGCCCAGGATTTGGGTTCAGGCCGCTGTGGAGCTCTATGCTACCTGCAGAGAACACTCATCTCCGCAGCATAAATTGACATGCTGAGGCTCGGGAAGCTGCGCCACACGTCAGTGTATGCTGCGGAGAAAAGAAGCACAGTGGGCACAGGATTTCTAAAAATCCTTCCACTGTGCTTCTACTGCACAACGCAGCGCTATGGACGCAGGGAAAACACTCTGCGCCCAAAACGCTGCAAACCCCGATTGTGGGCACACAGCCTAAAATGCTACAATGGATGAATGGATAGATGTCAAACAAATATAACGTCCCATTCCCCTGCATATTCTAATCTGGCGCCCTTTAGTGCCTTTCATGTGGCACTAAAGGGTGCCTAGCCTTGTATTTAGCCCCCCAAAAAATTAATAATTAAAATAAACGACGTGGGGTCCCCCCTATTTTTGATAGTCAGCTAGGGTAAAGCAGACAGCTGTAGCCTGCAAACCACAGCTGACAGCTTCACCTTGTCTGGTGATCAATTTGGAGGGCTCCCCAGGCGTTTTTTTTTTCCCCCAAATTAGATCACCAGCCAAGGTGAAGCGGACAGCTGGGGTCTGGTATTCTCAGGGTGGGAAGAGCCATGGTTATTGGACTCTTCCCAGCCTAAAAATAGCAGGCCGCAGCCGCCCCAGAAGTGGCGCATCCATTAGATGCGCCAATCCTGGCGCTTCGCTCCGCCCTGGTGCGGTGGCAAATGGGGTAATATACGGGGTTGATACCAGCTGTAATGTCACCTGGCATCAAGCCCTGGGGTTAGTGATGTCACGGCATCTAAACAGATACCCGACATCACTAACCCAGTCAGTAATAGAAATAAATAAAGACAAAAAAAAAAATTATTTGAAAAAAAAACTCCCCGAAACATTCCTCTTTCACCAATTTATTGAAAATAAATAAATTTCGGTCGCTGTAATCCATTTTGGAGGTCCCTCGGCGACTCTGGACCTTCTAGAATATGGGGGGCACGTTCAGGGAACGTATCCCCCATTTTCTGGAAGAGCAAGCTCTCCATGAGCAGTGTGGGTACAGTAATCTGAGAATACTGCACTCACACTGCCCCGGTCCAACCTAGGGCAGAGTGACCTGCAGTAACCTCATTCTAGAATATGAGGGGCACGCTCACAGAACGTACCCCCCATTTTCTAGAACAGCAGTCTCTCCATGTGAGGAGTGTGGCAGCAGATTACCGCACTCACCCTCCTCCGGACCACAGTGCAGCAGCCTGTGCAGCAGCGACGTCAGCGTCCCTGCTTGCAGGGATCCAGCTTACAGCCGCTGTCTGCGCATGAGCCGCCAGCTTTCAAGAAGGAGGCGGCGTGATCGCGGGGACGGACCACCAGCAGCCAGGTAACGTAAAACCGGGGGCTGGGGGTGTGATGGGGGGTGACAGCGGGACCTGGGGACAACTTTCTGCCGCATGTGATGTCACATGCGGCAGAAAGACCAGGATGAATGCGGCCGCGCGCTACTGTGTGCTGCGCGCCGCCATCTTCCACGCTCCGGAGGGGGGAGGGGGGCGGCTCTGGAGAACTGGAGGGGGCTCCGGGGACCAGAGATCTCCGGTGTACCGGAGGAAGGGTCAGGGGGAGGACATTTCCCTCCGATCTGAAATGTTTGATCATTTCAGATCGGAGGGAAATGAATGCAGAGCCGGCGGCGGCGGGAGTTTTCAGCGCGCGTCGGCGCCATCTTGGATTTTCCGGAGGGGATGGGGGGTGTTGGATAGATTTCTCCGGTACCAGGGGCTTTGGGGGCACTAAGGGCTCATATTTATTTCTCATCTGACATGTTTGATCACATCAGATGAGAAATAAATCAATTTTACCGGCCATTTATTTTTTTTTAATGTTGTCGCCGGTATACGGTGTATACCGCCGATCGCATTAACGGGGTCCAGAAAAAACACCCCGATTCATAATCTGGGGGGTCTCAGCTACCCCCGGTAGCTGAAACCCCCGAGATTTTTGGTCGCTGGGGGGCGCTACAGGGTTTTTTCGGGCCGCCGCTTTAAAGTGGCTGAACAGAATAAGTACCCTGTTTTGCCGCCGCTTTAAGTCGTACGGCCGTCGTTATGAGGTTAATTATAAGCTCCTATTAATACAACGTGTTTGAGCAGACAATATGCTTTCATCAGACAATTTTTGTATTTTTTTGTAAATTTTTATAATTTTGTTTTCATATCATTGTGAATGTAAGACCGGACAGGAATGTGATGTTTAGTATTGTCCATTGTCCTTTTTCTGATTGAGAAAAAAGTGGGCTCTATTGAAAGTTTGTTAAAAAATTCGTTAAAAAAGATTCATGAAAAACATTACAGAAAAAAATCCCTAGTGAAATAAATTCTATTAGATGGGGTTTTTTTCTTTCTTTTTTCTCTTTCCCTTGAATCTGTTTACGATTGGGAAATAGTGACAGAGAAATACAGTGATAGCACTAAGATAAAAGAAGATAAGAATAAAAATTTAGATGGAAATAAGAATAATTAAAAACAAACTAGAATTTGGACATATTGGAACTAGTGCTATAGGAGACTGTGTTTAGTCTTCTTTGGGACTTTGATTAGGAAGGGTTAATAGGAGAATTTCTTTGCTGCTCCTTCCAAACCTTTTTTACTGGTTAATGAGGTCCATGTTAGGGTTTCAGCCCTTTTTAATGAGTCCATTTTTTTCTCAGAAGAATTAGAGACGGATTAAGAACTTGGTCGTTCGAAACGCGTCCTCTGTTGGGGCAGTTATTAACATGGACTGTTTTTACAAGTTTGACAAATAAAAGATGAATTTTTAATGAAGATTTTTCCATGGACTTGTTGCTGGAATTTTTTCTTGTTATATGAAATGAGTTCTGCTACCTTCCTTTCCGTGCACGGTCCTGGATAAGCGGTCTCCGGCAGAAAGCAGGTGAGCTGGACAAAGTAAATTTGTTTGTGTCAATATGCTTTCATCAGGTATCTTCCTTATGCGCTACACCAGACTGACTGACACGCTTTCACTGGAGTTGTGTGGGGGCGCACAACCTGCAAAGGTGAGCAGTTCTAAATATCTATCCTAAATCTATCCACGGATGCTTCTCATATTGCGCCTGTCTCTCTATCTCTATTTCATTTATACAGCAGCATAGGTGACATTATCCAGCATAATGGGCATATTGCAAAGCAGAATGGGAAATAATACACAGCAGCATAAAGGATATTAAACAGCAGCATGGGGCACATTATACAGCAGCATGGGGGACATTACACTGCAGCATAAGGGATAATACAGAACGGGGGATTTAAAGCAGAATGGGGAATAATACTCAGCAACATGGGAGACATTACACAGAGATATTGTACAGCAGAGTGAGGTATCACACAGCAGCATGGGACACATTGTACAACAGAAAAGGGGATAACAAACTGCATCATGGGGGATATTACAAAGCAGAATAGGGGATATTAAACAGCAGCATGGGAGACATTATACAGCAGAATGGGAAATATTACACAGCAGCATTGGGAAATTACACAGCAGCATGGGAGGATATAACAAAGCAGCAAGGGGGACATTATACAGCAAAAGAGGCGATATTACATAGCAGGATGGGGGACATTACCGCATCATGGGGCACCTTATACAACAGAATGGGGGATAGTACAAAGCAGCATTGGTAACATTATACAGCAGCATGGGGGTATCACAGCAGCATGTGGGGATATTACACAGCAGAATGGGGGACATTACACAGCAACCTGGAGGACATTATACAGAAGAATGGTGGATATTATACAGTACCATGGGGGACATTATACTGCAGCATGAGGCACATTATACAGCAGCATGGGGGACATTACACAGCAACCTGGGGGACTTTATGCAGCAGAATGGTGGTATGACACAGCAGAATGGGGACATTACAACAGTACAATGGGGGATATTATAAATCAGAATGGGGCATATTACACAACAGAATAGGGGTATCACGCAGCAGCATGGGGGACATTACACAGCAATATGAAGGAAATTATAAAGCAGAAGGGGGCATATTACACAGCTACATTGGGGATATTACACAGCAGCATGACGGATATTCCACAGCACCATGGGAGACACTGTATAGCAGAATGGTGGATATTACACAGTAGCATGGGGGGAAATATACAGCAGAATGGTGGATATTACACAGTAGCATGGGAGAGATTACACAGCAACCTGGGGGACATTATACAGAAGAATGGAGGATATTACACAGCAGCATGGGGGATATTACACAGCATCGAGGGGGACATTATACAGCAGAATTGGGGATAGTACAAAGCAGTATTGGGAGCATTATACAACAGCATGGATGAAAATTACACATCAGCATGGGGGAAATTACACAGCAGAATGGGGGACATTAGACAGCAGAACGGGGGATATTACACATCAGAATTGGGGATATTACACAGCAACATGTGGGACATTACACAGTAGCATAAGAGACATTACACAGCAACATGGCTGACATTATCCAGCATAATGGGGCATATTGCAAAGCAGAATGGGAAATAATACACAGCAGCATAAAGGATATTAAACAGCAGCATGGGGCACATTATACAGCAGCATGGGGGACATTACACTGCAGCATAAGGGACAATACACAGCAACCTGGCGGACATTATACAGCAGAATGGGAGACATTGTATAACATAATGGGAGTATCACACAGCAGCATGGGTGAGATTACACAGAAGCATAAGACACATTACACAGCAACAAGGTGGACATTATACAGCAGAATAAAGGATAGTGCACAGCTGTAGGGGGATATTAAACAGCAGCATGGGGGACATTACTCAATAGAATGGGAGATATTATACAGAAGAATGGGAGATTACACAGCAGTGTTGGCAACATTATACAGCAGAATGAGGGATAGTACATAGCAGCATTTAGAACAATAAACAGCAGCATAGGGGAAAATTACAGAGCAACCTAGAGGGCGTTATACAGCAGAACGGGGGATTTAAAGCAGAATGGGGAATAATACTCAGCAACATGGGAGACATTACACAGCAGTATATGAGATATTGTACAGCAGAGTGAGGTATCACACAGCAGCATGGGACACATTGTACAACAGAAAAGGGGATAACAAATTGCATCATGGGGGATATTACAAAGCAGAATGGGGGATATTAAACAGCAGCATGGGAGACATTATACAGCAGAATGGGAAATATTACACAGCAGCATGGGGAAATTACACAGCAGCATGGGAAGATATAACACAGCAGCATGGGGGACATTATACAGCAAAAGAGGCGATATTACATAGCAGGATGGGGGACATTACCGCATCATGGGGCACCTTATACAACAGAATGGGGGATAGTACAAAGCATGGGGGAAATTACACAGCAGAATGGGGGACATTATACAGCAGAACGGGGGATATTACACATCAGAATTGGGGATATTACACAGCAACATGTGGGACATTACACAGTAGCATAAGAGACATTACACAGCAACATGGCTGACATTATCCAGCATAATAAGGCATATTGCAAAGCAGAATGGGAAATAATACACAGCAGCATAAAGGATATTAAACAGCAGCATGGGGCACATTATACAGCAGCATGGGGGACATTACACTGCAGCATAAGGGACAATACACAGCAACCTGGCGGACATTATACAGCAGAATGGGAGACATTGTATAACATTAATGGGAGTATCACACAGCAGCATGGGTGAGATTACACAGAAGCATAAGACACATTACACAGCAACAAGGTGGACATTATACAGCAGAATAAAGGATAGTGCACAGCTGTAGGGGGGATATTAAACAGCAGCATGGGGGACATTACTCAATAGAATGGGAGATATACAGAAGAATGGGAGATTACACAGCAGCGTTGGCAACATTATACAGCAGAATGAGGGATATTACATAGCAGCATTTAGAACAATAAACAGCAGCATAGGGGAAAATTACAGAACAACCTAGAGGGCGTTATACAGCAGAACGGGGGATTTAAAGCAGAATGGGGAATAATACTCAGCAACATGGGAGACATTACACAGCAGTATATGAGATATTGTACAGCAGAGTGAGGTATCACACAGCAGCATGGGAGACATTATACAGCAGAATGGGAAATATTACACAGCAGCATGGGGAAATTACACAGCAGCATGGGAAGATATAACACAGCAGCATGGGGGACATTATACAGCAAAAGAGGCGATATTACATAGCAGGATGGGGGACATTACCGCATCATGGGGCACCTTATACAACAGAATGGGGGATAGTATAAAGCAGCATTGGTAACATTATACAGCAGCATGGGAGTATCACAGCAGCATGTGGGGATATTACACAGCAGCACGGGGGAATATTACACAGCAGCATGGGGGACATTACACAACAACCTGGAGGACATTATACAGAAGTATGGTGGATATTACACAGTACCATGGGGGACATTACACTGCAGCATGAGGCACATTATACAGCAGCATGGGGGACATTACACAGCAACCTGGGGGACATTATACAGCAGAATGGGGGTATGACACAGCAGAATGGGGACATTACAACAGTGCAATGGGGGATATTATAAATCAGAATGGGGCGTATTACACAACAGAATAGGGGTATCACGCAGCAGCATGGGGGACATTACACAGCAATATGAAGGAAATTATAAAGCAGAATGGGGCATATTACACAGCTACAAGGGGGATATTACACAGCAGCATGGGCACATTAAATAGCAGTATGGGGGAAAATTACACAGCAGCATGGAAGATATTTTATACTGCAGCATAGGGCACATTATGAAGCAGGATGGGGGAAAAAACACGGCAGCATAGGGGACATTATACTGCAGCATGGGGGACATTATGCTGCAGCATGGGGGACATTACACTGCAGCATGAGGCACATTATACAGCAGTATGGGGGACATTACATAGCAACTAGGGGGACATTACAGCAGAATGGTGGATATTACACAGTAGCATGGGGGACATTATACAGCAGAATGGGGGTATGACACAGCAGCATGGGGACATTACACAGCACAATGGGGGATATTATAAAGCAGAATGGGGGATATTACACAACAGAATGTGGGTATCACACAGCAGCATGGGGGACATTACACAGCAACATGAAGGAAATTATACAGCAGAATGGGGCATATTACACAGCTGCATAGGGGACATTACACAGCAGCATGGGGGATATTACACAGCAGCATGGTAGACATTGTACAGCAGAATGGGAGTATCACACAACAGCAAAAGGGAAATTGCACAGCAGAATGGGGAACATTACACAGCAACATGGGACATTATACAGCAGAATGGGGCATATTACACAGCTGCATGGGGGTATCACAGCAACATGGCGGAAATTATACAGCAGAATGGGGCATACTGCATGGTAGAATGGGGGATAATACATAGAAGCATGAGGGATATTACACAGCAACATGGGAGACACTGTACAGTAGAATGGGGGTATCACACAGCAACATGGGGGACAATATACAGCAGCATGGGGGAAAATATACCGCAGAATGGTGAATATTACACAGTAGAATGGGAGAGATTACACAGCAGCCTGGGGGACATTATACAGCAGAATGGGGGATATTACACAGCATCGAGGGGGACATTATACAGCAGAATGGTGGATATTACACAGTAGCATGGGAGAGATTACACAGCAACCGTGTGGGACATTATACAGAAGAATGGAGGATATTACACAGCAGCATGGGGGATATTACACAGCATCGAGGGGGACATTATACAGCAGAATTGGGGATAGTACAAAGCAGTATTGGGAGCATTATACAACAGCATGGGTGAAAATTACACATCAACATGGGGGAAATTACACAGCAGCATGGGGGATATTACACAGCAGAATGGGGGACATTAGACAGCAGAACGGGGGATATTACACAGCAGAATTGGGGATATTACACAGCAACATGTGGGACATTACACAGTAGCATGAGACATTACACAGCAACATGGCTGACATTATCCAGCATAATGGGGCATATTGCAAAGCAGAATGGGAAATAATACACAGCAGCATAAAGGATATTAAACAGCAGCATGGGGCACATTATACAGCAGCATGGGGGACATTACACTGCAGCATAAAGGACAATACACAGCAACCTGGCGGACATTATACAGCAGAATGGGAGGCATTACACAGCTGCATGGGAGACATTGTATAAAATAATGGGAGTATCACACAGCAGCATGGGTGAGATTACACAGAAGCATAAGACACATTACACAGCAACAAGGTGGACATTATACAGCAGAATAAAGGATAGTGCACAGCTGTATGGGGGATATTAAACAGCAGCATGGGGGACATTACTCAATAGAATGGGAGATATTATACAGCAGAATGGGAGATTACACAGCAGCGTTGGCAACATTATACAGCAGAATGAGGGATAGTACATTGCAGCATTTAGAACAATAAACAGCAGCATAGGGGAAAATTACAGAGCAGCATGTGGACATTACAGAGCAACCTAGAGGGCGTTATACAGCAGAACGGGGGATTTAAAGCAGAATGGGGAATAATACTCAGCAACATGGGAGACATTACACAGCAGTATATGAGATATTGTACAGCAGAGTGAGGTATCACACAGCAGCATGGGACACATTGTACAACAGAAAAGGGGATAACAAACTGCATCATGGGGGATATTACAAAGCAGAATGGGGGATATTAAACAGCAGCATGGGAGACATTATACAGCAGAATAGGAAATATTACACAGCAGCATGGGGAAATTACACAGCAGCATGGGTGATATAGCACAGCAGCATGGGAGGATATAACACAGCAGCATGGGGGACATTATACAGCAAAAGAGGCGATATTACATAGCAGGATGGGGGACATTACCGCAGCATGGGGCACTTTATACAACAGAATGGGGGATAGTACAAAGCAGCATTGGTAACATTTTACAGCAGCATGGGGGTATTACACAGCAGCATGTGGGGATATTACCCAGCAGCACGGGGGAATATTACACAGCAGCATGGGGGATATTATACAGCAGCATGGGGGGATATTACACAGCAGCAGGAGGGGATATTACACAGCAGCATGGGAGGGATATTACATAGCAGCATGGGGGATATTACACAGCAGCATGGGGCACATTTTACAGCAGAATGGGGGTTAGTACACAGCAGCATGGTGAAAAATTACACAGTAGCATGGGGGATATTATATAGCAACCTGGGAGACATAAAGCAGAATGGGGATATTACAAAGCAGAATGGGGGATATGACACAGTAGCATAGGGGATATTACACACAGCATGGGGGATATTATACTGCAGCATGGGGGATATTATACAGCAGTATTGGGGATATTATACAGAGGCATGGGAGCCTTTTTGCAGAATGGGGGTATCACACAGCGGCATGGGGGACATTACACAGCACTACTGAGCTGTTCTTCTGTGACTACAGCACTGACGTATAACATTGGTTTGAAACTGCAACACAAGTTTAGGTGTGTCTGTGCTGAGTTCTGCTCACTTCTCCTTTGTTCTTCATAAATTATAAAAGGTGCTGTAACCTGACAATTCTCTGTTTTGAGATCATTTTGATTTGAGTTATTTTTCAGAATAAGCAGGGATAATGAAAGAAGTGACTGATATGTGGAGAAATAATCATATTTATCTGATACTATATAAAAACAGAATTTCTAATATCTGCCCTCACTGTGGATTTATGCAAATTTATTAAAACAACCATTACCACTTGTTGGGTGTCAGTACTCTGAAACAAAATGCGCACACACTGTGTATTCAGTATTTTACCTCAGTATTAGGCCACGTGCACATGTTGAGCACTTGATGAGTTTTTTAACACAGTATTTGTAACGCCTCGTGCACACAGTGAGTATTTAGTGAGTTTTTTACCCCAGTATTTGTAAGCCAAAGCCAGGAGTTGGACAATCAGAGGGAAAGTATAATAGAAACACGTTGCCCCCACTTCTGTATTTTTTACTCACTCATGGTATTGGCTACAAATCCTGAGGTAAGAAACCCAGCAAATACTGGAGGAGGTGTGCATATGGCATTAATACTGAGGTAAATAAAACCCTCACCAACACTGAACATTTGCACGTGGCCTAGGGGTATGTGCGCACCTAATTACATTTTTTAGATCCAAAAGATGATGCGTTTTTGGACGCAAAAAAACACACAAAAATGCATCCGCGACAAAAACACAAAAAAGCATGCTTTTTTACGACGTTTTGGTACGTTTTTAGCTGCGTTTTTGTTCACTACATTTTTATGCTTCTTTTTTTTTACCAGTGAACAATGCCATTAAAGATTGAAGGAAAAAAAAAAAAGAGGTCTGATGTCATTTCCTTCTTCAATCTGTTCTCCTTCATTCTCCATTTTGGAAGTAAAGTGTGTGGACGGAGAACAAAATGCCGAGCAATATGGCTCCGAACCGGTTGCCCAAGGCCAAAAGAAATTTACTGTTAGTAATTACAGTACTCAATTTATTGCGGATATGCAGACAAAAGGTAAGCTTTAGCTCAAAGTAAGTAGGCTATATATACAGTTCTCTTTTGGGTTGTTTATTATGGATTTTTGTTCTAGGAACGTGCCTAATAAAATGTGGGTGCATCCACTGATACTTGGATGGGAAGAAAAAGGACATTTTAACTTGCTGTACCGTGATTTAAGGAGGTAAGTTCACTACTCTGTATTAAAAATCAAAATGTATGTATGTTCCGCATAAGATTTTTAGTTACCCCTTAACCCCTTCTCGACTGGCCGATTTTGCGCTTTCCGTTTTTTTTCTATTTCACCATTAATCTTCCGAAAGATGTAACTATAAAATGCTACGGGTCACGGAATATGGGGTAAAATGTGCGCAACATGTTTTGGACAAACTTCAGACTTTTTTTTTTTTTAAAACCCCATAGCTAAAAGCCTATTCATGTTTGGTGTCTACGAACTTGCACTGACCTGAGGCATCACACTGACACATCAGTTTTACCATATAGTGAACACAGTGAATAAAACCTCAAAACAATAGTGTTATTGCATGTTTTTTCAAATTTTTCCGCATTTGGAATTTTTTGGCCAATTGCCTGTACACTATATTGTAAAACTCATGGTTTAACTTGACAGTACAGCTTGTTCCACAAAAAACAATACCTCACATGACCATATTGACTTAAAATTAAAAAGTTTTATATATTGTGAATATGGTCATGTCAGGGCACGTATTTTGGAGAACAAGCTGTACTGTCAAGTTAAACTATGAGTTTTACGATATAGTGTACAGGCAAATGGCCAAAAATTATTCACTGTGTTCACTATATGGTAAAACTGATGTGTCGGTGTGATGCCTCAGGTCAGTGCGAGTTTGTAGACCCCAAACTTGAATAGGCTTTTAGCTAAGGGGTTTAAAAAAAAAATCAGAAGTTTGTCCAAAAAACGTTGCGCACATTTGACCCCATATTCCGTGACCCATAGCATTTTTAATTTTTGGGATCTATGGCTCAGTGACTCCTTATTTTTGGCGTCTCAGGCTGACATTTTTAACGGTACAATTTTTGCACAGATGCTACGTTTTGTGTAGTCCAGTATGTTTTTACATCTCTCCTATATCTAATCTGTATATTTATATATTTATGTATACATATATGTATGTAATTCTGTGCTGTAAAATAATTATATAAGAAAAACAGAGACCAAGTAGAGCGGACCTCATATTTGTTGTAATATACATGGACCCCATAGAATACATACAAAAACTTGTGAACAAGAAGGGGTATTTATCATGGGGTTTTTTTAAGTAAAACTACTGTACCACAGTTGTGAAAAAGTATACAGTTTTTGTTATTACAAAAAGTGCAAATATCAAAAATCACATGTGATGACAGTTAGTAGTTAGACATACATAGTTAAAATCCAATTAGATGAGACAGAGAGAGAAAAAGGTCCCAGGGAGGGAGACAGACTACCCCTTAACTAAAACTGGTAAGAAAGTAGTATTACTATATCCCGGGGGGGCATATAAGTAACCAAAAGATATCAATAGTATACCCCCTGGGCTAGTGGAGTGATGGAATGTCCATACATTAGACAGTAACCAACAGGATAAGGTCCAGATCAGGGCCTGAATACACCAGTATGTAACACCACCAGAATAATCTCAGAGGAAAAAAAAAATCATATAGTGGTGGGTAAAATGGCACCTGAAGGACCTACCTGTGGTATGTATAGCACCCAGAAAAGGAGTCTGGCAGCCTCACATGTGGATCCGGTCCCGAAACGTGTTTCGCATGTGCTTCAACGGGAGATATAGATAAACAGGATAAATAGAGGCAAGGGGTGGGGACTCACTGGGATAATCACCGCTGTGTCTGGACTCAGCTGAGCGAGCATATCCCTCCGATAGCCGGCACTCGATATGGCTTCCGGGTTCCAGGAAAGCCTCCTGGTGACGTCATACCCAGAAGCCATAGCACCGAGGCCGGATCAAAGTGAGCATGCTCAGGAGTCTGTGACAGCACTGAAAAGCGCTCTCCATCTTAAGTCCTGGCAGCAGTATGGGCAACAAGCACAATTCATGTAATCACAGTAATTTTATATAGAATTGCACATAGTTAGTATCAGTGGTGTCTGGTAGTTTGGTAGGCAGGCAAAGATACATAATTAAATATAGAGCTCCTTGTAATTATAGTAAACAATCCAAAATAGCATAGAGCCACAGCACTCATCTTAAGTCCTGGCGAAAGTAAGGGCAGGGAGCATAGTTCATGTCACCATAGCAATCTTAGTCAGACAGCCACACTAATACCATAAGACATCCACAAGGTGGCACCAGTGGTGTCTGGCCATTGATAACACAGATTAGAAATTGTGCTCATTGCAGTCACTAGTAAAGTTCACAGTGAACACAGAGATTACTACAAATCCTCCAGGACTTCTGGATATCCAGTCCACATTGTCCATCCCTCATACAGATGGCATATACTCCACCGCAGGCAAAGAAATGAAAAAAGACTAAAGAAAAAAGATACAAAGATAAGAATCAATATGGATCACTGCTAAAAATAATATATACCATGAAGGCATAGGAAAACCGATGTCAGGACTTGCAGCATAAGATAAATATCAATACAGAGGAACACTAATAGAATGGTCATAATAAAATAAAACAAAATAAAAGGAGACAACAAAGGAATACCTCTATGTACCCAAACAGGTAGAGATAATACTAATATAGGGAAGTCCCTTATCTAAACCCGTTGGGAGATGGCCATACCAAGTAAGCCAAAGAGGAGGTCAGAAATAGCCATAGTGCAAATAAAGCAGGGGGATGTAAAAATTAGTACTCAAGAACAGAAAAAAAAATAATAATAATAATAATAATAATTATGTGCTATAGGAAGGGTGAGAATGAAAGCCTCTCATTTAACCCGTCAGGGGCAACTGTCCCAAGCCGAAAAATCCACTGGGCTTCTCGTTGTGACAGTCGCTTCATAAGGTCGCCCCCACGTATGCCCATATGTATCTTGTCAATTCCACAAACTACTAAGCTCGATGGATCGCAATTATGTTTGAGCTTGAAGTGGCGTGGTAATGTCTTCAGGGACTCCATGGACTCCACTTCAGCTGCCGTCGCAATATCACGTACATGTTCACGTGTTCTCCTACGGAGTTCACGTGAGGTTAGTCCGATGTATATCAGTCCACACCCACATATGGCATGATACACGACTCCAGCAGTACTGCACGTAATGTAGTGACGAATCTCATACTGTCCGCTGGAGTTCGCCGCCAAAAAAGTGGTGGTCCGTCTGATATTGCGGCAGGCGAGGCAAGAGCCACAGGGGAAGCAACCCCATTTGGGGCGACTTGTATGAAAGGGCAGACCTGATTTTGAAATATAGTGGCTATGAACCAGTAAATCGTTCAGGCTTCTGCCCCGTCTGGCAGTCATGAGTGGGCGATCAGAGACCACCTTTCTTAGCACAGGAACTGTCTTTAGCACCCCCCAATGCTTCACAAAAATCTGTTGTGTCATGCCACTGGCTATTGTAAGGGGAGATGAATCGAGTGGCTCCAGAGGATGATGATGAGCTGCGACTGACATAGGCAAGGGACAAGAGACTATTTCTGTTGGTGCCTTTTGCTCTCTGGTATCCTTTCTTAATCCTCCTCTGGCTATACCCACGCTCCGCGAATCTCTCCCGCATATCCACCGCCTGTTGTTCAAAGAGTTCATCAGTCGAGCAGATCCGTCTAAGACGTAGGAACTGCCCGACTGGAATTGATCGTATGGTTGACCGTGGATGACTAGATCTAGCATGCAGGAGAGAATTCACAGACGTGGATTTCCTAAAGATGTCCGTTGCCACCGCAACATCTTCCATCACCGAAATCCTTAAATCCAGGAAGTCGATGGTCCGAGTATGGTGCTGGCAAGTGAGGTGGATATTGTAGCTGTTGGAGTTCAGCTGACGCACAAAATCCTCGAGTTCGAGACCGGTACCCCCCCAAATGACAAAAATATCGTCGATATAGCGAAGCCAGCACTGCGCATGGGAGCTAGCAATAATGCCCTCCTCAAAAACCTCCCTCTCCCAATAACCAAGGAAGATGTTGGCATAAGAGGGGGCACATGCCGCCCCCATCGCAGTGCCGCATCGCTGGAGGTAGTACCGGTCATCGAAAACGAAGAAGTTGTGCGTGAGCATGAACTCCAACAGCTCAAGGACCAGAGAGTTCAAGGGTGGATTCCAACAGCTCATCCCGAGAAAGTATTGCAGGCCGTGTTGATGGTAAATACTGGTATAAAGAGCCTCCACGTCCAAAGTCACCAGCAAAATCCCACCCTCCACATATAGTCCATCCAGTCTCCTCAGGACGTCAGAAGTATCTCCGACATAGGAGGGCAGCATCTCCACAAGTAGATGCAGATAGAAATCAATGAATTTGCATACCATATCGCTTAGCCCTCCAATGCCAGAGACCATTGGACGCCCTGGTGGACTGGTCGGATGTTTGTGAATTTTAGGAAGTAAGTAGAAGGTGGGTATCACCGGGGACCTTGGTAGGAGGCCATCCAGTACCTTTCTCGGGATTATGCCTAGGTCAAATGCCCTCTCCAAGATCAGTCGCAGCTCAATCAAAAACTTACTAGTGGGGTTGGAGGGGAGAGTGGTGTATGAATCCTTATTCCTAAGTTGTTTATTAGCCTCCTTAACATAGGCTTCCTTTCACCAAACCACCACATTGCCCCCCTTATTGGCCGCCTTAAAAATAACTCCCTCCATAGACTGGAGCTCCCGTAGAGCCACTCTAAGTCTATGTGGGAGATTGGAACAACTCCTCCTGGTGGAGAGGGTTCGTAAATCGCTCACCACCAGGTCATGGAAAATCTGGAGTTGTGGGCAGAGCGACAAGGGGGGGAAAATGGTGGACTTGGGCATAATGTCTGTAGGAAAAAGGTTAGCAACAGCACTCTCACCCTCTGTCTCCAAATCCCCCAAATCCTGAAGAACCACTCGATCCACGTCCACAGAAGAGGTATCTTGAGTCTTGCTAGTATGAATCCTGCGGAGATTGAGTTTTCGCAGCAAGAGGTTCAGGTCTCTAGTTACTGCAAATAAATCAAAAATAGAGTCAGGAACAAAAGATAAACCAAGTTTCAAGACTTCAATTTGGTCATGGGAGAGTCGTATATTGGTCAGGTTTGTTACCTCCATGTTACGTGTTTCACCATTTCTGGTGAGTTCTTCGCCTCTTTTCCCTGTTGTCAAAAGATAATTTAGGGGGCGTTTTGGTGGCTCTTGGCCCTTAGCTCTTGCAGTTGTTGCCCTAGTAATAGTACCCATAGGGAGATTACCAGTACAAGACCCTTCCTCACATGATGAAATTGAAGACATGGAAACAGAGCCAGACATAGTGGGCTTTCTCTTCTTTTTAGTAGATTGCCCCTTCCACCTGTATACCAGCTTGTTTTTATAATCAGAAACGTCTCTCTGGTACTTCTTGGACTTGACAGATAGTATATCTTTCTCCCATTTTGAGAATTCCTTATCTATAGATTCATAGAATTTTTTTAAAAAGTCAGCATTCACCAGACCTGATAGCTTCTCCTGCGACCGCCCAATCTCCGCTTCCACCTCCTGGATGGATTCATCATTCTGTTGGATGAGTAGTTGCATAAACACACTAGAACAACCAGTGGCTGCCGCCTCCCATTGTTGCTTAAAAGCCTCACTGGTGACGTTAAAAGAGGGAAATACTTGGATCCTCAACCCCCTGGGGATTAAATCCTTCTCCAAATATTTTTGCATAAATGACCGGTTCCACCACAATCGTATTTTTTTATTAAAAAGCAATCTCATGCTACTCGTCAAGACATCGGCCTCCATAGACTTCGGGTCAGAGGCCACAACCTCCTCTGTCTAAAATAATTGATTAAGTTTATCCTGCCATGCCTTTTCGCGTGACAACTGATCCATATTGACACCCGGTCGTATCTCTGTGAAAAGACACAGGAAAACAATATTAGAAAAACAGAGACCGAGTAGAGCGGATATATATATATATATATTGTTTAAAAAAAGGTATCTAGAAAAATTTATATCATTCTGTCGTATTCCCATCAAAAATTTTGATCGACTGCTGTCTCTGCTGTCTCCTGAGCTCAACTACTGTATATGAATACTAGAATGCAAAAGTCAATTTCTGCTGAAGAAAGGCTGCTCCTCACATTGCGGTAAGTAATTTTATTGACATTGTGTGTGTTGTTGGTCACAATAGCTACCTAGATATGTAATCCATGTTTGTAAAATGCAAATCATAACTAACTTTCACACAGCTTGGCCAAACAATCCCCTCATCTTGCTTGTAGCGTTTACCCACGCCACTGCTATTTTTTTTAATACACTGTCCACAGTTAGATTCATAATGTATTTAATGACATTGTGTTCAATCTTCTTGAGCAGGAGATATCTTAATGCGCACCTACACATTACACGGCCATTTTATTGTAATATGAAGAATTCGTTTTTTTGCTGGTTTCTGATTGTTTCCTTTTATTTTGAGGTTTTTGGCCACAGGAGAGAGCTACGCATCCCTGCATCTCTGGGTTGGTATTGGTAAATCAACCATATCCGAAATTGTGAGGTGCACATGTACAATGATCTGGCTGAAGTTGCAGCCCATTGTGATGCCCTCCCCAACCGAGGAGACTTGGCTGCAGGTCGCAGCAGGCTTTCAGACTGTAGCCAACTTTCCTAACTGCATAGGTGCCGTTGATGGCAAACATGTGAGGGTTCAGCAGCCACCACGATCAGGATCATTCGTCTTTAACTACAAGAAGTATTTTTCTGTGGTCCTCATGGCGTTGGCTGATGCACATTACAATTTTTTTGCCATCGACGTTGGTGCATATGGTAGTACAGGAGATTCATGGGTGTTACGAACATCACAGATTGGACTGCAAATTCTGCAAGATTGCAGAACGCTCCCAGCCCCACGACCTTTGCCGGGTTCCACAGATTCAGTCCCCTTTGTGATGGTATTGGACGAGGCCATTCCTTTATTGCCAAACCTGCTACGCCCATATCCACGGAGGGGACTGAATGCACGACGGAGGATTTTTAATTATCGGCTGAGACGTGCACGCAGATATGTGGAGTGCGCCTTTGGAATCATGACTAGTCAGTTAAGGATCTTTCACACACCAATACAGTTACAATCTGACACCATTGACGCAGTAATAAAGGCAGTGTTCTCCACAACTACGCTCGTAAATACAGCTCCGAGGTAGTTGAGGAAACACAGCAGCCTTTATTTCTGCCAGTCATGAATATGTCTTCTGGACGGCCAACAAATAGTGGTGTTTTGGTGAGAGAGACCTTTGCTGACTACTTCATGAGACCAGAAGGGGCTGTGCATTGGCAGTACTCCTGTGTCGGGGAGGTGCAGCCTGTTCAGCAGTGAAGAATTGAATTGACCATATGGGAAAGAGAAGAATGAAAGAAGTTTGTATTAACTTAAAAAAAAAAGTTTGTTCTTTATACATGTTGTCAACTAAAGAAAATACAGATACAGCAGCATTAAAACAAAACAGACTGCTATGTGACAGTCGATTGTGCAAACCATAATATTGGTACACTTTATAAGCTGTTTATGTGCACTTCCTTTCAAAATTATTTTTTATTGCATTTATGTTTGGAATCTAATATATAAAGCTGAATGTGTGTATGTATGTATGTATGTATGTATGTATGTATGTATGATGTGTGTCTGTGTGTATGTCCGGGATTGGCATCTGCACCGTCGCAGCTACAGCCACAAATTTTTGCACACTCACACTTCTGGACCCCGAGAGCGTCATAGGCTATGTGTAAGGCGAAATTTAAACCCCACGCGTTTCAATTTACCAATCAACTTTGCCCCTATCTACATAATTAGGAAAAAGTGAAACGAAAAGTGTATCCGCACCGTCGCATTTACAATCATGAAATTTTGCACAGATACTTCATATGACCCAGGGAACGTCGTAGACTATGTTTTCACAGGAAAATGTAACCCCACGCTTTACAGTTACTCTCCAAAAGACATGGCTCCATTAAAGTAAATGGAACCTGGAACTACAGGTTATTAATAGATGCTGTGATTGGTTGCTATAGGAATAAAAGACATTCATAATATAAGAAGCTGATATGTGAGGTAATAAGATGTCGGTGGGGAGACGGTGAGAGAGACAGACGGGGAGAGAGACAGAGACGGGGAGAGAGACAGAGACGGGGAGAGAGACAGAGACAGTGAGAGAGACAGACGGCGAGAGAGACAGAGACGGCGAGAGAGACAGAGACGGCGAGAGAGACAGAGACTGCGAGAGAGACAGAGACGACGAGAGAGACAGAGACGGCGAGAGAGACAGAGACAGTGAGAGAGACAGAGCTGGAATGGGACAGAGCTGGAATGGGACAGAGCTGGAATGGGACAGAGCTGGAATGGGACAGAGCTGGAAAGAGACAGAGCTGGAAAGAGACAGAGCTGGAAAGAGACAGAGCTGGAAAGAGACAGAGCTGGAAAGAGACAGAGCTGGAAAGAGACAGAGCTGGAAAGAGACAGACGGAACACATTACTTGGCCAATTTAGTTAGATCTGTGTGGAAAATCTGTGATGTTGAAATATATGTTGTGAAATGCTTCTATTAGCTTAGTTTTTGCCTTTTAATAAATACATTTCTGTTTGTTCTGTGGTTTTTGTGTGCCGAATAAATTTTTGTTAATACATTCTATTTTGTTAACAACAGTTATTAACCCGGGCGAAGCCTGGTAGTACAGCTAGTTTTAAATAAAAGTTATGTTATCTGCCTTGCTATGTGTTTGGTAATAACTTTACTTTAAACATGTAAGAACAACACAAACATATGTAACAAATACTACTAGTCGAAACGCGTTGTCGTTTGTTATTTTTTCTCCACCTTGGAGGTATACCTGAGCATTGATGTTTTGTGATTTTACCTGAAACCTTGCAAAGATAAAAATTGTAAATCTTACCTGGCTGGATGATTCACTCCAAAGGACTGGACAAGTTTTTTTTCTTCTTTTAATTGAAGATGTCCAGCGGCAACCGGGATTTAAGTTAGCATCCATTGATATTGAGAGTCTCTGCACCCGGATACCACAGAATCTGGGTGTGGAGACTGTCAGAATCATTCTTGAGCATATGGGAGAATCTAAACAGTACAGAAATTTGGTGAGTGAAGCTCTATCTTTCATCCTTGAAAACAATACTTTTAAATTTGGAGACACAAAATATGTACAACACGGGGGTGTCGGAATGGGCACCCCCATGGCTTGAACTTTAGCCAATTTAATCCTGGCTAAATTTGAAGATGACTTATTCTACAATAATATTAACCCGTTCTTACGTCATATTAAAACATTTTGGTACACAGACGACATTTTGATAATATGGGACGGTACAGAAAGTGAGTTCAACGCGTTTGTCATTTTTAAACATCAATAATTGGCATAATATGTTTTTCACTAGAGTCTTTGGAGGGGATTCACTAGAATTTCTTGATATCAAGTTAACTAGAAAAGACGGAAATATCGCACGAGAAATGTATAGGAAACTGACCTCTGTGAATATGTTTATGTGTCATGACAGAGCACATCCCGCTCATATAAAAAGATCTGTACCCTTCAGTCAGTTCCTTAGAATAAGAAGAATAAACAATAGTGATGTAAGCTTTTTAGAACAGGCTTCAGAACTAAAAACTAGGCTACTAGAGAGAGGATACCCCCTGAAAGAAATAAATAATACATTAGATAAAAGGACATTTTTGTGTACTCACCGTAAAATGTCTTTCTTGGAGCCTTTCATTGGGGGACACAGACCGTGGGTTATATCTTGTCTCCAGGGGAGGCTTGACACTAGGTTTGAAAAAAAGTGTTAGCTCCTCCTCCCACAGCATATAACCCCAGCTAGGCAGGAAACTAGCTCAGTTTGGTGTAAAAGCAGTAGGAGAAGGACAACCAAAACCACAAGGGTGGGAGCTGTGTCCCCCAATGAAAGGCTCCAAGAAAGACATTTTACGGTGAGTACACAAAAATGTCCTTTCCTTTCTCACCTTTTCATTGGGGGACACAGATAGTGGGACGTGCCAAAGCAGTCCCTGGGTGGGAACTGAACTATTAACAGTGTAGAACATCAGCCTAAGAGCTGACTAACAACTGCAACTGCAGGGAACACATAACAAACACTGTCAAAAAACCGAGCAGTGGCCACTTATAAATGGGCCACTGCCGCCTGAAGGACTTGTCTTCCAAGAGCAGCATCCGCGGAGGCATGCGTATGCACTCTGTAGAATTTTGTAAACGTGTGCACACTGGAGCAGGTAGCGGCCTTGCAAAGTTGGGCCGCCGAAGCCTGATGGCGGATAGCCCAGGAGGCACCCACTGCTCATGTAGAGTGGGCCCGCACAGATTGAGGAGGAACAACACCTCGTGTTTTGTAAGATTCACACATGGCAGTCCTGATCCATCGAGAAATCGTGGATTTGGAAGCCCGGTCGCCCTTTTTGTGTCCTTCTGAGAGGACGAAAAGGGCATCGGACTTGCGCAATGGCGCTGTTCTGGAGATGTAGATCCACAGAGCCCTGACAAGATCGAGAGTGTGACGGGCTTTCTCAAAGGAGTGGACCGGGGCCGGGCAGAATGACGGCAACACAATGTCCTCGTTCAGGTGGAAAAAGGATACGATCTTCGAAAGGAAGGCGGGGGAAGGCCGAAGGACCACCTTATCATGATGGAATATCAGGTAAGGTGAGCGACAGGACAGAGCTGCCAGTTCGGACACTCGCCTGATAGAGGTAAGAGCGACTAAAAAGGCAACTTTCCAAGACAGCCGTTGAAGAGAGATTTCTCTCAAGGGTTTGAAAGGTGGAAGCTGTAGTGCTCCGAGAACCAAATTCAGATCCCAGGGATCTAAGGGGTGACAATAAGGGGGGACCAAATGCGCCACCCCTTGAAGAAAGGTATAAGGTATGGACCTGAGGGCGAGAAGCCAGCTGCTTCTGGAAAAAAATTGACAAGGCAGAAACTTGTCCTTTAAGGGTATTGAGAGCAAGACCCGAGTCCATACCGTCTTGCAAAAAGGCAAGAACATTAGGGATTGAAAAGGTCAGGGGCGACCGATTATGACGGTCACACCAGGACTGAACTACCCTGGAAGAAAGATGAGACCTGGCTAGAATCAAGGATACAAGCACCACGCCATCAAATGCAGCTGTGCTGTATTCTGGTGGAATATTGGACCTTGCGACAGAAGATCCGGGCGGTCGGGAAGACGCCAGGGAGTGTCGCCGAGAAGGTGGAGGAGCTCTGGAAACCAGGCTCTTCTGGACCAGTCCGGGGCCACGAGGATCACCGGGATTCCCTCCGATTTGATTTTCTTGATTACTCTCGGAATGAGAGGGAACGGAAGGAAAACATATGGCAGGCGAAACTGCGACCACGGGAGAACTAGAGCGTTGGAGCCGAGCGCTAGCGGGTCTCTCGACCGGGATACGAAGGGATGTACTTTGGCATTTAGCCGAGACGCCATGAGGTCCACATCTGGGAGCCCCCAACGAAGAGTGATCTGATGGAACACCTCGTCGTGGAGGGACTATTACCCTGCCACTAGACCTTGCCTGCTGAGAAAGTCTGCGGCCCAGTTGTCTATCCCCGGAATATGGGCAGCTGAAATAATGGGAATGTGCATCTCTGCCCAAAGAAGAATCCTGGAGACTTCTTTCATCGCTGCCCTGCTGCGAATTCCTCCCTGACGGTTGACGTAAGCCACAGCCGTGGCATTGTCTGACTGGATCCGAACCGGGAGGCCCAGAAGCAAGGGTTGAAAGGTCTGAAGGGCCAGAAATATGGCCCTGATCTCCAGAACGTTGATATGAAGGAATCGCTCGGGGTGAGACCAGCGTCTGTGAGCATTGTGGTGGAGAAACACCGCCCCCCAGCCTAACAGGCTGGCATCTGTCATGACTACGTGTCAGTGGACAGGGCAGAAGGACTTCCCCTGAGATAGGGATGAGACCTGAGTCCACCAGACGAGGGAGCTGAGGGCAGTCTGAGATAAGCGGACTGACCGGTCTAGAGAGGCTGGATTCTTGTCCCAAGAGGACAGAAGATCCAATTGCAGAGGGCGCAAATGGAATTGGGCAAACGACACGGCTTCCATGACTGCTACCATCTTGCCTAACACTCTCATCCCACTCCGGAGGGATGGGTAACGGCGGGAGCGGAGGGATTGGGTGGCCCGGATCAGGGAAGACCTCTTGTCTTCTGGAAGAAAAACCCCGGGCCTGAACCGTGTCTATCAGCATACCTAAAAAGGTGATGCGCTGATGAGGAATGAGGGATGACTTGTTGAGTTGAGAAGCCACCCTAGCCTTGAGAGCGTGTCTGGGAAAATTTGCACGCTTTCTGAGCAAACTTGAGGAGAGCTCCCCTTGACAAGTAGGTCGTCCAAATAGGGAACGACCAGAACGCCTCTGGGGTGCAAAATGGACATGATGGCCGCCATGACCTTTGTGAAGACCCGAGGCGCAGTAGCCAGTCCAAAGGGAAGGGCCCTGAATTGGAAATGATGGTGTCCTACGGCAAAACGAAGGAACCGTTGATGCGATACACATATGGGAATGTGTAAATAAGCATCTTGAATGTCTATGGAAGCTAGGAATTCTCCCGGTTCTATAGCAGCTAGTACGGCTCGCAATGATTCCATTCGGAAGGTCCGAATCCGTACGGACCTGTTTAGCCTTTTGAGGTCCAGGATAGGACGGACAGAGACATCTTTTTTGGGGACGACAAAGAGGTTTGAATAGAAACCTTTGCCGTGCTGTTCCAGGGGCACTAGAATGATAACGTTTGCTTTCTGTAAAGAGGCTATGGCCTGAAATAAGGCCTGGCTTTGCGTTGTGGACTTTGGAAGCCGAGAACGCAAAAACCTGTTGGCCGGTAGGGAATGGAAACCGATCTTGTAACCTGAGGTGACGATTTCTCGAACCCAAGCATCGTGAGTATGGTCTAGCCAGATATCCCGAAAAAGCAGAAGCCGCCCTCCAACAGGAGTCGGCTCTGAGGGGTACCTGGCGTCATGCTGAAGGGGCCTTCGCGGGGCGAGGTCCCTTGGGTTTAGATTGCCTGGAGTGTGAACACCAGGAAGAGTCCCTTGAGGGACCGGATCCCCGATCTGAGCGTTGCGACGACCCCTGTGATGGTTTTTGGGGGGCGGGCCGAAAGGACTGCCTGCGCCAAGAAGACCTTAAAATTTTTGGATACAGGCCGCTTTTGTGGTAGAATGGTACTTTTACCACCCGTCGTCTCAGATATAAGCTTGTCCAGGGATTCTCCAAACAGACGAAGACCCTGGAAGGGGAGTGTGGACAGGGACTTCTTGGAGGCACTGTCCGCGTTCCATATCTTTAGCCACAGGACTCTGCGGGCAAAAAACAGCGTTGGCTGCCGCTAGGGCTGACAAACTAGCTGCATCTAAGGAGCCGTGAAGCAAGTAATTAGAGGCTAGAGAGAACAAATCAAGGATCTCAAGAGCCTCTGAAGGAATATTGCAAGAGCGAAGCAACTTGCGCAAGTTCCTACTCCACACACTCATAGCTCTCGCCACCCATGTCAAGGCAAACAGGGGGCGCAGAGAGGAGCTGGAAGCCTGGAAAATAGATTTGACCGCAGCATCAATTGCGCGGTCAGACGAGTCCTTGAGAGACGCGGTGTCTGAGACAGACATAACCGTGTGTTTAGCCAGCCTGGATACTGGCGGATCCACAACAGGGGGTACTGACCAGAGCTTAACCAGTTCCGATGGAAAGGGATAAGCGAATGAAGAGGAGGATTTTTTATTAAACCTCCTATCAGGGTGATCCCACCGTTTTAGATATGATTTGATGAAAAATCGGATCCCGGGCAAAGGACTTAGGAGGCTCCTTGGCCCGCTTGATTGCCGACTGAGAAGTCGGGTCCGAAGGCTGATCAGAAATCAACAGAGAGTGATTGACAGCCGAAATTAATGTGTCTTCCATATGTCTAGACTCAGAAGGGACATCTGAATCAGAGTCAGAGTCTTGGGAATCGTGACTACTAAAGGTCATGGAGCCTGAGTCAGACTGATCATCGTCCGAGTCGGACGAGACGTAACGGTCGCAATGGCGCCTTTTGGAGACAGCCTTTTTACGTACTGGGAATGAGACACCAGATGAAAGCGGGCTCCCCTGGGGGAGCTGAGCCGGGGGTAGGCTGTGAGAGCCTGTGGAAGGCTGGGATATATGAGCGGCCAGGTCATCTAACCTCTTAGACATTAGAAGAGCCCAGACAGGAATAACGTCATCAGACTGGGGTACTGCCTGGATAGTGGCCGCAGCCAAATCCACAAACTGCACGACCTCCTGGTCCGGCAGCGGAGGCTGTTGTGACATGGTAATAGGGGCATCGCAGCCCCGGCATAGTGGATAGCTTCGGCCATTACAAAAACGAGCATCCACAGGTGGTACAAGCATAGTACAGGTCCGTAGAGGATGCCTGGGAAGCTTTATCACCCTTGCGGTTACGCATGTCAGCAACAGTTCCACAATAAGTACAGTGAGCCTCTAGCAGTATTATAAAGGGACTGCTGTGGGTGAGGAGCTGCTAGCAGTATTATAAATGACTGCTATGCAGAGCCGGTATATACCGAGTAAAGTAGCACACACTGTCAAAAAGTCAGTATATACCTACAGGCACAGTTAGTATATACTGCTAAAAGCTGATATACACCGCCAGCCAGCAGACACACACCGCTAGAAAGAAAGCGATATACCACTGAGCAGAACGGTATATAGTGCTGCAGAATCGCAGAGCCAAGGAGGCGATCTCACCCGTGTCTGCTCCCCACACGTAATGGCGTCCAGTGTTCTCTGGCAGCATGGAGGGGAGAGACGGCCCACTAGAGGGAGCGGCTACTAGAGCAGTGGAGGGGATGTTGCTAGAATGCAGGCCGACGCCGGGAGCTAAATTTATGATGCTTCCCCGGGAACACGGCCTGCATCACCCCACCGGCGCCTTTCCAGGCGGTGGTTTGGATGCAGGGAACTGACTCGTCGGCTCCCTACCTGCTCCTGGCTCTGTCTGAAGACGCGTCGGTCCTGGGATGCGGGGATCTCGGGGACGCATCTTCGGCTCAAGGCTGAAGCAGGTTCTCGGCTCTGCTAGCTCTCTGGAGCTACCTTTGTGAAGTGTTTCCAGGGAGCCTGGAGGGGTACGCAGACCCGACCACTTGGGCGCGAGGGAAGACTGACGGCTTGTGCACGCCAGGTTTCCTCTACCCGTACACGGGGGGAACGGGGGTGGCAGGGCACCCTGGTATTGCCCCTATCAAAAATAGAATGAATAAGAAAAGAAAAACAAAATAAAAAGTAAAAATAAGCTGGCCTGAGGCACCTCTGGTGGAGCTCAGTCCAGACCTGTCAGCCTCCCTGCTGACACTAGGAAAAAACTGAGCTAGTTTCCTGCCTAGCTGGGGTTATATGCTGTGGGAGGAGGAGCTAACACTTTTTTCAAACCTAGTGTCAAGCCTCCCCTGGAGACACCATATAACCCACTGTCTGTGTCCCCCAATGAAAAGGCGAGAAAGGAAGTGAAAAGTTTAACACCTGAATAGAACACCAAAAAACCCAGAGCCAAACCATCCTTAGAAAGGTTCAGATTTAATTTTAAATATGGACCCATGGACAATGCAATACGGTTAGCCATTAACAAAAATTGGCATGTCATTGAAAGCGACAAAGACCTGCACGATATAGCATCAAATAAACCTCAAATAACCTATAGAAGAAGCAAAAATTTAGGTGATGATATGCTAATTAAGAGGTTTATTCCGAAAAAACACCTGGTTAGACAGAGTGGGACCTACGAGCAATTTTAAGTGTGGCAACTGTTCGCTTTGCGTATATCACATAAGAAAAATCGATAAAAATTGGTGACAAATGGCACGTGATAAAGGATTTTATCCCTTGTAGAACAAAATGGGTGGTTTACATAATTTTTTGCAAATGCGGGTTTTACTACATTGGCAAAACCATTAGGCCTCTATATGGGTTAGAGAACAATGTAACTATTCATACTGGGGTAAGAGCGACTCGTCTTATTAACCCCTTAACGACCTTTGACGTACTGGGTACGTCATGGTGACATGGTGCTAAACGACCCATGACGTACTCAGTACGTCATGGCGAAATCGCGGTCCCGGAGCCCCGGGGAGTGAAATTTGTTTAATTAAACGGTAGATTCGGGAAGGAGGGGACCTCTGCCTGACCTCAGGAGGGTGGTGCCTTCTCCCCGAACCTACAGAGGCTGTGATTGGCTGACGAACGCCGCTCATCCAATTACAGCCACTGTAATGTTCCAGCCATTGAAAACGGCTGGAACATTGAAATCCAGCCCTGATCAGTGTTGCTGTAGCACTGGCCATTGGCTGGAGCTGGGTGATCGATGCTTCACCCGCCCCCAGCTCTGATTGGAGAGACCGGTCTTGTGACCGCTCTCTCCAATCAATGTGGATCTGCGGCCTGTGACCGTCCCTGGAAGCCGAGGAGAGCGGTAAGTTGCTGTCCCCGCTGCCTGCCCCTGTCCCCGATCGCCCCGCCGCTGCTCCCGATCCACCGCTGTCCCCGCCGCTGTCTCCGATCGCCCCGCCGCTGCTCCCGATCCACCGCTGTCCCCGGCGCCACGCTCCTGATCCACCGCTGTCCCCGGCGCCATGCTCCCGCTCCACCGCTGTCCCCGCCGCTGCTCCCGATGCACCGCTGTCCCCGCCGCTGCTCCCGATGCACCGCTGTCCCCGCCGCCGCTCCCGATCCACCGCTGTCCCCGGCGCCACGCTCCCGATCCACCGCTGTCCCCGGCGCCACGCTCCCGATCCACCGATGTCCCCGGCGCCACGCTCCCGATCCACCGCTGTCCCCGGCACCATGCTCCCGATCCACCGCTTTCCCCGGCGCCTTGCTCCCGCTCCACCGCTGTCCCCGCCGCCGCTCCCGCTCCACCGCTGTCCCCGACGCCACGCTCCCGATCCACCGCTGTCCCCGGCGCCATGCTCCCGATCCACCGCTGTCCCCGCCGCCGCTCCCGATCCACCGCTGTCCCCGGCGCCATGCTCCCGCTCCACCGCTGTCCCCGCCGCCGCTCCCGATCCACCGCTGTCCCCGGCGCCATGCTCCCGCTCCACCGCTGTCCCCGCCGCCGCTCCCGATCCACCGCTGTCCCCGCCGCCATGCTCGCCACTGTCCCCGCCGCCGTCGCACCCACCTTTTTCAGCCGCTGCTGCCCCCGAATCGGCCCCCACTGTTCCCGATCGGTGGTCGCCGCCTCCTTCATCGGCTGCCCCTTCTCCATCGCCACACCTCCTATCCCTCCATGTGCTGCAAGCCACCCTCCCCCCACGTGGGGGGAGGGTGGCTTGCAGCACATGTGGGGGGAGGGTGGCTGGCTTGCAGCACATGTGGGGGGAGGGTGGCTGGCTTGCAGCACATGTGGGGGGAGGGTGGCTGGCTTTCAGCACATGTGGGGGGAGGGTGGCTGGCTTGCAGCACATGTGGGGGGAGGGTGGCTGGCTTGCAGCACATGTGGGGGGAGGGTGGCTGGCTTGCAGCACATGTGGAGGGAGGGTGGCTGGCTTGCAGCACATGTGCTGCAAGCCACCCTCCCCCCACATGTGCTGCAAGCCACCCTCCCCCCACATGTGCTGCAAGCCACCCTCCCCCCACATGTGCTGCAAGCCACCCTCCACCTACATGTGCTGCAAGCCAGGAGGTGTGGCGATGGAGAAGGGGCAGCCGATGCATCCACTGCAGTGGATGATGTGATGCGAGACTCGTGCATTGCTCTCACGTTTGGCACTGGTCTTAGTGGCAGGCGCTCATTTTTTTTTTTTTTTTACTGATGTCTGTATTTTTTATTTCGCCAAACTAATTGTTTTTGTATGGGGGGGTCTAGTTTCCAAAATGGGATCACATGTGGGGGAGCTCCATTGTTTAGGCACCTCAGGGGGTCTCCAAATGAAACATGGCGTCTGCTAATAATTCCAATCAATTTTACTGTGAAATGGCGCTCCTTCTCTTCTGAGCCCCGCCGTACGCCCAAACAATTGATTTCCACCACATATGAGGTATCGTCGTACTCAGGAGAAATTGCACAATACATTTTATGGTGCATTTTTTCCTGATACCCTTGTGGAAAAAAAAGCTACCTGTTTGAAAAAACAATTTTGTGGTAAAAAAAAGAATAAAATATTTTCACGGCTGAACATTACAAACGTTTGTGAAGCCTCCAGGGGTTCAAAGTGCTCACTAAACAGCTAGATAAATTCCATGAGGGGTCTAGTTTCCAAAATGGGGTCAATTGTGGGGGAGCTCCATTGTTTAGGCACTTCAGGGGGGTCTCCAAACGCAACATGGCGTCCGCTAATAATTCCAACCAATTTTGCTGAGAAATGGCGCTCCTTGCCTTCCGAGTCCTGCCGTGCGCCCAAACATTTGATTTCCACCACATATGGGGTATCTGCGTACTCAGGAGAAAATGCACAATACATTTTATGGTGCATTTTTTCCTGATACCCTTGTGATAAAAAAAGCTACCTGGTTGAAGCAACAGTTTTGTGGTAAAAAAAATTTTTTTTCTTTTCACGGCTCAACGTTATAAACTTCTGTGAAGCCCCCAGGGGTTCAAAGTGCACATCAAACATCTAGAAAAAATATTTGAGGGCTCTAGTTTCCAAAATGGGGTCACTTATGGGGGAGCTCCATTGTTTAGGCACCTCGGGGAGTCTTCAAACCCGACATGGCGTCCGCTAATGAGTGCAGCTAATTTTGCACTCAAAAATTCAAAATGGCGCTCCTTGCCTTCCGAGTCCTGCTGTGTGCCCAAACATTTGATTACCACCACATATGGGTTATCTGCGTACTCAGGAGAAAATGCACAATACATTTTATGATGCATTTTTCCTGATACCCTTGTGAAAATACAAATTTTTATGGCTAAAGTAACATTTTTGTGTTAAAAAAGTAAAATTTTCATTTTTTCGTCTACATTGCTTTGGTTGCTGTGAAGCTCCTAAAGGGTTAATAAACTTCTTGGATGTGGTTTTGAGCAGAGTGACGGGTGCAGATTTTAGAATTGGGTCACTTTTGGGTATTTTCTGTCGCCTAGGTTTCTCAAATCACTACAAATGTGATGTGGTACCTAAAAAATTTTTTTTTGTAAATTTTGTTGGAAAAATGAGAAATTGGTGATGAACTTTGAACCCTTCTAACTTCCTAACGGAATTTTTTTTTTTTCAAAAATTGCGCTGGTGTAAAGTAGACACGTGGGAAATGTTATTTAGTAACTATTTTGTGTGACATATCTCTCAGATTTATGGGCATAAAATTTCAAATTTTGAAAATTGCAAAATGTTCAAAATTTTCGCCAAATTTCCGAAATTTTCACAAATAAACGCAAAAAATATCGGCCTAAATTTACCACTGACATGAAGTACAATATGTCACGAAAAAACAATCTCAGAATTGCCAGGATCCGTTGAAGTGTTCCAGAGTTATAACCTGTCAAAGTGACACTGGTCAAAATTGCAAAAAATGGCCGGGTCTTTAAGGTGAAAACAGGCTGGGGGCTGAAGGGGTTAAACATATGAATGATTTTCATGCAGGTAACCAAAGAGTCCTACACTTTGCTGGACCGGAGAAAATAACTCCACCAACAGCAGGGGGTGACACCCATAAATATCTATTCAGAAAAAAGTATAAGTGGATAATGGACAGCAAAGCCCTTAGGACAATTAGGATTAAATGATAAAAATGATTAAGTGATTTTTCTATGAATTATTGTAATTGTTCAATGTCTTATATTAAATTGTTATCCGTGATAGTGTTACACATTGGTTTTAATTTGTAACACGTTAGTCCCATGTGTATCCTATAAAAAGAGGGAGGTACTGACGTATTAAATTGTGGACCCGTAGAAGCGCCTCTAGTGGTGTGAAATGGCCGTAATCCAGCATGCTTCCGATTTCCCTCCCCCACATGCCTGTTTGTTTACACCCGAATAAAGCATAGAAAACTCACCCAGTGAGTGCCTCAAGCCTGCTTTTCTTGAGGTAACTGGACGCTTGTACTTGGATGAGCACCTCGGGATTTACTTACTCGTAGTAGCGGAGGAAGACCAGTCATATACAGGCGTCCGGAGCTCACGGAGAACACCGGCTCGGCTACTTATTGAAGTAAGAGATTCATGTTTAAACTACAAGACTGGTAAGCAGTTCCCAGTTTTTCCACTCTTTTTCGGAGGACATTACACAGCAACCTAGGGGACATTATACAGCAGAATGGGGGATATTATTAAGCAAAATGAGGGCAATTACACAGCAGCATGGGAGACATCGTACAGCAGAATGGGAGTATCACACAGCAGCATGGGGGACATTACATAGCAATATGAAGGAAAATATACCGCAAAATGGGACATTGTTATGATCTGGAACCATGGAAGATCACAATAGATTATGGGGAAAAAGGTGACAAGAGCATTGGCAACTAATCTGGCCACCATCCCCTTACTAACCATCAACACTAGAAGTAGCTGAGGGGTGAACTAACATCCTATGCACCGCGAACCCTGCCGGAGAACTAGCTATCCTAAAGGAAGGAAGAATGAATAACGCTCTGCCTCTGAAATAGACCGCAAAAGGTATAGCAAGCCCCCCACATTCAAAGACTACGGTGATATAGGAAAATACAATACATAGATGGATGATAGGATTAGCAAAGGTGAGGCCCCACTAACTAAATAGGAAAGGATAGGAAAAAAACTGATGGTGGCCAGAGAAAAACCCTACAAAAACCCGAATACCTGATAGTACAAAAAGATCCTCAGATCGCACGATCTGCACAACATCCTATATCAGGCGCTCTTGTCAAACCAATGAACAGAAAACAGGAACATTTCCAAATTCAAGAAGCAACAAACACATGGACTTATAGGAGCAAAAACTCCAAACATAGCTGCAGGGAGCTTCCCAGCTAAACAACAGAGAGGGAAGATTCCTGCATGCAAATAAACTGACAATAACAACATAATTGACAACTCAGATAAGAACGAAAGAACAGAAAGAACAAAACAACTTAAGAAAGAACCAAGCACTTATCTGCGGTAGATGTGGTCTGTAGCAAGATGAAAAGGCTGGTGAACTACAGAACAAATGATAACCGGCCCAGACAACCCTAAAGCAAGAGCTTAAATAGGCAGCGAGTTAGCAATGGAAGCGCCCATTGCTCCAACACACCTAGTCTCTGTCCAAACCATTCCTGGCCACAAGAGGGAGCCTCGCAGCAGCAAAGCATAACTGACATTCACAACAGGGCATATTACACAGGTGCATGGGGGATATTACACAGCAGAATGGGTGTATCACACAGCAGCATGGGGGACTTTATACAGCAACATGAAGGAAATTGTACAGCAAAAAGGGGCATATTACACAGCTGCATGGGAGATATTACACAGCAGCATGGGGGACATTACACAGCAGAATGGTAGTATCACACAGCAGCATGGGGGACTTTATACAGCAACATGAAAAAAATTATACAGCAAAATGAGGCATATTACACAGCTGCATGGGGGATATTACACAGCAGCATGGTGATATTACACAGAAGCATAATAGACATTGTACAGCAGAATGGGAGTATCACATCACACAACAGTATTGAGGAAATTGAACAGCAGCATGGGGGACATTACGCAGCAACATGGGGCATTATACAGCAGAATGGGGCATATTACATAGCTGCATGGGGGTATCACACAAGGATGGGGGACATTACACAGCAACAAAGCGGATATTATACAGCAGAATGAGGAATATTGCATAGCAGAATGGGGGACATTACACAGCAGAATGAGGGATATTACACAGCAACATGGCGGACATTACACAGCAGCATGGGGGACATTATACAGCATGGGGGAAAGTTACACTGCAGCATGGGAGATATTGTACAGCAGAATGGGGGATATTACACAGCAGCATGGGGGAAATATACAGCAGAATGGTGGATATTACACAGTAGCATGGGAGAGATTACACAGCAACCTGGGGGACATTATACAGCAGAAAGGTGGATATTACACAGCAGCATGGGGAATATTACACAGAAACCTGAAGGACATTATACAGCAGAATGGGAGATATTACACAGCATCGAGGGGGACATTATACAGCAGAATTGGGGATAGTACATAGCATTGGGAACATTATAGAACAGCATGTGTGAAAATTACACACCAGCATGGGGGGACATAACACAGCAGAATTGGTTATATTACACAGCGGAATAAGGGATATTACATACCAAAATGAGAGACATTACACAGCAGCATGGGGCACATTAAATAGCAGTATGGGAGAAAATTACACAGCAGCATGGAAGATATTATGCTGCAGAATGGGGGACATTATGCTGCAGCATGGCGGACATTATGCTGCAGCATGGGGGACATTATACTGCAGCATGAGGCACATTATACAGCAGCATGGGGGACATTACACAGCAACCTGGAGGACATTACACAGCAGAATGGTGGATATTACACAGTAGCAAGGGGGACATTATACAGCAGCATGAGGCACATTATACAGCAGCATGGGGGACATTACACAGCAACCTGGGGGACATTATACAGCAGAATGGGGGTATGACACAGCAGCATGGGGGACATTACACAGCAACATGAAGGAAAATATACACCAGAATGGGGCATATTACACAGCTGCATGGGGGGGATATTAGACAGCAGCATGGGGCACATTATCAAGCAGGATTGGGGCAAAAAAAAACCGCGGCAGCATAGGGGACATTATGCTGCAGCATGGGGGACATTATACAGCAGAATGGGAGTATCACACAACAGCAAGGGGGAAATTGCACAGCAGAATGGGGAACATTACGCAGCAACATGCGGCATTATACAGCAGAATGGGGCATATTACACAGATGCATGGGGGTATCACAGCAACATGGCGGACATTATACAGCAGAATGTGAAATATTGCACGGTAGAATGGGGGATAATACATAGGAGCATGAGGGATATTACACAGTAGCATGGGGGAAAATATACAGAAGAATGGTGGATTTTACACAGTAGCATGAGAGAGATTACACAGCAACCTGGGGGACATTATACAGCAAAATGGGGGATATTACATAGAAGCATGGGGGATATTACACAGCATCAAGGGGGACATTATACAGCAGAATTGGGGATAGTACACAGCAGTATTGGGAGCATTATACAACAGCATGGTTGAAAATTTCACATCAGAATGGGGGATATTACACAGCAGAATGGGGGACATTACACAGCAGCATGGGGGACATTACACAGCAACATGGCAGACATTATCCAGCATAATGGGGCATATTGCAGAGCAGAATGGGAAATAATACACAGCAGCATAAGGGATATTACACAGCAGCATGGGGCACATTATACAGCAGCATGGGGACATTACACTGCAGCATATGGGACATTACACAGCAACCTGGAGGACAATTTACAGGAGAATGGGGGATATTAAACAGCAGCATGGGGGATATTACACAGCAGCATGGGGCACATTATACAGCAGCATGGGGGACATTACACTTTAGCATAAGGGACATTACTCAGCAACCTGGCGGACATTATACAGCAGAATGGGAGATAATACACAGCAGCATTGGGGATATTACACAGCAGCATGGGGGATATAACACAGCAGCATGGGAGGATATAACACAGCAGCATAAGGGATATTATACAGCAAAAGAGGCGATATTACATAGCAGGATGGGGGACATTACAGCAGCATGGGGCACCTTATACAACAGAATGGGGGATAGTACACAGCAGCATGGGGGAACATTACACAGCAGCATGGGGGAACATTACACAGCAGCATGGGGGGATATTACACAGCAGCATGGGGGGATATTACACAGCAGCATGGGGGTGATATTACACAGCAGCATGGGGGTGATATTACACAGCAGCATGGGGGGGATATCACACAGCAGCATGGGGCGGATATTACACAGCAGCATGGGGGGATATTACACAGCAGCATGGGGGGATATTACACAGCAGCATGGGGGTGATATTACACAGCAGCATGGGGGGGATATTACACAGCAGCATGGGGCGGATATTACACAGCAGCATGGGGGGATATTACACAGCAGCTTGTGGGGATATTACACAGTAACATGGGGGACATTATACAGCAAAAGAGGGGATATTACATAGCAGGATGGGGTGCATTGCAGCAGCATGGGACACCTTATACAACAGAATGGGGGATAGTACACAGCAGCATTGGTAACATTATAAAGCAGCATGGGGGTATCACACAGCAGCATGTGGGGATATTACACAGCAGCATGGGGGGATATTACACAGCAGCATGGGGGGATATTACACAGCAGCATGGAGGGATATTGCACAGCAGCATGGGGGGGATATTACACAGCAGCATGGGGGGGATATTACACAGCAGCATGGGGGGGATATTACACAGCAGCATGGGGGATATTACACAGTAACATGGGGGACATTATACAGCAAAAGAGGGGGTATTACATAGCAGGATGGGGTGGATTGCAGCAGCATGGGGCACCTTATACAACAGAATGGGGGTATCACACAGCAGCAGGGGCACATTACACAGCAGCATTGGGGGATATTACACAGCAAAATGGGGGACATTAGACAGCAGCATGTGGGACATAGAACAGAAGGGGGGTATAACACAGCAGCATTGGGGACATTACACAGCAGCATAAGAGACATTACACAGCAACATGGCCGACATTATCCAGCATAATGGGGCATATTGCAAGGCAGAATGGGAAATACACAGCAGCATGGGGCACATTACACAGCAGCATGGGGGACATTACACTTCAGCATATGGGACATTACACAGAAACCTGGAGGACATTATACAGGAGAATGGGGGATATTACACAGCAGCATGGGGGATATTACACAGCAGCATGGGTGAAATTATCCAGCATAATGGGGCATATGGCAAGGCAGAATGGGAAATAATGCACAGCAGCATAAGGCATGTTACACAGCAGGATGGGGCACATTATACAGCAGAATGGGAGGCATTACACAGCTGCATGGGAGACATTGTACAACAGAATGGGAGTATCACACAGCAGCATGGGGGAGATTACACAGCAGCATAAGGCACATTACACAGCAACAAGGTGGACATTATACAGCAGAATGAAGGATAATGCACAGCTGTATGGGGGATATTACTCAATAGAATGGAAGACATTATACAGCAGAATGGGAGATATTACACAGCAGCATTGGGAACATACAGCAGAATGTGGGATAGTACATAGCAGCATTTAGAACAATAAACAGCAGCATAGGGGAAAATTAAAGAGCAGCATTGGGGACATTACACAGCAGCATAAGAGACATTACACAGCAACATGGCCGACATTATCCAGCATAATGGGGCATATTGCAAGGCAGAATGGGAAATACACAGCAGCATGGGGCACATTACACAGCAGCATGGGGGACATTACACTTCAGCATATGGGACATTACACAGAAACCTGGAGGACATTATACAGGAGAATGGGGGATATTACACAGCAGCATGGGGGATATTACACAGCAGCATGGGTAAAATTATCCAGCATAATGGGGCATATGGCAAGGCAGAATGGGAAATAATGCACAGCAGCATAAGGGATGTTACACAGCAGGATGGGGAACATTATACAGCAGAATGGGAGGCATTACACAGCTGCATGGGAGACATTGTACAACAGAATGGGAGTATCACACAGCAGCATGGGGGAGATTACACAGCAGCATAAGGCACATTACACAGCAACAAGGTGGACATTATACAGCAGAATGAAGGATAATGCACAGCTGTATGGGGGATATTACTCAATAGAATGGGAGACATTATACAGCAGAATGGGAGATATTACACAGCAGCATTGGGAACATACAGCAGACTCCTTATTTTTGGCGTCTTAGGCTGATGTTTTTAACGGTACAATTTTTGCACAGATGCTACGTTTTGTGTAGTCCGGTATGTTTTTACATCTCTCCTATATCTAATCTGTACTTTTATATCTTTATGTATACATATATGTATATAATTCTGTGCTGCAAAATAATATATATATATTTTTTTTTTAAAAAAAAAAAAGGTATCTAGAAAAATTTAAATCATTCTGTCGTATTCTCATCAAAGAGTTTGATAGACTGCTGTCTCCTGAGCTCAACTACTGTATATGAATACTAGAGTGCGCAAGTCAATTTCTGCTGAGGAAAGGCTGCTCCTCACCTTACGGTAATTTTATTGACATTGTGTGTGTTGTTGGTCACAATAGCTACCTAGATATGTAATCCATGTTTGTAAAATGCAAATCATAGCTAACTTTAACACAGCTTGGCCAAACAATCCCCTCACCTTGCTTGTAGCGTTTACCCACGCCACTGCCATTTTTTTTTAATACACTGTCCACAGTTAGATTCATAATGTATTTAATGAGGTTGTGTTCAATCTTCTTGAGCAGGAGATATCTTAATGCGCACCTACACATTACACCGCCATTTTATTGTAATATGAAGAATTTGTTTTTTTGCTGGTTTCTGATTCTTTCCTTTTATTTTCAGGTTTTTGGCCACAGGAGAGAGCTACACATCCCTGCATCTCAGGTTTCGTATTGGTAAATCAACCATATCCGAAATTGTGAGGTCCACATGTACCATGATCTGGCTGAAGTTGCAGCCCATTGTGATGCCCTCTCCAACCGAGGAGACTTGGCTGCAGGTCGCAGCAGGCTTTCAAACTGTAGCCAAATTTCCTAACTGCATAGGTGCCGTTGATGGCAAACATGTGAGGGTTCAGCAGCCACCATGATCAGGATCATTCGTCTTTAATTACAAGAAGTATTTTTCTGTGGTCCTCATGGCGGTGGCTGATGCACATTACAAATTTTTTGCCATCGATGTTGGTGCATATGGTAGTACAGGAGATTCTCGGGTGTTATGAACATCACAGATTGGACTACAAATTCTGCAAGATTGTGGAACGCTCCCAGCCCCACGACCTTTGCCGTGTTCCACAGATTCAGTCCCCTTTGTGATGCTATTGGACGAGGCCTTTCCTTTATTGCCAAACCTGCTGCGCTCATACCCACGGAGGGGACTGAATGCACGACGGAGCATTTTAAATTATCGGCTGAGACGTGCACGCAGATATGTGGAGTGCGCCTTCGCAATCATGACTAGTCAGTGAAGGATCTTTCACACACCAATACAGTTACAATCTGACACCATTGACGCAGTAATAAAGGCATGCGGTGTTCTCCACAACTATGCTCGGAAATACAGCTCCCAGGTAGTTGAGGAAACATAGCAGCCTTTATTTCTGCCAGTCATGAATATGTCTTCTGGACGGCCAACAAACAGTGGTGTTTTGGTGAGAGAGACCTTTGCTGACTACTTCATGAGACCAGAAGGGGCCGTGCACTGGCAGTACTCCTGTGTCGGGGAGGTGCAGCCTGTTCAGCAGTGAAGAATTGAATTGACCATATGGGAAAGAGAAGAATGAAAGAAGTTTGTATTAACTTAAAAAAAAAAGTTTGTTCTTTATACATGTTGTCAACTAAAGAAAATACAGAAACAGCAGCATAAAAAAACCCAGACTGCGATGTGACAGTTGATTGTGCAAACCATAATATTCTTACACTTTATAAACTGTTTATGTGCACTTCCTTTCAAAATTATTTTTTATTGCATTTATGTTTGGAATCTAATATATAAAGCTGAATATGTGTGTGTATGTATGTATGTATGATGTGTGTCTGTGTGTGTGTGTCTGTGTGTCTGTGTGTGTGTGTCTGTGTTTGTGTTTATGTCCGGGATTGACATCTGCACCGTCAAAATTTTGCATACTCACACTTCTGGACCCCGAGAGCGTCATAGGCTATGTTGTAAGGCAAAATTTGAACCCCACGCGTTCCAATTTACCAATCAATTTTGCCCCTATCTACATAATGGGAAAAAAAGTGAAACGAAAAGTGTATCCACACCGTCGCATTTACAATCACGAAATTTTGCACAGATACCTCATGTGTCCCAGGGAACGTTGTAGACTATGTTTTGACAGGAAAATGTAACCCCGCGCTTTACAGTTACTCTCCAAAAAACATGGCTCCATTAAATTAAATGGAGAATGGAACTACAGGTTATTAGTAGGAGCTGTGATTCGTTGCTATAGGAACAAAAGACATTCATAGTATAAGAAGCTTATATGTGAGGTAATAAGATGTCGGTGGGGAGACGGATAGAGAGTCAGAGAGAGACAGGGTGAGAGAGAGACAGAGGGTGAGAGAGACAGACGGGGAAAGAGAGACAGACGGGGAAAGAGAGACAGACGGGGAAAGAGAGACAGAAGGTGAAAGAGAGACAGAAGGTGAAAGAGAGACAGAAGGGGAAAGAGAGACAGACCTGGAAAGAGAGACAGACCTGGAAAGAGAGACAGACATGGAAAGAGAGACAGACCTGGAAAGAGACTGTCAGACTTCCGGGATTTCCAGTTCTCTTTTGAAAGAGCTTGCCCTCGGTTAACATGGAGTTTGCTGTTCTGTTGCCCTACTATCTGTCCAGCTGTTTAAAAGGCCGCCCCTAAGCTTAGTCCAGTGCCTGAGTATACTGCTTGCTGTGTACTCCTGCTTTGCTGCTCTTGGTTCCTGATTGACTTTTTGGATCCTCCCGAAAAACAACCGACACCGACTCTGGACTTCACCCGGACTCATCAAGCTGTGCCCGGACACCGTCTGCCGTCTTTGGTCAGCATTTCTGCCCGGTTCCTTCCGGTTCGTAACCACTCTGGACTCTCATCTCGTGCGGACATTTTTGGACTATACCTATTGCCCTTTGTGTCCCGGCTGCTGCGCATTTAGGCCTTCTGGGGTGATTGCCAGACAGTCCCTGTATAGGGGTTCGCTCTTGGTGGTCTCCCTGGGGGAGTCCGGTGCGTGGCCCCGGGAATTCCCTTCGCTCCGATCCTGGAAGGTATTTCCTGTGTTTATTGTTCTACTGTGTTTTGTTCCATTAATGTACATATCGTTGGTTACATATTATAAACATCTCTGCACCAAGAACTCGTCTCCGGTTGTCATTGCCCTAACGCAATCGAAATCCTCAGTACATACAATAGTATTACAGAGACAGAGCTGGAAAGAGACAGACAGAGCACATTACTTGGCCAATTTAGTTAAATCTGTGTGGAATATCTGTGGTGTTGAAGTATATGTTGTGAAATGCTTCTGTTAGCTTAGTTTTTGCCTTTTAATAATTACATTTCTATCTATTTGTTCTGTGGTTTTTGTGTGCAGAATAAATTTTTGTTAATACATTCTATTTTGTGAACAACAGTTATTAACCCGGGCGAAGCCGGGTAGTACAGCTAGTTTTAAATAAAAGTTATGTTATCCACCTTGCTATGTGTTTGGTAACAACTTTACTTTAAACATGTAAGAACAACACAAACATATGTAACAAATACTACTAGTCGAAACGCGTTGTCGTTTGTTATTTTTTCTCCACCTTGGAGGTATACCTGAGCATTGATGTTTTGTGATTTTACCTGAAAGCTTGCAAAAATAAAAATTGTAAATCTTACCTGGCTGGATGATTCACTCCAAAGCACTGGACAATTTTTTTTTCTTCTTTTAATTGAAGATGTCCAGCGGCAACCGGGATTTAAGTTAGCATCCATTGATATTGAGAGTCTCTGCACCTGGATACCACAGAATCTGGGTATGGAGACTGTCAGAATCATTCTTGAGCAAATGGGAGAATCTAAACAGTACATAAATTTCGTGAGTGAAGCTCTATCTTTCATCCTTGAAAACAATACTTTTAAATTTGGAGACACATGGTATGTACAACACGGGGGTGTCGGAATGGGCACCCCCATGGCTTGAACTTTAGCCAATTTATTCCTGGCTAAATTTGAAGATGACTTATTCTACAATAATATTAATTAACCCGTTCTTACGTCATATTAAAACATTTCAGTACGTAGACGACATTTTGATAATATGGGACAGTAAAGAAAGTGAGTTCAACGCGTTTGTCATTTTGTAACGACAATAATTGGCATAATATGTTTTTCACTAGAGTCTTTGGAGGGGATTCACTAGAATTTCTCGATATCAAGTTAACTATAAAAGACAGAAAAATGGCACGAGAAATGTATAGAAAACTGACCTCTGTGAATATGATGCTGTGTCATGACAGAGCACATCCCGCTCATATAAGAAGATCTGTACCCTACAGTCAGTTCCTTAGAATAAGAAGAATAAACAATAGTGATGTAAGATTTTTAGAACAGGCTTCAGAACTAAAAACTAGGCTACTAGAGAGAGGATACCCCCTGAAAGAAGTAAATAATACGTTAGAAAAAGTTAAAAGTTTAACACCTGAAAAGAACACCAAAAAAACCCAGAGCCAAACCATCCTTACAAAGGTTCAGATTTAATTTTAAATATGGACCCATGGACAATACAATACGATTAGCCATTACCAAAAATTGGTATGTCATTGAAAGCAATAAAGACCTGCATAGTATAGCATCAAATAAACCTCAAATAACCTATAGAAGCAAAAATTTAAGTGATATGCTAATTAAGAGGTTTATTCCGAAAAATCACCTGGTTAGACAGAGTGGGACCTACGAGCAATTTTAAGTGTGGCAACTGTTCGCTTTGCGTATATCACATCACAAGAAAATCGATAAAAATTGGTGACAAATGGCACGTGATAAAGGATTTTTATCACTTGTAGAACAAAATGTGTGGTTTACATAATTTTTTGCAAATGCGGGTTTTACTACATTGGCAAAACCATTAGGCCTCTATATGGGTTAGAGAACAATTTAACTATTCATACTGGGGTAAGAGCGACTCGTCTTATTAAACATAGGAATGATTTTCATGCAGCTAACCAAACAGTCCTACACTTTGCTGGACCGGAGAAAATAACTCCACCAACAGCAGGGGGTGACACCCATAAATATCTATTCAGAAAAAAGGCTAAGTGGATAATGGAAAGCAAAGCCCTTAGGACAATTAGGATTTAATGATAAAAACGATTTAGTGATTTTTCTATGAATTAATGTAATTGTTCAATGTCTTATATTAAATTGTTATCCGTGATAGTGTTACACATTGGTTTTAATTTATAACACGTTAGTCCCATGTGTATCCTATAAAAAGAGGGAGGTATCGACGTATCAAATGTGGACCTGTAGAAGCGCCCCTAGTGGTGCGAAATGGCCGTAATCCAGCATGCTTCTGATTTCCCTCCCCCACATGCCTGTTTGTCTACACCCGACTAAAGCATAGAAAACTAACCCGGTGAGTGCCTCAAGCCTGCTTTTCTTGAGGTTACTGGACCCTTGTACTTGGATGAGCACCTCTGGATTTGCTTACTCGTAGTAGCGGAGGAAGACCGGTGATATGCAGGCGTCCGGAGCTCACGGAGAACACCGGCTCGGCTCCTTATTGAAGTAAGAGATTCATGTTTAAACTACAAGACTGGTAAGTAGTGCCCAGTTTTTCCACTCTTTTTTGGAAGACATTACACAGCAACCTAGGGGACATTATACAGCAGAATGGGGGATATTATTAAGCAAAACACCGAGGTTAATTACCGGTAGCCTGTTTTTCCAGTACCCATGACAGCACCACATAAGAGAGGGATACGCCCAGCGAGGACAGGAAACCATTCTGAATAAAAGGGCGGTACCTCTCCTCTTAATCAGTTGGCTTATCGAGAATGAGAGGACCTCCAACAATTCTTAGAACTTAGCTCCATCACCAAATATAACACACACATGCACACCCAGAATAGAGCACACCAAGGGTGAGAAGGGAGGGATTATATGGGTGCTGTCATGGGTTCTGGAAAAACCGGCTACCGGTAAGTAACCTCGGTGTTTTCCCCTCACCCATGACAGCACCACGTCAGAGATATTCAGAGACTAACGTATTAGGGAGGGATCATCGTCTCAAGCACCCTTCTACAAAACAAGGTCAGCCGAGGAGGATAGATCCAACCAATAGTGACGGAAAACAGTAGATCGTGAGGACCAGGGAGCGGTCCTTTATAAAACCGGTCAATAGATACCTGCGTCTTCTCAGCCCCGGAGGTCGATACCGCACTGGTGGAATGGGCCCACATGCCCTCAGGGATGGCAGTCCCACTAGATGAGTAGGCTAAAGCAACAGCCTCCCTAATCCACCTAGAGATAGTGCTGTATGATACCCCCAGATCTTTCCTACTACCTTGAAGGCTATGAATAAGGACTATGTGTCCTCACACTATGTGTCACTGAGATGAATAGAAGTAGGGCCCTATGAACATCTAACGCGTGAAAACTGTTCACCCCTGCATC
Organism: Anomaloglossus baeobatrachus; assembly: GCF_048569485.1. Taxonomy (NCBI): domain Eukaryota; kingdom Metazoa; phylum Chordata; class Amphibia; order Anura; family Aromobatidae; genus Anomaloglossus; species Anomaloglossus baeobatrachus. The sequence continues at coordinate 277,505,888 of NC_134354.1, read as the reverse complement.
TGCAGGGTGGCTGCAAAAGGAGGGAAGAACTATCTCCTGCGTGTAATGGAACCGAGAGGCAAACCTAGGGAGATAGAGTCCTATGAACACCCGATCCGGCCCATCATCGAATACCTGAATGTAGGGCTGTACTACCGATAAGGCTTGTAATCACTTACCCTGCGTGCGAACGTCAAGGCCACTATCAAAATCGTATGTAATGTTAGCAACATCAGGGAGATTTCGGCAATAGGTTCAAGGGGAGGACCCATGAGGGCATCCAAATTAATTGAGATCCCACCGTGGAACTTCAGGCATGACTGGGGCGGCACGGTGGCTCAGTGGCCAGCACGACAGTCTCGCAGCGCTGGGGTCCCGTGTCCAAATCCCACCAAGGACACCGTCCGGAAGGAGCCCGCATGTTCTCCACGTGCCTGCGTGGGCCTCCTCCGGGTACTCCGGCTCCTCCCACACTCCAAAGACAGACAGACAGGGACTCTAGATTGCGAGCCCCAATGGGGACAGTGTTCCTGATGTATGTGAAGCGCTGCGGCATATGTTAGCGCTATATAAAAATAAAGATTTTATTTTATTTTTTTTTTTGACTATTGATGCAGTCCCATCACAAGCTGTAATAACCTTTTAATTCACCGGACTGCTGCCAGGGTACCAACGCATAAGGTTCCTAAGTTAGAACAGGAACCCTCAGAGTGTTCACTGCTAACCCTAGGGGAACCCCTCTACAAGAATTTTAATTTGTATGGAATAGGAACCTCTAACCCAAGGGACTAATTGTAACAAGGGGAACTTTGCCATACTGTCCCAAAATTTTTGTGTTAGCCGGTTTATGGCAATCCAGCAATGAAGAGACTAGTTCAGAGGAGAACCCTCTGCGCATCAGCAGCGACCTCGTCAGTTATAAGCTGTTAAATGGAACACCTTCTCCCGTGCGTGGAAAACAGGGTCCTGCACTAACAGGCCTGGAATCCCTGGTAGAACCCAAGGATCCGTGACCGACATTGTCCTCAGGAGAAAGAATCTTGGCTCCTTGGGCCAGGAGGGGCGATGAGAAGGACCCTCGCCCGATCCTCCACGATCTTTTGTATAACCGTCGATAGCAGGACAACAGGGGGAAGGGCAGAGGCTAGTCTGAAGGTCCATGGAACCTGAAGTGCAACCACTGCGAAGGGCTGGTCTGCCAGGTTAATGGAACAGAATTGGTCAATCTGCCTGTCTAGCCTGGAGGAAAACAGAGCTATCTGCGACATTTCCCACAGAGTCACTATCTGTTGAAAGATCCGTGGATTCAGGGATCTGTCCCCTTGTCGCAGTTGATGGCGACTGAGGTAATCTGCCTTGGCATTCTAAAAAACCTGTTAAGTGTAGAGCCGAGGGGGATTCTGTTCCGCCTAGTGAAAGACTGTAAGATGCCTGAATGAGGGATGGGCATCGTGTCCCCCCCTTGGTGGTTTATGTAGAAGACTGCAGACTGATTGTCCGATAATATCGAACATCCCGACCCTGGAGGGGCGATTTCAGTGCTCGTTCCACTGCCTATAGCTCCCGGAGGTCAGAGGGCTGTGCTGCGTCTTGTGCTGACCACCAGCACCAGGATATCTGCTCATGGAGGTGAGCTTCCCCAGTCGGACTGGCCGGCATCGGTAGTAACCACCTTTCGATGCTGTGGTAGCCAGAAATCCCCACAGACAGGATGCCTATGGATGTTCACCAAGCAGGGAAGCCTTGCCCGTTAAGGAGCGAATGACGTCCCCTTCGGATAACCTCTTAATGCTATTTGGGAGACAGGATTTGCCCTGGAGTGCATCTGGCCCCATCGGGAAGCAGGATGTCATAGTGCCTCGCAGGGACAGAGCTCGACTCAGACATGTTGGGAAGGGAAATTGCCCCCAGGGCCAATTCAGACACCTTGAGTATCTGCTCTGCTGGAGAAAAAAAAAAAAAAAAAAAGCATAACCTCGGGAAGACTTCTTTGAATCAGTTGTAGTCCTCTAGTGATGTAGTATATTACAGGTGTATTATATGGAGGTGTAGTATATGGAGGTGTAGCATATTACAGGTGTATTATATGGAGGTCTAGTATATTACAGGTGTATTATATTGGGATGTAGTATGTTACAGGTGTATATAGGGGTGTAGTGATGTAGTATATTACAGGTGTAGTATATGGGGGGTGTAGTAATGTAGTATATTACAGGTGTAGTATATGGGGGTGTAGTGGTGTAGTATATTACAGGTGTATATAGGGGTGTAGTGATGTAGTATATCACAGGTGTAGTATATAGGGGTGTAGTGATGTGTATTACAGGTGTAGTATATAGGGGTGTAGTGGTGTAGCATATTACAGGTGTAGTATATAGGAGTGTAGTATATTACAGGTGTAGTATATGGGGGGTGTAGTGGTGTAGTATATTACAAGTGTAGTATATAGGGGTGTAGTGATGTAGTATATTACAGGTGTAGTATATAGGGGTGTAGTGATGTAGTATATTACAGGTGTAGTATATAGGGGTGTAGTGATGTAAATTACAGGTGTAGTATATAGGGGTGGTGATGTATATTACAGGTGTAGTATATAGGGGTGTAGTGGTGTAGTATATTACAGGTGTAGTATATAGGGGTGTAGTGATGTAGTTTATTACAGGTGTAATACAGTCATGGACAAAAGTTTTGAGAATGACACCAAAATTATATTTTCACATGATCTGTTGCCCTCTGGTTTTTAATTGTGTTTGTCTGATGTTTACATCACATACAGAATTATAATTGCAATCATGAGTACCAAAAGGTTATATTGATAGTTAGAATGAGTTAATGCAGCAAGTCAATATTTGCAGTGTTGACCCTTCTTCTTCAGGACCTCTGCAATTCTCCCTGGCATGCTCTCAATCAACTTCTGGATCAAATCCTGACTGATAGCTGTCCATTCTTGCATAAGCAATGCTTGCATTTTGCCAGAATTTGTTGGTGTTTGTTTGTCCACCCATCTCTTGATGATTGCCCACAAGTTCTCAATGGGATTAAAATCTGGGGAGTTTCCTGGCCATGGACCCAAAATCTCTATGTTTTGTTCCATGAGCCATTTAGTGATCACCTTTGCTTTATGGCAAGGTGCTCCATCATGCTGGAAAAGGCATTGTTGGGCGCCAAACTGCTCTTGGACAGTTGGGAGAAGTTGCTCTTGGAGGACATTCTGGTACCATTCTTTATTCATAGCTGTGTTTTTAGGCAAGACTGTGAGTGAGCCGATTCCCTTGGGTGAGAAGCAACCCCACACATGAATCGTTTCAGGATGCTTAACAGTTGGCATGAGACAAGACTGGTGGTAGCGCTCACCTCTTCTCCTAATAAGCTCTTTTCCAGATGTCCCAAACAATCGAAAAGGGGATTCATCTGAGAAAATGACTTTACCCCAGTCCTCAGCAGTCCACTCCCTGTACCTTTTGCACAATATCAGTCGGTCCCTGATGTTTTTTCTGGAGAGAAGTGGCTTCTTTGCTGCCCTCCTTGAAAACAGGCCTTGCTCAAGCAGTCTCCGCCTCACAGTGTGTGCAGAAGCACTCACACCAGCCTGCTGCCATTGCTGAGCTAGCTCGGCACTGCTGGTAGTCGGATCCCGCAGCTGAAACAGTTTTAAGATACGGTCCTGGTGTTTGCTGGTCCTTCATGGGCGCCCAGGAGCCTTTTTGGCAACAATGGAAGCTCTCTCCTTGAAGTTCTTGATGATGCGATAGATTGTTCACTGAGGTGCAATCTTTGTAGCTGCGATACTCTTCCCTGTTAGGCCATTTTTGTGCAGAGCAATGATGGCTGCACGTGTTTCTTTAGAGATAACCATGGTTAACTGAAGAGAAACAATGATAGCAAGCACCAGCCTCCTTTTAAAGTGTCCAGTGGTGTCATTCTTTCTTAATCATGACTGATCGCCAGCCCTGTCCTCATCAACACCCACACCTGTGTTAATGGAACAATCACTAAAACAATGTTAGCTGCTCCTTTTAAGGCAGGAATGCATTGATGTTGAAACGTGTGTTGGGGGTTAAAGTTCATTTTCTTAGCCAATATTGACTTTGCAAGTAATTGCTGTTAAGCTGATCACTCTTTATGACATTCTGGAGTATATGCAAATTGCCATTAGAAAAACTTAAGAAGTAGACTTTGTAAAAATTAATATTTGTAGCATTCTCAAAACTTTTGGCCATGACTGTATATGGAGGGGGTGTAATGGTGTAGTATATTGGGTAGAACTGAGTTAATTATATTAGTCCGGCCCTCTAAACCAATCCCAATTTCTCATGCGGCCCCATGGGAAAATTAATTGCCCACCCCTGCCCTATAGGGTTAAGTTTTTTGCTTCACATACTCTCTCTGTCCAATTGATCACATGTCTGGGTCTCAGCTCTTTTTAATCAGTCCTGTGACCAGATGGTTTAGAGATAGACTAAGATCAACATGATCGAAACGCGTCCTCTCTATCATGGGCTCCAACTGACCATATCATGGACTTTTTAAATATGCATTGAAATAAAGAATTTGGATTTTAAGTAATCGTTTTACTTGGATCAAGTTGCTGGATTTTCTTCTTCTATAATCTCTACAAGGACTTGCCGACCTCTTTTCCCTTGCACACTCCATAGCATACGGGTCTCCTTTCAAGCAGGTGAGCTGGACAAAAACTTTTCAGCATGCAGGACTGTATGCAGTTATTTGCCCAAAAATGTTAAAAAAAAGTGACCTGGGCTTTGCCATATTTTTGTATGCTAGCCAGGTACGGCTGCCCCCCAACCCCCAGCTGGCTATTTGTACCCGGCTGGGAACTAAAAATATAGGGAATCCCTTTTTTTAACCCCTTCACGACCCTTGACGGATCTATCCGTGGAGCGTGTGACGTTAAGCCCCGCCCCCTGCTGCGGGCAGGTCGCGGCGATCCGTGCACATATCAGCTGTTTTCAACAGCTAACATGTGTGCCTGCATGTTACGAGTGGAATCGCTTCCACTCGCAACATTTAACCCCTTACATCTCGCTGCCAAAGTCTGGCAGCGAGATGTATATGCGCGCGGCCATGATTGTCACTTACCACCACCCCCACCGGAAGTCACGCCAAGAAGAAGATTTTTTAAAATTCCTGGATACAGGCCGCTTTTGTGGTAGAATGGTACTTTTACCACCCGTCGTCTCAGATATCAGTTTGTCCAGGGATTCTCCAAACAGACGCAGGCCATGGAAGAAGAGTGTGGACAGGGATTTCTTGGAAGCACTGTCCGCATTCCATAGCTTTAGCCACAGGACTCTGCGGGCAAAGACAGCATTGGCTGCCGATAGGGCTGACAAACTAGCTGCATCTAGGAAGCCTTGAAGAAAATAATTAGAGGCTAGAGAGAACAAATCAAGGATCTCAAAAGCCTCCGGAGGAATATTACAAAAGCGAAGCATCTTGCGCAGATTCCTACTCCACACACCCATAGCTCTCGCGACCCATGTCAAGGCAAACAGGGGGCGAAGAGAGGAGCCAGAAGCCTGGAAAATAGATTTGACCGCAGCATCAACTGCTCGGTCGCACAAGTCCTTGAGAGACGCGTTGTCTGAAAGTGACATAACTGTGTTTAGCCAGCCTGGTTACTGACGGATCCACAACGGGGGGGACCAGGTCTTAACCATTTCAGATGGAAAGGGATAAGCGAATGAAGTGAAGGGTTTTTTATTAAACCTTCTATCAGGGTGATCCCACCATTTAGATATGATTTGAGGAAAAACCGGACCCTGGGAAAGGACTTAGGAGGCTTCTTGGCCCGCTTGATTGCCGACTGAGAAGTCGGGTTTGGAGGCTGATCAGAAATCTACAGAGTGATTGACAGACAAAATTAGTGTGTCTTCTATATGCCTAGACTCAGAAAGGACATCTGAATCAGAGTCAGAGTCAAGGTAATCGTGACTACTAAAAGTCACGGAGCCTGGGTCAGACTGACCATCGTCCGAGTCGGATGAGGCATAGAGGTCGCAATGGCAACTTTTGGAAACAGCCTTTTTTATGTTCTGGGGAAGAGAGACCAGACAAAGCAGGCGGGCTCCTCCGAGGGAGCTAAGTCGGGGGGAGGCTGTGGGAGCCTGTGGACGGCTGGGATATCTGAGCGGCAAGGTCATCTAACCTTTTAGACATTAGAAGAGCCCATGCAGGTATAACGTCATTAGATGGGGGTGCTGCCTGGCTGATGGCCGGAGCAGAATCCAAAGACTGCACGGCCTCCTGGTCCGGCAACGGGGTCTGTTGTGACATGGTAATAGGGGCATCGCAGCCCCGGCATAGTGGATAGCTTCGGCCATTAGAAAACGAGTGTCCACAGGTGGTACAAGCATAGTACAGGTCCGTAGAGGACGCCTGGGAAGCTTTATCACCCTTGCTGTTACGCATGTCAGCAATCGAGTCCCACAGCCCTATAAGTGATAGGGATACTGTTACTATGAGTGGGAGCCACTAGCAGTATTATAAAGTGACTGCTTTGCACAGCCGGTATATACCAACGGCAAAATGGCATATACTGTCAAACAGTCAGCATATACCTGCAGGCAGAACCAGTATATACCGCTAATAGCTGATATACACCACCAGCCAGCAGGCACACACTGCTAGAGAGACAGCGATATACCACTGAGTAGAGCAGTATATAGTGCTGCAGAAGTGCAGAGCCAAGGAGGCGATCTCACCCGTGTCTGCTCCCCACATGGAAAATGGCATCCAGCGTTCCTGGCAGCATGGAGGAGAGAGACGGCCCCTGATTGGTCCCAGGGCTGGGACTAAGGGGTACTTTGCACCCTACGACATCGCAGCTGCGATGTCGGTGGGGTCAAATTGAAAGTGACGCACTTTCGGCGTCGCTCTCGACATTGTAGTGTGCAAAGCCTAGATGATACGATTAACGAGCGCAAAAGCGTCGTAATCGTATCATCGGTATAGCGTCGGCGAAAACCATAATTACCTTGCTGCAACGGTCCGATGTTGTTCCTCGTTCCTGTGGTAGCACACATCGCTGTGTGTGAAGTTGCAGGAGCGAGGAACATCTGCTACCTGCGTCCTGGCCGGCAACGCGGAAGGAAGGAGGTGGGCGGGATGTTTATATCCTGCTCATCTCCGCCCCTCCGCTGCTATTGGCCGCCTGTCGGCACTATGACGCCGCACGACCCGCCCCCTTAATAAGGAGGCGGATCGCCGGCCAGAGCGACGTCGCAGGACAGGTGAGTGCATGTGAAGCTGCCGTAGCGATAATGTTCGCTATGCCAGCTATCACTAGATATCGCAGCTGCGACGGGGGCGGGGACTATCGCGCTCAGCATCGCAGCATCGGCTTGCGATGTCGTAGTGTGCAAAGTACCCCTAAGTGTGATGGCCAATCGGAACGGAGCCGCTGCGACTGAGGGAGAGGCTTCCAGAGCAGTGAAAGGGGGCATTGCTAGAATGCAGGCTGACGCCGGGGGCTTAATTAATGAGGCTCCCCGGGATCACGGCCTGCATTGCCCCACCGCACCGGCGCCTTTTTAGGCGGCGGTTTGGATGCAAGGGACAGATGACTCGTCGTCTCCCTACCTGCTCCTGGCTTCATCTGAAGACGCGTCAGTCCGGGGATGCGGGATCTCAGGAACGCGTCTTCAGCTCAAGCCTGAAGCAGGTCCTCGGCTCTGCTGAGCCCTCTGGAGCTACCTTGGTATGAGGTGCTTCCAGGGAGCCTGGAGGGGTACACAGACCCGACCACTTGGGCGCGAGGGAAGACTGACGGCTTGTGCACGCCAGGTTTCCTCTGCTCGTAAGCGGGGGGAACGAGGGTGGCAGGCACCCTGGTATTGCCCCATAATAAAAAATAGGAATAAAAAATAAAAATGAATTAAAAATAAATAAAAAATAAGCTGGCCTGGGGCTCAGGCCAGACATGTCCGCCTCCCTGCTGACACTAGAAAAAATCTGAGCTAGTTTCTTGCCTAGCTAGGGTATATGCTGTGGGGGGAGGAGCTAACACATTTTCAAATCTAGTGTCACGCCTCCCTTGGAGACATCATAATACCCACTGTCTGTATCCCCCAATGAAAAGGCGAGAAAGGAAAGGGGTTAATACCAGCTTTTACCAGTAGGTATAAAGCCCGAGATTCTTAATGTCAGGTCAAGTTGACTCGGCCATTAAAAATCTCCAATAAAGGGTTAAAAAAAACCCAAAAAAACAAGAGAGAGAGCGCGCGCGAAGAAAGAGCGAGAAAAAAGAGCGCGAAGAAAGAGCGTGAAGAAAGAGAAGAAAGAGAAGAAAGAGAGAGAAGAAAGAGAGAGAAGAAAGAGAGAGAAGAAAGAGAGAGAAGAAAGAGAGAGACACTGGTCAATTGAGGTCACACTGCTCTCTGGCGGTGACGTCATCCAAAACAATCCTCATGCTGGGTCCTTTATTCACAAGTGTTTTGGGATGAACAAAAGATCCAGCATGAGGATTGTTCTTGTTCAGGCTGGATCAATTGGAGGTCACACTGCTCTCTGGCGGTAACATCATCTAAAACAATGCTCATGCTGGTTCACTTCAGTTCACGCCTGCTGACGTCACTCCTGTGTCGACACTTCTGTGTCTTGCAGGAGAAGGACGACACAGGAATTACGGCACGGCTGAGAGCTGGAGAGAACATGACAGCAGGAGTTGACATGGCGCCGGACGGGAGGTGGAAGCAGGGGTGGCGGTGCCAAGAGAGGAGCTGGGAGCGGACATGGCGCCAGAGCAAGGGTGGCGGTACCGGGAGAGGAGCTAGGAGAGGACATGGCTCCAGACGGGAGGTGGAACCAGGGGTGGCAGTACCGGGAGGATTGGATAGTGGTAGGAGCGGACAACATACCAGTTGAATGAGCTTAGGCATATTTATTTCTTTCTTCAACCGATTCGCCATCTTCACCCTTCTGTGTTTACCAACACAAGGAATGCTGGGTGAGTACAATCCTCTTCTTGTACACGTGACTATTACCCACCCCTTGCGTTTATAGCTGCGTTTTTAGTTATAGAAACGCACTAAAACGCAGCTATATTTGCAATTTGCATTTTTCATTGCGTTTTTGAACATCTCATTGAACTAAAAGGGTGAGGAACGCAGTGAAAAATGCAGGAATAATTGACACGCTGCATTTTTGTGGGCACCACAAAAATGCAGCTAAAAAAAAACGCTGTGTGCAGACAACAAAAATGAAAACTC